>NC_054079.1:22310492-22921565 GCF_017639655.2 Falco naumanni
CCAACCCTGTTTTTTCTTCAGAATTTCAATACTAGAACAGTGTTCTTGTGCTTTTTGATTTTTAAGATGTAGATCTAGTAACACAGAAGTAGGCTGAAGAGAGAATCTGATTAGTAGGGTAAAAAGAGAGAACCTGGTTATTTAGCACTTGTGTGGTTTTTCACTAGCAATCACGAGCCACAAAGACCAGGTTGGAATCAGTGTTATGTACAGGCAGAGCAAGGAAATCTGCTCTGAACCAATGTTCAGAACAGATTTGTCTGTGACACTACCATGCTTAAAATTAATTCCTGAGTCTGATGAAATAATGTGCTGAAAGAACTATGAAAAATACCTCAGTTTAGAACATGCAGTTTCTTCACAGCAGTTGTTGTTTCCCCGTGTTGATGTTGTTTTATAAATGGAGAACAGTAAGAAACTTGTGTTCATTTTTTCTGTATTAGTTATTTGGATACTTTTCCCTGGTGTGTTTGTAATATATGATATTATGTCTGGAAGTGATTGCTGCCTCACTTGCATGAGCCAGACTTCCAAAAATAATCTCATTGAGTGCTGGAGAATCCTTGCATCTGCTACTGGGCCTAAGGCCCATTTTCTAGGGTTACTAAAAGATTGCTTTTAATATTCTTAAAAGTCAGGTCCTGAAAGAGAGGTAAGATATTGTAAAATAGCTTCTTAAATAAAATGCTCAAAAAAAGCAGAGATTAAATATATATATAAGTTCCTATCTGAAATATCAACCTTTAAATTATGGATGGTCACAGCCTCAACTATTTTCTGGGGGCACAAAGGCTTTGATGTCATAAAGGGAAACTTTAACATGAAGATCGAATACTTTCACGAATTCCTATGTCTGTGTTACATGAAGGCTCAAACTGAATTATCTAGATGATGTCAGGAAGAATTTCTTAAGACAAATGCATATAGGAAGTAGTCTTGGAAATTGAGAAACGAGTCATGAGTTCTCTGATTCATTCCATTAATTTAGTTTTCTACCTTAAATTGAGCTTTGTTACAATTTCTTATTATATTTGAGAATGGATGATTATGAGAATAAACACGTTGCAGGTTGAGTTTCTTGGGTATTGTGGTATGGAGTACATGAATAATTAAGATGGGCCCTTTCTTCTGAATGTCACAAAGCTGTTCTAATCAAAAGATTTTGTAGCTACCTGCTTGATTTTCCCACAAACCTCATCCAAGGTAGGGTCCTGTAGTAAATACTTATATACAGTGCTGGTTTCATTCTAAAATGAAGAGTTCCTGCAGGAAAGAGCACATGGTTGTGGTTGGGGACTATCAAAGTCCAAGGAGAGTAGGCTAGCAGTTGCTGTTACCTTATGGTTATGTAACAGGAACATGTCTTCTGGTTGGATACTCCAATGTTGACTATTGGGACTTGCTTCTCTGATGCCTTGTTTCAAAATTCAGTTTTTGTATTTTTGCTCTTGGGAATAGCAGAAGTACTCACTTGAATGAAAAGTGAAGTCATCATATATGAAGAATAAAGATGACTTGTCAAAATGTGAATGCATACTTGGCATGATTGATACAGCTCCCCTAGTTTGAGCATTTTTAGGTTCAGCAAATGAGATGTCTAATTTAAGCAATACTAGCTTCCTAAAGTGTTTGAAATCACTCGTTAATTTGACTAATGTATTTGCAAAGTTGCATAAAACCAAACTTGACTCTAATAACTTTTCATACAACCCAGCACTAGTTGTACCTTAGCCCACAGTAATTTCACAGATTCCATGTTGCAGCAGGTAAACTTGAACATTTCTTGTAGTAGGAATGACCATCTTGTCTTTCCCAAAATGTAGATGATTGCTGTTCTTGTGGATAAGATGATTCGAACACAGATTGTTGATTGCGCTGCAGTAGCAAACTGGATCTTCTCTTCAGAACTTGCACATGATTTTACTAGGTAACAAGTATGGAATTTCTGTCTTGAGTTGCTTTTTATCTGACTTTTTATTTTAAATGATTAGAATCCATTTTTTTAAAATTTAGAATAATTGTAGTGTTTCCTTTATTATTTTGCTTTAAACTCTACATAAAATTGTGTTGCTTCCCTAAAACACAAGCTTTAGGATTTTCCTCTGAGCTGCAGCGTACATTTCTATGTCCTGCAAAAAGCTATGCTAGCAATATTCATGCAAGTAGCCTGTAAGTTTGCCAAAGTGGAAGGAGAAGCTCTAGGACCATTTCTGGACAAGAACCATCAACCCTGTTGTATAGCTGCTAGCCTGGTGGAGTCTTGGCTTGCACCTAGGGCATATAGGTGCGTTGTTTAGTCTGGAGAAAAGGAGGCTGAGGGGGGAACTTATTGCTCTCTACAACCACCTGAAAGGATGTTGTAGACAGAGTCTCTTCTCCCAGGTAACAAGTGATAGGACAGGAGGAAATGGACTCAAGTTGCGCCAGGGGAGGTTTAGATTAGACATTAGGAAAAATTGCTTTACTGAAATTGTTTACCAAGCATTGGAACAGGCTGCCCAGGGAAGTGGTGGAGTCACCATCCCTGGAGGTATTTAAAAGATGTGTAGATGTGTAGATGTGGTGCTTAGGGACATGGTTTAGTGGTGGACTTGGCGGTCCTGGGTTAGCGGTTGGACTTGATGATCTTAAAGGTCTTTTCCAACCTAAACGATTCTATGATTCTATGTATCCTGCATCACCCTCCGATATATTGTTTACTGAGAGTGGGAAAAATGCTCAGACCTGGCATTTTGATGCTAGTAGCGTTGCAGAATGATTCTGAAATAAAGTGCTGGTTTGGTAATTCAGTGCAAAGTACAGGTAAGAAGTGAGTGATATGCTTTCTTAATATTGAATGTTTGCTCGCTCCAGTAGATGTCCTAGGTAATGGCAATGAAATGTTGTAAATCTCCCCCAGATCAATGTTGTGCACTTTTCTATCTAACTTGCTCTGTAGCAATACAAAGTCGCCCTGTTTCTGATGATTTGAATAAGAAGAATTGAGAGTTATAGCAGATCTGCACATTTTCTGTCTTGGAGCAGTGTGCGATTTACTGTTTTGGGTTCTGCATCTTTCCTAGGTTCTACGTCTAGGAAATCTTACATTCCACTATTCGTAAAATGAACAAGCATGTACTGAAGATTCACAAAGAACTGGATGAAACTAAGGCAAGATTGGCAAGACAGCACAAAAGAGTAATTTGGATTTTGGGGTTTTTTTTATACATATATTTGACACTTAAGTAACCCACAGGCTGTCACATATCAGACTGACACACAATTGGTTCTTGGAGGGGCTGAATAAAGAGTCAGGAGGCATATCTACATGTGTTGCCATCTCTAGTACTAGGACACTAAAGTCAACACAATTTTTTGTATGTTTTTCTAAAGGCTTTTAGAGCTTGAGAATTCAGTGAAGTCTTTAAAGAAGTTCATGTGCATTTGCACCATTCAAGGTTTTTCTTGTAAGTTTTTGTTCCAATGTGAGCTTCTTTCACTCTGTCTTTTGAATCTTGGTTCCTGTTACATTATTGGGTAGCAATAGGAACAGTCAAATTCATACTCAAGTTTATTGTAGGTTGTTAGTTACTTTCAGATTTTACTAGTAAGTAGTCATTTAGGACCTCGTATCTTGTGTGGAGAAGTGCATGGAAACAGCCAGCTGTCATTGAGAAGAGATACTTGTCGCTGTTCTTTTAACAGATGCTGCTGGATTCGGACAGTTGCATCTGCCTTTTGCTTCTCTTGAATTTTATTTTCAAATGTGCGGCGAATGAAGAGACGGGACGCAGCTTGATGCAAGCAAATGTCAATTTATTGTACAGAAGCACGAGTTTTTATACACTTTCAGAAGGTGCACGTTTTAAACAGATTGGTTCTTGAAGCTAAGCATTGCATACTAGGCAATCCCTGATTGGTGGTTAACTACCATCAATTAACAGCAAGGTGTTACCTTTCCTTGGTGCCATCCGTCTCCCACTCCCCTGTGCTCTGTAAACATGCCTCATCATGTTAATTGTTGTCTAGACAAGCTCGAGCACATTCCCCTCAGCTAACTGATTGCCGCGCATGGTCCTAGTTTGCAGACCGCTCCTGCATCTCCCCCTTCCTGTTGCACAAAAAGAACCTTTGAAACCGAACAAGTAAAAACAATGTATAAGTAATAGAACAAATAAACTGAGACATATTATCAGTGTCAAAATAACCCACTGTCTCTGTTCCATACAATTTTACAATTTCCCCTTTTTTGTTTTTGCACAGCTAGTACCAGGTTTGCCATGTTCTGCAGGGCCCTTGCAAACATGACAGCAACCAAGGTAATAGCAAACAAACAATACTGCCAATTGAGTGAATGGATGCCAAAAAGGCTGACATTTTCTCAGATTTTGATAACATGTTGCTGCAACGGGGCGCCTAAAATCCACGCAGCACATACCATCAAAATCCTCACAGCCATGTCCTTGAACCAACAACAAAAAGCAGTGGCAATTTTGACTCACATTCTTAACTGCCTACCAAACAAGGTGATTTAACTCTTTAATGCTTTCCCTGCTGTTACTCCGGATAAGAGAAGAACCGCTGCAATACGTTCCCATCATAGCCTCCTACTACACTAGCATCTACAGAAAGACAATTATCGACATTCAATATCATCTTCTTTTGGATTAACATTATACATAGGTGGAAGGGCACACCAAACAAGAACTGGTTCAGTCAAAAAGTTCGAAACATAGCATGCCTTCTCTGAACATACCTCTGGGGTCGTTCCCTTCATTCCCTCTCTTTTTATGCAAAGAGAAACACTTTTACCGTAACAGAGAAGCCCCTATTTACATCTCTGAGCCCGGACACAAACCGCAGCTGTATGCTCCACCAGGCTCAGGGCAGGAATCATTCATGTACTTACGTAGCTATATATCACTACAAGCACGCAGACACCTATTAAACACTAGATAACCATGTTTATCTTTCCTGTTCTCCTTCACAATACCTAGTTGTTCTCTCTGTTATGAATCCTCCCTTCCCGCACGGCTTTGCTTAACTCTTTAACAGCCTCGTATTGCACAGGCTGTCACTCTCGAGGCTGATCTGACAAAATACTGAACATGCCATAGCGACTCCCAAAACCCATCACTGAAGTGTTTCCCACTTGCATTCCTGTCACCAATCCCTCAGACTCCCTTTCACCCTCCTCAAAAATACAATCAATGCATCAGGAGAGACAAGGGGGTGGGGGAAAGGTCTAGCTCCTTTTCCCAATCTATAGGACCTGGATCAACAGGTTTATTAGTGTCAATAAAATCATTGTCTGAGTTGTCCTGTTCCCGTGCTTGGTCCTGTGTTGTGAGGGTCGCTGAAGTCAGTGACAGAAGCTTTGGGGGCAGAGGAGGTGTGGACAGAATCGCCATCATTGACTGTGTCTTGAGAAGAGTCGCGCTGTCGGTGGAATTTACAGCTTCCTCTGGTTTAGCACCGTTAGTAGAATTAGTCCACACTTGGCAAAGAGTAGTCAGAATTTGCCACCAAGGTGCTAAATGCATTCCCGACACGGAGTTCCCCTCCGCGGCAGCATCATACAATTGGCTGCCGTATGTACACACTTTCATTCTTTCAAAGGCTCTAAAGTTTCTTGGCTGCTCACCTGTCTCGATGAATACAGGTGTTATCCTCGGGGTTTAGGTTGTCCGCCTGGTCCAGACAGCAAGATGATCGTTCAGCCAAGCCGTCTCCTCCGGAACGCAGCCCTCTTCCACGAGCTGTCTTTTTTCCGTCCTTATTCTTCCAAGGCTTCGGGACACCACCACAGGGGTCACCATTTGAGGAAACTGAGGCACGGACTCCCTGATCTGACTAGAAGACCCTTCATGAGTCCATATACGTCTCTTTCTGGGGACGAAGCCTGATTCCCCATTACGGATTTCCCACAGCTCACCTCTCAGCTCCGGAGGGATTTCTGGCCGGCTCCTGCTTCCTTTCAGCAGATCATTCAAAGTTCTGTGGGATTCGCTGCATGTCGCTCAGACAGGCGATTCGAGAGCCCTTCACGTCAGATCCTTAAACGCATCACGCCGGGGTCACCAATTTGCGGCGAATGAAGAGACGGGACGCAGCTTGATGCAAGCAAATGTCAATTTATTGTACAGAAGCACGAGTTTTTATACACTTTCAGAAGCTGCGCGTTTTAAACAGATTGGTTCTTGAAGCTAAGCATTGCATACTAGGCAATCCCTGATTGGTGGTTAACTACCATCAATTAACAGCAAGGTGTTACCTTTCCTTGGCGCCATCCGTCTCCCACTCCCCTGTGCTCTGCAAACATGCCTCATCATGTTAATTGTTGTCTAGACAAGCTCGAGCAAATTTCCCTCAGCTAACTGATTGCCGCGCATGGTCCTAGTTTGCAGACCGCTCCTGCACAAATGTCCTTGTATGACCTAGACTACTATTTACAGTGAGATTTACAGATTTACAGTGACTATCAAATATTTTTAGACACATTGTGTGACTCTTAAGTCCTAAGCGATAGTAGAAACTTGTTATTCCTGGACAAGCAGCTGGGTTACTGGGATTTTGTACTGCACTGGGAAAAAGAAGGTGCTTTCTGTGCCTTCCTCATTTGAGTGTTTTGTGGCACCAAATACTTTCAATGTCCCTAGCCAGCCACTCCAGTCTAATTAGTCCTTATTTTAGTTCACATTTGGCTATTTTGGGGCTTCAGGTCTAAGTAATAATGCTGTAAAGTACAGTGAGAGTGGCATCTCCTGTACCAACCCCAGAGGGCAGTACCCAAGACAGTTTGGCTGACTACAATATTTAATCCTGATATCAAATGAAGCCAATTTATAGAAATTATCTTAGTTTCATAGAGTATTTCCTTTTTGATCTATGCTCTTCCAGTACCTGCACAAAACACTAGGCTACTTCTAAATTTTTGGCCTAGGTTAACATCAGAATTTGGTACAACATGGAACACATGCAGGATCGTGCAAAAATTGTCACCAGCACAAGTCATTTCCTATGAGCATCAGCTGAGAAATCACTAGGACCTCATGGTTTGCTGATGTCAGTTCATCCCAACTCTTTCAGGTCTTCTCCTTGCTCATTCCCAGCAGCAGCCATAGTAGTTGCTAACTGGTAGTTGCTTTATCAATAATCCAGATCATTGATAAAGATATTAAACAGGACTGGCCCCAACACCGAGCCCTGGGGAACACCACTTGTGATCAGCCACCAGCTGGATTTGACTCCATTCACAACCACTCTTTGGGCTTGGCCATCCAGCCAGCTTTTTACCCAGTGTAGAGCACACTCATCCAAGCCATGAGCAGCCAGTTTGTCCAGGAGAATGCTGTGGGAGACAGTGTCAAAAGCTTTACTGAAGTCCAGGTAGACAACATCCAAAGCCTTTCCCTCATCCACTTATCAGGTCATCTTGTCATAAAAGGAGATCAGGTTAGTCAAGCAGGACGTGACTTTCATAAACCTATGATGGCTGGGCCTGATCCCCCTGTTGTCCTGCATGTGCCATGTGATGGCACTCAGGATGATCTGCTCCATAACCTTCCCTGGCACTGATGTCAGGCTGACAGGCCTGTAGTTCCCCATCCTCCTTCTTGCCCTTCTTGTAGATGGGCATCACATTGGCTAACCTCCAGTCAAATGGGACCTCCCCTGTTAGCCAAGACTGTGGGAGAGGAGGACAGAGAATGTCTTAAGATAGATATATGAGAGGAGGATGGAGAATGTCTGATCTGGCAGGAGATGAGAGAACAGCTGGATATTGTGAAGGAAAGTAAGAAACAAACATGGTTATCTAGTAGCAATTAGGTGTCTGCATGCTTGTAGTGATATATAGCTATGTAACTGCATGAATGGTTTCTGCCCTGAGCCCAGTGGTACATACAGCTGGAATTTGTATCTGGACTCAGAGATATAAATATGAGCTTCTCTGTACAATAAAGTGTCGCTGGTTGCACCACAACTGGAGTATGTGACTTCATACGCCACACAGGACTGTTGATAAATGATGGAGAGTGGCTTGGGGAGCTCTTCTGCCAGCTTCCTCAGTACCCTCAGTTGGATCTCATCCGTCCCCATAGACTTGTGCATGTCCAAGTGGAGCAGCAGGTTACTAACTGTTTCCTCCTGGACTGTGAGGACTTCATTCTGCTCCTCGTCCCTGTCTTCCAACTCAGGTGGCTGAGTACCCTGAGGGTAACTGGTCTTGCTATTAAAAACTGAGGCAAAGAAAGTGTTAAGTACCTCAGCCTTTTCCTCATCCTTTGTGGCAATGTTGTTCCCCCCCCCATCAAATAAAGGATGCAGATTCTCCTTGGCCCTCCTTTTGTTTCTAATGTATTTGTAAAAACATTTTCTGTTATCTTTTACAGCAGTGGCCGGCCTGAGTTCTAGCTGGGCTTTTGCCTCTATAATCTTCGCCCTGCATAACCTTGCGACATCCTTATAGTCCTCCTGAGTCGCCTGCCCCTTCTTCCAAAAGTAGTAAACTCTCCTTTTTTTCCCTGAATTCCAGCCAAAGCTCTCTGTTCAGCCAGGCCAGTCTTCTTCCCTGCTGGCTCATCTTTCAGCACATGGGGATGCCCGCTCCTGTGCCTTTAAGACTTCCTTCTTGAAGAATGCCCAGCCTTCCTTGCCCTGCCTCCCAAGGGACTCTGCCAACCAGGCTCCTAAACAGGCCAAAGTCTGCCCTCTGGAAGTCCAAGGTAGCAGTTTTGCTGACCCCACTCCTTACTTCTCAGAGAATCTAAAACTTTATCATCACGTGATCGCTATACCCAAGATGGCCTCTGGCCACATCACCCACCAGTCCTTCCCTGTTTGTAAACAGCAGGTCCAGTGGGGCATCTCCCCTGGTTGGCTCACTGGCCAGCTGTGTCAGGAAGTTTTCTTCCCCACACTCCAGGAACCTCCTAGACTGTTTCCTCTCTGCTGTGTAAGTACTTCTATATTTAGGCAGCTGGGACCATGCTAAAGGGTTGACATTTTGCATCTTTTGTTTTTTCAGGTTACATAAAATCATTATACATCAGGAGTATATTAATACACACTTCATCTTTTCCAGTTACACCACAGAAGATCAGAGTGATCTGGGAACTGACAATACAGCCTGCTCTAGTTGCAAACTGAAAACACTGCACCTTTAATAATCTTGATGTTCTATCTTTATGCTGGTTATAAAAGCATAGTTTAATAGCTAGCTTAACAAACATGCTTTACTTCATAATTATTCTACAGTGTCTCTTCATTGTATATTCATTGTCTGTTACTATGCATCAGCTGATGCAAGAACTCGATTGCATACCAGTACCTTATTATCCTTTATAGCCTTGCAAAACTAGACCCCAAAGCATCACAAATCTACATTTATAGCAAGTGCAATACTTGCAAAAGATAATTCTCATAGCCAATGAAATAGTTATCTTCCAAAAACCCAAAAGGAAGTTCCAGAAGCATCCTAAAAAGTAGGATAGAATGATTTCATAAGCATATTGTTAATTCTTTGTAATGTGCTCACAGTTATGTATCAATGTTCCAGAAAATACAACTAAATGGCACTGAGATTACTGTATCTATTTGCTCTTTCCATTGTGGCTATGGTAACAGCTCTGTTCACAGAAAGGTGGAAATTTTGACTAGGCAAGGGCAATCTCACTATATAACTGAAAAACCATCAAGGTATAAAGCCTGCAGGAGCGAGTAAAGGCCATACTGTTAGAGGAGTGATGTTGCATGTTAAAGGCAGCACAGATACAAATCAGATCAACTAGCTAAACATGTAAATAAGTAACTGAACACTAATGGATTGAAATTCCAGGCCTAAACAGGGAAAAGATATAGTATTTGACTACATAACTGACCGTGACAGCAACATAGGCTATAAAAACACACTACTGCATTTTTTTCATTTTACATACTTAGCTTCAAAAAGGGTGTTATGAATAGAAGCTAAAAGTGGCAGCTAATAAGTTCCATTTTTGAGGGTGGCACAGAGACTATTTAAAGTTACCATGCAGCAAATGCATACTATTTACTGAGAGAGACTTGCAAAAAGGAAATCAGATATGCTAAACACTATTAGTACAAGAAGCTAGCAAAAGGAATCCTGAAAGCTGAAGTTGTGTTTAGATGATGATGTTGATGCGTGTTGTACAAGAACAAGGATTTATTTGTGAAACACACACTATTAAGGCCCAAGACATTTGTCTTGACACTGAACAAAATGTTTGTCATTTTGAAATACATCCTGATGAAACCCCTGAAACTGTATTTGTACGTGTTGGAAATGGATGTGCTTGTATGAGAACCCTTTGTGATTTTATACTTACAGACAACACCACTGTGGAGACACAAAATCACTCAAATATCTGTATTTGTAATTTTACCAAAATTATAAGATGTGACTTTAACTATTCAGCTCCTGGCACAACCTATCAATTGTTACAATCAGACTACACACCTTATCAAAAGTTACTACCTACCTCCATTGGAATGAACATTACATTGGTAAGAAAATGCTCCAACACAATGACCTAACTCAATTGCTAAAGCAAACCCAAGACAATGGGCAAAATACTAATTACCATCCATCATGATACAGAGAAGATTCACCATGTCCTAGAAAGAGTGAAGAAAGACAGAGAACATCACTGGTGGGATACCTTATTCAGATAGTCATCAACAGCAATAGGAAACCTGAATCAAATACTACATCCCATCATAATTTTATTAATCTCTGTTGTGTTATGGTTAGTGTTAAACATTATTTTATATGTTAAGGTATGGAGGACAGCTAAGCAGATAACACCATTTACAAAAACCTTGCATATATAACACTGCTTAAGAATCACATTTAACAAAAGGCAGCTTCCCTCTAATCATAATTGGAATATAACATCACTCTGTTTATAAGCATAGAGGCAAGAGGCGACCACACTACCACTCTATGAGAGATAGATTGACTTTAGTAACGGGGTGGATTGTGGTGGCGCACTTCTCCCCCTTAGTCTGGGCTGTTCTACAACCCCAGGAGATACCGATTAGGACTTGGCAGCTTGAGTAATGAGTTGGGCGGTTAAGCACCCCAGACACCGTCTACTGAAACTCCCGTTGACTGGCTGGAGCAGGGAATGAGAATGGAGACAATCAGTTATTCCCTGACAACCACAGAACACTCTTGCCTGGATCGTAGTCCAAGTGGTAACCCAAGTGGAATGACAGCATTGATCTTGGAATTTTTGAAATATTACCAACTCAGGTTGCAGCGAGAATGGAAATTTACTGATGACTAAAACCAATCGTCTCACAGCAGTCCTAAAGTGAGACCCTTTTGAGCTCTCCTGGACCACAGCAGGCTGCAGCCAGCATCTCTCTGAGCAGGACGCTGCTCAGAGCTTGTGAACTACCAAGTTTGCGATACTAGGGGGACTGTCGCTGAAAGCTGACAACAGGGCCTGGGCTGATACCCCTGCTCCTCAAGGCTCAACACTTCACCCATTGAGGAATGCAAAAGGTGTATTTCACTGAACACAAGGGGAACTTTTAACAGGTATACCTTTGTCAAAATAAGTATTACAATCTTGAACTGGTTAAGTTATTCTAGTAATTTGAACAAATTCCATTGATTTGTTTTGTTGCCAAAATCCTATGGATAATCCTGAATTGTGAACAAATCCTCTCTCTCTCCCCCCTTACCCTTTAGATACAAGCCATTGTCCAAGTCTGAGACTGATTGGACTTAGCTGTACCTAAACTCCGTAAGAGTCTAAGAAAGCAAGGAGGTCTATTCTGGACCTCGTGACTCAACAGTAGAATTCCCCTTACTCTTTATATTTCTCTAGATCTAATCCATTGTCCAAGTCTGAGACTAGGAGTAGACCTAGCCGCACATAAACTCTGAGAGTTTAGAAAGCAAGGGGGTGTACCCTGAACCTCATGACTCAGTAGAAGGGTCTCCCTTACTCTTTATCCCACTCTCTATATCTCTCCCATTAGACATAAACCATTGACCGAGTCTGAAACTAAGACTGGATCTAGCTGCACCTAAACTTTATGAAAATTTAGAAAGCAAGGGGGTCCACTCTAAACCTCGTGACTCAACAGAAGGATCTCCTTTACTCTCTTACGCATTTGATCTCTATAAGCTATTTCCAACTCTGTTCTGACTCAATTTCAATTTGATTTATCTCTGTGCATTTAGTCCACATAATAAATAATAGAGTGAACCTTGCCATCAAATCTTGTGTAGTTGCATTTCCACAAATTCATATTAAACCTATTTCACTCAAACCCTTAGTGGTGATTCTTTAAGCGACCTGACATAAACCACTCATTTTGCAACACGTGCCAACAAGTGATTACCCACTGAAGAGTTCAAGGAACTTGAGAATGAAATAGCTGAGCTATTAATTGAGATGCATATCCTCTCATTCAAAATCAACTAAGATTATATCAATTGCAAAGGTCTTCCAGGAAATTGTAAACCAACAAGGCTGACTTCCATATTGGGAAAATTATTGAAAACTAATAGAAAATAATAGCATTCAGAAGCAGAAGCATAAATGCTGTTTGGAGAAGCAGCAGCACAGCTTTTGTAAAGTCAGGCCTCTCAAACTTATTGGAGTTCTCTAACAAAGTCAACAATCGTGTGTGTGAGAAACATGGCTGACAGCCTAGCTAGATCTTCAAAAGGCTTTCATGTAAACTAAGCAACCACAGTACAAGAGGGGAAGTCCTTACACAGAAAAATAACTGGTTAAAAGATAAGTAATCAGTTCTCACAGCAGAGGAGGGTCACCAGCAGAATCCCACAGAAATCTATCCAGGGACCTGTGCTGTTCAGCAGATCCACAAATTATTTGGAAAGGGAGCAGGCGTTGGATACGAAAAAGCTTGCAGATGCTACTTTTAAATAACTTGGTAACAACATGGACCATTAACAGAAAACTGCAGATAAAAAAAAACATCTTGAGAAACTTGGTGTCTGGGTGTTAAAGTAGAAGATAAGCATAAAATGACTGGTTGACTTCTCCCTACAGATGGGAAAAAATAGACCAGCTTCACATATAAAGTGGTGAACACTGAACTACCCTCTACTGTTCAGGAATGCAAACTTGGTTGTAACATAGTTCTATACAAACCTTATCTCAGTATGCAATAACAGACTGGACTTAGCAGAAAAGGAATAGGGAACACCACCGAACATTATGCCATCGTATAGGTTCATGGTGCATCCACATCTTCCATTCCATATGCAGTTGTACTCATACTTGCCACTCTCCCCTCCCCCAACAGGATGTAGCAGAACTGGAAAAGTTTCAGAAAAAGTTGATGGTGATGACCTAGGGTATAGAACAGCTTCTGTATAAGGTACAATTAGACAGGCTACTATCATTCAACCTAGAAAAGACACAGTTGAATCAGGATATGCTAGAGATTTTATAAATGATGAATTGCCTAGAGAGGTTGGAGAGAACAAATGTTTGTTGTCTCTTTCAATGCAAGATTTGAGGGCCATCAAATGAAGCTAACAGGTGAAAAAGCACTCGGGGAAAGCATTTTCTTTTCTTCCTCTATGCATAAGTTCTCTTGTCAAAACATCTGCTCTTAGCCACTGCTGGACACAGAAACTTGGCCAGATGGACTTTTGATCTAACCCAGGTCAACCACTATGTTCCATGTTCTATATTAATCAATTTGAACAGATGGGTAGAGGATAATCTTCAATGTATAAAGTTCCTATGTGCAGCTAGGCTGATGAAACCCAAACCACCATCCTCACAGGAGAGGCTACTACCTGAACACATTTATATTATTAGACATCAGAGAATCCATTCAAGACATATCCTTAATGAAAACATCTGAAAATCACTTATTAAATTTTAAACTTCAATAATCTGCCTGTCAGTATTAGCTCTGTCATCTAGTTAATCTCCCCAGCAGTATCAAAGTGTAATTACTGCTGACTTTCACACTGATAACCATTCTGGGAAAGGTGATACTGCATCCTGGCCAGCACTGCCTCGCAACCACCACCCCATTGCACATTCAGTTCCACCCTAGAAAATACATACCTCTGGGTCATCTGCGTAGTCAAACATCCGAAAAATAACCCTTGGCACTGGGTACACCGAATCTTCCGTGTGAGGCGGAGGAGTGAATGGAGGCAGGTTATGCTGCAATGCTTCACAAAGAATACTGTCAAAGGCAAGATAAGGCCTCAGAATATGTCTTTCTTGCCAATGGTCTTTTTTCAACTTCTGAATCTGGGCCCAAAGACAGTCCAAGTACTGAAGGAAAAGACACAAAATATCAGATATGCTGAATTTTATAACTGAACTTGTAGCTCCCTGCGATGTATGGACTAGCAAACATTTAGGTAAATTCCTTATTGCATTCAGAAAAAAACCAAACAAGCACCTATTTAAATTGCTTATTAGAAGCCATCTAATGATTCAGTAAACCAAGAGACAACAACTCTGAACAGCAATCTTGCTCCTAATTTCACACATTAAAGGCATCTGCCATTTTACTAATAAAATAAACACCAGAGTGCAGTCCAGGAGTCCAAGTGTGATACACAAATTCATTCCATCAATATTAATTCAGTCAACATTCATTCCACCTACAAAAAGACCCACATTATTTCAATACTACAATTAAAGATTTAAATACAGTCTAAGAGATACCAAATTGGGGGGAGCAGTAAGTACAAAGAGAGCAGGGCTGATGTTCAGAGGGACATAGACAGGCTGGAGAAATGTGCTCACAGGAACCTCATGCAGTTCAACAAAGGCAAACACCAAACCCTACACCTGGGGAGGAACAACCCCATACATCAGTATATGCTGGGGGCTGACTAACCAGAAAGCAGCTTTGCAGAAAAGGACTTGGGGGTCCTGGTAAACGAGTTAAACGTGAGCCAGCAGTGTGCCCTTGCAGCAAAGCAAGCCATCCGCATTCTGGGCTTTATCAGCAAGAGCATAGCCAGCAAGTCAAAGGAAGTGATCCTTCCCCTCTATTCAGTACTTTTAAGGCCACATCTGAAGTGCTGTGTCCAGTATTGGGCTCCTCAGTACAACGCAGACATTGATATTATACGGGAGTGAGTCCAGTGGAGGAAAAAGTAAAAAGCTCAATAAAAAGAAAAAAAAACCCATATCAGCCACCTCTCCCCTCTAATACTTTTGGTTTAATTATGAAAGAGGGTGCAATTAGTGCTGCATAACATTTGCCTGTATTTGTCTAGCACTTTCTAGAGCTGTAAAAAGCAAAGGTACCACAGGAAGAACACTCTAAAGGTTTTCTTTTTGCAGAAGGGAAACATTTTAATGGGTAAATTACATCTTCCTTCTCCAAAAGGTACTTTCAGTACAGAGCCTTGTAACCCCATTTCC
The DNA here is from genome assembly GCF_017639655.2 of Falco naumanni. Lineage (NCBI taxonomy): Eukaryota > Metazoa > Chordata > Aves > Falconiformes > Falconidae > Falco > Falco naumanni. Next base: position 22,325,888 of record NC_054079.1, read on the forward strand.
CAAGAACATTATATTCAGTGACAATTCCTTGTTTAGCAGCATTTCCTAAAGGGGACTGTCACCAAACAACAAAATGCTCTCCCACTCACCCAATGCAGCTCTAAGTTTTAGCCCAAGACTTAAGAGAACTTCTTACCTAGAATCCATTTGGAATAAAGACACATGGGAGGGTGATTCAGAAAGAATTAAATTTCTTCTTAAATCACCTTTATTTTAAAATTTCCGAAGAACGCTTCAGCTAAATAATTATTTTAAAGCATCTTTTATACAGTACAAAATAAATAAAGCCTACTTGCCTCTTCTTGTGGATGTGGTTTATCAGCAATCCAAACTTGTAACATGGGCACATGAATTTTCTGGCGACGCCTGTTTATATAGGAAAAAAATCTAACACTTAAAAAGCTGATCTAAGAAAGCAATGTTTTCTTATTGTGAATGTACTACTATTTGGTCTATTAAGCTGATGAGATCTGCAGTAATATAAAAGCACGTTTGTGAACATTTAAATTATCACTGACACCTAGTCTCAATGGCAATGTTAACTCAAATCACTTAGAGAAAAAGACACAGACACAGGTGACCAGCAGCCCAGTCATAACAATGTAGACATATATGCATCAAGAAAATATTACCTTCAACACCCAGAGAAGTTGAGAGTGATACTTAAGTCATTTAGATTCATAAACCTCTCCATCTATTTTATTTTTCAGTCTTTTCCTCACAGTTGTTTTTGTCTCAGAATTCAGAGTATTTATAAATTAACAATAATCAAAGCTTTTGATCCATACTTGAATAGGTACCAGAAAGAATATATTTTTACTGGTTATAGCTTACTTCAGATAACTTTCTGTGTGGGACAAGAGGCGATCTATTTCAGCATCTTTCTTCTCATACAACTCCTTTCCAACCCAAGGCAAAGATGACAGAAATGCAAACACATACCAATCACATCGTACCTACAGGAAATAAATTAAAAAGGAATTTCTTTGACAAACTTATTGAATTTGTCTCAATGCAAAGAGTAGCAAATGCATTATTATTTAAAGGGATACAGAGATCAACTCCAGTTAAATCGGCAATCAATACTTGGGATTACAACCATGTGACAGTTCAAGTTCCTGAAAACATGTCAAGAGGCTGTTTGAAAACAGGAATGTATAATTAAAGAGGCAGACATTTAGACATACAATATATTTGGAGACCTACACAAAACCCTTCTAGAGTCTCTTTACTTAAATCATTCAAAGTTACCAATGCCAAATTTCCTGACAAATTTCTCTTAAAACTGTTAACAAAGAAAAAAAAAGTGAAACTGAAGTTGAACTAAGCTATCAGCAGAACAATTTAATAACTGACCCTTCCATAAAGTAGTTATGCAACCCATAAGGTGCATCACTGTTACAGTGACCTTAATGTGATCTATGAAATATTTAGGCTACTGCAATGCACTCATCAGCAAAGAAATAGCTAAACCCAATTCCCATAGTCCACAGTCACAGTGTATTAGCTGGATTGGCAGCCAAAGAAAAAATATATTCTTACCTGAAAGATGTTACATTTTATTTGAAACATGACATGCACACATAAGAAAACAAATATACGTTTAGAATCTTTCTGCAAACCAGCTATATATTACAACTGTTCAATAAACTTGGCAAAACTCACTGAGTATTATAGACTTGCCAGAAGCAAAGGAAAAGAAATTTACTTGAGTTACCTCACTACAGAACACTTAAGTAGTTCACTGTATGCATGTATTGTCTAACTCACAAACTCCTTTTATTCATGCTAACTGAATGTTTTCTTCATGATAAAGTGAAATTGTGTAAAAACAGCACAACACTTGAGATGGCAGTTACTATGCTTACTTGTGGTATATCTTCCTCCTGTGTCACACTCACAAAGTTCTCAAACATGGCTACCATTGAAGGTGCAGCTATTACATGACAATTCACAAGATCAGATAGAAAACGAACCTATTGAACAACAAAAATGTTATTTTATTAATTTTTAAATCAATACTCTTGCATCCAACCACACAAAAAGAAACAAGCATTAATTCAACTTCAAAGGAGGTGAGGTGGATGTACACACAGAGGGAGGGGGAAAGGGGGAAGAGAGCACAACAGAGCAGGGGTGGAAATGGATGGGGGACAGTGACAGCTGAAGAAGTGAGAGCGAGACACAGGGCACAATATAGAATGTGTCACAGGGTGGGAACATGAGAAGCAGCAGCAAGAATGCACAAGCCAAAACACATGAGCTAGAGCGCATAACAGGGTGGGAGCTCAAGAAAGAACAAAATAGAGGGCACCAACAGTTGACTGCTGAAGAAAGTTGAGTGAGACATAGTGAATGCAATCCAGTACACAATAGTTAGAACACATCTGTGGTTAAAATTTTTTAAATTGATTACTGCTTATGAAAAAGCCTTTGTCTTTAATTATGAATCATTTAACCTGGACAGGGAGCTCAGGGACCACTTTAATGAGCAGGTGGTGTTTGTCCTCAGCCCCCCAAACAAGCAAGATATGAGCAGGAAGATCCAGACAATCAATACTGCGTGCAGCTATGTCATGACAGTAACTCCACCACGCTCAGGCATCTGGCCAATGCCCCTGGCGTGTGCAAGTTTTACGAATCATGAGACAGTGCACACCTGCACTCAGCCTAAATGTAAAAGTTTACATATACTAGGTATGTAAACTATTTTTGGTTTTCACCAAGTATAAAGGTGGGCAAGCACCTATGGGTGGATGCACTGCATAGGAATTTTCCCTATTACAGAGAGACTCCTGGTGCCAGCTGCAATGGGGCTTCTCAGCCAAAGTGTGGGCCTGGATGATGTTAAGGTGGTAATTGGTGGTGTATCCTTTTCTTAGTGTCTGTAATGCTTTGCAGTAATGATTTGATGCTTCGCTCCTATTGCTCTTTTATCATATTGTGCATGACTAGTACCGTTTCCTTTCATCATATTCCATGCTATTTTTCCTTTATTATAATGTACTAAACCGCATTTATTCTTATATTTGATTTGGAATTCATTTTTACTTCGTATACAGTCAATCAGCAAAATAACATCACAGGGAAGAAACGGGAGAAAGCAGGAGCAAGAGAACGAGCAAGCCTAAGAACGAGGGGGGCACAAGGCATGAGCCAGAGCGCACTACAGGGTGGTAGCTGGAGAAAGAACAAGCAAGAGTGAGACACAGGGTACAAGCCAGAGAAAGAAATAGCCAGAAGACACAGGGCAGGGGCTGGAAAGAGCATGCACGAGACACAGGGCAGGGTCCTGTGAGTGAGAGAGCATGACATGGGGCAGGGGTGAGAGTCAGAGAGAGACATGGGGAGTGGGCAAGGGGTGGGACAGAGGAGCTGCTGGGGGTGTCACACACAGAGTAACATGCACAGAGTATGCAAGACTGAAGATGGAAATTTATTTTTTGCGTTTATCCAGAGAATAATAGTACACATCAGTGTTAAATCAGTATGCTGCTCATACAGGACTTTCATACAAAATGCATTTCTACAGTCACTTATTCATAACTTGAACTAGTTTCACACAGACAGACCCTTAAAACCACTGCTACTGTCATGTTTTAACAAGGCACCAAATTAATGGTATACTGCTAATCAAATTGAAGTGGTTTCAAAAGGAGCCAGCACTGAAAATTATCCACTTGGTCTTCATTACTCACAAGCAGGATGAGCATACAGAACTGATTACAGCCATCCAATAAAACCTATCCACTTGGGAATAAGCTGTCTTTAAAACAACCACCAAACAAATAAATAAAGGGTCCCAACAGGATCAGTATTTGTCTCTGAGCACAGCTTTCATATCAACAGCTTTCATTCACCTTCTACATTCTCCTGTAGAACAAACTAGGAGGGAGGAAGAAAAAGAAAACTTCTGATTTCCCAAGAGTTAATTTGACTGTGGGAAATTTCACACACAGTTTGGAGATCAGTTTTGCAATCATAACCTAAATTTTCCTCTCCTTAGGAATACCCACACACTTTCTCCTGGCATGTCTATGGAGCACTACATGGGGATGTCAGAAAAGACCATGCTGATTTAAGAATGATTTACCTCAAAAAAAGAAAAAAAAGAGAGGGGGGAAAATGTAAATTAGTGAAAAACAAGAAAAATTTGAAAAAAAGAGGATGTTAGTTAAATCCTTACAGTTAACAAAACAAGACCTTGGGAGAAGGAATGGACACCATAAATATGTCAAGCTGGGGCATAACAAGATAAGCTCAAGGAGAACCAAAAGGTTAATGAGACCAAACAGAAAATTACTGGAACTGTGTGTGAATTATCCTAAGTAGCATACTAAAAGATCCACCCTCGAGCAAAGAGAGCCCCCTACTAATAAAGCCCCCTCCCCACAGAACATGCACAGTAAAAAAACACACCACTGTAACTTTAAATGGAGACAAGGCTTGTAAGAACCAATGAGAATTAAGTGTGACTAAATGTTAATTGTATAAAAAGTTTTACTATGTGTTAAGAGACATGCTAGCTTTGTGGATTCACCACCTAGCACCCATCTCTGCACAGACATGCAATAAACAAGTATCTCCACTGGGTGTGTGGATCTGCTCTTGCACACTGTGTGAAGAACCCAGAATTGGGATAACCATGTTGCATACAGAAAACCTCCAGCCCCTCTGGATGTCAAAGAGCAAGTAATATTGGGTGAGGACGAGGAGAGGAAGACTAGAGGAAAGAGAGATGTGAAAGATTCCACTTACTAAGTACTCAGCTTCATTATACATGTTGACTTTCAAACATTCTTTGAGCTGACGAATCATGGCTTCTACAAATTCCCCACCAAAGTTGTAGTTCCTGGCATTCAGCAACCCAACTAACGTTGTGTAAGTGGTAAGCTTTTCTGGTAATAGACGTGCACTGGCTTAAATGAAGAAATCCAAGCATTTTGTTAGATGTTCATTTATCACATGCCAATCATTGCATTTACATAGCATCTTTGAATCTGCTTTGTATATGTTATGCTTCTCTTGTGTTTAAGCAAGGTAAACTGCTAACCTGATGTGTCCTGTCGACAAAAAATTACAGAACATCCTTTTTAGGACTATAATTCTTTAGGAATATATACACTACTTTTAACTACATTTCAATAAATTTTCTCTTTATTTTCTACTATAATCCTAAATGCTTATGAGTTAATTCTAAAACCTACAGCAACTACACTTTAAGACATTTTCAGCTGCAGTCTCCAACTCAGCAAAAACTTTTAATCTGGACAAAAGCTGTTATTGAAGCAAAGGACATAAGGTATAAGACTGGAATGACATTTGACAAAAGCTTCTAGTAATATAATTTTAAGTGCTGCCCAAATATATAATTTAACAGACTTTTAAAATATCAGTCACTTTAAAGCAAAAATCTGTTAATTAAATATATATATATTAGTAACCATTCTGACTATTCTGCCTCATTTTCCAATGTTTTATATACTCTATGGGAATATGACTGAACAATACCATTTAAGACAACTTGTTCAGTGTAGCATGTCAGCCATTCTATTATGTTAGAACAGCAAGACATGTAAACTTTTTACATCACTTAAAAATTAAATTTGATTGTAAGTATCTCAAGTAAGCAATTTTCAGTATAAGGTCTTAAAGAAATAGACAGGTTAGATCCTATTGTAACCACTTATTTTCTTCAAATGTTTTGTAAATGTGTGAGCCAATTCCATGCCTTCAAAGGCATTCAGCTGTTGTTGGAAACATGTACTGTTTGATTTATGTTTATGAACAGTGCTACAAAATGGATTTAAAGTTTCCTTACAGCTACAGCACAAGCTGGCACTGAAACACCCCCACCCCCAATGTGGTATACTATTGCAGACCCCACACAATACTCTCCTGGGAAACTTCCCCAGCGGCCCAACAGACAAAGCAACTCTGTTCCAGGACTTTGCTAGGGAGAGGAAGAAGTGCTGCTAGCCAAGGGCAGAGCCTACCTCTAGTCCCTTCATCTCTCCACTATTACATACAGGGTAGGTTCATGGAGAAAGGAGCACCTCAGCCCATAAGAAAGGGAACAGGAAAAGTAGAAATACACATATAACAATTGGCACTTAACAGATTTTTGTTTTCCTTAGTGACCATTCAATTCAGAAACAAGATACTACCCAGCATATTCCCCATAGCAACAAGAAAGCAGCTCTGACATCTACTTTGCTTATGACCTCGTGCACACATTTCAAGTAGGAGTACTGTACATGGATATTTTCATTGATTTATGCCTAAGCCAACAGACTAAGCTTCTCCTCAAATTTCTTTTGCCTGAAGTAAGACAAACCTTAAGCAATAACAGTGTTCAAGAACTAAAAGCTGTTCACACCATTTAAAGTGCTTCAAATACTTAAACTTTTCTATTTAGCATAGATAACAGAGCACCTCCCAAATCTTCTGCATACGTACACAGCACAAAGAATTCTTAATATCTTGCTTTTATAGTTTGGTAGATCAGCTTCCAAGACACCAGCTAGACCTTCCAAGTTGCTCTCCAGAGAGGAAGTACTCTAAGAAAGAAAATGGTGTCTTCTCATCAATCAGGTATATCAACTATCCCCATAGTAACAAACAGAAGACAAGCAAATAGGATAAAACAAAATATTACTTTGCATTTTTTTCCTGTTAGCAATGGTTCAAATTCCATTAGGAATTCACAATTTTTCTCATTTGCTAGAAATAAGAAGCAAAAATGACTAAGAGGAGCTTCAATTGTGAGTTTTCCATAGCAAGGAGCTCTAGTGTTTTCCTAGGAAGAGTTAACATAGCTTCAGAGGTCTCTCAGTAACCAAATTAAACATTACATTAATGACGTTAGGGGAAGTGAAACAACTACATAGCTTGTACGTGGCTTAAATTAATGTATAAGACCCATAATATCTGCTGTCACCCTTTTTTCTATGCTTGTTAAAAGCACCAAACCCAGCCAAGTCCCAAGATCAGTTGTGACATTGGTGGAACCTTTTGTTGTTTGCTTGTTTGGGTAGGTATCTCATTAGCTTCCCTCTACTCCTCAAAAAAATTGGAAGCAGTGATAAAGTTCAGAGTTGGAATGATACAATGCTGAAGTATAACTAGCAGAGGGGTATCAGAGGAATAGCACTTAAGAATTTTCTTTTTAAAAAAAAAAAAAAAAAGTTTTACTGAGGCCAACAATTTTCCAGCTAGGAAGTTTCCAATGGATTTTCTTCTTTGGGATCGCTAATGTTCTATTAACACATTAAAACATATAAAACAAAGAAAACAACATATTACATTCAAGGACCCCAAGTCACAAAACAAGATGGAAATAGTATTTATACCTTCTCTCCCACTCTACATATTAAAGATTCAAGTCTCTCTTCAATTTCAGATGGCTCAGACGTTCTCCTCCTTTTGCAAGTTTGCCCTGTTTCAATACATTAAATGTTATTTGCCTGCTGTGGTGGGTTGACCCCAGCCAGCAGCCAAGCATGCACACAGCCACTTACTCACTCCCCCCACCCCCAACACAATTGAGGAAATAATAGGAAGAGCAACAGTGAGAAAACTCATTAATTGAGATAAAGAGCAGTTTAATGAGTGAAGAAGGGCAGCATTGCAGCACAAACAAACCAGTAGGCTACAACAAGGCTTTTACTGTCAGTCAGATTCTACTGTCCATGCTGTTTCTCCATCCTCCAGAGGTCAGACCACAATGTTCCTCTTCCATCCAACCCCCCCCTCCAATCTTCAGTGGCATTTAACTACTTAGCAGGAACGAGCTGCACATCATCCATGTCAATCAACCCACTGCCTTCGAGGCAAGGCCACAGCTGCATATTATCAATGCTAATCAACCCTCTGACTTCAATTCTCTACAGGGCAGGAGGAAAATAAGTGATACAAAGGCGGTCACTCACCGCCTCCCACCAGCAGACCAATACCTATCCAGTCTGACAACCACTTTGGAAAGACTACCCCCCAACCTTTACTGCTGAGTATAACATTATATGGTACAGAACATCCCTTTGGTCAGTTTGGGTTAGCTGTCCCAGCTGTGTCCCCTCCCAACATCTTTTCTGCCCCCCAGCCTACTCACTGGAGGGGCAAAGTGGGAAAAAGAAAAGGCCCTGACACTGCAAGAAGTGATCAGCAATAGCTAATAACGTTGGTGTGTTATCAACACTGCTTTGGTCATAAATTGAAAGTACAGCACCATATAGGCTGCTATGAAGAAAGTTAATTCCATCCCAGCCAGACCCAATACACCTGCTTATTCTAAAAGAACTCTCTAGATACTTTTACCATTCCAGCAACATACTTTAAGTCCTGACAAAGCATTCAAAATTGACTCAATAAACAAGAAAAACAAAAGTATAGCCATGTTACTGATGACTTAATCCATGAAGTAGAAACAGTTAACATTGTAGCTATCTCAAATTTTGTTTAGAAATAATTCTGCATTTCTACTATTGTATGAGACAGTATATGTGAGATAAACTAAGCATACTTTACAGAGTTATCAGTTACTGTGTATTTTGCTTAATAACACCTTCTTCAGCATACATTAAAAAAAGATATTAAGAATCCTTGTTTATATTTTTAGGGGGTTTATAAGCTTAGAAAAAACTGCACATCAAAGCAATTAAAAAATAAAAGTGTGATTAAAAACCAGTTTATCTTTGCAATGAAAATCTGAAAAAGCTAGTCACAAAACTGTCCAACTCTCCACTCATGCAGATTTATGTTATAAAGAGAAACAGCACTTGTTTCAGTTTCTGAAGTCAGTTATTCTCCACTCAATGTTTTCTGAGCGTTTTCCATTAAAGCCTCTACATGATGTGAGAACACATCCTGCTGACTACACATATGCAGAGCTGAGTGCTCTGATATAAGTTTACTTTCACCCAAGGCGCTCCCCGTATTTGAGGCAGACCGAAGCAACGGCTCAGGGCAGTCTTTAGCCCCAGTTACGTAAGCCGATTCCTTGCACCAGAACGCCCTACAAGTCCTGACAGAGGAACAGTGTGAGCCGCCACCACCCCGAACCAAAGGCGAGGCAACGCGGGGAGTTATCTCAGCCGAGACTTACCGCTCCCCCAGCCCTAAGGATAACACGGCCCCAAGCGCAGGGCACGCGGAGTCCAGACCCTGGAACTCACTCCATCCATACTTACCATCGCTCTCGTCACTGTGCCGTCGCCGTCGCGACATAGTAGCACCACCCCTGCGAGAAATCTGCATGTAAAAGAGGAAAAAGCAGGAACGCTATACCCACAGTCGGAGAAGGAAGAGCGCTATGTAAAAACTATACAATAGGGATCAGAATATTTTCCTCTGCTTCCCCTCTCCCTACTTCCTGTTCGTCTCAATCTTCTTCCGGAGTAAAAGAGCAATAGGAAAAGCTAGTGCCTTCTCTTTCATGACTTCTCGCGACTCTCTGGGAGTTAGTGCTATTTTACCTGTTTCTCTATTGTACAAAGAACTTGGATGATTTCTAAGATGGGAGAATAGACACAAAGTTAGTGAATTTTCCATTAAATGAAAAAGTCGTATTTACTTTCACTTGTGCCTGATCTCTTTTGAAGGCTTGTATTTTGCCCATTGCATGTGTGAATTGCACTCTGTGTGCCCCACCCCTAGGATACCTTACTGATGTCTGGTGACATCCCAAGGTTTCTGGTAGGCTCCCAGACACAAGCCACATTAGCTCTGATGATCTGACAAGGTAAGAAAATCCCTTGACAGTTTGAAAAAGTTACTTGCTATAAGCAGGTTTGCATCTGGCTCACACCTCACATCAATTAGCACAAGTCCAAATTTCTCTTTTTTAAAAATTATATTTAGACAAGTGATACTCTGAGGTACAGAAAAGACCATAGCTTTTGATCTTCCTTTACTCAACTGGTTTAGATCCCCTCTACAATTCATCCAGTTTCCTTGAACTCATTCCCAATTTTGTGCACCTTTCACAGCTGCTTACACCTGCACAAAGCATTACTGCTGTGCTGATACAGAAGCATTTGCCTACATTTATAATGGAAAAGATGGGGACTCTATAGGATCAACCCACTCCCACCCCCTCAAACTGTATTTTTCCTGCAGTGTCAAAGCAGACCTGTGCTAATGTTACCCAACACCTCATGTCTATAAAAAGACACACAGCAAGGAAAGCCAGCAACAGGAGGGAGTAGGAATAAGTAGGTCATGCTCTTCATAGATCCCTTTTCTCCTCCCTTGCAGGTACGTTAAGGGTTCAGATATGAGAGTAGATGCAGAAGAATCTAACTGTACGTTAGGGAGTCTTGTGCTTGTGCTTCTCAGAATGCATCCAAAAACTATCCATACAATTTGTGTTTCTTTAGATAATACAATTAACTGGATTCTTAGGATAAAATTTCTAAAATTCATCTTTTAATGAGACACTAATAAGTCCAGAAAACAGGAGTACTTGTGTCTAGTGTGTTAAAAGAAAACTTATCACAATATGCTGACAGAGATGAACTGTATAAGCATAGGTTAATTTATTTTGTCAGGTTTCCAAAGAACTGTGAATGTGGCAGATGTCCTAACTTTAGTGTATATTTCTCTCTTAGAACTAAATGATAAATAGATATGCTAGCTCCACCAAGTTTTTTCACATCTCCTTGGAGAAAATTGGCTGCTTTTTGCGGGGTTAATGCTAAAAACGTGGGGGGTGGGGTTGTGCTGCCAAGTCTAAAATCCTCTTTCTATCTGCTTTAATTTGTCATGTTATAAGCAACAAGGTAGGAGAAGTACTGCTATGTTATTGTGAGGTGAAGGACCCAGGAAAGCTCTCTGGCAAAAGGCTCAGCGCCAGCACCTGCATCTCACTGGTAAGGTAATGTTTTAAGCAGCAGCAGTTACTTTCTTTACAGAGATTTGTCTTTGCTTAGTGCAGGATAATGTGTTTTATGGAGAGTGAAATTGTAATCTGTATTGTCAAGCATGAAAAAAGCAAAACAGCTGACAACTTGGATAAAATCATAGGAATAGCACTGCTCATTACTCCATAATATCCTTGTTCCCCTAATTCCTCAGACTAGATCCAAGGAGGTCAGTCGGTCAGGTTTCTTAGGCTCCCTTTATAGCCAGTGGGGAAAGACTCCTCTAGAGGGCAAGTCTGAGCAGAAAATTAAACTATTTGAATTGCCTTCCCAAAGGAGTCTGTCTTTGTCTGTGCTGACAGTAGGAGAATGGTCTCCCTAGGCTGAATTTAACCATTGTGGTTACCCTTGAAGTTAACTCAGTTGCACTACTGACACTGGAAGACATATTTTCTAGCTTGACTGGAGTATCTCCAGAAATATCTGCCTCATTTCTCCTTCTCTTGGTGTTCCATTTCCCAGAACCTTTTTTCTAATGTAGAGTGTGATTTTTATTTTATTTTTATTTATTTACAGGCTTTGGTTTCTTGTTCTGCCATTTTCTTGAATGCTGAATGTTGTTGTCAGTCACTTATAGCTTAACTGCATAGAAATTATTGTCTGAGTTTTGTCTGTATCCTCTGGTGCAGGATGAATTGTGCCATTGATGCTCTGTGTCCTTTGTGTCCTGTGTCCCAAACTTCATAATATTTTTTCCTTCTTTTTGTGCTTTTGTGCTTTTTTTTTTCTTTTCTGTATCATCAAAGGTTGGAACAAAACTTCACACAGCATTCTAACTCAGCTAACAGACTTGCATATCTGGTCTGTGACCTCCTTCCCAGAGCTAATACTATTTAAAGCAAAAGAAATTCAGTATTCCGCAAATACAAAGCCAGCCTTCCTTGTTCAGATTAAATGAAAGGAAGGTACCCCCCTCCCCCATACATGTACACTTCTCTGCAGCTCCCAGGGTAAAATCTCTTGATGCTTCTTATCTCATAGTATCCCAGCTCTTTTTTCTCCAAGTGTATTTGGTTTATGTTGGGGGGAGAGGGGTGATGCAGGGGCTGCTCCTGTGTCACACAGTGCCAGTTCTAGCCAGCTTCAAAACAGACATTCTGCTGGCCAAAGCTGAGCCAATCAGCAAAGCTGGTGGCACCTCTTTGATAACATATTTAAGAAAGGATAAAAATCACTGCAGCATCTGTGAGAGAGAGGATTGAGAAAATGTGAGAGAAACAGCCTGCAGACATCAAGGTCAGTGAAAAAGGAGGGGGAGGAGGTGCTCCAGGAGCAGATACCCCTGCAGCCCATGGTGAAGATCATGGTGAGGAAGGCTGTCCCCCTGCAGCCCATGGAGGTCCACAGTGGTGCAGATATTCACTTTGCAACCTGTGGAGAGCTGATGCTGGAGAAGGCTCCTGGCAAGAACTGCAGCCTGTGGGTGACCCATACTGGAGCAGTTTGTTCCTGAAGGACTGTATCCCCTGGAAAAGACCCATGTTGGAGCAGTTCTTGAATTGCAGACTGGGAAGGACTCATGTTGGGAGCAGTTTGGGAAGGACTGTATCCTGTGGGAGGGACCTCATGCTGGAGCAGGGGAAAAATGTGAGGAGGAAGGAGTGGCAGACAGGAAGTGTTACGAAGTGACTACAACCCCCACTACCCATCCCCCCTGTGCTGCTTAGAGTGGGAGGAGGTAGAAGAGTTGGGAATGAAGTTGAGCCTGGGAAGAAAGGTGGGGGAAAGGTGTTTTAGATTTCTTCTAATTTCTCACTATCCTACTCTGGCATTAAATTAAATTAATTTTCCCCAAGTCAAGTCTGTTTTGCCTGTGACCATAATTGGTGAGTGATTTCCCTGTCCTTATCTTGACCCATGAGTGTTTTCATCTTATTTTCTCCCCTTGTCCTGCTGAGGAGGAGGAGTGAGAGAGTGGCTTGGTGGGCACCTGGTGGCCAGCCAAGGTCAAGTCACGTCACCATACCAAGATAGATACTGCATTTGTCTTTTCAGTCGATTGAGGAATTTTTTCCCCCTCACTCCCTTTGATTCAATAAATTTTGTTTCACCGATTCAGAGATTTTGTTCATTTATGTCAGTGCTGTAGATGGAATGAATAAGCTAGATTTAATGTCAATATTATGCACTGACATTTTTCATTCTAGCTACCTGAATTACTGGGCACAATTCTACTGTCTGTCCTCAGGCAAACTTCCAGTGGGAGTTTCAACTTTATAACGGCTGTAGGATTTGCCTGTTAACCAGTCATCACTTTTTTTCTTGCACAAGTTTTTGTAACTCTTTTCTATCATTCTTAAGAAAAGATACACAAGTGGCTACTGAACATTTTTTCCAGTTTTTCTTTTATTGTATCCTTCTTTCTCAAGACCATTGTTAAGGGACATTAGGAATGGCCACCACCTCCAGCAGCTCTGGCCCAGGACTCCCTCCTGCCCGCCCACTAGAACCCAGCCTGGTGTGCCCAGGGACCTGGGGTTTCTGCCCAGGCTGAGGGACATAGCTGCCACTTTCCCATTTGGAGGTTCAACCAGTAGCAAAGCTGAGCACGTATCACAGAGACACACAGGACACTGAGATGGGCAATCACACAGACTGCCACAGACAAGGCACTACCTTCAACAGCACATACATAAAGGACTCACGTAAAGCACAAACACAGACAGCCAAGTCTCCTTCCTCCTCTTTATCTGGCAGAGACAGAAGTTCACTAGTGAAGGCACACACACACAACAATCTGTGGATTCACAAACACACACACATTTGCGGATCCTTTGAATTCCAGCATGGTCCCTCTGTCTGCCTAGTACACCTGCACAGATCCCCCTACTCACCAGCTGGTCCAACTTGCAGTTTGCTAGTGAGTTACATGCACACACCTAGTCTGACTCCAGTTGCTGGCACCCAGTCCACTCACACAGTCCCCCCAGTAGCTGGCACTTAGTCCTTGCAACATGAATACACACAGAATAGAGAATGAGATTACACAGAGAGATAGTTAAGAAAGGATTTAATAATAAGATAGAACAGATGGCAGTGATCAGGCACAGGGCTCAGCCAGACAAGGGTACTGACTGGCCTTGTTTTACATGTAGTCAGCCCCTTTTGTCTACCCCCACTTTGTTCCTCCTTGCTCCTTCCCCTGCATGTTGCCTCATCAGTTGGCATAGTTCCACTGACCCCTTCCAAAATCCTGGGCCTGCTTCTCCTTTTGACTCCCAGGTACAAATTGCTTCAGAGTCACTCAGCTCTGTGCAGGCTGCACAGAGGTGAAGGAAGAGGTGTGTTCCAACCCCATCATTTCTATCACACACCTTTACTCCAACCACCCTGCCCCAATGAAGACCACACACTCCATATCTTTATCCTTGAAATGTATTCTTGTGCTCTCTTCCTCACTCTGTCTTAAGACCCTGGCTTAGTTTGCACTGGTACAAATGTACTGGTTTGGGTTCATGGAGAATTTGTTGTTGTCCCAGGCTACCTGTAAGGTGCACTGTTGATTTCATGAATCAGACACCTTTGTTTTCTAGAACAAATGCACAGAGTCAAGACCCTTCTCCCAGCTGCCATCAGTGCCTGACTGGAGGGAGTCAGGTGCTAACTCCTGCCTATGTCTGAGCACGTGTTGACTACTCTGTTCAAACAGTGACAGCAGCTGGAGGTACCTCTGGAGAGAAGTGTATGCCATTCTGATGAGCTTTCTCTCCCATAGTGCTATGGGTAGTGTATGCTATTTTTGAGGAGAAGCTATTTGCTCTTCCTGTTATCAGTATTGTTGTCTTCCAGACAGTTTTATTTGCAGAAAGTACCACTTCATTTTCTGTACATAACCAAATCAAAGATTAGAGATGGTTGTTCCCCTCAGGCCTCCAGGACCCTGCAATATTAGCTTCTAGTGAAGATGTGAAGACCAGAAACGCACTGTACTTGTAGCACATTCAAGTGGATAATTTTATCTTGACAACTAGATATTTTTAGTGTAGTGTTCTTGTATTTGCTTTTTTAGAGCAGCTGTCATGGTTTAACCCCAGCCAGCAACCAAGCACCACACAGCCACTCGCTCACTCCCCCCACAGCAGGATGGGGGAGAGAATCAGAAGAGTAAAAGTGAGAAAGCTCGTGGGTTGAGATAAAACCAGTTTAATAATTGAAACAAAATAATAATAATAATGATAATAATAATAAAAAAATTGTAATGAAAAGGAAAATGACAGAAAGAGAAATAAAACCCAAGAAAGACAAGCGATACAAATGAAAACAATTGCTCACCACAAACCGACATGCTCAGCCAGTCCCCAAGCAGTGCCCCCCACCCTCCAACCTCCCCCCTAGTTTGATTGCTGAGCATCATGTCACATGGTCTGGAATATCTCTTTGGTCAGTTGGGGTCAGCTGTCCTGGCTGTGTTTCCTCCCCAGTTCTTGGGCACCCCCAGCCCACTCGCTGGTGGGGCAGTGTGAGGAGCAGAAAAGGCCTTGACTCTGTGTAAGCACTGCTCAGCAGTAATGAAAACATCCCTGTATTACCAACACCGTTTCCATCCCAAATCCAAAACATAGTCCCATACAAGCTACTGTAAAGAAAACTAACTCTATTCCAGCCAAAACCAGCACAGCAGCCTAGGAGGAGCTCACTTTTTTCCACACCTTTAAAGTTGTTGTGTTTGAAGAAATTGTACCTGTGGGTACTGATACAAAAACTACCTCCTATAGAGAAACTGGTAAGCTGATTTAAGGAAAATTAAAACCTGTTTTTAAAAGAAATTATAACTTAAGCAAGAGTTAAGTGAAGAAAAAAAAATCACCTTCAGCAAAAAAGTTTCCTTTTGCTCAATTACTAGGACATGGGGAAGGAAGATGTGGAAAATTGATCTGTTGTTGGTAGTCAGAGTTCCTGGTGCAGAGTGTGGGAGAAGAGGATAGAGAATGTATGAGAGGAGTATGGAGACTGTCTGACCATTACTGATGGGAGATAAGAGAGAGGAGGATAGAGAATGTCTGAAGAGAGATGTATGAGAGGAGGATGGAGAATGTCTGACCTGGCAGGAGATGAGAGAACAGCTGGGTATTGTGAAGGAAAGTAAGAAAAATAAACATGGTTATCTAGTAGTCAAAAGGTGTTTGCATGTTTGTAGTGATATATAGCTATGTAACTGCATGAATGGTTTCTGCCCTGAGCCTGGTGGTACATATGGTTGAAATTTGTATTTGGGCTTAGAGATATAAATATGAGCTTCTCTGTACAATAAAGTGTCTCTGGTTGCACCACAACTGGAGTCCATGCCTTTATACGCCACACAGAGGCTTTGCTGGATCAGGCTTTGGTTTGCTCAGTCTTTAACTGCTTTGAAAAGTTAAGACTGAACTGTTTTATTCATAACTATAATAGCACAAGTGACATCAGTTATCTAGCATTGGGGTAATAATGTTGTGCTTTGGTGTGAAAATCAGTCACAAGGCATTTGCTTAAGGAGGATATAAGGAGAAATTACATATAATTGTAGAGGACTGAAGGCAGTGGGTTGATTAGCATTGATAATATGCAGCTGTGGCCTTGCCTCAGAGGCAGTGGGTTGATTGACATGGATGATGTGCAGCTGTAGCTTGTTCCCGCTAAGTGGTTAAATAGCACTGAGGAGGGAAGGGGGAGAGGCTGGATAGAAAAGGTCCTGGATGAGGGAGGAATCTGGATGTAGCAGAGACAAGTAGGTGTGCAGTTGAGCTTCTGGAGGATGAAGCAACGGTATGGATAGTAGAGTCTGACCCCTGGTAAAGCCTTGTTGCAGCTTGCTTGTACTGCAACAATTGGTGCTCTGTGTGAGGCAAACTGTTTTGGGCTCAAATTACTATATATAATGATTAGGAAAATTTTTTTGGTATGTTAATGTATTTGTAATTGTTCTAAATATTATATAGATGTTTAAGGCAGCTCAGAAATGGTACTGTATAAAGAGCTTCAATGAATTGTCTTTGTGGTTAGCCAGCAATAAGAATCAAGCTGTATCTGAAGAGAATTCTATAGAGTGCTTCTGTGGATTTCACAGGTTTTGGAATGGAAACTAAAGCTCTGCTTGGCCTTGAGAAAATACTCAAGTTTAAAGTTTAGCATCATTGTGTGTTTTACTAAATTAAAGGCTAGTGACAGCTGTTATGTGAAGGGGGGGGAGAGAGACTTCTCTCAACCCATAGTGCAGGTGTCCTCAAACTTTTTAACCAGGAGGCTGGTGCATGGATGAAGTGGCAGGAGGTCATCTGCACTGCTTGGTTCCCCCCAAGCCCCGGTGGGGGGGTTCTGTAAATACGGGGGGCCGGATTGAGGACCCTGGAGGACTGTATCTGGCCTGTGGGCTGTAGTTTGAGGACCTCTGCCCTAGTGTTTGATCTGTCTATCAGTGCTCCAGGAAAGCTGAGATCCTTGTGCCAGACCAGTCTGTCAGTGTCCCGTTACAGGGACTCTTCACTGAACAGTCTCACTGGATCAGAGGGCAATTTGATTGACTTGTTCAGGGAAGCGCACCAATAGTATCAGGGGACCAGTCAGCAGGCCTTCCCACTTTATATAAATGTTACCCGCTGCCGGCGACTGCTAGTGCCCACGAAGGACTAATACTAACAGCTTATGGAATAAAGCTCTTTATTAATATAAAATATTACAAATTAAGGTTTGTGATTGTGGGTGATAGGGACTGTCTGCATAAACAAGCTTGAAGTGATATACTGCTCGCAACACAGGACCAAGCACAGGAACAGGACAACTCTGACAATGATTCCATTGACACTGGTAAACCTTTCGATCCAGGTCCTATAGACCCAGAAAAGGAATCAGACTCCCCCTCCCCCCGTGTCTCTCCTGATGCACTGACTGTATTTTCATGGAGGGTGAAAGGGGGTCCGAGGGATCAGTGGCAGGAATGCAAGTGGGAAGTGCTTAAGCAAGGAGATTTGGGAGTTGCTATGGCATGTTCAGTATTTTGTCAGACAAATCAACCTCGAGAGTGGCAGCCTGTGCAATATGAGGCTCTTTAAGAGTTAAGCAAAGCAGTGCGGGAAGGGGGGATTCATAGTACATTTGCTATGTCCCTTCATAAAGTGATGGCAGAGCCTTATACGCTCACACTGCGTTGATTGGAAGTCATTGCTTTGTATGGTACTAACTCTCTGTGAGCTATGTGTAGTGGCCTTGATTGAAAACCTTAATTGGGGAATTGTTGTTAACTATGAGCAGTTGGCTGGAGAAAATAATTGTGCTGATTCTGTGACTCGGGCAAGGTATCCCAGGGACAACTATTTGCAAATGAAGGAGATGGCTATTAAGGCAGTCCAGATGCGGGAGTCTTGCCACAGTCTTGCAGGGTCCTAGAGAGTCTTATGCTAACTTTATTGATCGGCTTCAGAATATTTTGCAACCACAAGTTGAGCATGAGGAAGCTCAAGGGTTGCTTTTAAAACAACTAGCTATGATAATGCCAATGAAAATTGTAAATGGGCAACTTTCACAATTGCAACCCCAACATGTGTTAAATGATTATAACGTGGAACTCACAGCAGACTGTAACTCTCAGGTTGAGTTTTGGAATGCAGCATAACACTTTTTCTTTTTTGCTTCTCTAATCTCTTCTGTAGAGTAGTACACACTCTTAACTTGCTTAGTGATAAATAGGTGTCTGCATGCTTGTAGTGATATATAGCTATGTAACTACATGAATGGTTCCTGCCCTGAGCCTGGTGGTGCGTGCAGCTGCGGTTTGTGTCCAGGCTCAGAGATGTAAATTGTTGCAGAATGGCTGTGTGATCACGGCCGTGACTCCCTTGAAGATCTTTGTGAAACAAAGTTAGCCTAAGTTAGCTGAAGCAGGCCTTGCAGCTGTGCTGAGGCGCGCTGATAAGGAAGCTGAGAAAAACACTGACCTTGTGCCTAATGTTGTAAATAACTTTGAGGAATTCGCGTAGACAAGAGAGAAAAAAAAATATGTAGCTAGCTATCCGCAGAAACCGCAAGTAGGAGGACGTATGAAAATGTAACCCTTTAGAGCTTAGCCAATTAGCAGATGACTAGTAGGCATAATTAACTGGAACTGTATATAAGACATTGTTATAAATTGAGACCACAATTGATCATAATCCAATTAAAATTTTATTAATTATAGCAAGTAGAATATGAGCAAAGACAGCGCTGGACGGCAGGGGAGTCTGCGCTCCGCCAACTGCTGCCCTGAGCAGTTTAAACAGTCCTTTTTTATACTCTTTACTTTCGTGTTTATGAAGTAGTGGAGGTGTTAACCCCTTACTCATATATCTTTGTATGGGGTCGTCTGTCTTGTTTCTGTCTGGCGGTTATCTTCTCTTTTACAAGCAGCATCCTGGATGTAGTGGAGGTGTTAACCCCTTACTCATATATCTTTATATGGGGTCGTCTATCTTGTTTCTGTCTGGCTGTTATCTTCTCTTTTACAAGCAGCATCCTGGACATCTGGCGCCTAGTCTTTACATTATGCTTAACATAAATCTTAATATCCTAGTCCATAGTTTCTTACATTATGCTTAACATAAATCTTAATATCCTAGTCCATAGTTTCTTACATTATGCTTAACATAAATCTTAATAAACAATATCCTAGTCCATAGTTTCTTACAATCCCCCCTTTTTCTTTTTATCCTATTATTGTTTATTAGATGCTACTTTCATTCTCGGCACTGCAAATAAACCTTTTTCCACAATCCCAACATTTATCATAACACTCACAAGGTAATACGTCACAATTGCAATAGGCGTAGTTGGGTAATACATATAATAACAACATACAAAACCAAAACTTAAAAATAACACTTTTTCTTAACACGTTCTCCTTTTTTTTTTTTTAATGCGTCACTATCATGGCTAGACTATAGGGATTTCGCATGCGCGGTCTTTCCAGATTTTTCCAGCACATTCTGTGGGGCTTTAAAATCGCGCATGCGCATGTTCAAAGGTATACACGGACCATTCGCGTGATCAACAATGGCTACTGCGTGCCCAGATGAAGTCCCAAACCCCTTTCCCGAGCTTACCGCTCCGGTAAGTCTGTTAATGGTAACATTCATGGCACTATGGCCAAATGACAGGTCCCAGTTTTCAATGTAAGGTTGTTTTTTTTTACCACCAGACCACCACGTCACTTGCCAGAGAAGAAAGGTCTAGAGTGGACATTTCGCCCTCTGAACATTCTGTAAGGTGAGTGTTCTCAAAACGTTTAACCTATATGGTTCATTAGAAAGAAGATCAAAATTTTATATATATATCTTCTTTTTTTTTTTTTCTTTTTCTTTTTCCTGTTGCTGTTTAGGCAAAGGGTGCGTTTTTCTGTTGTCTCACGTCAAGAACTTATGGCGGAGGTGAAAAAGTACAAAAGGCGTTTCCATATCGTCGTCTTTGCGTTCCTGGCGCTTGTTTTTATTGCCATTCTATCCTTTTTTTTACTCAGCCTACATTATTATCTGAATTGTTAAGAGTCAATTGTTTCCAATTTCTTGTTGGCTATTAAAATGTTATTTTGTGTGTACATTTTGTCATACTACTCGCATTTGTTTAACGCCATCGGGTGAAACCATAATAGCAAATTGCATGTTAGTTATAACGTGTTGAATTAATCTTATAAACATGGAACAACACATGGCAAAAACAATAATGTGGCTAATCCACATAACAAATAAAATAGGATTCGTTTTACCCAGGGGCTCACGAGAAGCCAGGAAAACAAGTCAATATTCGTCTTTCCAAGTTCAGACGGGAACATGGGCTAACTTCCCTGTCTCTGATGTGATTTGTTTAACTACCTCACCATTGTCATCAATTTTCAAACAACAATTGGAAACATTTACTTTACCACAAACACCTCTTTCTTTGGCTAGCAGGTAGTCCAGAACCAGCCTGTGTTGATAAATTGCATTTAACATCAAAAGCTTTAGCTGTTTGATTAATAATAATTTCCAAGACAGCCTGTAGACGAATGATATGATTCAGATTGTAGATAGGTTCTCGAGCACCGTTAATAAGTTCATTAGGATTCCAAGTTGCAGGTTTATAATACTGTATGATACGTTGGGGTGTCCATTCATTTAATAAATATTGGTACCCCCTCAATTCTTGGGAGTCTGGAAAAATCAACTTGCCACTGTTGCCCTGGCTAATTTTCAAACACATTTCACATCGCTGAGTCACCTGTTTTATTACAGTATACAAGTTCTGCCCTATCAATTTCTGATTTAGACTTTTATATAAATTATCAGCTCCCCAATGCATCTTATTATGTTCTATTACGGCTGTGGTCCATATTAAATTGGATGGTACCACTATACGACCATCCCTCAAATAAGTCCACTTATTTATTTTATCATTCATGTCCTGAATGACCTTTAAGTTTTCTTTAGAATAATTTGGCTCCTGATCCGTACTTACAGTTTGGATTTTACCGTCTGGTATTAAGGATAATTCCTTTTTTCCTACCTCCTCTACTACTTGTATGGCTTCATGGTCGGCCAGGCGGTTTCCAGTTTCCAAATCAGTGCCTTAATGGGCCATCTTATGTTCTTCCTTCCTGGACGACCCTCTTATAACAGAGGGGGCCCTTCCTCACATCAAGGTCTGGCATGGCATATGTCCCCACCGCTCAACGCCTACTGGGTTGCAGCCAGCAGCAGAGCTCAAGATCTTTCTTGGTGGCAAACACAGAGGCCAACCCAGTCTTGCCCTTGATTGTGGTAGGAGGCACTTGACCAACCTTATTCCTTGTACTTTGTTGTCAATGCAGAGTTTCATCTGCACATCCCATAACAAGTCACAGTCATGGTAAAACACAGATTTACATTAGTAGAACTACTACAGAGTGTATTTTATTTTAGTTTTTTTTTTTATGCAATATTCCCCACAGCCTTGCTGACCAAGGGATATTGTTTTACCTGAACTAGGCAGGCCTCCCGTTTATCATTTCTACTGTAACAGGGAAAGCATTTTTTCCTTACCTGGAATTTACTTCCAGATATACCTGGTTAAAGATTTCTTTTACTTCAGGGAGGTCCTCTCTTCCACTTTTCTGTTGAATTAAAGATAAGCTCAACATTTTAGTTAATTGATCATTTTTAACTTTTGGTTTCATTTCCCCTTCTTTAAACGTCTAGATGTTTTAATAAATCTCTTCCTAACAAAGATTTTGGAGATTTTGGCATTCTTATTTGTTTTCTTAGTTTGTACTTTAAAGGTTTCAGGTTATTTTCCTGGCGGCCAGCAGCTCCCACAACTGTAACAAATTCTTTTCACTGAAGTTTAACACCAAATAAGTTGGTTTTATATTCACCAACTTTTCTACATCACGATTACCTTAGTAAAAATCAACTCGAACCTTTATCCAGTCCTATTCACAACTGACTTTCAAACATCTAAATTTCCCCATCAGAGATTCACCTTTACTCTCCTCAGACCCGCTGCCTGCCCTAGAGGGGCCGTTACCGGTCCCGTTGTACTGCAAATGCTGCAGCAATCGGGGTGACATTGTCAGGTCCTTCTGCTCAATCGTCAGCAACAGCAACCCCCTCCTCCCCACCATCAGGAGGATTCGGGGCAGGAGATGCTGTTCCTGCTCTGCAGGTTACACAAGCCTGCCTCTGCAACAGCACTTCTATTTTAACTCTTTCTTACCCTGAATGCAAATCTGTTGCTTGTTGCTTTAAGTCTGTGTTATTACATATCAGCCTTCGCAGGCAAATAGCAAACACCCTGCCGTGCATCCAGCGTGACTCAGCCGCACCTTCGAGGGGATACGGGGCTTTGTACAAACTCACCCCAATACTTTAACACTTTCACAGGGTTTTGTTTTTT
Organism: Falco naumanni; assembly: GCF_017639655.2. NCBI lineage: Eukaryota > Metazoa > Chordata > Aves > Falconiformes > Falconidae > Falco > Falco naumanni. The sequence continues at coordinate 22,348,660 of NC_054079.1, forward strand.
TACTCTCCACCCCCCCGGCTTCAGATCTTACATACATTAGCACAAGTTTTTTATCTTACAACGTGTTTCATTCTGGTTGCTCCATAGAAGGAACCACAACCTCCCCTCTGATCCTTTTGCATTGCTAATATTAAGGGATCTTGTGGAGCTAGGTTAATACCACACTCTTTTGCCACTCTGGGTGATTCCTCAGAGTGAAAAACATACCAGCATACATTACTTCATCCCATTTTTCCTCTCGCCTTAAAAATAACATTAATTTTAGCAAAACATTATAATTCAGTGTGCCGTTTAAAGGGCCATTTTCTCTGTCCCCTAACTTAGACAGGGGCCACCACTGATTGCAGTACTTAGCCAAAGTTCTCTTATTCACGCTTCCCCAGCTGCCCCCCCCATTTCCTTCCAGTGACCTTTCTTACTATTATCTCAATCGCTATCCCAGCCACAGAGACTCTAATTTCACTTATAGCTCTCTCTCTTATCCCAAGGCGTCCAAACCTTACAGTCAGGGCATTCAATTTCTTGTCGCCACCATACATATAATAATTCTTTACACCATATACACTTTAAAACATACAGAGGTTCACATTCACCCCTCGGATGTTCAAGACAATAACCACATACCAACATTTGTAATATACTGAATACAGAAATGTTCTCACATTTCCAGCATAAATGAGTATAACAATTATTAATAACCTTGTAATTATTAATTAAAAGGCCACTTTTCTCCACATTCCAACTTATAAAGCGGCCACCATTTTACAATATTTTATCAATGTTTTCCTATTCACATTTCCACCAGCGGATCCTCCAATATCCCTCCAGTGACTCAAAACACATCCTAACGGGCTTTTCTTTAAAATCCCACCACTCTGTTTTCTTCCCATTTTTCCAGCTTACACTCACAGAACACACTTATCACTTACAGAATTACTACTTACAAAATGCAACACACAGGTATCTTTTTACAGCAACACCAAGAGCTCACTATTATTTTCAAAAATATAGCCGAAATCACAGTAACAATTATCAAAGTCAAATTCCACATTCCATAAATCCGGTAACCAAAATAAGCAACACTGCAGCTTGAAAACAATGAATATTCCATTAACGCCTATATATATTCATTACCTGAACCCGCCTACCCTCTCTTCGTATGCTAATTAGCTTATCAGTCTTTCACGCTTGTGCAGATTCTTCCAAAAATTGTGGGCCGGGGTCTTTAGAATGTGGGCCGTGGTCTATGGGAGGAAGGCTGTAGGTCTTCCTCATGGTGTACTTTTCACCTTTTGCTCATTTGCAGTGTTCTTATCAGTCTAAGGTAATTTATGCCCTTGCTGGCCATCTGCTTTTCTTGCTTAATTATTTCTTTTACCCTTATCTGTTCTCTCCTGCTGAAGTGTTCCGCTAAAGTTTTTCCCATTATTTTGCCACAAACTGAGTTTTGAGGAGCGCTTGCCCTAAAGGTTGTCTGGATTTACCCCAGAGTACAGCTGAAGGGCTTTCCTCAGTCGTTCCAGCCACTCAGTGGGGCTCTCATTTTATTTTTTTTTTTGCATTTCATCAAATGCTTTATTGATATTCTGGCCACGGGGTACTGCTTCTCTAATCCCCTGAATTACTATAGTTCTCAGGTCCTGCATATGAGTTCTATGCACCGGATCCTGATTATCCCAATTAGGTCTTTGGAGTGGCCATTTAATATCTGCTTGGGGTCCCTGGGTTTCCTCGGTAGTAAATAATTGACAAAGGATAGATCGCATCTTATCCCAAGTATAAAGGTTTGGTCCCAGAAATTGATCTAATCTTTCTGCCACTCCGAGTGGGTCCTCAATTAAGTTTCCCATCTCGGTCCTTTTAAAATCTCGTAGGTCAGCCGAATTTAGAGGCACAGAAATATATCCGATCACAGGTTGAGGTCCCCCCATGGGCATTTCCCTTAGGGGGTATATTTGAGCTGCCCCTTTTTGACTTCTAGTTACGCGTTTAGGAAGAGGGGGAGACCCTTGTTCCGACTCTGGTGGGGGAGTGGGTGCTCTGGGGACCTCTGCAGGAGCAGGAGGAGAAATGTAAGGAGGGGGGGTTAGAAGGGTTTCGTCTAACTCTCCCTTCTTTTTCTTTTGTTTAGTTTTTTATTTCATTCAGCGGGTAAAGTCTAGCTCCCGTTTTTTTTAGCCACACCTCCGCATATTGACTCTCCTCCGGGTTAAGGGGTTTTTTTATTATTAACCCAGAGGTTTAATTGCTGTCTTACCCAATCTTCTTCTGACCCATAGACTGGCCAAAAGACATTTTTAGAAATCTTCTTCCCTCCCCATATCTTAGTACAATATTCTATCACTTTCTGCTTATCTTTCCCTAGGGTTCCAGGGAAATATCTCCAATTGTCCAAGATATATGCCAGAGGGGTATTCTTAGGTACAGTGGGTACCCTTCCCATGGGATTCGAAGGCTTGCTGCCCTTCGTCCCCATCTACTGGAATATCCACAAACATACACTCACTCGCTCCCCTTGTTCCTGGCCCAGTCCCTCGCGGGAGATGGGAGACGCAGTACTTAAGAGTCCGCACTCGCTTGGTTCAGTATATCGAACCTCTCACTCGTTATATTCCAGGAAACCCAATCCCGCCCGAACGGCAAACCTTGCGAACAAATTCGCAATATACTTACGCGTCCTGCGTCTTCGTCCAGACTCCCGTGCACAGAATTTTTATGGGATTTTACCGGTTTCTCCTTTGCTCATTATTCTAGAATTTAGGATCGTCGGTAAGGTTGGAGTAAGCTGTTGGTCGCGGGGCCGCGAAATGTCGCGGGGCGCCTCCCCGGAGGACCAAAGCCCACTGTTCCTTATCCGAGTCACGGCACCAGAAATTGTTATAAATTGAGACCACAATTGATCATAATCCAATTAAAATTTTATTAATTATAGCAAGTAGAATATGAGCAAAGACAGCGCTGGACGGCAGGGGAGTCTGCGCTCCGCCAACTGCTGCCCTGAGCAGTTTAAACAGTCCTTTTTTATACTCTTTACTTTCGTGTTTATGAAGTAGTGGAGGTGTTAACCCCTTACTCATATATCTTTGTATGGGGTCGTCTGTCTTGTTTCTGTCTGGCGGTTATCTTCTCTTTTACAAGCAGCATCCTGGATGTAGTGGAGGTGTTAACCCCTTACTCATATATCTTTATATGGGGTCGTCTGTCTTGTTTCTGTCTGGCTGTTATCTTCTCTTTTACAAGCAGCATCCTGGACATCTGGCGCCTAGTCTTTACATTATGCTTAACATAAATCTTAATATCCTAGTCCATAGTTTCTTACATTATGCTTAACATAAATCTTAATATCCTAGTCCATAGTTTCTTACATTATGCTTAACATAAATCTTAATAAACAATATCCTAGTCCATAGTTTCTTACAACATAATCGCGCCGTAATAAATCGAAGCTTGCTTTATCACTCACATGGAGTTGGCTGCTTGCTTTCCCTCGCTCGTCAGTAAATATGGGCTTCTCTGTTACAGTGAAGTGTCTCGGGTTGCATATAAAAAAAAAAATGGGGGGAAAACTAGGGGAACAACCCCGGAGGCATGTTGAGAGAAAGCATGCTATGTTTTGAACTTTCTGAAAAATCTGTCAACCATGCAGTGCCTCCCATTGTGCGGCACGTTGTTACTTGGTGACAAGCAGCAAAAGCACGAAGGCGTCTTAGTACGCATGAAAGACCCTTGTACCAGATGTTGGTCAGGACCACATGAATTGTTAACTTGGGGGAGAGGTTATGCTTGTGTTTCCACAGATGAAGGTCTACGATGGATACCTGCTCGCTGTGTGCGGCCTGAGCTTAGCGTGCCGGATCGTGGGAGAGCTGCTTGCTGCCAGTCAACCCAACAGCTAATGTGTGGCCTCCTTACTGAATCAGTCCTTGTTTGGTGTGCCCTTTCTGACTTGCAGGCACTGTTGCAAAAAAGTGAATGTATGTAGGGAATGAAGAATCTTACTGAAAGCCTTGATATTAGGGATAATTGATTACCTCTGTATAATGTTAATCCAAAAGAAGTTGATATTGTTTGCACTTTGAATGTCGATACTTGTCTTTATGTAGATGCTAATGTGGTAGGAGGCTATGATGGGACTGTGACACCCACATAAATCAACACGTGAACATGCTGATAAGCTTAATGTGCTTAAATGCAATATAGCTTTGGATGAAGCATGTAATGATGTCGAGACGGAGGGAAGACACAGCCACTCAATATGAGTGATCAGCAGACTTGTTTACTGTCCCTTACGGTCACCTTTTATGCCTTGTTATAATTAGCTCATACATATTACAAAAGTTAAGCTCATTATCGGTTAGTTGCCTAAATACCAAGCCCGCCCCTAGTTTCTCTTCTGTAGTTATCTGTTCCCACCTGCAACATTCTTTTCCCACTGCAGTCTTCCTGTTATTTTGTAACTTTTGCTTTACTTCAGATAAGCTGAGAGCGATGTGCATTTTTGTCCAGCCAGCTGGACTATGTCTATGTGACCCTTTTCAGCTAGCCAGTTATCCACAATTCCCCCGTTTTTATTTTGGACGACATAGGCCTGGTTGACCATTTTCAATAACAGCATTTTAACACAGGAAAATACACAGCCAACTTATAAAATCTCAGTTCAGAAGTATAATTCCTGAAATACTTGAAAAATAAAGTTAGCTTGAAGCTTTAATTTAGATGCTCTTTCTGTTCCAGTGATATAAAAAGTTTAAAAAATTCAAAGGTAATTTTAAAGTTCTGAACATGGACTAATGCAAGCTCAAAACCCAAAGAGAAACCAAACTGATGTTTGACTAGGACTATTTGCAAATATTGTAGTGGAAAATCCCTGACCATTAACAATTTTCTGTCCAAATAACAACTGCCCTTATGCAACCAACCAGTCCATACATTTTCTGAAGAATACCTCATTGATATCAAAGAATTAACAAAGGGGGGAAATTAGTTCTAAGCTATATACATTCATAAGTGGATTTTTCAACAGTTACATACAGATTTACACACTAAGCCATAATGGCTTGTAGGTGATACACACAAGAAGAGTACGTTGCTTATCTGTCTGAATGTCTATGCTAAATTTGACAACTATGCCACAAGCCAAGCCTACATGGGTGCTGTATGTTATGCACGTTCCTTAACAAACAGAAGTATAATAGACAAATTCCCAAGATCTAGTCCCCAACCTAATTATATTATTTTGTAGCCAATTAAGGAAAATAATACAAATGTGCATATCTACATGTGCACACACCTTTTAGTTCAGAACCAATCTGTGATAAAAGGCCTTAGCCTTATGGCATCATCGAATCTTAACGAGTACAGTAATTAAAAATGCAGTCTTACTGTAAGTGCGATTTATGCTGACATTCCCTCAAATGCTACACGTGAGTACTTCTCACTCAACTGCCTCAAGTTAAAATAGTAGTATTTGTTAATATGTATTAAAAAATCATTAATTCTCTACAATAGCAGTTGACTTCCATAACACTATGTAAGCAAAAGAGGCTTAAGATGGGTTTTCTGAATACTAACAATTTATTTTAGACTGTCTAAACTCAGGTCTTGAAAGATTTCACTCTGCCAGACATAGAAACACTGTTGCACTCCAGTTGTGATGTCCCTTTTCCCAAGTTGTCACATGCACATCTTGCTCAAGCAACATTATTGTTAAAGTTTCTCTCTGCTACATAAAAGCATATTGCACTTGTAGACATAAAAGACAGCACCCTTACTTAGATTATTACCTCATAACTCTTAGTATCTCTGATTTCATCACTTCAAAAATTCACCAGGAGCAGATAAAACCACAGCATCAGACTAAACTACACCTTAACTGCTGATTCAAATAAAGGCATTCTCTTCAGATATGCCTAATGCTTACAAATAATTTTGGCTGGTTTTGATCAAAAAACTATTATTACAATAATGATCAAAAATAATAATCCCGTTTGCAAAATGCCTTTAAGCCAGCCTCCTAGTCCCAATCAATTTCCACATTCAGAATACAGCATAAATACAGAATACAGAATAAATTATCTCCATCAAGGCAAAAAAGCTTCTCTTTAAGCACAGAGACGTTTGCTAGTTCAAGGCAGAAACCCATTTCTTGTAGGGGACATCTGAAGCACTTTTTTTTTTTTTTTTTTTTTTTGGTGGGTTTGTAATCAAGTCCGTATTTTTCCTTGAGAAGCTTAAGCTGTTCCTCTTGTTTCAGGAGTGTTTCCAACTCTGAGTTGTCGAATAGGTCCGTATTTCCCAAACATATCATACATTTCCTCCACTGTGATTTTATACGGCAGGTTCCGAATATAGAGGATCCGATTGACCTCTGGGTGCAGCCAGATGTTAGCTCGCTTGGCCGCTTGCATCGCCATGGCGCCGACCGGGGGTGGGGGTGGGGTGGGGGTGGTGCCGCCTTGGAGAGAAACCGCGGCCGGGAAGGGGCCTGCCGGGCCGCGCCGCCGCTCGCCGCTGCCGCGGGGTCCCGGATGCTATCCCATACGCTAATAACCCGGGTAATGCCTTGTTACAATCTATGTCCCGAACGCTCCGCTTTTCTAAAAAGCATATGAGCGACTCGTACGTCGCTTGTCTCTCCATACCTTCGTCAGCGCTGTTGCAGCCTTTGCGAGACTTCGGCGACGCGTGGCCGGCGGGACCCTCTGTAGGTGCTCCCGGGCGCGGGGACTGTGCCCTGCCGCCTCCTGCGCTGCTTTCAGGACCGGTACCCGAATCTCCGTCGAACCGTGGCTCGCAGGTTCAGCCCTCTCTAGGGTCCCTGTTCGGGCGCCATTTGTCGCGACGGAGGGAAGACACGGTCACTCAATGAGTGATCAGCAGACTTCGTTTATTGTCCCTTACGGTCACCTTTTATGCCTTGTTATAATTAGCTCATACATATTACAAAAGTTAAGCTCATTATTGGTTAGTTGCCTAAATACCAAGCCCGCCCCTAGTTTCTCTTCTGTAGTTATCTGTTCCCTCCTGCAACATTCTTTTCCCACCGCGATCTTCCTGTTATATTTTTGCTTTACTTCAGATAAGCTGAGAGCGATGTGCATTTTTGTCCAGCCAGCTGGACTATGTCTATGTGACCCTTTTCAGCTAGCCAGTTATCCACAGAGCATCAGCTGAGAAATCACTAGGACCTCATGGTTTGCTGATGTCAGTTCATCCCAACTCTTTCAGGTCTTCTCCTTGCTCATTCCCAGCAGCAGCCATGGTAGTTGCTTACCTCCTTAATCTATGTTCATCAGCAATTAACAAATGTTTGTGACTGTTGAAGAGCTTTTCATTGATTTCACTGTGAGTCAAAGAGATTGTCTGGTATCATTCAATGGATATGCCTATGGTTTCGTTTCTGTACTGCCTCCTAGCTGCAGCTCTTGAATATTGAGTGCTTTAATGGGCAGTGTTATGCCATAAGATAACTTTTATAAGTAAATGTATTGGGTCTGGCTGGAATGGAGGTAACTTTCCCCGTAGCAGCCCTCATAGCACTGTGCTTTGTAGTTGTAGCTAGAAGGGTGTTGAGAGCACACCAATGTTTTGGCTACTGCTGAGCATCTACCAGGCCAGACATTTCATCAGAGAAAGTTATCAGGTCGGTCAAGTATGACTCCCCCTTGATGAATCCATGTTGACTACTCCTCATGATTGTCTTGTCTTTCATGCACCTGGAAGTTGTTCCCAGGATTAGCTGTTCCGTCACCTTCCCAGGGTGAGGCTGACCAGCCTGTAGTTCCCTGGGTCCTCCTTCTTGCCCTTTTTGAAGAGAAAAGTAGCATTTGCTTTCCTCTACTCTTTATGCACTTCTCCCAATCACCATGATTTTTCAAAGGTTATTGAGAGTGGCCTCACAATGACATTTGCCTACTCCCTCAGAGCTCATGGGTGCATCCCATCAGGGCCCATGCACTTATGTACATCCTTTTTGCTTACGTATTCCCTAACCTGATCCTCTTCCACCAAGGGTATGTCTTCCTTGCTCCAGACTTTCCCCCCGGTCTCTGGGGCCTGGGGTTCCTGAAGGCTGGTCTTGCTAGTACAGACTGAGGCTGTCTTGGTTTTGGCAAAGGCAACATTAAGTACCTCAGCCTTTTCCATGTCCTATGTCATCAGGTCCCCTGTCTCATTCAGCAGTGGGCCTGTATTTTCCCCAGTCTTCCTTTTGCCAGCTATGTACTTACAGAAGCCCTTTTTGTTGTCTTTGACATCCATTGCCAGATTCAATTCCAGTTGGGAATTCCAGCTTTCCTAACCTCAGCCCTGCATGCTTGGACAATGTCTCCGTATTCCTCCCAGGTTACCCATCCTTGCTTCCACCCTCTGCAGGCTTCCTTTTTGTGCTTGAGTTTGGCCAGGAGCTCCTTGCTCATCCAGGCAGGCCTCTTGGCATTTTTGCCCAACTTCCTGCTCGTTGGGATGAACTGCTCTTGAGCTTGGGGGAGGTAACCCTCCAATATTAACCATTTCTTGGGCCCCTCTTCCCTCCAGGGCCTTATCCCTTGGGATGCTTCCAAGCAGATCCCTGAAGAGGCCAGAGTCAGCTCTCCTCAAGTTCAGGGTTGTGAGCTTGCTTTTTACCCTCCTCCCAGGATCCTGAACTCCACCATCTGTTGGTCACCACAGCCAGGGCTGCCTTTGTCCTTCATATCCCCAACGAGCCTCTCCTTGTTGGTCAGTAGGAGGTCCAGCAGAGCACCTCTCCTCATTGGCTCCTCTATCACTGGGGTGAGGAAGTTTTATCAATGCACTCCAGGAACCTCCTAGATTGCTCATACCCTGCTGTGTTGTCCCTCCAGCAGATATCGGGGTGGTTGAAGTCCCCAGTGAGGACCAGGGCCTGCTAACATGAGGCTGCTCCTATCTGTCTGTAGAGGGCCTCATCCATTTGTTCTTCCTGGTCAGGTGCCCACTACAATGCCACCCTTACCCGTCTCCTCTTCAGGCCTTACCCATAAGCTTTCAGTCTGCTCATCAGCCCTCCCCAGGCAGGGCTCCATGCATTCCAGCTGTTCTCACATAAAGGGCAGCTTGCCCTCATGGAGAGTACCCAGACACAATCTTATTGAAAGTATTACTGCATGGATTTTTAAATCATAGAATGGTTTGGGCTGGAAGGGACCTTAAAGATCATCTAATTCCAACCCCATGCCATGGGCAGGGACGTGTTCCACTAGCCCAGGTTGCTCAAAGCCACATCCAACCTGGCCTTGAACACTTCCAGGGATGGGTCATCCACAACTTCTCTGGGCGGTCTGTGCCATTGCCTCACCGCCCTCACAGTAAAGAATTTCTTTCTAATATCTAATCTAAATCTATCCTCTTTCAGTTTAAAGCCATTCCCCCTTGTCCTATCACTACATGCCCTTGTAAAAAGTCTGTCCCCATCCTTCTTATAAGCCCCCTTTAGGTATTGAAAGGTTTCTGTAAGGTCTGCCCAGAGCCTTCTCTTCTCCAGGCTGAACAACCCCAACTGTCTCAGCCTTTCTTCATAGGAGAGGTGCTCCAGCACTCTGACCATCTTTGTGGCCCTCCTCTGGACCTGTTCCAACAGGTCCATGTCCTTCTTCTGTTGGAGGTCCCAGATCTGAATGCAATACTCCAGGTGGGGTCTCACAAGAGCAGAGCAGAGGGGAAGAATCTCCTCCTTCAACCTACTGGCCACACTTCTTTTGATGCACCCCGGGATTCAGTTGGCTTTCTGGGCTGCAAGCACACATTGTCAGACCATGTTGAGCTTTTCGTCCACCAGCACCCTCAATTCCTTCTCCTTGGGGCTGCTCTCAATCCATTCTCTGCCCAGCCTGTATTGGTACTGGGGGATTACCCTAATCCACGTGCAGGACCTTGCACTTGGCCTTGTTGAACTTCATGAGATTCACTCAGGCCTACCTCTCGAGGCTGTCAGTGTCCCTCTGGACAGCATCCCTTCCCTCCAGTGCATCAACCACAACACTCAGCTTGGTGTCATTGGCAAACTTGCTGAGGGTGCACTGAATCCCAGAATCCATGGTGCCAACAAAGATGTTGAACAGCACTGGTCCCAGTACTGACCCCTGAGGAATGCCACTCATCGCTGATCTCCTCTTGGACATTGAGCTGTTGACCACAGCTCTTTGCATGCAACCATCAAGCTAATTCCTTATCCACTGAGTGGTCCATCCATCAAATCCATGTGTCTCCAGTTTAGAGACAAGGATGTTGTGTGGGACAGTGTCAAATGCTTTGCACAAGTCCAGGTAGATGACATCAATCTCTCTTCCCTCATCTGTCAGTGCTGTAACCTCATCATAGAAGGCCACCAAATTTGTCAGGCATGACTTGCCCTTAGCGAAGCCATGTTAGCTGTCACCAATCACCTCCTAATTTTCCATGTGCCTTAGCATAGTTTCCAGGAGGATCTGCTCCATTAAGATAATGGCACCGAGGTGAGACTGACTGGCCTGTATTTTCTCACGTCTTCCTTTTTTCCCTTTTTAAAAATGGAGGTTATGTTTCCCCTTTTCCAGTCAATGGGAACTTCACTGGACTGCCATGACTTCTCAAACATGATGAATAGTGGCTTAGCCACTTTGTGTGCCACTTCCCTCAGGACCTGCAGATGCATCTCATCGGGTCCCATGGACTTGCGCACCTTCAAGACGAAGAGGGTCCCCCGTGGAGAGTTGGCCAAGTCACGAAAATCACACCAATATGGCTACATGTCGCGCTCACTTTATTAAACAAACAGGTCATATTTATAACTTAAACCAACCGCTCACATGACTCTACACACAGGTGATTGGATAAAAGTCTCTGGCCACGCAGGCGTCCGTGTGGCTGATCGGTGAGCATGCTGCAGGCGCCTGATCAGAGTGTGCCGATGAGAGGGTGTGGATTCCGCGGTTCCCAGGACTTGCTCTGCACCTGGCTTCTTGTTTGTGCACAGCTTGTTTTCCTTCTCCCACTGCTTGTTCCCAGGACAATTTATAGCTGCTCTGCAGCTTCAACTAACAGGCCTGGGTTGTCCAACCCGGACAATGGTAACATATGTCCTCGGTCCTTTAAAAATTCCTCTACATATCCCTCTTTTTCTTTTTGGACAACCCATGTCTGTTTCATAGTAGATGTTAAACCTTTCTTCAAACAAGAAAATAAACAGCCAAAAATTAAAAACGTTACAACAATGATTATAACAATGTGTATTCCTTCCATCAATAACGACTTTAACCAACCTGTTATCCCCGATCCTCTCAACCATTCATCGAAAGGATTATCATCAGCAAGAATATGCTTCATGTTTCCCTGCAGTTGTGACAACTCCTTGTGCATAGATATGGAATGATCGGAAAGGTTCACACAACACATCCCTTCAAAATCCTCACAACCGTGTCCATGTGCTAATAACAAAAAATCTATTGCAGCCCTATTTTGTAATGTAGCATGCCTAACACTATCTACGTCAAGCGATAACGAATTTAAAATCTGTGATGTAAGATTAAATTGTTTCTCTCCTCAACATGCTAACCTTCGTATATTCTTAGCATGTAATGCTGCCATTTGGACTCAGACATGTACCATTCTGGCTGGAAGTCAGATTCACTGCTTTAACATTCCAAAAACCATCAAAATTTGTTTCATTCTCTTGCAGGGGAATACCAATTAAACAAGTTCTAAAGGGGTTGTCTGCCTGTTGCAGATTTAAACAAGTCTGTTATTCCCGTGATATTTGCCCATGTCACCCATATGTTTGTCCTAGGCAAGATGTCAAAAATACTTTGGCCTATAGATAAAAAATTCATCAAGACCATAAACCAAGTCCACCACTCAAACATGTTTACTCCTATAATTTCCACATTTTTTTCTCTCTCTTTTTTTTTTTTTTTTTTTACATATTCCACCCAACAAATCTGTGCTTTCACAGATTCACAGATTCTGATGATGTATACTGTCTCCAATCAGTACGGTATTGCACTAGTCGTATGTTTTCTCTTGCTTCATGCCCGGTTACTAATCAAATGTACAGTACTTTGGCTTACAGTACCATTTTACCCCACATAGCATACACTGGCATAATACCCGTGGTTTACATCCCTTACAACATAGACAGTTTATTCTGTCTGCTCGCTCTGAGTCTTCTCTTCCGTCTTCTGATCTTGACATACAGGTCACACAAACTTGCTAGGGACCCATATAGCTCCTTTATCTGTGGAGATACAAAAATAACCTCTACCGATAAATAACACTGGATTAGGTCCTTCCCATACACCTGAAGCCATATTTTTATGCAAAACATTCAAACCAGGAACTGTAGTTGTTTGGTTCCCTCACGCTGTTTGGTGATGTATAACAACAGGTGGTCCCTCTCTACCCTCCGTAAGGGAGAGAGAGTTTAAGGTAAACAACACCTTAGTCAACCGTTTAGTTACGTCTATGTCCTGCGATACTTTCTGTCTCTGAAGATAATCCTTCAGGGTACGGTTTGCCCTTTCAACAACTGCTTGCCCCGTTGGGGAGTGAGGAATCCCTTTAATGTGTTTAATTCCCCAAGTTGTCATAAACCTAGCGACTCGTTGACTACTATACGCTGGACCATTGTCTGTCTTTATTTCTACAGGTACTCCCATGACAGCAAAACAAGACATTAAGTGTCTCTCCACATGTAATGCCTTTTCACCGGTTTGTGCAGTGGCCCATATAAAGTGAGAATAGGTGTCAATTGTGACATGCACATACTTAAGCTTCCCAAAGTCAGGTACATGTGTTACATCCATTTGCCAAACCTGAAGTGCCCTCAGACCTTTTGGGTTAGTGCCCACCCCTAAACCAGGTCCATGATGACTACGTTGAGGACAGGAGCGAACAATACCCTTTGCATCTGCTATGGGTATTTGATACTGTTGATGTAAAGACTTTGCATTTTGATGAAACATCTTGTGGCTGTTACGAGCTTCTTCAAACTTATTTGTTGCCAGACAGCTGACTGCTTCATCAGCTCTAGCATTACCTTCGCCCAAACCAACAGTCCACTGATGACTTCTAATATGCATAATACAAAATTCATGTTTTCTCTCTCGAAGAGTACTACGCAGTTGTATAAACATTTCACCAAGATGTTGGTTCCTTAGATGGTCTTGAACCTGATCTCCTATAATGGGTGGTTCTTTATTCTCCCAGTCTCTGCCTTTGCCTTCTGCGACTTGGGTGGTGTGGTTGGAGCACTTGTCTGTGAAGTCAGAGGCAAAAAAGTCATTGAGTACTTCAGCCTTCTCCATGTCCTGGGTAACCAGGTGTCCCATTTCCTTCTGGAGAGGGCCCACATTTTCCCTAGTCTTCCTTTTATCACTGACGTACCTGCAGAAGTTTTTCTTGTTCTCCTTGACATCCCTGGCCAGATTTAATTCCATCAGGTCTTTCTTTCCTTATAGAAATGTAGATGATAGATGTCTTTGTATGTTCTTGCATATGGCTCCTTTGACCAGTTACCCTTAAAGGAGCAGACACGCTCCTTCTACATACCCTTACAATGAAGTTGTCAAATCTGGGTCATACTTTATTCTGCACAGACCATCAGTGAAATGAGTGTATTTCTACTGGAAATGTATCAAGGCTCTATTGTTACACAAGTTAATGGTAACATAAATGTATAAAAACATGGGAAATATTGTGGATCGGGGTTTATGCTTTAGACAGTAAGTAGTTTAGCTAGGGTGCATATACATGAGATGGAATCACATAGTTTACTTCAATGTAGACAGTAATTATCAGCAAGTGGAAGAAGCTGTTCATGAGGGTAAGGGACAGTTATTCTTGGAGATACTGAAAATTTCACTGGACAAGGCTCTGAACAGCCTGATCTGATTTGACCTGTTTTGAGCAAGAGTCTCCATCAGTGGAAATATTCAAAACTGGATTGGACAATGCCCTGAGCAACCTGTTCTGGTTGACCCTGCTTGAATGGGGGTGGTAGTGATGGACTAGATGATCTCAAGAGATTTATTCCAACCTCTGTGATTCTGTGATACCATGTGATTCTGAGCAGCAAGTTGGGCCAGAGACCACTAGACATCCCTTCCAACCTACATTATTCCATGATCATTTAGCTCCACCCATGACTCCTTCAACAACCTCCATCCAATGCTGTTTTGTTCTTAAGAAGATGGACTAAAAGGTCCTCTGTGAATCATCTGTCTTAATCCTCAATTGCTCCAGGCTGTGCTGACAGAACAGAGGTCTCAGGCACAAGCAGCCGCTACAGAATCTCACCTGGTTGTTCAGGTGGACTGAGAGTCTTTTTCTGATGCTTTGCACCTGACAAAGCCAAAGATAAAGCACTGTATGATCATGCTTCTCTGCTGGCCAGAGGTTTCATCACCATCTTGAAGCTTGTCACTGTGTTATTCTCCAGCTTCAAGGATAGAGACACTGAGCTTGTCATTGAGCAGTATCATCAGTAAGAGCCACTATGAAATGTGTTACTGCCCAAGGTGTTATGCTCCTTTTTAGTACCTGACTTTCCTGGCATCATCACCTTGGCACTAGGAAATGAGACCCCGGAGCTCTCCATATTCCTTGTCAGATTCTCTGTTGGGATAAGGCTGCAGCAAAACTCTTTCTGTCCCTGGCATGCACGCATCCATGTTGGGCTACTGGAGTCTAAGCCTTCTACTCTGTGATTAGAGGGCTGGCGCCCTCTGCCATTTCACAGCATTAGCTTGAGCAACCTTTCTCACTTGCATGAATCTTATTGGTCTTTCTGGGACTGATTGTCCCTGGAGTTTTTGAGGAGGGCCACCAGCTTGTGCTTACATCTTCATGTGGTTGCAGAGGCTTGCCACAGTCTAGTGGATGTTTTCCATTATCTAAGCACATCACAGGGTTCCTTGCCTATAAGTAGGCCTTGCTGGAGCCAACCTTGATGGCATGACAACTGTCTTTTGTTGCCCTTAGGTGAAGCATCTCGTCTCAAGCATAGCAGGACAGGCCCTACAAAGGGAAGTAGGCAGCTGTTTAGCACTCACAGAGGACATTCAAAAACCAGCATTAAACAATGCATTAAAAAATCTGGAGGGGAAAATATTAAAGCACTTGACTGGAAAGATTTCTGGAGTTTATTCACTGTGGGAAATATTTTAGGCATTAAATCCTTTTGGTTTATATCTATAATTTTTATGCATCTTGCTTTCCTCCTTGTTTGTTTCTCTGGAAGTTAATAGACCCAAGAACTAACAGCACCTTACACAAACACTGGACAACTGAAAAATATTTGGGATGCTCTACATATGCCAGCCTTCGCTAATTCTGTTCAACTGCTCCTGTGCTGTTGGTGCTGGCTGGGGTCCAGTAACCAGAGGGTAAATGTCTCCCTGGTATGATTCTGACTGAAAACAAATAGGAAATCCAGAGTAACATCAGACACTAGTTATGGTTAGGTTTAGCACCATGCTTAGGAGCATAGCAGAGGAAGTAATTTATTTTTTTTTTGAGATGTGCACCACAGAGGTTTACCAGCACTGACACAAAATTTTCTCACCTGCCCTGAGCTTCCCTCTTCCCGATCTAAATCATTGCTTGGAAGAAGAGAATTTTGAAGGTCTGTTTTAATTCATTTCAGTAAGGCTTTTACACATCCAGACAACATAGTGGGAGATGGTTAACATGGCCCTTGTTAACATAATAGATACAAAGGATTGGCACAAGCCACAAATCATCAGCCAGTCTGAGATTAATTGGTTTAAGGAATAATGTTTGAGGATCACAGGCTGCACAGTCTGCTTACTTCTTGCCATAACTCTTCCAGTGGGCAACACAGCCCCTCCAAGACTGTACACCTCCTGCAGAACAGAGGACCTTCTCTCCTGTTATCAGAGAGGACCCAGGCACTCCCTGCAGCTTGGGACTTGGAGAGGTGCTTTTACCATCCAAAGCTTTGTCTGTGTTGAAGCCTCTGCCTTGGTAAGGGCAGCTGCTCCAATAACTGCTGGGGAATCTGCCCTGTGGCATGTTACCACCATACCTGAGACTGTTATGCTGGTACAAATTCAGCTGAAGCACCCTTCTGCACAAACTGCTGCACCTGTTGGCTGTCTGTGAGCTTGCTTCTAGGCCTGGCTCATATTGGCCTCTCCCAAGCACCAGCTAAAAGGGTGCTTTACCCTCTCTAATCAAGGGACAGCTGCAACAGAGGCTCCATGCACCTTGGAGCCTTTTATAGGACTTTCCTTGTGTAGGACTTTTCCTTATCCAATTACTAGATAGCAGATCTGATATAATGTACTCTTTTTTTAAAAAAGGGGAACTAGCATGGTATTTTTATTGTTATGAAGTTGGGTGCCTTTCTGGCCCTTTTTAATTGGAGAGCATTCACTTCAGTTTCATATGTAATCTTCCCACTTGAACACCTTGAGCTCCAGTCCCTTTCCTCCATCTGTGCTAACCCACCAGATCCATTTGAGTTCTGGCACAAAAGATATTTGGTTTTGGCAGTCCTGTGACATCAGTAAAGCTCTTGAATGAAATCTGAGTCCTGGAAAAGTGTTTAGACAAGTTTTTTAAAAGGTCTGTCACAGATATGTTACTGAGCTGCTAATTGTTGATAATAGTCAGCCTACTGTCTTTCTGTGGCTCCACTAGAAAATGATCTTGCAAGTCTTTAAACGTGTGTGGTGGGTTGACCCCAGCTAGCAGCCAAGCACCGCAGAGCTGCTCACTCACTTTCCCCTGTAGTGAGATAAGGGAGAGAATAGGAAGAGCAAAAGCAAGAAAAACTGTGTTGAGATAAAGACAATTTAATAAGTGAAGGAAAGAGGGAAAAAACAAGTGATACAAAGGCAGTCACCCACCACCTCCCACCAGCAGACCAATGCCTAGGCACTCTCCAAGCAATGGCTACCTTGGAGGACCAAACCTCTGTTTTTTTATTGCTGAGAATGATGTTCTATGGCATGGAATATCCCTTTGGTCAGTTTGGGTTAGCTGTCTCAGCTGTGTCCCCTCCCAGCCTCTTGCCCACCTCCAGCCTAGTCACTGGAAGGGTAAAGTGGGAAATAGAAAAGGCCTTGATGCTGTGCAAGCACTGTTTGGCAATAGCTAAAACAGTGTATTGTAGTGGGTTCACCTTGGGTGGCAGCCAGATGCCCACCCACCCACTCTTACTCCCCCTCCTCAACAGGACAGGAAGATAAAAGAGATGGAAAATTTCATGGGTCAAAGTAAAGACAGGGAGATCACTTACCAATTACCATTATGGGCAGAACAGACTTGACTTGGGGAAAATTAAGTTTATTGCCAATTAAAATAGATTTGGGATAGTGAGAAACAAAGACAAAATTACAGCAACACCTTCTCCCCAACATTTATCAGTGAAGGCTCAACTTCACTCTGTCCCAACTCTTCTACGCCTTCTCCCCTGCAGCATCACAGGAGGGATGGGGAATGAGAGGTTGTGGTTAGTTCATAAGTTCCTCTCTGCTGCACCTTCCTCCTCACACTTTTCCTCTACTCCAGCATGGGTCCTCTCCATAGGCTGCAGTCCTTCAGGGAGTATCCACCTCCTCCACCATGATCTCTCCACAAGCTGCAGGGGAATCTCTGCTCCGGTGCCTGGAATGCACCCTCTCCTTCTCTGACTTTGGTGTCTGCAGAGTTGTTTCTCATACTTTTTTTTCCCCTCAGTTCTCTCTGCTATGTAGTATTTTGCCCTTTCTTAAATATGTTTCACAGAGGTGCCACCAGCTTCTCTGATGGGCTCAGCACTGTCCAGTGGTGGGTCTGTTTTGGAGCTGGCTGGAACCAGCTGTGTCCATCACAGGGCAGCTCCAGTCTCTTCTTACAGAGACCACCCCTGCAACTCCCCCACTGCCAAAACCTTGCCATATAAACCAAATACAGTTTTCAACATTGTTTTAGTCACAAATCTAAAACACAGTACCATATAGGCTGCTATGAAGAAAATTAACTCCACCTGAGCCAGACCCAGTACAACCTGCCATGGTTCTTCTGTTTGGTTTTTTTTGTTTGTTTGTTTGTTTTCAGGCCTTTTCCATCCTGGCATTGTCTCAAGTTGATTCAGCTTAAGCTTCTCATTCTCCTTCCTTCCCAATTTCCTTCTTGAATTGTATTTATAAAGTAAGCAACCCTCAACATATAGCACTTGAAAGGCTACAGAGCAGCTTCAGTTGTGCTGCAGACTGTGTTTAGTTATTCAAGAGGCCTGTTTATCACTCCAGTGGATACTAGCAGAATCCACAAGTAGTCACATCTTCAGTTAGTTGTGTTTTGTTTTTACTTAACAGCGAGAAAGTGATGAAGATGATGACAGCAATGACCAAAATAGTGATAGGGAAGATGGACCTCTAGAAGAGCAAATAGAACGCTTGCAGGAGAGAGTAGAATCAGCACAGAGTGAACAGAAGAATCTTTTCCTTGTTATATTCCAGGTAATGATGGGTGATGTCTTTGCAGCATCATTTGTATTTTAATAATTTTCTTGGGGTGAGTACATGGGAAGGAGTAGATGGGCTTATTCTTATCCAGAATCAAAGAACTGCCTAACTCCCCTAAACAAGAATTGTTTCAGCATCAAGAACTTGAGAAAACAAGTTCTTTTGATAGCATGCAATTTCCTAAACAAAAAAAAAGGTATTTTGAATGTAAGTAGTTACTCTACTTAGTGTCTCCTAAATGAAGTATTAATTCTGATATTGCCATTCAAAGCTTCTGTCTGTCAAATGTCCCATGGATTATCTTATCTGAGTCTAGTAACCTATTTTCATCTGAAAAGATTTGCTGAACCAACATTCTATTTGTGTTCTACAGTGTTTCATTATGTTGTTAACTGAACACTTAGTGCGCTGTGAAACTGGTGGGATTGATGTATTTACGCCTTGGTACAAAAGCTGTATAGAGAGGTTGCAGCAAATCTTCCTACAGGTAAGTTTCACTTGGTTTGGAAGGCTTTGGGCAGCTGCTGGAAAGAAAAGCTTACATGATTTGAGAGCTGAGCTTGGTTACTTATTTTTACCAGCTCCGTTAGAACAGACATAGCTGGCATCACCAGTCTTTTTTGGGAACTAGTGTGAGTTTTGACTGTGTCTGTCTCTGGTTTTGACCCCATCTTTGCTACAGACTTGCTAAATGACTGAATGGTGAGCTCCTTGATTTGTTTCTTTCACTGTGAATATAGTGCAAAACAATATTGAGATGTGGTTGTAAATGTAGATTAGTTTTTCTTACCGCATATTATAGTAAGGGTAGAGTCTTGAGAGAACAAGTATACCAAAATAAGTGCCTAACAAGTGGATGAAAATGTTTTAAATTTATGTATCTGATTATAATGAATGCCTATTTAAAAATATAATTTGGAACTCTTGGCAACAGCCAGAGTAGTAGAAAATTATTTGTGTTTACGTGAACATAAATTGTGTTAGAGGATGGGAAGTTGCATGGGATTAATGGCATAATTCCCCCTATGAGTTAGTCTCTACCCTTATCATAAAAATGACTTAATGCTAAAGCAAACATCCTAGCATATCTGTACAGTTGCCTCTACACACTGTTCAGAATCAGGATTAGAACTGAGTAGCTACAGGGAACCCAGTACTTCTCAAAACAGGATTTCAACATACGCTCCATTCTTGCAGTCAACGGTGATTAATGTGTTGTGGAAATTAGATGTGCTTGTTAGTTCTGTGAAAACATTTGATCTGTGATACAATATGTCTTGACTCTTCTGCCTGTTCTTGTGTTTGAAGAGGAATGAAAACAAAAAAGGTTTATCTTTTTATCTGCAGCATCACCAGATAATTCAGCAGTACATGGTGACCCTGGAGAACCTCCTGTTTACAGCTGAACTGGACCATCACATACTGGCTGTATTTCAGCAATTTTGTGCTCTGCAAGCCTGAGGATTTTCATGTGTTATCTGCAATATTTAAAACCATTTTTCTTTAATGAGAGAAGCTCACCATGGGGAAAGAGGAAACTCTTTAATTCAGAACAGCTTTTGTGTTCCTATATAAAGCAATACAGTACTCTATTAGTAACTGGTTTAGCATCATAAGTCTTATTAGCTATGACTGATAGAGGATTGATGTGGAATAATGTATGTACTCTTTTAAATTGTCCTTTAATTTGGTTTGAAACTTTATGATAGTATTTTTGCTTCTTCCCTCTGTCATTTATATGACAATAACAAACAGGTAAAAAAATTACAGAATTGGTTACCTATAACTGTTAAAGTAAATAAATTGCAGAAATGTGAAACAGGATTTCTGGATATGGCAGAAACACACCTCTTCAGTGAGCAGTTTGATAAGATCTTGGTAGTATGATACAAGAAAAATTACTTAAGTCTGGGTATGTGAAACACTGAGCTTTCAAAATAGTCTAGGGCATGTGGATTTGTCTATTAAACTGACTAGATTATGACAGCTTGAAAGAAATGGTTGACAAACAATTGAAATATGCTTTTTAAATGTATTGTCTGGTGTATTATTACAGTAGCTGCAAACAGCCAGTAGAGAAATTTCATGAAAAATTTTTGAAGGAGACTGATTCTTTTCTTAGTGTGTCTGAAAAAACAAGAATAACCCCAACACTGTTCCCAGCTGGTAAATAATTGAGACCAATCAGAAGCAATCTGTCCTGAATGGGTGTCACATCCCACCAAGAAGGAGGGAGGAGTGACTCAGATTTGATGATTCTCTTGGTTGGAATAGGGTACACACAATACCAGAGGTCCTTAGGTAAACAAAGATTTTTATTCCATAGTCAGTCTCACTGGTAAATAATTGGGTAGCAGAAATGTTTATCGCTTGCCATGTGTATAAAGTTTTATGCCTTGCATTACTTACTAGAAAAAGGTAAAATAAGGTGAGGGGATGGGAGGGAGAAAAAAGAGAGAAAGAGGTATCACCAGTCCTGGATCCAGCATCAGGCCTGCTGATGGGGGGGTGTTTCTTGTAGGAGTGCTCATCCAGAAGTCCCTTCTTCTTTTATTCTTATTCCCCTCCTAAAATGGCACTTGCCTTCCTCTTTTATTCTTATCCTTCAGTGTGGACTGCCTCTTATTAAAATTAGTCTAGCTTGCCATGTCAATTAGCATGCATGCTCCTTACAGGCATGGGGGGAGGCAAGTCTTTTTGGTCTTGAATTGAGCCGGTGGTCATGATGTCCCCCTGCCGCATTTACCTTTCCCCCAGTTACTGCAGATTCCTGCTGACTCCACTGCTTCTGGGGCTATTTTTCACCCTTTGGCAGGCAGTTCGCTCTTATCAGTTTTTAGTTCATACAAAGTAACCTTTTGTTTGATCTTGCATTCCTCAAGTGTTTGAGCCCTTCCTCAGACAGACTCAGGGGATCTCCACCCTTTATTCCCATAACAAGTTTCATCTCCTGCTGTTGTTCGCACCCTTCTGAGCTTTCCTTGGTGTTAGATTGTTTGTTTTTCCAGTTGGTCTCCTACAATGGGGCAGAGTTTCCACTTCAGTATTGCCAAGTACATAAACTTTGGACACCTTGCACACACATTATGGAGGGTGTTTATTCTGTTGGGTTTTTTAGTTTGTAAAGCTGAGCTTGCACCGGATTGGACCTATGAATCAGTACTGATGCTAAAACCTTTTTTTATGTTGATTGTGGATAAACCAAGTGCCCATCTCCTGTGATTCAGTAGCAACTGCTCCATGTCAGTTGAATCTGCTTGCTGTTTAATCTCTAAAATGTGAAAGTAGTGTCTGGCTTCCATACTTTCAAAGAGCATTTAAGAGCTGAATTAGGTGGGATTTTGCAAGAAACTTAAACTAGGGACATGTACAACCTGGAAATGTGGTAGCATTATCTTTTGTTTGATAAGTTTGAGTTATGCATGATACTCAAATGCAGAAGGCAAAAATTAATTGTTTGAGCATAGATGTAAACCTTTTGTGTGGTCTGCAGCGATTGGGCACATCTTCAGAATCTTGAATCTGCTACTTTTTTCTTTACCTGTTCTGTGTGATTTGACCAATTCCTCTACTCTTCTAGAGTCAACCTTAATGTGTTTATAAACTTGTTTTATACAAGGTGTTTGTCAGTCATGCACAGACACTTGCTTCAGTCAATGTCATGGATGCTCCCACTCTGAGTGAACAGTACTTTGATTCAGGCATTACCAACATGTAGGTCTGACTGAAATCAGCCCTGCTGTGCAAACCTTGAGAATTGTGCTAGGCTATATCTTCTCAGGAACTAAGGAATCTAGGCCATGTCTTATCAGGAGCTAACAGTACCAGCTTGAGCTGGGACTAGACAAAACTACAACTGCTACAGCTGCACTCCTCTACATACACCAAAGGGGGGTTTGACTACAAGTCAATCACTTCACACTGTAAATATCTGTAGACCCCTCGAGCCCATTGAGCTCTCCTGTACAGCAGCTGGCCGCATGGCAATGATCTCCCCCTTGAGCAGGGACACCTCTCATCTCAAGGTTACTCCTTTAGGTTGAGAAACCCCTTACCCAGCATCTGATATCTATAACAAGGTAAGGGACGTTTTACATTAGGCCTAAAGGTATATTGTATGCTAGCAACATTTATATATCCAGCTATAGCTTAATTATTAGAAGCATAGCAATCCTAGAATATCAGGTTAGAAGGGACCTTAAGGATCATCTGGTCCAACCTTTCTTGGCAAAAGCACAGTCTAGACAAGATGGCCCAGCACTCTGTCCAGCTGAATATTAAAAGTGTCCAATGTTGGGGAATCTACCACTTCCCTGGGGAGATTATTCCAATGGCTGATTGTTCTCACTGTGAAAAATTTTCCTTCTATGTCCAATCAGAATCTCCCCAAGAGTAACTTGTACCTGTTACCCCTTGTCTTTTCCATGTGACTACTTGTAAAAAGGGAGTCTCCATCTTCTTTGTAACCACCCTTTAAATACTGGAAGATAGTGTTAAGGTCTCCCCTAAGCCTTTTTTTCCCAAGGCTGAACAAACCCAGTTCTCTCAGCCTTCCCTCATATGACAGGCTTCCCAGTCCTTTGAACATCTTTGTGACCCTTCTCTGGACCCTCTCCAGCCTGTCCACATCTTTTTTACATAGTGGGGGCCAAAACTGAACACAGTATTCCAGGTGTGGCCTGACAAGCACTGAGTAGAGTGGGATAATGACTTCTTTATCTCTGATGATGATGGCTCTTGTTGATGCAGCCCAGCATCCTGTTGGCTTTCTTTGCTGCAGCAGCATACTGTTCACCCATATGGAGTTTGTTGTCCACCATGACCCCCAGGTCCCTTTCCACAGAGCTGCTCCCCAGCTGGGTGGATCCCAGCCTGTGCTGCACTCCTGAATTATGTTTTCCTAGGTGCAAGACCTTGTTGAACTTCATAAGGTTCTTGTTAGCCCACTCTTCCAGCCTATCCAGGTCTTTCTGCGGGGTAGCCCTCCCTTCCGAAATGTCTACTTCCCCACTCAGTTTGGTATCATTGGCAAACTTCATCAGGGTACACTTGATCCCATCATCCAGATCATTTATGAAGATATTAAACAGAATTTGGCCCAATATTGATCCCTGGGGGACCCCACTTGTGACAGGTTGCCAGTTTGAAAAGAAGCTATTTACCACTACTCTGTCTGGGTGTGGCCTGTCAGCTTGTTCCTCACCCACTGCAAGGACAACTTGTCTAGACCATAATGCATCAGTTTCTCTGGGAGAAGGCTGTGGTAAACCATATCAAAAGCCTTGGAGAAATCCAGGTAGACAATGTCCACCACTCACCCCACATCAGCTGAGCAGGTTACTTTGTCATGGAAGATGATCAGGTTTGTCAAGCACGATTTGCCCTTGGTGAATGTGTGCTGGCTTTTCCCAATCACATGCTTCATTTGACTTGTGATAGCCCCCAGGAGGATTCGTTCCATAACTTTCCCAAGAACAGAAGTAAGACTGATGGGCCTATAGTTTCCTGGATCCTCCTTTAAGCCCTTCTTGTAGATGGGGGTGACATTAGCCTTCTTCCAGTCTTCTGGGATGTCCCCCAATCTCCACGACTTCTCAAAGATTACGGAGAGCAGCCTCGCAATGTCAGTCAGCTTTCTTAACACCCTTGGGTGGTTATTGTCAGGGTCCATCGATTTGTAGGGGTCAAGTTCCTGTAATAGTTCACATATCAACTCTTTCTTCACTGATGGTGGGTCTGTGTTTGCATCAACCTGGATTTTTGTTCCCAAGGCCTGTGGTCCAACAGTACTGGTAAAGACAGAGGTGAAGAAAGTGTTGAGAACTTCTGCCTTTTTGGCATTGTTGGTGACTAGTAAGTAGTAGAGTGTGACAGCTGTCTAATCACTGTCTAAATTATTGTTTAAATCATCATTTAAATAATTGTCAAATAATTTAAATCATTGCCAAATCATTGTCAAATCACTGTTTAATTACCATTCAATTATTGCTTAATCACCATTTGATTACCATTTTTTTTCATCCAATCATTAATTAATTATCATTTGATCATTGTTTAATCATTAATAAAACCCTGTTAGTTAACCGCACAACAATGACTTCTCTTAATAATTTACCTGCGACAAATTACCCTAGTTTTCTGTAGAAGCATTTAATACAGTACTGAGGTATGAATTGGGATCATAGCCTTTGATTTCCAGTGGGACTGACCAATAAGGGGTTCTCTCATTTTCATTAATGGAGGGGATGTCATTGAATTTAAAGTTGATTTCTCTAAAACTGAGAATGCAATGAAACTTACAGATGTGTAACTTCCTCTCCAAGCTTTTCCATCAAGTAGAAAAACGCTCCTGCTGGGAATATAGCAGCAAATAACTGAGCATGGACAGTGTAATACTAATCACATAATATACAACCAAATTACAGTGCCTTTAAAAATAATCATAATAAAGACCTGTCATAAAAATGGCCATTGAAGCCCCTCTTTGAAGAGGGTCCCCCGTGGAGAGTCGGCCAAGTCACGACAATCACACCAATATGGCTACATGCTGTGCTCACTTTATTAAACAGCTCATATTTATAACTTAAACCGACCGCTCACCTGACTTTACACACAGGTGATTGGATAAAAGTCTCTGGCCACGCAGGCGTCCGTGTGGCTGATTGGTGAGCATGCTGCAGGCACCTGATCAGAGTGTGTCGATGAGAGTGTGCTGATTTCGCAGTTCCCAGAGCTTGCTCTGCACCTGGCTTCTTGTTTGTGCACAGCTTGTTTTCTTTCTCCCACTGCTTGTTCCCAGGACTATTTAAAACTGCTCTGCAGCTTTAACTAACAGGCCTGGGTTGTCCAACCTGGACAATGGTAACATATGTCCTCGGTCCTTTAAAAATTCCTCTACACCTCTTGTAGAATGTTTTTATCAGTAAGTGTTTTCCTGGTGTTGGTCTTGGTTGTAAGCACTGAAAATAGATGAGGATGTGCTTGACCATGTTCATGTTAGTGGCTATATGACAAGTTATCTGTGTCTGTGGCTTGACAGAACTGCTCTCCTGCAAGGGAGGAGCATTTTTCTTTCCCATCTGAAGTCCTCTTCAGAGTTGAAAAAGTAGAAAAAGGAGTTCTCATGGTTTTATCAACTACTTGCCTTCTGCTAGTCCATGACAAACCACTCAAATTGGTAACTACACAACAGATTGAAAACTAGTCACAACACAAGTAGTTTCGTTTTACTTTCATACAAAATCTCCTTAAAAGGATACATAGTGAAAATAAAATTAGGGTAACTACATCTTGTTAATTTATGGTTACATACAGTATGTCTCTGCATGTATATCTACTCTTCTCTGAATGAGTTTTGATTTGTCTTGCAGAATCTAACTTTTCCTTGTTCATGTTATCTTAATGGACATTAGAGAAATATGAGCTCTCATGTGTGTTGCAGGCCAAAAAAAGTTTTGAGTTAGGGAATTTTGATGAAGTTATTGCTAATTAACAAACATTTAATTACTGATTCTGGTAATGGGAAATAAAACCAAATACATAAACACTTAGAGAAAACACAACTCAGCTCCTTTCCAGACACCTCTCCTTCCCTCATTCTGACCTCCGTTCCCCTTGTTGTTGACACATTACACTTGGTTCCTTCAGTGAAGTGTATTGGGTCTGGCTGAGATGGAGTTAATTTTCCCCATAGTAGCCCTCAAAGTGCTGTGCTCTGTATTGTTAGCTAGAAAGGTGGTGATACACCAATGTTTTTGCTATTGCTGAGCAGTGCTCCCACAGCATCAAGGCTGTCTCTCCAACATCCACCACCACCACCACTGCGCTAGGGGTGGGCAAGATCTTGGAAGGAGTCAGAGCCAGGACAGCTGACCCAAAGTGACCAAAGGGCTATTCCATACCATATGATGTCTGCTCAGCAATAAAAGCTAAGAGAAGAGGGAGGCATTCATTATTACAACATTTGTCTTCCAGAGCAGCCACTATGCATACTGAAACCCTAATTCCCAGGAAGTGGCTGGACATCACTTGCTGATAGGAAGTAGAGAATAAACCTTTTGGTTTCCCTTTGCTTCCATGTGCAGCCTTTGCTTTATTAAACTGCCTTTATCTTAACCCACGAGTTTTTTTAATCTTATTTTCTTCACCCTTTGTTCTGCTGAGGAAGGGGAGTGATAGAGCAGCTTGGTGGGCACCTGGCATCTAGCCAAGGTCAACCTACCACACAGGCAGCACAGAAGATTGGGGTCAGTGCATTGTGGTCCCTTTTCTTTTGTCATTCCCTCTTTCTAGAACAATTGCTCCAGCATATGAAGGGGAAATTCAAATTGTAGCTGCTTAGCAATGATAACTTGAGACTGAGGAATGATCTGGCCTGGTGGGCAAGAAGGCCTAACTACACAGCCAGGTTAAACAATAGAAACAGAAATGCTGGAGGTGGACCAACTCCATATAAAGTTCCCTTGCTTATAAAATAAGAAATGCCACAGTATTGACATGTAACAATATAATTGGTGCTGGTGCAAGCCTATATAAGAAATTGACTGTTGCCACATCTTTACAAACTCCTTGAAGAACCACTTATGGTGGTAGGCCTCTGTCCAGTGCACTGTTCATTAAATGTCTTTATATTTAAGTGCAAATGTGTGTTTAATTTGCCTCAAGGGATTAAACAAACATTCCCCAGCACATGGGTTCCTCCACCAGCTACAGTCCCTTCAGAGTTGTACCTTGTCTTCTTTTTTTCCCCTGCCTGGGCAGCTGTTGCAGCACAAGTAAGCTATCAGACTCCAACAAGACTTTACCATCAGTCAAATTCTACTGTCCATACTGTATCTCCTGACACCAGACATTACTGCTACTCCTATAATCCTTAGGGCTATTTAACCACTTAGCAGGAACCAGCTACAGCTGCACATCATCCATGTCAATCAACCCCCTGCAGTTGAGGCAAGGCCACAGCTGCATATTATCAATGCTAATCAACCCACTGCCTTCAGTCCTCTACCGGCAGCTTTTTTCCTTTGGTGTTTTTCCTGCTATACTGCCCTAGCATCTTACTTGTGTCTCCTGTCTAGCAGCTACCATCCTTTCTTAAATATGTTTTTGTAGGGGCACCATAAACTCATCTGATTGATTGGTTCTATTTTAGTGCACAGTGGATCTGTTTTGTCCATTGCCAAGCCATCTGGAGCTAGTTGTAACTGACACAAGACAGCCTATGATCTTCACCTACACAGATCACCTCTACAGCCACACACACGCCCCAAAACCCCCTGGCAATTATGCCCAATACACATATGAAAGGCCCTTTTGTCTGTTTGCCCCTGTTTAAAAAGTTATTCAAGTGTATTTAAGTGGGTTAGTTGGAAGTTTGGAGTTATGAGGAGAAAGTGTAGAAAGGAATTTTGCAAAATACTTTACTGCAAGCCGGGCACACCTATAGTCTGAAGTAGACACTGCAAAAGAAACCAAATATACCATTCTAGTATAGTAAAGGCTCTCATTTCTTCCATTAAGTTCTCATCATCTTCATGGCTTCATAAAAAATATTTCTAACTTTTAAAGAATAATCCAAATACTTAAAATATGGAGATCTCATATTTTGACTTTGATGCAATCACTTCTATTTACCTCAACCCTTCCATGTTACACAGTGGTCAGAGACAGGAATGGGAACCACCCATTTGAACAGTCGGCTATTAATTTGAGTTGTGTCTCCTCTGTCTCTGAATCCCTGCAGACTTTCTACCACAATTATTTTCAACTGTCCAAGAGAAACTACTTCTCATTCACTTCTGAGTATTTATTCCAAATGGTTCAAAGCTCTTTGCAAACTTTGGGCCAAATCTTGTCAGTTCCTACCCTAGCAGTACCAGTGAAATATCAGTAGGTTCTCAACCGAGCATAGACATTAGGTTGAGACAGACACATTAACAGTATCTTCTACACAGGCAGCAAGTCACTGTTTTGTTGAAAGTGGATGGTGAATCTCCAGTCACTTAAAGCAAATTACAACACTGCCCTAGTCTTCTGTTGCACCACCGATGTTAACTTACTCCTTTTGTCAGTTATTTGTGTCACATTTAGCATAGGCATGATAGCTAGCTCAATAGAACTGCTTTACCCTAGCAGTTTATCCACCACAAATATTGAAGTTGAATGTCTTTGCCAGCTTTGGCATCTATGAGATGGAGATAGGTGGTTTCAGAACCATGCTCCTGTAATGGACACTACAGAGAATGAGGCACCTTTGGACCCTGGTGACCCACAAAAGCAGGACTCTGCTTCAGTCTCTACCCTCCAGCATCACAACCAAAACCAGCTATAGACACCCACAAGCAAGGTCTGCAAGGAGAAACTGCACTAGCAGCACACTGGATACCGTAAAAAGAAACGATGAGTGCTTGTAGTGGGCACTGAGGCACTCATTGGTGGCCTGACACGGACTCATGTGAGGTATGCTGCTTTCCAGGAGCTAAGGTTGAAGATGTTTCTAAGAGAGTGCCACAACCTGTCAAGAGCATAGATTACTATACATTGCTACTATTTCACATGGTCACAAATGACACTACAAGTCAGAACCTGGGCAGAATGAAGGAAGACTATAAAGCCCTGGGGGTGCAACTGAAAAATATTGGTATCCAAGTTATTTTTCCTTCCATTTTACAAGCTAGAGGAAAGGGTGAAGCTAGAAATAGATGTATAATGCAAATCAACTTCTGGGTTTGTGGCTGATGCCATTGTGAGGGTTTTGGCTTCTATGACAATGGGATATTCTTTGACAATAGCCTGTTAGCGAGGTATGGGTTCCACCTGTCTAGAAGAGGGAAAGGAATCTTGGGCAGCAGGCCGACCAGCTTGGTGAGGTGGGTTTTAAACTGAAGGATTCAGGGGGCGAGGTCCAAAGTGGCAAAGTTCACGCCATCACATCCAACTGGGGAATAAGCCAGGCCAACCAGAGCAGCAACATATGTTCCTCAGCTGCCTTGCAAGAAGGCCAACCACCTCAAGGGGGTGTGTTGCTATGGTGGATTGACTTGCAACACTCCTGGGAAACCTGCATGCTCAATTACCTCTCTGAAATGCCTGTACACCAATGCACGCAGCATGGGGAATTGTGGTGACGCAAGTCGAGGCGGACAGAAAAAACACTATGGCTGCGTAGCTGGGTTCGGACAAAATGCCCTTTATTGTTTATACAAAATATTTATATATCTTAGACAGTGCAGGTGTCAGACCCTGATAGGTTTTAGTGTTCTTCTTGCTTGCTATTTGCTGTTGCTGTAGGTGCCCGTATGCTGCGGTTCTAAGTTCGGGTTCTTGACATCCTGTTTACATACCTGACAATTTGTGGCTGTCTTAAAGGTACACGGCTAAGTCTTTGAAGTCAACTAACTTGTCTGCAGACCCGCTGCAGACCCCAACAATTCCCCCTTTTTGTTTTTTTGAACAGCTAGTACAAGGTTTGTCATGTTCTGCAGGGCCCTTGCAAACATGACAGCAAACAAGGCAATAGCAACCAAACAATACTGCCAATTGAGTGAATGGATGCCAAAAAGGCTGACATTTTCTCAGATTTTGGTAACATGTTGCTGCAATGGGGCACCTAAAATCCATGCAGCACATACCATCAAAATCCTCACAGCCATGTTCTTGAGCCAACAACAAAAAGCCAATAGTTGCTCTGTTTTGTATGCCATAGTGGCAATTTTGACTCACATTCTTAACTGCCTAACAAACAAGGTGATTTAACTCTTTAATGCTTTCCCTGCTGTTGCTCCAGATAAGAGAAGAACCGCTGCAATACGTTCCCATCAGTTCCGTAAATCAACTACATCATTACATGCTTCATCCAAAGCTATATTGCGTTTAAGAGAATTATGCTTATATCATGTTCACATATTGATTTATGTGGGTGTCACGGTCCCATCATAGCCTCCTACCACATTAGCATCTACATAAAGACAAGTATCGACATTCAAAGTGCAAACAATATCAACTTCTTTTGGATTAACATTATACAGAGGTAATCAATTATCCCTAATATCAAGGCTTTCAGTAAGATTCTTCATTCCCTACATATATTCACTTTTTTGCAACAATGTCTGCAAGTCAGTTTCAAGGAAGGGCACACCAAACAAGGACTGGTTCAGTAAGGAGGCCACACATTAGTTGTTGGGTTGACTGCTAGCAGCAGCTCTCCCACGGTCTGGCACACTAAGCTCAGGCCCGCACACAGCGAGCAGGTATCCATCGCGGACCTTCATCTGTAGAAACACAAGCATAACCTCTCCCCCAAGTTAGCAATTCATGTGGTCCTGACCAATGCCCGGTATGAGGGTCTTTCATGTGTACTAAGACACCTTCATGCTTTCTCTAATCGTGCTTCTGGGGTCATTCCCTTCATTCTCCACACACACACCCTTTCTCTTTTTTTCTTTTTTTTCTCTCTTTTCTTTCTTTTTTTTCTCTCTCTTTTTTTTTTTTTTTAGTAAAATATATTTCAACTGCTGTAATACAGTAGATTATAAACAGCTTTTCTGCGTGACAGAACACAGTCACCCCGTACTGTGAAACAGCTTTTTCCAAGTCCTGCACTACTTTCCAAGCAAATGGTGTATAAACATGAGGATTACCAGCAGCCGCATCTCCCAATACAATAGGATATGAGTGCGGTGCATCGGTGGAAGGAGTAGGAAGATCAAGGAGTGGTCTGCCTGTCAGTTCTACTAAATCCCAGTTTCCGTCTCTTAATGCCCCATCTCTTACAGCCTGACAAAATCGCCTAGGGTCGCGCGTCATTACTGTACCACTGGAAACTGGATTTTTACCACCTCCAACTTCTTCATTGTCTGTGACTGGTAACGTTGTCGTAGCTGGACCCGAATCCGGGTTTTCAGCATTTCCATCCTGCGCAGGCAGGGCTGGAGCCGAAGGGGCGGGTGGGGGGCCGGAGCAGCCGGAGGAGGAAGGAGTGTGGGCTGGCACAAATGTTGGGGGGAGTCAGGGGGGCTGGGATCGGTCCGCAGAGGTTTCTGCTTGTCGTCCTCGGAATCGGAATCTGTATCGAGTATAAGTCGATGCAGTTGGAGAGATTTAGGGGATTCGGGGCATTGGGGAGTGGCGTCTGGTAAGGGGCACAGACCCTCCCCCTCCCCCACCCCCGCATCCTCTTGCCTGTATTCTGGAGGGGGATACAGGGGAGGTTTGAATGATACACCCTCATTCACATTTTGCTGACTTTTTAAGCCCCCACTCGCATTTTGCTGATTTTGCAAGCCCCCACTCGCATTTTGATGGTTTTGCAAGCCCCTATTTGCATCTTGCGGATTTTTGAAGCCCCCTACAACATGTCTAAGCAGTCCCCATGTAGGCAAAAGCCCTGACGCCTCTTTGTCCCCTTTCTCCAGAGCTTCTGACAGTGTTGATCCTAAACTGTCCCAGGTCAACACACTAAGAGCAGTCGCAGGGGATGCTTCCACTCCATGTGTTTTGGCCCACAATAATATATTTTTTAACCGGAGCCCATCTAAAGTAATTCTACGCTTCTCTAATACTAATTTCCACATTGATAGCACCATGGTATCTTTAGATAACTTAGTCCCCATGTTCTCCCTGGTGGCTCACCTTACCGGTGTCAAATTCTCTCACTTGCTCCACTATTCCGTTTCACCAGGTTCCGCCTCCTCAGCAACTCACTGGTCACAGTCTCAGGTTCTGCTCCTGACACCCCTTACCGGGGTCAGATCAGCACCGTCTCAGGGTCTCTTTTTGATACCATTTACTGGGATCATATAGGCACGTCAGGGTCACCAAATGTGGTGACGCAGGTCAAGGCGGACTGAAAAAACACTATGTCTGCGTGGCTGGGTTCGGACAAAATGGCAAAATGGCCTTTATTGTTTATACAAATTATTTATATGTCTTAGACCAGGGGTCCTCAAACTTTTTAAACAGGGGGCCAGTTCACTGTCCCTCAGACACTGTCGGGGGCCGGACTATAGTTTGGAAAAAAATGAACGAATTCCTATGCACACTGCACATATTTTATTTGTAGTAGTGCACAAAAACCAGGAAAAAGAATGCAATATTTAAAATTAATGACAATTGTAATTAAAAAAAATAATATTTCGATGTGAACTATGGGCCTGCTTTTGGCTAATGAGATGGTCAATGTTAGGTTCCATATTTGTCACTGCTAGTTGTAGCAAGTGATGCAAGTGTTCATCAGTTAATCTGGATCTGATTGGAGATTTCAGATGTTTCATTCGGGAAAAAGTCTGCTCACAGACATAGGTGCTGCCAAAGATGGTTGCAATTTTGAGTGCGTGGTTCCTGAGATTATGATATGTCTCTGAGGGAAGAGATGCATAGAAATTAGTAAGGCTGCTTGATTTGAATGCATCTTTCAGCGAGTCACAAGTCTGTAGCTCGGCCAATTCCATTTGGTAAATCGGATCAACAGTTTCAATGTCAACAGAAAATGGGTTCTGGAAAAGCTGTATGTCCTGTTCATGGAGACGAAGCTCTTTAAATCTAATTTGAAACTCCTTTTGCAACATTTCTAGTACATCCATACATGTTTTGTTTGGGAATGCATCTGCTGGTTTTTCTGCAGACAGGTTTTGAGTTGTGGGGAGATGGCAGAAGTTTTCCTCCTTTACTTGGTTAATGAGCAGGTCTAATTTGACTTGAAATGCTTTCACATGTGAATACATATCACAGATGAGCTTCCCCTTTCCTTGAAGTTGGACATTGAAATAGTTGAGTAGCTCTGTTACATCTGTCAGAAACACAAGGTGCCATTTCCATTCTGCGTCTTTGAGCTCTGGTACTTCTTTGTTTTTAGAAAGCACAAAATCATAAACCTGTGGAAGTAAGTCATAAAATCGTTTCAAAACTCTCCCTCGACTCAGCCAACGGACTTCTGTGTGGTACAGAATATCTTCATAGGCAACATTTAGCTCAGACAGAAATTCCTGAAACTGTCTGTGGTTTAGTGCGTGAGCTCTAATGAAGTTAACACAAGAAACCACAATTTTCACGACAGAGTCCAGCTTCAGTGATTTACAACACAGTGCTTGTTGGTGGATGATGCGGTGTATGGCTATTGGATGTGAATGGCTGCGTTTGTCCATCTCTTTGTTAATGCGTGCAACCGCTCCTTTCATGGACCCCACCATGCTAGGAGCACCATCAGTTGTCACGCTGAATAGTTTACCCCAGTCCAGCTCCAAATCATTCATAGTTTGGCAAACTTTCCCATAGAGATCCTCTCCTGTAGTTGTTCCTTTGATGCTTTTCAGTGCAGCAAGCTCCTCTGTGACTTTGAAAGAATCATTTGTCCCACAAATGAAAATTGGAAGTTGTGCAGAATCACGAATATCGTTGCTTTTGTCGAGCGCCAATGAGAAATAGCAAAGATTTTTGAGGAGTTTTGCAACTGCAGATTCAAATTTTCCCCCATTTCTTCAATCCTTTGTGTAATTGTAGGTCCTGAAAGACTCACTGTACTAAATAAATCCGCCTTCTCTGGACACATCTCTTTGGCAACAGAAAGAAGGCATTCTTTAACAGATTGTCCCTCTATGAATATTTTTTAACTGAAGCTCATCTATAGTAATTCCACGCTTCTCTAATACTAATTTCCACATTGATAGCACCACGGTATCTTTTATAGATAACTTAGTCCCCATATTCTCCCTGGTGGCTCACCTTCTCCCGGGATCTTGCAGCTGCTTGCTCTTCCGCTTCACCAGGTTCTACCTCCCCAGCAACTCACTGGTCACAGTCTCAGGATCTGCTCCTGACACCCCTTACCGGGGTCAGATCGGCACCGTCTCAGGGTCTCTTTTTGATACCCTTTAGTGGGATCACATCGGCACATCGGGGTCACCAAATGTGGTGACGCAGGTTGAGGCAGACTGAAAAAGCACTATGTCTGCGTGGCTGGGTTCGGACAAAATGCCCTTTATTGTTTATACAAACTATTTATCTCTCTTAGATACTACAGGTGTTAGACCCTGATAGGTTTTTGTGTCCTTCTTCTTGCTTGCTATTTGATGTTGCTGTAGGTACCCGTATTCTGCGGTTCTAAGTTCTGGTTCTTGACATCCTGTTTACATATCTGACAATTTGTGGCTGTCTTAAAGGTACACGGATAAGTCTTTGAAGTCAACTAACTTGTCTGCAGACCCGCTGCAGACCCCAACAGGGAATAAACAAGAAGACTCTGTGTGTGGTTTCAGGGCCATGATCTCATTGCAATTTACAGAGTAGCAAGGTTTTGGTAGTGGGGGGGGTTACAGGGGTGGCTTCTGTGAGAAGCTGCTAGAAGCTTCCCCTATGTCTGATGGAGCCAATGTCAGCTGGCTCCAAGATGGACCCAGTGCCGACCAAAGCTGAGCCAATCAGCAACAGTGGTAGTGCCTCTGTGATAATATATGGAAGAAGGGGGAAAAAAATATGTTTAACAATTGTAGCAGAAGAGAGGAGTGAGAATATGTGAGAGCAAGAGCTCTACAGGCACCAAGGTCAGTGAAGAAGGAGGGGGAAGAGGTGCTCCAGGCACTGGAGCAGAGATTCCTCTGCAGCCTGTGGTGAAGACCATGGTGAGGTAGGCTGTCCCCATGCAGCCCATGGAGGTTAATGGTGGAGCAGATATCCACCTGCAGCTCATGGAGGACCCCAGGCCTGAGCAGGTAGATGCCCAAAGGAGGCTGTGACCCATGGGAACCTGCACTGAAGCAGGTTTTCTGGCAGGACTCGTAACCCGCAGGGGACCCATGCTGGAGCAGTCTGTTCCTGAAGGGCTTCACCTCATGAAAGGGACCCATGCTGAAGCAGTTTGTGAAGAACTGCAGCCTGTGGAAAGGACTCATGTTGGAGAAGTTCATGGAGAATTGTCTTCCATGGGAGGGACTCCATGCTGGAGTATGGGAAGACTGTGAGGAGAAAGGAGTGACAGAGACAATGTGTGATGAACTGACCATAACCCTGAAGTACTGAGGCCTGAGCAACAGGCCCTGAGCCAAAGTTGACCTCTTGATGAACCCGCCAACCGAACATTATATATATATATATATATATATATATATAGTATCCAATCATTAGCAAAATATGCATTATCATTAGTGAAAGATGTAGCTTAGATAGAATATAATCATTAGCAAAGATATTATGCATCCTTCCTTGCTTAGAGGCAGGTAGTCAAGGCTATGAAACCAGATATATGGCCTTGTTTGCAAACCAGTGGTTAAAATCAAGTAGATAAGGGAAACTCCTTTGGATCCTCCCTGAGCCCTATCCAGGCTTTGGGGGGATCTAAGAGGAGAGTGAAAACATTTGTTTCCACATTTGAAATTAGGCGCACTTGTTTATTCAACAATATAAAAGCTGGACCCTCTTACAGTGACTTTGGAGACCTCACCTATCAGTGGATGTGGTGCATAAGACCTCCCAATTGCCAAGAAAGTCTCTCCAAATCCTTGCTGTAACTGGGGCTCCCCAATGACTGCGGATCTGGATGATGATCCAGTATATTAAGTATTAAGGCAATTGGTAATGGTTCTTAACCATTCTAAACCAGTGATTAGGTGCATTACCTTGTCTTGTTTTATTCTTGCTGTATTATTTTACTTGCTATTCTATTGCTTTAAATGTAAGTAAAGATATGCTCACTTATTTAACTGAAGAGAGAGAGAGAGAGAGAGAATGCCCCAGATGTAGGAGAGGTCCCAGGAGAAGCAGGGGGCCTGGATGAGGAGCAGCTGGCTGGAAGAGGAGCCTGGAGAAGGAAGACTGCAGATGCAGCAGAGGCAAGAAGCTGTGTGGACTGGCCTGAAGAGGATGAAGAAACAGCATGGACAGTAGATGAACTTTTGAAACTTTGTGGGGGATTGGTGGCTGTGCTTGGCCAAGGTGTGGGAGCTACTTACTGATGTTAACCTGGTATGTGATGGTAAAAGCCTTATTGCAATCAGCTAGTTTTGATAGTGCTGTGACATTTAACTAGGTGTCTGTTTACTTTGTGCTGACCTGGTCAACTGGCAAAACAAACCCCTATTCCCCATCTCCCTGTGCTGTTTGGAGGGAGGAGGTATTTGGGAGTGAAGTTGAGTCTTGGAAGAAGGGAGGGGTGGGGGCAAGGTATTTTAAGTTTTGATTTTATTTCTCATTATCCTACTCTGATTTGAATGGTAATAAATTAAACTAACTTCCCCATGATGGTAATTGATCTCCCTGTCCTTATCACAACCCACAAGCTTTTCATTATATTTTCTCTCCCCTGTCCTGTTGAGTTGAGGAAGTGATAGAGCGGCTTTGGTGGGCACCTGGTGTCCAGCCAAGGTTAAACCACCACAGAGACATGGTGGGATAGCTCACATGACTGGAATGTTGTTGTGGATGGCTGTGTACTTTTTAGGAAAAACAGGCCAGCAAGAAGAGGTGGTGGAGTTGCTCTTTATGTGAGGGAGCAACTGGAATGTATCGAGCTCTGCCTAGGGATGGATGCAGAATGAGTTGAGAGCTTATGGGTAAAGATGAAGGGGCAGGCCAACATGGGGGACACTGCTGTGGGTGTTTGCTACAGGCCACCTGATCAGGAAGAGGAAGTTGATGAGGCCTTCTACAGACAGCTGGAAGTAGCCTCAAGAAGAGAGGCCCTGGTTCTCATGGGGGATTTCAACCACCCTGATATCTGCTGGAAAGAGAACACAGCTAGGCACACACAGTCCAGGAGGTTCCTGAACAGCATTGATAATAATTCTTTGACACAGGTGGTAGAGGAGCCAATGAGGCGAGATGTGCTACTGGATCTTGTACTAATAAAGAAGGACTGGTTTGGGGATGTGAAGGCAGCCTTGGCTGCAGTGACCATGAGATGGTGGAGTTCAGGAAAAGTAGTATTGCAACCCTGGACTTCAGGAGAAATAACTTTGGCCTCTTCAAGGACCTACTTGGAGGAATTCCATGGGTTAGAGCTCTGGAAAGTGTGTGTGTGGGATGGGTGGTCCAAGAGAGCTGGCTAATATTCAAGCATCACTTCCTACAAGCTCAAGATCAGTGCATCCCTATGAGTAAGAAATCAATCAAAGAGGGCAGGAGGCCTGCATGGATGAGGAAGGAGCTTCTGGCAAACCTCAAACAGAAGAAGGAAGTTTACATAATGCAGAAAAAGGGACAGGCCACTTGGGAGGAATATAGGGATGCGAAGAGGGTCCCCCATGGAGAGTCGGCCAAGTCATGACAATCACACCAATATGGCTACATGCCGTGCTCACTTTATTAAACAAAAAGGTCATATTTATAACTTAAACCAACTGCTCACGTGGCTCTACACACAGGTGATTGGATAAAAGTTTCTGGTCACGTGGGCATCCGTGTTGCTGATTGGTGAGCATGCTGCAGGTGCCTGATCAGAGTGTTGATTCCGTGGTTCCCAGGACTTGCTCTTGTTTGTGCACAGCTTGTTTTCTTTCTTACACTGCTTGTTTCAAGGACAATTTAAAGCTACTCTGCAGCTTCAACTAACAGGCCTGGGTTGTCCAACCCGGACAATGGTAACATATGTCCTCGGTCTTTTAAAAATTTCTCTACAGGGATGTTGTCAGAACATGCAGAGAGGTGACAAGGAAGGCTAAGGTCCATTTGGAATTAAATCTGATGAGGGATGTCAAGGGAAACAAGAAGGGCTTCTTCAAGTACATCAGCAGGAAAAGGATGACTAGGGAAAATCTGGGCCTGCTGCTGAATGAGGTTAGTGCCCTGGTGATGAAGGATACAGAGAAGGCAGAGTTACTGAATGCCGCCTTTGCTTCAGTCTTTACTGCTAAGGCCAACTGTCAGGAATTCCAGAGCTTGGAGGCAAGAGAGAAAGTCTAGAGAAAGGAAGACTTGCCCTTGATCAAGGAGGATCATGTTAGAGATCATTTAAGCAAACTTGACACCCACAAATCCATGGGCCCCAATGGGATGCACCCCTGAGTGCTGAGGGAGCTGGCAGGTGTTTTTGCCAAGCCACCTCCATCTTTGAAAGGTCATGGAGGATAGGAGCAGTGCCTAAGGATTGGAGGAAAGGCAATGTCACTTGAGTCTTCAAAAAGGGCAAGAAGGAGGACCCAGGAAACTACAGGCTGGTCAGTCTCACCTCCATCCCTGGAAAGGTGATGGAACAGCTCATCCTTAGAGGTCATCTCTAAGCACGTGGAGGTAAAGAAGATTATCAGGAGCAGTCAACATGGATTCACATGGAAATCATGCTTGACCAACCTAATAGCTGCCTTTGATGTATTGACTTGTTGGGCAGATGAGGGGAGAGCAGTGGATGTTGTCTACCTTGACTTCAGCAAGGTTTTTGACCCTGTCTCCAATAACATCCTGATGGGCAAGCTGAGGAAGTATGGGTTAGAGGAGTGGACAGTGAGGTGCATTGAGAACTGGCTGAATGGCAGAGCTCAGAGGGTTGCGATCAGTGGGTAGAGCCTAGCTTGAGGCCTGTAGCTAGTGGTGTTCCCCAGGGGTCAGTGCTTGGTCCAGTCTTGTTCAGCTTAGTCATCAATGACCTGGATAAAGAGATGATACGCTGGAAGGCTGTGCTGCCATTCAGCAAGACCTGAGCAGGCTGGAGAGTTTGGTAGAGAGGAGCCAAATTAAGTTCAACAAAGGCAAGTGTAGGGTCCTGCACCTTGGGAGGAACAACTCCATGCACCAGCACAGTCTGGGGGCTGACCTGCTGGAAGGCAGCTCTGTGGAAAAGGACATGGGAGTTCTAATGGACAGCAAGTTGCCCATGGGCCAGCAGTGTGCCCTTGTGGCCAAGAAGGCCAATGGGCTCCTGGGGCACATTAGAAGGACCATGACCAGCAGGTCAAGGGAGGTGATCCTCCCCCTCTGCTCTGCCCTGGTGAGGCTGCAATCTGGAGCACTGTGTCCAGTTCTGGGCTCCCCAGTTCAAGAGAGTCAGGGAACCACTAGAGAGGGTCCAGCGGAGGGCTACAAAGATGATGAGGGGGACTGGAGCATCTCCCTTATGAGGAAAAGCTGAGAAAGCTGGGCCTGTTTAGCCTGGAGAAGACTGAGAGGGGATCTTATCAATGCATATAAAGATCTTCAGGCACATGCCAAGAGGATGAGGCCAGGATCCTTTCAGTGGTGCCCAGAGATGGGACAAGGGGCAATGTGCACAAACTGCAACACAGGAATTTCCATCTGAATATGAGGAAGAAATTCTTTAGTTTGAGGGTGACAGAGAACAGGCTTCCCAGAGAGATTGTGGAGTCTTCTTCTCTGGAGACATTCAAAACCTGCCTGGATGTGATCCTGTGCAACCTGCTCTATGTGAACCTGCTTTAGCAGGGGGTGTTAGATGATGTCCAGAGGTCCCCTCCAACCCCAACCGTTCTGTGAATCTGTGAGTGAGTGTGGGTTGATCCATGACAGTTCTTTTATTTGTTAAGAAAGCTCAAAACATTTCTAAAGAAATATTTTCCTTTATGAAAATTGGTGTTTCCTCAGCATCTTTGATAGGGAAAAAAAATCACTTCTATACTTTTTTCCATGGGTAGATTCCTAAATAAATCATGGGGGGGGGGGGGGGTAGTCAAATTGGAAATCTGCACCCACCTGAGCTTTTGGGGTGCCTCTTTGGAGCTATATTTCTGACTTCTTAAACCCTTTCTCCTAATTCTCTTCTGCAGGGCACTAGGAATTAGTCAATGGCTCTTATCTGATATATTGCCTAAATGGGAAAGAATTAATGAGTAGGACCACCAACTAATTGTAGACATACTTG
This sequence comes from Falco naumanni, assembly GCF_017639655.2. Taxonomy (NCBI): domain Eukaryota; kingdom Metazoa; phylum Chordata; class Aves; order Falconiformes; family Falconidae; genus Falco; species Falco naumanni. Next base: position 22,388,923 of record NC_054079.1, read on the forward strand.
GCATTGCCCAGAATAATGTTTCTCTAGCTCTTAGCTGTATTCAAGCTCAGTTATGGGCGCAATCTACTATAGCAGCAATTATAAGGGAAAGCAATGAGGGCACTTTGTCCACTGAGATTCCAAAAGTAATTTGGGATAATGTGACTCCATTTGAAAAAGATTTCCAATCTCAGTGGTATCCAGTCAATTTCACTTATGTCCCCACCAACAGTAAAGCCACAGCTTTTGTTTTAACAATAGGTAATGCTTTTGTATCCACCATATAACAAATCATTATGATGGGATTAAATACCAATGAAACTGTCCTCTGTCTGTTAGAACATAGAGTATGGGCCCAACAAAATGAGAACAAATGGCAACCTGTTGTTGACAAATGTGTTGTACTGGAACAACAAGGATTTGTGAAAGTAATACCATTAAGGCCAAAGACATTTGTCTTGATAGTGAACAAAATGTTTGTCATTTTGAAATACATCCCCATGAAACCCCTGAAACTGTACTTGTATACATTGGAAATGGATGCACTTGTATGACAAACCTATGTGATTCTATATTTATAGGCAATACCATTGTAAATATACACGATCACTCAATTATCTGTGTTTGTAATTTTACAAAAATTATGGGATGCAACTAACTATTCAGCTCCTGTCACAACCCACCACTTGTTACAATCTAACTACACATTGTATGAAGATTTATTGCCTACCCCCATTGGAATGAATCTCACATTGATAAGAAAACTGTTGCAACATGATGACCAGAGTCAATTGCTAAAATTAATTCAAAACAATTACCATCCATCATGATGCAGAGGAGATATACTGCCTCCTAGAAAGAGTAAAGAAAGATGGAGAACATCGTTGATGGGAAACTCTCCTTAGATGGTCACCAACAACTGGAGCTTTGAATTTGATGTTACACCTAATTGCAGTCTTGTTATTCTTTGTAGTTTTGTGGGGTTTTTTTAACCCTTTGTTTATATATCAAATTATGATGCTTATCTCAACATATAATATCTATCAGTGAACATGTTAATATCAAAGAATCAGCAAATCTGATATATTAACTTATTTACCAGCCTATCAAGAAGGTGATGTCTTTACTGCCCTATATTTACGGCACAGAGGCAAAAGGAGACTGTACCACCATCCTGTGAAGTAAAGTGAATTGACTGCAGTCATGGGGTGGAGAGTGTGACAGGAGCACTCCTCCTGTTTGAACTAACTGAACTTTGGTCCAGGCAGATGCTCAACAAGTAGGCCTAACCAAAGTTAATCCTGTTGTGTGAAGCTATCAGCAAGAACCCAGCACCAAAACCACAAAACCAGTTTGGCTGGAGACTGGGCTGACAAGCGGCTAAAACTGCATGAGAACAGCAGAAAACCTGACCACGAGTCAACCACTTTACAGTATAAATATGTGCAGCCATCAGGGTCTGTTGAGCTCTCCCTCCATAGCAGTTGGCTGTGTGGCATTGGTGATCTCCCCTTGAGTAGGGCCGCCTCTCAAGGTTACTGCTTAAAGCTGAGAGAGCCCTTATCTGACACTGGACATCAATGGGTTAGTGACATTTTTTGTAAGCGTGTAACATTTAAGATATGTATAGTAAGCTTACACGCTAATCTTTGTATCCCATACTAACTTTGTGTAGTAAATAGCAGGGTATTGACCACCAATCCATCTGTACTTATTAAATATTTTACATAACTACATTTACTGATTAGAACTCAATAAATGACTAATCAGATCTGTACGAGTGATCTCTGACTCTTCTCCTGTGTCACATCCTTCTTAAATTGTGGGGCCCAGAACTGCACACAGTACTCAAGGTGAGGCCACACCAATGCAAAATACAGCAGGGTCATCACCTCTTTTGACTGGCTGGATATTTGATGCACCCCAGGATGCAGGTTTCCCTCTTGGCTGCCAGGGTATGCTGCTGAGTCCTATTGAGCCTGCTGCCAACCAGCATCCCCAGATCCCTTTCTGCAGGGCTGCTCTCCAGCCACTCACAGTTTATACTTGTGTCTGGTGTTACTCTATCCCAGGTGCAGAATCTGGCATTTAGACTTGGTAAATTTCATCCCATTAATCATTGCCCTATGCGCCATACTATCTAGATCCCTCTGCAAGGCCTCTTGTCCCTCAAGAGAGTCGACAGCACCTCCCAGTTTGGTATCATCAGCAAACTTGCTAATGGTGTGTTCAACTCCTGCCTCCAGATAGTTGAGAAATATATCGAACAAAAACGGCCCTAGAATTGAGCCCTGAGGAACACTGCTGGTGATCAGTTGCCAGCCAGATGTAGGCCCATTCACTACAACCCTTTGAGCCCTGCTCTTCAGCCAGTACTTCACCCAGCACCATGAACCCACTCATCCCACAGTTGCACAACTTGTCCAGAAGGATGCTGTGAGGGACAGTATCAAAAGCCTTACTAAAATCCAGAAAAACTACATCCACCATCTTCCCTTCACCCACTAGGTGGGTGTTGTGGTTTAACCCCGGCCAGCAACCAAGCACCATGCAGCCACTTGTTCCCTCCCTCCCCCCCAGGGATGGGAAGGAGGATTGGAAAGGAATGCAAAACTCATGGGTTGAGATAAGAACAATTTAATAGGTAAAGCAAAAGCAGCGCACACAAGCAAAGCAAAGCAAGGAATTCATTTCACTACTTCCCATGGGCAGGCAGGCGTTCAGCAATCCCCAGGAAAGCAGGGCTCCATCACGTGTAATGGTTACTTGGAAAGGCAAACACCATAACACCAGATGTCCCCCCACCTTCTTTCTTCTTCCCCTAGTTTATATACTCAGCATGATGTCATATGGCATGGAATATCCCTTTGGCTAGTTTGGGTCACCTGTCCTGGCTGTGTCCCCTCCCAAACTGAAAAGTCCTTGATTTAGTATAAACATTACCCAGCAACAACTAAAAACATCAGTGTCTTATCAACATTGTTCTCACATCATAGCCAAAACACAGCACTGTACTAACTACTAAGAAGAAAATTAACTCTATCCCAGCTGAAACCAGGACACTGGGTGACATTGTAGAAGGAGATCAGGTTGTTTAGACAGGACTTTCCCTTTGTGAACCTGTTGACTGCCTGATGATTGCATTGTTGTTAAATGCCTTTCAATAGTAACCCATTTGATCTTTTCCATAATTTGTCTATGAAAAGAAAAGATCCCAATCATGGATTTGGTAAATAATTTTTAACTGGAAAAGGAAACCTATTTCATTATGATAGTAAAATGTATAAACAGAACTGTATCTTGGGCTGCATCAAAGGAAGCATGGCTAGCGGATTGAGGGAAGTGATTCTGCCCCGCTTTTAGCTGTTTGCCTGAGGTTCTGTCCTCACTGGTGTAATACCAGGCAACTGTGATTTCATTAAATACGTCCTTACTTGCTTTACCTCTTTCTGCTTAATTTTGGATTATGCTACTATCTTATCCTTCTTTCAGTTCAGTTATTTTATAATACACCAATTGATCAATCTATTTGTCAAATTTGAAGTTTATCTTGCGTTTCTTGCACATGTGGAAGGCTTTGCTCTTGTAGATAAGAAATGAGCTGTTTCTCTCTGCTTTACCTCCCAACACATGCTGCTTTCAGGTTTATACCTCTATAAATAGATTCTAACTCTCTCTTACCCCCTGAAATTTGGTCAGCAGAAGCAGGCTTGTAATGGGCTCCTACTCTTTTATTTAATAGATAGAGGCATTATATTTTTATGACTTTCCAGAGCTGTGTGTACCAGGGTGAAAGTGAGGAATGGTCACTCACTAGGAAAGTAACTTTTGGCTCAAGGATCTTAATTTACATTACAAGTTTTGGATGCAGTTCTCCAGGTGGGGTCTCACCAGAGCAGAGGGGCAGAATCACTTCCCTCAACCTGCTGGCCATGCTCCTTTTGATGCAGCCCAAGATACAGTTGGCTTTCTGGGCTGCGAGTGCACATTGCTGGCTTATGTCCAGCTTTTCATCCACCAGTACCCCCAAGTCCTTCTCTGCATGTTAGCTGAAGAACAAAAAACCCATCTACACAAAGTAAATAAGCAGGCACTTCTTTATTGCAATGTTGGGTGCTCAGTGGAATCTCCACAAATCAAGCACACCTATGCAGATTTCACCGTTACATTTATACACAAAAATTACAAGATCATACACTCCCAGTTACAATGATCAATTATTAATTTGCATATAATTATAATATCTGCTGTGTCATCCTCTTCTGTTAATACGCTTGCACAGGGGAAGGGTCTTCTTGACCTGTGGGTGTGATTTTTGGTATTATAATGAAGGTAGTTCACTTCAGGACACCTTAAAAGTAAGTTTAGTTGCCAAGTTGGATGGCTAGATATCTGCCTTGCCAAGTTGTCCAATAACTCATCCTATACACATTAGAACCCAGGTGCTCTGCCAGGTGCTCTGGTTATGGTCTAGAGAATAAGGACTTCAAGTAACACAGCTTCAAATGACAAGTAGTACAGCAACCCATACATCATTGGTTAATAAGTGTTAACATAATGCTAACATAGAGGCTGGCTTCTTAAAATCAAGATGTCCCTATAGTTAACTTTCACAAACAAACACAAAATATAGAAAGATTCAGTAAAACTTCAAGACAATCTGCAACACACAGAACTGCTCTCAATCCCTTCATCCTCTGGCTTGTATTGATACCAGGAGTTGCCCATGCACTTTTGCACCAGGAGGTGCTGGTTCACTATGGTCCCAGTGATATGGAGAAATAGTGTGAAATGGGGACAATGGACATCGATTGTGATTGTATATGTCTGCTCAAGGAATGTGGGTATGGTGACTGGTCATGGGCGCGGTGTCTGGTCACATAGGCACACAGCTCTGAGGAGACAACTACAGTTTTGGGGAGACGCCTGCCCTTCTTTCTCTAACAAAGGGGAGACGGGGAGACGCCTGCCCTTCTTTCTCTAACAAAGGGGCCATTTAAAAGAGAATGAGAAAAAGATGAGAGACATTCAAATGCTATCTAGAGGGAGGGAGTGCTGTCTCCTTGCTGGAGAAGATTGGATGGTCACAAGAACATGAATCACCTACAAACCTGCAAGACCACCACATTCCAGGCAAAGGACTGATAAGCTAATTAACATACGAAGCAGGGTTTAGGTAACGAATATGTATAGGCGCTAATTGAATATTCATTTGTTTCATTGTATAAATGTGGGATGGTTCGTCACTTCGGGCATGCACGCTTGTGGAGGAGCGATCCCCCGTGCATCTGCGCGCAATAAACATACCTACTTTATAACTTTCGAGTTATAGAGTCTAATTCCGCACGTCAGTTTGGCGAGCCAGGCAGGAGGATTTCTGCTCGGCTGAGGGACCAGCTGCGGAGCGGACGCTCCTAGGCGCGCCCCGGGAGATTTCCTCGGAGGAGCCTCCTCTTCTCAGCTGTTCCCCCGGGAGCAGAAGAGAACCCCTGGATCCACGGATAAAACGGTATGTTTAGTAACGGGGCGGCTGGTGAGACGCACGGAGACGTCCGGCGCGCAGCGTAGTCCCCAGGAGGAAAGGTACCTTGGGAGGGGGTTTGCTGACCAAGGGGTGGCCGCTAGCGATCTTGAGGGCAGACCGAGCAAACCCGAGGTTACTGCCATTCCTAAAAGCCCGGAGGCCTCGTGACGGAAAGCGGGGGGCGGGACGGAATAAGGCGGAATCTCACAGGAACAAGAGGGACCTCTTAGCAAAAGTAAAAGGGAAACTTTTGCGTAGGAAAAAAAAAAAAAAAAAAAAAAAAAAAAAGGGAAGCTAAAAACTTCCTTTAGGTTGTCTTAAGAATTGGGGAATTCCTAGAATGTAACAACTGAAATAGCGCTCTGTGTCTTGTTTGTTCTATGTGTTGTCTTGTTACATGTTCAAAACTTGGAGTTATGAAATGTATGTTGAAAAATAATAATATTCTGGTGATTCTAGGCAAATAGCGGAAAACTTAACACTCTGCTTAAGACCAGGAAAAATTTGGGGTTTTGTTTGTTGTTTGTTTTTTGGCAATTGTTCATTGAAATGCATACTTTGTGAACTGTCAGTGTTCCTAAAAGTTGTACATAAGTGCACGGTACCGTATAACATACTGCTTGTGTGACTGAGGGCTGCCCGGAGAGTGTGAATGGTGTGATTGAGATGCGCATTTTGATTTTCCGTGTATAGCTTAATTATTTTGACTGAGTGTGAGTGCAAGAGTGCTTGAGACGCGCGTTTGAGTGCAAAACGAGTAAGAAGAAGCTCTATCCGCGTTTCCGACCTTGGGTGGCTAAGGCGGCCAGAGAAAAACAAAGTAATTAAAATTGCAAAATGGGAAATGGAAGGAGTAAGCCCTGTGAAAAATCGCCCTTGGGTTGTATATTAAAACATTGGAGTGATATCGTAGGACATGGTCGTACCGAAAATAGAAGGAAATTGATTAAATATTGTGATCAGTGGTGGCCTTTGTATAAATTGGAGTGATGCGAAATGGCCTCAGGAGGGAGGAACGTTAGATTATAACACTCTCCTGCAATTAATGTTTCTGAGGAGAGAGGGAAAATGGGACGAAGTATCATATGCAGACATGTTCTTTGTCCTCCAGAACAAACCCGAGTGGCAAAAGGACTGTGGATTAGTACCCCCTCGGGATCCTATGGTACTAGCACTAGAAAGAGTGCGGGATTAACATCACCTGATCTTTGATTATGGCTCTAGAAAAGGATGGGAAAAAACCTGAGACCTAAACTAGAAAGATGTTCTTGTTGAAATTTTTGTGTTAAAAAGCTCAGGTTGCGGTTCCTTCTGTGGAGCAACCAGAATGAAACACGTTGTAAGATAAAAACTTGTACTGATGTATGTAAAACCTGAGGCGGGGGTGGGTGGAGAATCAAAGACCTTGTGAAAGTGTTAAAGTATTGGGGTGAGTTTGTACAAACCCCCGTACCCCCTCGAAGGTGCGACTGAGTCATGCTGGGATGCATGGCAAGATGTTTTCTGTTTGCCTGCAAAGGCTGATATGTAATAACACAGACTTAAAGCAACAGGGAGCAGATTTGCATTCAGGGTAAGAAAGAGTTAAAACAGAAGTGCTGCTGCAGAGGCAGGCCTGTGTAACCTGCAGAGCAGGAAGAGCATCTCCTGCCCCGAACCCTTCTGCTGGTGAGGAGGAGGGGGTGGCTATTGCTGACAATTGAGCAGAAGGACCTGACAATGTCACCCCAATTGCTGCAGCATTTGCAGTACAACAGGACCGGTAACGGCCCCTTTAGGGCAGGCAATGGGTCTGAGGAGATTAAAGGTGAATCTCTGAGGGGAAATTCAGATGTTTGAAAGTTGGTTATGAAATACTTGTCAGGATGATCTAATAGGACTAGATAAAGGTTCGAGTTACTAAGTAAGCGTGATATAGAAAAGTTGATAGAAGGAACAGGGAACGTGTACAGAAGGTAAGAGAAGAAGAGCTGGGTCGTGCTAAACTGGCAGAGACGGGAGGAATGTCAGGCAGAAGTGAAAGAGTGAACCCCTCTCCTATGGGATCGGATCACTGTGCATATTGTAGGGAAAGTGGACACTGGAAGCGAGATCGCCCTAAGCTAAAGAACCAGCAAGGAGTTCTGGTGAACTAGGGACTAGGAAAAATGAGGTGGAATTTTAGTGAATACAAAACCAACTTATTTCTTAAACTACAGTAAAAAAAAAAATAAATTGTTACAGTTGTGGGAGCTGCTGGCCACAGGAAAACATCCTGAAACCTTTAAAGTACAAACTAAGAAAACAAATAAGAATGCCAAATTCACCAAAATCTTTGTTGGGATGAGATTTATTAGAACATCTAGACGTTTAAAGAAGGAGAAATGAAACTAAAAGTTAAAAATGATCAAGTAATTTAAATATTGAGCTTATCTTTAATTCAACAGAAAAGAGGAAAACAGGACCTCCCTGAAGTAAAAGAATTTTTTAACTAGGTGTATCCGAAAATAAATTCCAGGAAAGGTGAAAAATGCTTTACCTGTTACAGTAAAAATGATAATGGGGAGGTGTTATAAATTGAGACCACAACGGATCATAATCCAATTAAAATTTTATTAATTATAGCAAGTAGAATATGAGCAAAAACAGCGCTGGACGGCAGGGGAGTCTGCGCTCCACCAACTGCTGTTCTGAGCAGTTCAAACAGTCCCTTTTTATACATCTTTACCTCCGTGTTCATGAGGTAGTGGAGGTATTGACCCTTCACTCATATATCCTTATGTGGGGTTGTCTGTCTTGTTTCTGTCGGTTCCTGGACATCTGGCGGTTATCTTATCTTTCACAAGAGGCATCTTGGACATCTGGCGGTTATCTTATCTTTCACAAGCGGTGTCTGGTAGCTGTTTGCATAAGCGTTTTCATATATTTTGTTGCCTAAACTTTACATTGAGCTTAACATAAATCTTAATAAACAATACCCTAGTCCATAGTTTCTCACAGGAGGCTTGCCCAGTTCAGATAAAAACAATATCCCTTGGTCAGCAAGGCTGTGGGGGATATTGGCAGAAAACTGAAATAAAATACACTCTGTAGTAGTTCTACTAATGTAAATCTGTGTGTTTTGCCATGACAGTGACTTGTTACGGGATGTGCAGATGAAACTCTGCATTGACAACGAAGTACAAGGAATAAGGTTGGTCAAGTGCCTCCTACCATAGTCAAGGGCAAGACTGGGTTGGCCTCTGTGTTTGCCACCAAGAAGAATCTTGAGCTCCGCTGTTGGCTGCAACCCAGTAGGCGTTGAGCGGTGGGAACATATGCCATGCCAGACCTTGATGTGAGGAATGGCCCCCTCTGTTATAAGAGGGTCATCCAGGAAGAAAGAACATAAGATGGCCCATTGAGGCACTGATTTGGAAATTGGAAACCACCTGGCCGACCATGAGGCCAGACAAGTAACAGAGGAGAGGTAGGAAAGGAGGAATTATCCTTAATACCAGACAATAAAATCCAAACTGTTAAGTACAGATCAGGAGCCAAACTATTCTAAAGAAAACTTAAAGGTAATTCAGGACATGAATGATAAAATTAAAATAAATAAGTAGACTTATTTAAGGGATGGTCGTATAGTGGCACCATCCAATTTAATATGGACCACAGCCCTGTTATTAATAAGATACATTGGGGAGCTGATACTTTATATAAAAGTCTAAATCAAAAATTGATAGGGTGAAACTTGTATACTGTAATAAAACAGGTGACTCAGCAATGTGAAATGTGTTTACGCAATAATTCCAATACAGCAAATAAAATAAAACTAGGGAACATTAGTAGAGGAAATTATCCAGGACAACAGTGGCAAGCTGATTTTCTGAACTCCCAAGAAAAGGGGGGTACCAATATTTATTAGTTATGTCTGATATGTTTTCAGGTTGGCCAAAAACCTTTCCTTGTTGAACAAATGAAGCAAGAGAGGTAACGAAGGGATTGTTAAATGAAATTATCCCCCGCTTTGGGGTTCCGGCAACAATCTCTTCCAATAGAGACTCACACTTTTGTGCCAAAATAGTACAAGTGAGTACAGTATTGGGAATAGATTGGCAATTACATACTCCTTATTACTTCAGTGTTCTGTTTGGTGCTGTCGAAGAATGATCAGAGAGCATAATGATAGTTTTTAGAACAGGGGGGATTGAATAATGAGCTACGTACAATGAGCGATGGTATACTACTTTTTTAGAAAATGATGTGCTTCTATATAATTATCCAAAGTTGGGAGGTGTTCAAGGACCCTTATTGTCAACATGATGAATACACCAAGACCCTTAGTATCAGCACCACGGATGTACTAGACACAAGGTCCTTGGATTCGTTATCTTTATAAGGGCCATCTGGTCCTAAGTTTCTGTTGTGTCTATAACGCTACCTAAACAAGGAATTTGAATCATGCTCACTAGTCTATCGAGGAACAGAGTCTGCGCAGAAACAAGAAGGTAAAAAAGGTTCACTGGAGGAAGACTCCTGATCTTCATCCTGAAGACCCCCAGACGACCACTCCTCAAGGACATTGCGCAGGAGCAAAATATGTAAATGAATTCCCGGACTTGTAATGAATATGTAAATGATTTCCTGATTGAAACCATAATTGGTGGGATACTCTCTTTGGCTGGTCACCTTCTGCAACAGGAATTCTTAACACTATGGCACACCCCATTGTGATCTTATTGATCAGTTTAGGAATTACCTTAATACTAACCATTATGTTATATTTGTGGGTTTGGAGGATGTTTAAAAGGGTAACACTTATGTATGATGCTTTATATCATTCGGGAAGACTGCTTAAGTAAAAGAATTTACTTAGTTTGATAGAAAAGGGGGGATTGATATGGAGAAATAGTGTGAAATGGGGACAATGGACATCGATTGTGATTGTATAGGTCTGCCCAGGAATGTGGGTATGGTGACTGGTCATGGGTGTGGTGTATGGTCACATAGTCACACAGCTTTGAGGAGACACCTACCCTTCTTCCTCTAACAAAGGGGCTATTTATAAAAAGGATGAGAGCCATTCCAATGTTATCTAGAGGGAGGGAGTGCTAAGTCTTCTTGCTGGAGAAAATCAGATGGTCACAAGGACATGAATCACCTACAAACCTGCAAGACCACCACATTCCAGGCAACGGACTGATAACATACGAAGCGAGAGTAAGCGGGGTTTAGGTAAGGAATATGTATAGGCGTTAATTGAATATTCATTTGTTTTATTGTATAAATGTGAGATGGTTCCTCACTTCGGGCATGCACGCTTGTGGAGGAGCGATCCCCCCGTGCATCTGCGCGCAATAAGCATACCTACTTTATAACTTTCGAATTATAGAGTCTAATTCCGCACGCCAACCCAGTCCAACTAAATTAAGATGTCAGCTATGTAACAAGCAACTGTTACAGTAAATTATGTGGGAGACCATAGGAGTAAGCAACACAAAAAGTTTAAGCAATTGGTATGGGTCAACACAGACCAGCAGCCAAGCACCCACACAGCCTCTCACTCACTCCCCTCTTCCACAAGATGGGAAGAAAATAGGAGGAAGGTGAGAAGACTCACAGATCAAGATAAAGACAGTTTAATAAAGAAAGCAAAAGCTGCAAGTGCAAGCAAAGCAAAATAAGAAATTCATTCACTACATTTAATCAGCAAGCAGATGTCTAGCCACTTTCTGGAAAGCAGGGTCTCAGCATGCCTGAGTTACTTGGAAAAACAAATGCCATAATCATGAACATCCCCAATTCCTCCTCCTTTCCCTGAGCTTTTATTGCTGAGCACAATGTCATATGATATGGAATAACCCTTTGGTAAATTCAGGTGAGCTGTCCCATCTGTGTCTCCTCCCAGCCTTTTGCCCACCCCCAGCCTCCTGGCTTTGGAGGGGGAGAGGGAGAGAGGGAGAAAGCCTTGATGCTGTGCAAGTACTGCTCAGCAATAGCCAAAACATTGGTGTTTTTAATCAACAGTGTTCTGGTTAGAAACTCAAAACACAGCACCATAGGAGGTGCTATGAAGAAAATTAACTCCATCCCAGCCAGACCCAGTATACTAATTTAGAATAGCAAACAAGTATGATTTTAATTATCAGTTTGTTGAGATGGTGAGCGGATATTTTTGGTTTCCTCCTTTTCTCTTCAGACATTGCCAAAATTCAAAGAGGCTAAAAAGTAAAGTGCATTCTTACAGGGTATTCTGCTAATGCCACATGGTCCTTGTATACCCAGAAGACCATGGGAAAAAACATTTCACCCACTTCTGTCAGTACAATTAATATTGTCTTCAGACCTTCCCACAGTCCACAAACACAGGAAAAATCCTTAAAAGTTTCAGTCATGTTTTTTCCCACTAGCCCACTACAGAGTTACAAAAGATCCGAGGAAGACCTCTACATAATCTTCAAGAAGGGAAAATATTGGGGAAAAAAAATCAGAACTATTTTTTCAAATGCATGGCCTTTCTAAAAGCTTCTGCGTTACATATCTACTAATAGTTAGAATTAATTAAACACATTTGATTAGGAATATAGAGTTATAAGAAATATTTTAGTGGAGTTTGCGTTTGCATAGCAACCAACAGCTACTATGAAATCCTTTGTACAGCCCCGTACCAAGGCCGAAAGAATAGGTCAGAATCACCTAGTAGGAATGATTAGAACTTAGATAACAGACTTAAGATTCAAGACGATTGGATACAGTATTTATGTGTAGACTAGGAGAGTGCATTGAGATGTCAAAATGTAGAATTAATGGGAACTGGGGAGAGTCGACTGGAACAACCCATAGATACCTGCCAAGAAACAGTTACCTTAAGTAAAAGGTAATTCCGGCAGGGGGAGATTGCGACCATCGACTCATGTACCACCTACCCAAGTAGTACCCCAGACCCATTTCTAGATCTTTCTAACCTTTACTGCGCAGAATCGGATATGGGAAGAGAGTATGTTAATTATTTTTGGAAAATATTATGTTCATGCATGAATGCTTAATGAATATGTATGAATAATTTCTATATATGGAATCTGATTTTGAGACTTGGTGTGCTTTGATCGTGAGAGGACTCACCCACGTACCTGGCCGTCAATAAAGAAGTGTCTGCTTATCTGCATCACATTGGTGTTGATAAGTTCTTCATTCCGAGATTTCAGTAACATCTGCTTTTCTGAGTTGCTGAAACAGACTCTGAACAACTGTATTCTGCAAGATAAAGAGACCATGAAGAAAAATTGCAGAGGCCTCTATGCTCTCTGATATACTGGTTCAGTTGGGACATCCCAAATCTTTACATGAGCCTGAAATTTTAGCTTTGAGTATGAGCTGGGTTGACCCTGTCCAACAGTGAAACACCCACCCTGCCTCTCACTCACTCCCCTATCCTGTAGGGTGGGGAGAAAATAGAAGGAAGGTGAAAAGACTCACAGATTGAGATAATAATGGTTTAATGAGGAAAGCCAAAGCTGCGCATGCAAGCAAAGCAAAAAGAGGAATTCATTCACTACTTCTCAACTGCCAGGAAATGTCCAATCACTTCCTGGAAAGCAGGGCCTCAGCATGCATAATGGTTGTTTGGGAAGACAAATGCCATAACCATGAACATATTCCCTCCCTCCTTCTTTCCCTGAGCTTTTATTGCTGAGCATGATGTCATATGGTATAGAATATCCCTTTGGTCAGTTTGGGTCAGCTGTCCTGGCTGTGTCCCCCTCCCAACCTCTTGCCTACCTCCAGCCTACTGGCTTTGGGGGAGGAGGGGGGAGAGATAAAGCCTTGATGCTGTGTAAGGACTGTTCAGCAATAGCCAAAACATTGGTTTGTGACCAATACTGTTTTAGCCACAAATGAAAAGCATAGAACCACAGGGGCTACTATGAAGAAAATTAACTCCAACCCAGCCAGACCCCATACAACCTCCACCTCCATACCATTTACGTCATGCTCTGGTCCCACTCTGGTCCCATTATGCATCACTGCTAGCTTTTGCCAACTCAAAATAAGTACTGAATTTCAGATATGAATTGAAAGTTTATAATGTGGGTAATATGACCATGTCTCCTTTAGTATTTGCATTTCACAGCTTCCTTTATGTTGGTCCTATATCCTATAGTGAACTCAAGACTCAGGATATAAGACTTTTGGGTTTATATTGTTTGATTATTACCCACAAATATAAGTTCAAAACTCACACTGCTTATGCAGTCACACTCTAATTCTTAGGGCACTGGAGTAGAAAAATAGAAGTCCATGGTCAGGCTTCTTTAGTTAGATGTATGTTTTTAATAAAACCAAGGCAATTTACATGTTTGTTTTATTGTTTCAGTGCTGAGTTACTGAAACTTGGATAGACTATTCTTTCAGTGTATTTAGATCACAATTCTTCCTCATATCCACTTTTTTATATATATAACAAACGATTTTTTATGGAATAAAGATAATAATTTGACTTGACTATCTCTAGCAATCTCATGGGATTTTTTGCTGATTTTTTTATCATTTATCAGATATTAAAAAAAATATGCATGATTCTATCAGCCTTCCCCTTATTATTTGGTACCATTATCATAGGCCAAGAACCACACCGTTGCAAACAGTTGCAACTTCACCTGCCTCAGTTACAAACTGGTTTATTTTAAAAGGACTAGGCCTGTTTCTCTAGTCTTTCCTTCCATCTATTTTTCACAATTTTACTTGCATTCCAACATAAATCTCAAAATGTGACCTACTTAAATTGCAGCACTCAAAACTATCTATAGTTAACATAATCAATTAAAATAATATCTATCTCAGTATCATACTTCAGATCAGGGCTACTTAAATGTTTTCATAGATAAAAGAATCAGTTACAAACTGTTCTACACAAAAAAAAGATAGCAGACAAGTTTTTATAGTAACAGATTTCTCAGATATAAATGATTTAGTTACTGCATTTTATGAAAGATCCTCTGAATTCTGGAGCTCTAATAAAGTGTTATTTCATTATAGTTTTGCTATCATACTCTTCATATATTCAATGAATAGGCATTTATTATCATCAGCTATACTATTTTAGAAACATCAGGAAAAGTTTCTTTCTCTAACAGTGCTACTGCACACCTCTGAGGTAATGTAGCCCACTGAGTTTGTTATAAAAAGCATGTACAAAACTAGGAGAGCAATTCTGGTAAAATAATTTCCATGAGGAATATAAACATATTATGTGGGTACTCATAGCAGGTGTTCACAAGTTAAAACAGTCTGGTATATTATTAACTTACCCTTGCAACAGCTCCAGAATCAGAATGGGGAAAAAGTGAGTATATTTCCTGTCATTGGCTTTATTCTATGACCACCACTGCTAATCTGCCACCACTTCCACAATGACATTGTAGCTACAGTACATGTAGTGTAGCATACAGCAGCAGGTGAGCAGAGCAGCGGTGGGAGGGACTATGGATGAACCTCAGCTCCTGCAGAGTGGAACTCATTCAGAGAGAGCCTTGCTAGGTACTGAGCCAGGCACAAAAGCAGGCAAGGAGATGCAGAAATACCAAAATCATGTTCAAATTTTTGCAGTTCTTCCATTAAAATCTTCGGGTTTTCACCTGGCACTTACAGATCTAAAATATCCTTGCAGAAGAATTCATGATAAAACTGTCTTGATTCCTGCTTAGCTGATAAACACAATTGAGAATATCTATCAATTTTCTCTTGTGCCAATTTTATACTTGGATTATATCCATTTCCTCTTTCTTTCCAGTTGAATGCTTTATTACCTTGCAACAATTTATTTTAGTGTGATTTATTACAGAGCAAATAAAAGCAGGTATTATTGTTTTCCTTTTTTTTCTTCTGTGGAAGAGAGCTCAGATTCAGATTCTGGGATAATCTACCTAGTGAACATGAACTTGTTTCTCATTCTATATTTACACTGGTCAGAATATTTTCTAGATTTGAATCTAATATACAGAGGAATAGCAGATTATTTAAAATAAATCTCAACCTGCACAAGAACTAGATCAAAGGATGCAACTAATTTAAAACTCAAAAAAGATAAAGGAAACTTAATTTCCTATTCTTTTCTAAAAAATGGGAACAGACATGAAGAATTTTTTTCCTGCTTCAACTGAAAATAGGAAAATCAGAATCTTTTGCAAGCTTCTCCTTGTCAAGTTTCTAACGCAGCTCTCAAACTGGGGACATTTGGATATGGATTGACAAAGACTCTGGATCCCTGCAATGTCTACACAAATTTTGGACTTCAGACTTCTATGAGGCAGCAATATACTAGTTCCTTTTCAGCATCAGAAAACATCAGAGACAGGAAAGAATTTCATAATTGAAAGAGAGTGTAGTGATCCTGACCAGGAGACTGTTGTACATTGAGGAGTCAGTGATCCACATAACAGTTAACCTGAGTAGGCCCAGGCCTGCACTGTGCCACACTGCTGCATGCATGCCTGTGTTGTGATACACAAATCCCTTGGCCAAAGGATAAACTCAGCCAGCTTATTGTAACAGAGGAGCCTGTAGGAAGCTCCCACATGGTATTGGTGATTTACCCCACCTGCATGGATTTGCCTTTATCTAAAGTACAGTCAAAAGTTCTCATGAGAACATCTGTGCTGGTTTTGTCTGGGACAGAGTTAATTTTCTTGTATGGAGCTATGTTTTGGATTTGTGCTGAAACCACGACAACATCCTTTATGAATAGAGTTGTTTTCTTGTCAGAAAAAAATCCTATAATAGCTTGCATTGTGATTTAACCCCCGCTGGCAGCTAAGCACCATGCAGCCGCTCCCTCACTCCCCCCACTGTGGGATGGGGGAGAGAATTGGAAGGGTAAAAGTGCGAAAACTCATGGGTTGAGATAATGACAGTTTAATAGGCAAAGCAAAAGGCACACATGCAAGCAAAGCAAAACAAGAAATTCATTCACTACTTCCCATCAGCAGGCACGTGTTCAGCCACCTCCAGGAAAGCAGGGCTCCATCATGCGTAATGGTTACTTGGGAAGTCAAATGCCATCGCTCCAAATGTCCCCCCCTTCCTTCTTCTTCCCCCAGCTTTATATGCTGAGCATGACATCATACGGTATGGAATATCCCTTTGGTCAGTTTGAGTCACCTGTCCTGGCTGTGTCCCCTCCCAACTTCTTGTGCACCCCCAGCCTACTCACTGGTGGGGTGGTGTGAGAAGCAGAAAAGGCCTTGACTCTGTGTAAGCACTGCTCAGCAATAACTAAAACATCCCTGTGTTATCAACACTGTTTCCATCACAAATCCAAAACATAGCCTCATATGAAGAAAATGAAGAAAATTTAACTCTATCTCAGCCAAAACTAGTACAGCTTGAATGACTGAAAAAGGAGAAACAGAAGGAAACTGCGCAGCATGTCATGGGAAAATCCATCTGCTGTCCATCTGATGCTGCATGAAAGCAGGGTTTCCAGCATCTGAAGGGATGTAAGATTTACTTGCTATTTGTGTTCTTCTTTTTATTCTATTTTATTATAAAACTATTTCATTAAGCCTTTTGTTTTGGTCCTTTCTTATTGAAATCCAGAAAGAACTCTGCACCATCTCGCTCCCTCTCTTGTCCCCCTCCCTCAGGTGCAGAACAGGGGGTATTTTAAAGCTTGACTGTACTTCCCCAAAGCCTAGAGTAATAGGCACTTGAACATTTATCTGGATTTCTGAAACATGGTTTCACTAGTAAATAGTGATTTTTATTTTTTAAAGAAAACAAGTTTCTGAAAGGAGGAGGCTTGTGTGTTCTGTCCTTAGCAGTCAGAACTGTCTTTCCAACTCAAGAGAGCAACTCTCTTCCCTACCACTTATCTCTCTCTCTGGTGGCAAACAATACCCAAACCTTGAAATTTAGTGGTTTTATCTTTCTTCAGGGCTTTAGAATCGCTGCTTTGGAGTAGACTAGATAAAATGACTCAAAAGCTACCTTTAGTCCTCTGTTCCTATATAAAAGCATCACCATCAAGTAAACTCCAGGTGGAGCCTCACAGGAGTAGAGAGGCAGAATCAACCTCCCTCAAACTGCTGGCCATGCTTCTTTTTATGCAGCCCAGAATACGATTGTCTTTCTGGGCTGCAAGTGCACACTGCTGTCTCATGTCCAATTTTTCATGTACCAGTATCCCCAAGTCCTTCTCTGCAGGAATGCTCTCAATCCATTCATCCCTCAGTCTGTACCAGGGAGCAAGCAAGCAGCTGTGTGGCACTTAGTTACCCACCAGGGCTAAATCACAACAGGAAGAAATTCTTTACAATGAGGGTGGTGAGACACTGCAAAATAAGTTGCCCAGAGAAGTTGTGGATGACCCATCACTGGAAGTGTTCGAGCCTAGGTTGGTCTGGGCTTTGAGCAACCTGATCTAGTGAAAGATGTCCTTCCCATGGCAGGGGGGTTGAACTAGATGATCTTTGAAGGTCCCTTCCTACCCAAACCATTCTATGATTCCATGATTCTATGACTCACATAAAACATAAACATAGAGAGGCAAGCCCCCTTCTTCCTCTTCAGCTGGTAGAGATAAACGGTCTGTAGCAAAAGCACACCCATGACATTCTCTAGATTCAGAAGCGCACACACATTGGCAGATTACTGAGTACTGGCACGGACCTGTATATCTGGTACCATCATCGAAATTGGGAATCAAACCTCTTAACACCAATAACAGCACTCCTTTATTGCAGCGCTGGGTGCTCGGTGGCATCTCCACAAATCAAGCACACCTGTGTAGATTTTACCATTACATTTATACACAAAATTACAAGGTCGTACACTCCCAGTTACAATGATTGGTTAGTAATTTGCATATAATTGTAATATTTGCTGTGTCATCCTTTTCTGTTACTACGCTTGCGCAGGGGAAGGGTCTTCACCTGGGCAAGGGTCTTCTTGACCTGTGGGCGTGATTTTTAGTATTATAATGAAGGTAGTTCACATCAGGACACCTTAAAAGTAAGTTTTGTTGCCAAGTTGGACGGCTGGATATCGGCCTTGCCAAGCTGTCCAATACACAATAGAACCTAGGTGCTCTGGTTATGGTCTAGAGAGTAAAGAATAAGGGTATTATGGTCTATAGCATAGGGACTTCAAGTAACACAGTCTTGGATAACAAGCAGCACAGCAACCCATACATCATTGGTTAATAAATGCTAACATAATGCTAACATGGAGGTTAACTCTTTAAAATCATATAGCTAACTGTTTCACAAACAAACACAAAATATAGAAAGATTCAATAAAACTTTAAGACTATCTGCAACATTTCCCCCCTTTGAAAGTTTTGCAAATTATTTCAAGACTTTCATCTTTATTTCTAAAATCTATCTATTAATACATTTTCACTCATTATATGCTGGTGGGAGCCTTAGAATCACTCATTTTTCAACTTTTTGTCTGGTCACCGCCTGGATAATCATCTGATTAAAGGCCATCTTGCTGTTTATTTGTTTCTTTAGATAATAATAAATCAGAAAAATTGTCAGAAAGATTATTAACAAAACTAATGTAGTGTTAAACAATGATTTAACCCATGAACACAAATTCCATACCAGTCCACTGAAAATTTTATCTATCCAGTTTTCTTGCATGTCTTGTTGAAGTTTTTGAGTATCAGGTTTTACTTTCTCCAATAAGTCTAAATCATATTCCACATCTTGAGTCACATTTGGGATATGTATGTAGCAGTGGTCCACTCTATCTTTCAGATATCCACAAACCCCATGTTCTTTAAGTAAGAACATATCTAACGTTGTTCTATTTTGTAAAGTCATCCTAGATGTTGCCTGAAACTGTAAATTTAAGTCTTTAAATCCTTTCCTGGTCGCATTTGCCAATCTCTCTACCTGTCCTGTTAATTGATATATCCATTCTTTATTCCTGTATGTTGACAAAGGAGTTAATAGGGATTCCAAAAAACAGCCTATTGCCTATCCTTACCCCAGTTGATAGTTCATTCTCTTTATCTTCCTCTTCTGGCTTTTTTACATGTTCTAATTTCAAATTTTCAAGTGTTCCTTTAAAGGGAGATTTTTTCCAAAATGGACATAATGTTGGCATGCCTAATGTTATTTGTTTTACTTTTCCATCTAAAGGTAAACGGGTTGTCCAAGTCCCATCACTCATTGCCCAAACCAAGTGTCCTGGGCTCTGAATTGTAGCCATTCTACAACTAAATCTTTTTCCCCTTATGGGAGTATATGCATCAGTCAATAGGAGGTCATTCTTAAAGCCTTGACATAGACATCCATATTTTAGGGTGGCTGCTAAAGGGGGAATCTCCTGGATCACCCAGTCTATTGTGTTACAGTTTTAGATCCTTTTACAATTCCACCAAGGTACAAAACTTTCCTCTTCTTGTAATGAACTTCCTTTATCATCCACTGATAGCCATATTGTAAAAATCGATCCTTCCCAAGCAAAGCACCGAGAAGCATTTGCCATGTATTGAAATTGGGATGATATGGTCACAGACCAAACCAAATCCAAAATTATTTCTTTTCCTGGTAGAGTTTGATTATTCTTTTCACATTTTGTCTCTGATATCCATACACTGGTGTTTGTTGTAACCATCCCAGGGTAATAACACCACCTCTTATTATTTCCTAAACCTCCATATAATCCAGGTTTTGCTACAAATCGTCCTCTACATTCCCAAACGGTTGAATATACTGGTGATTCTTCCCCAACTTTAACCTTTTGTAATTCCCAAGTCTCCCTAAGTTTCTGTTTAAAAGTCATTGTCTCATTTTTATATTCTAATTTAGACAGATTCATAGTTAAAATTCCCTATGGAATTGGCTTACCCATTGCCCTTGGTATCAGTAAACAAGCTGTAATCTATAACACATTTTGCAAATTGGTAAACTCCTTGATTAATCGTAACATCAAATTTTCTTCCTGAGTTTTCCTTGGGAGATATATCAATTGATCTGCTTCTGTTTGTCTTTTACTTCTAATTTTCCTATCCCTAAGATTGTCATCTCTATATCCTTTTGACACTTCATGTTGTCCAATTTTTGTCTTAAACCAGGTTCCCACTAACAATAATTCCCAAATCAATATTAATTCTGCAAGCATTACAAACTGATATCCAAAATTAGACATATTTCAGGGTCAATTTTTGAAGTTTCAGCATCCCTTTTAACAATCCTTCACGCTGGCGGAGCTTTCTTCACTCTAGTATAATGTATCCATGAAGCCAATTCAGCGATTTTGATGGCGGTGAATGTAGTTAGCAACACCTGGAAAGGTCCTTTCCAACGTTCCTGGAGAGGTTCAGAGGTCCAGGTCTTTACATAAACGTAATCTCCCGGTTGAAAATGGTGTACTGGGTTTTCTAAAAACAGTGGTCTGTTCCACACAATCACACTCCAAAGTGCAGTTAGAGTTTTTCCTAGAGAAAGCAGATAGTTATATACATCTTGATACCCTTTTAAATGCATGTTTACATTTGGTTCAGGAGATTCATAAGGTTTTCCATATAATATCTCATAAGGACTAACTGATGTCTCCCCTTTAGGTTGAACCTGAATCCGTAAAAGGGCCAACGGAAGAGCTTGAGGCCATTTTAAATTGGTTTCTTGACATATTTTACTAATTTGCCTCTTCAGTGTTTGGTTCATTCTTTCTACCTTCCCACTAGATCGCGGCCTCCAAGGTGTATGTAAATCCCAACTAATTCCCAACACCTTACTAATATTCTGTACTATTTCTGCAATAAAATGTGGACCTCTGATGAAATTCCATTAGATATTCCAAATCTTGGAATGATTTCTTGTAACAACCATGTAATAACTTCTTTTGTTTGTTTGGTCTGACAGGGAAAGGCTTCTGGCCATCATGAAAAAGTATCAACCCTTACCAGAATGTATCGATACCCATTTTGTCTGGGTAATTCTGAAAAATCTATTTGCCAATAATCCCCTGGTTCTATTCCTGATCTCAGTGTTCCCATCGGTGTGTTTATTCTTCATTAATGGATTATTTTTTAAACAAATTTCATATTTTGCAGGGGGGGTGTTGCCATTTCTAGCATCTCTGCTGATACAATTTGCCTTTTCAAGAAGGTGATTAATGTTTCCGCTCCCCAATGACATTCCCTATGTTTTGTCTGTATAATTTCTCTCATTAAAAGTGGTGGGATCACTACTTGCCCTGTTGTTGTCACCAACCATTCTGTTAAATTCTTTTTTGCATTTAGTAATTTTCCTAATTTTTCATCTTCCTCTGAATACTTAGGTTTTTCTCTGGGTAGAGTAATAGTTTTAGTAGGAATTAATGCCATTTGAAAGGCCTCTTTCTTTGCTACCCTTTTAGCTACTCTAACTGCTAGTTTGTTTCCCAATATTTCTTTTGTATTTCCTGTCTGATGTGCTTTACAGTGCATGTTTGCCACATTAGTTGGCTTCTGAACTGCTTGTATTAATTTCAAAATTTCTTCTTTATATTTAATACTTGTTCCCTGGAAAGATAGTAATCCTCTTTCCACAGAATTCCATGGACATGTACTACACT
The DNA here is from genome assembly GCF_017639655.2 of Falco naumanni. NCBI lineage: Eukaryota > Metazoa > Chordata > Aves > Falconiformes > Falconidae > Falco > Falco naumanni. The sequence goes on from NC_054079.1 coordinate 22,410,959, forward strand.
GAAGACATATTTTGAATCAGTCCAAATATTTACTTTCTTTTCTTTGCTCAGTTCTAGTGCCCTTCTTAAGGCTATCAATTCTGCCTTTTGAATTGAAGTTGTGCAAGGTAAAGAATTTGCTTCTATGACAGAGTTTTCAGTTGTCACCGCATATCCTGTGTATCAAATTCCATTTTCCACAAAACTGCTGCCATCTGTATACAGCTCCCAGTCAGGATCCTCCAGTGGTGTATCCTTTAGGTCTTCCCGACTGGAGTATACATATTTGATGGTTGCTAGACAGTCGTGTTCTAGCTGTTCTTCCTGTACAGGACTCAAAAAGACTGAAGGATTGGTCAGGTTAGTTGTTTTCAGAATCACATCATCCTGTTCTGTCAAGACTACTTGATATTTCATCATTCTGTTAGGGGATAGCCAGTGCCCCCCCTTTTGTTCTAAAACAGTGATTACCATATGTGGTACATATACCTTTATCATCCTTCCCAGGGTTAATTTTTGAGCTTCTTGTATCAACATTACAGTAGCAGCAACCGCTCAAAGGCAACTAGGCCACCCTTTACTTACAGTGTCCAGCTGTTTGGAAAAATACCCAACTGGTCTTTTCCAACTTCCCATCTTCTGGGTTAGCACCCTGAGTGTAAGATGTTGTCTTTTGTGAACAAACAACTGAAAGTCTTTGGTTAGGTCCGGCAGTCCCAATGCTGGTGCTGTCATCAAAGCCTTCACACAAGTGGATCTTGTTTTTGTAGCAATCAGGATGTCATCCACATATTGTAGAAGTAAATATCCAGGCATCAGTCCTGAATCATTTTGTTTCCACTGTTCAAGTCCCTTTGCTAACTGGTTACCAAAGATTGTCGGACTGTTTTTGAATCCTTGGGGTAACCTTGTCCATGTCAGTTGCATCTTCCATCCTGTCTACGGATTTCCCCATTCAAAAGCAAACAGTTTTCAACTTTCCTTCTCCAAGGGTATGCAAAAAAAGCATCTTTTAAATGAAACACTGTAAACCATCGATAATTTTCTCTTAATGCAGTTAAGAGTGTACATGGGTTTCCAATGACAGGATGTATATCTTTAACTAATTGGTTTATTGTCCTTAAATCCTGAACTAACTTATATTCACCTGAAGGTTTCTTTACTGGCAAGATTGGAGTATTATATCCTGGGCAAATCTTGCCTTAACAAAGGTATCAGACAATCTAGTATGTATAAAAAATCATATGTAATTATTTTACTTCCAAATTTTAAATCCAAGGGTTGAAGGAATGGCTTGTTTTCCTCTTTCCCTGTTGTTCCAATTATTCTTGCAGTTTTATTTTCCAGTTTTCCTTTACAAACATTTAAACCAGAATATGTTGCTCCAGTATCAACCAGAAATTTGACTCCTTCATTTCCCAGCTTAGAATCCTCTTTGTATCTGGTGCTGATTGTCCCATGAACATTAAAGCCAATTGTTGTTGTTCTGCTTCTGACTAATTTCAAATCAGTAAACTTTCTGGCTGTTTCTTTCAGTTTCTCTAAAACCACTGAGGGTGATTAATTTTTGTCTTGTTCCACTTCATATAATTTAGACCAATTTAAAGCTCTTGGTATTGCATGCCTCATCCCATACAGCACCCACTTTTGGTACCGACTTAACCTCCTCCAGTTCTCTGGTACATTTGGATCACAATGAGGGTCTCCTGTGGGAAAATTTTGCTCCATTGTTCCAGCAAGTAAACTGTTGGTATGTGCAGTTTCTGCGTGTGTCTTTTCAGTTTTTCCTCCCTATACATCTTTGCTGCCTGTTTCCATGCCATTAAATCCATAACAGAAAACGGCACTTTCACATACACTGGCCCTTGCTGCCTTACTCCCTGTCTGAAAGGAACTATTAATTGGGATTGTTGTCTAGTTCTTCAAGATCCTTGTGAATAAATTCCTGAAGGTTCTGCCTCTGATGAATCTTCTGCCTCTCTTTCCCTTTGACCACTACTATCTAGTTCAACTATCTTTAATTCTGGTTCTTCCCAATTTCTCCCAGCGGGTGGGGGAGCTACTTCAAGTTCCAATTCCATTTCATCCTCCTCGGTACTGTATATCTAATACAGAGGTTCTCAAACTTTTTAAACAGGGGGCCAGCGCGCGGATGAAGTGGCAGGCAGTCATCTACGGCTGCTTGGTTTCCCCCCCCGGTGGGGGGGGGTGTCTGTAAATACTGGGGGCCAGATTGAGGACCCTGGGGGGCCATATCTGGCCCGCAAGCCGCAGTTTGAGGACCCCTGATCTAATATATCTCTTACTAATGTCACAAGCAGAACAACAACTTCTACTTTTCCTGTTCTCTGAGGTTAATGTCATTATTAGATCATCCAAATTGATCAATTTACATTCCTTTTGCCAATCCATTTGTTGCCTCGGATAAAAGAACAAATCCACGTACAGTACTTTATTCCATTTCCCTTCTCTCCTACAAAACAGCATCAATTGCAATATAGTATTATAACTTAGTGTTCCATTAGTTGGCCACTTTACCTGATCTTCTAAAACATACAATGGCCACCAATTATTACAATATTCTATCATTTGACTTTTTCGTAAATCTTCATGTAATTCACCCCAGTGTGTTAACAAACATCCTAACGGCGAGGTTTTTGGTATCTTTTCATCCAATGTTAAATTCCCCACACTTTTACTCTTAAATAATTTTATAAGTCTTGTTGCCAAGTTACCAATTTTTTTTTAATTATTACCTTATATATATATATAAAATGAAAAAATGAAACACTTCATCCTTCTCCGAGCAAGCCCCTCACGGGACGTTGGAACAGCGGATTGGGACTTCACACTCATTTTGTGCACATCTCTGTCACCCACTCACACACTCAACAGAACAGATAACATTCAAATTTTCCAAGTTTCAGCAGTTACCCACTTATAACTTAGATGTAAACATTAAAATAAATATATGCGCATATAACAACCAAATGAATGTCTAACCTAACAATAAGGCAGACGATAATATCAGTATATATATATATATTCATATATATATTGTACAACCAAATGTGCACACAACCAAACAAAATGTCCAACCCAGCAATAGCTTTCACTTAGGACTTACGGGCAGACCAAACAAATGTCTGACCCGATAACAGCTTTTGCCTATGCCGAGCAGACCAATCAAATCTGGTACCCTTGAGCCCCAACCCTGCACAGCTTTCGCCGCACCTTATGGGCATGCTATACAACCAAACAAAAATTTTTTAAGGAAGTGCCTTACCTTGTTCTAGGCAACGTTGCGAGGAGCTTTATGGGTCAAGGGCGATGGTTCTTCCCGAGAAATTCTTGGTGCTGGCTGGAGCTCGATCAGCGCTCAGTCCCCTCCAGTCTCACTCGCAAGGTCCCATCTGGGTCGTCAAAACTGTCACCAAAACCTCTTAACACCAACGTAGTATTAAGAAGCAGGCACTCCTTTATTGCAGCGCTGGGTGCTCGGTGGCATCTCCACAAATCAAGCACACCTGTGTAGATTTTACCATTACATTTATACACAAAATTACAAGTTTGTACACTCCCAGTTACAATGATTGGTTAGAAATTTGCATAGAATTGTAATATTTGCTGTGTCATCCTTTTCTGTTACTATGCTTGCTCAGGGGAAGGGTCTTCACCTGGGCAAGGGTCTTCTTGACCTGTGGGCGTGATTTTTAGTATTATAATGAAGGTAGTTAACTTCAGGACACCTTAAAAGTGAGTTTTGTTGCCAAGTTGGACGGCTGGATATCGGCCTTGCCAAGCTGTCCAATAACTCATCCTATACACAATAGAACCAGGGTGCTCTGGTTATGGTCTAGAGAGTAAAGAATAAGGGTATTATGGTCTATAGCATAGGGACTTCAAGTAACACAGTCTTGGATAACAAGCAGCACAGCAACCCATACATCATTGGTTAATAAATGCTAACATAATGCTAACATGGAGGTTAACTCCTTAAAATCAAAATGTTCTTATAACTAACTGTTACATAAACACAAAATACAGAAAGGTTCAGTAAAATCTTAAAATAATCTGCAACACTCCAGCACTGGGATTGCCGGATTACTCCAAATCCTTTGAACTGTTTGTGCATGAGAGGAAAGGAGTAGCTAGCGTAGTCCTTACTGAACAGCTAGGTCCACACTGCTTCCCTGTGGCTTATTGCTCAACTCAACTGGATCCTGCAGCGGCAGGGAATAATTCCCATGTTGAAGTGATAGCAGCAACAGCGACTATCATGGAAGCAGACCATTAGTCCTGGGTCACTCATCAACCGTGTATGTGCCACATGAAGTAGAACTGATTTTTAAACAACATACGACACAAGCATTGTCCCCACAAATAGCATATTGTCATGAATTAATGATTTTAAACGTGGATAATATTACTTTAAAAAGATGTAGTGTTTTGAATACAGCAACTTTACTGCCTGCTCCATCCAATGGTGAGCTGCATCATGATTGTGCTAAGGTAGTGTTTCACTCCAGCAACCTACGGGAAGATATGCGGGATCAACCTCTAGAGAACTTGGATATAACCCTTTTCACCAATGGATCTTCATACTATGTGAATGGAAACCGACACATGGGCTATGCAGTGGTGAGAAACTTAGAGGTACTTGAAGAAGAACCTCTACAATCCTCAGTGAGTGCCAAAGGGGCTGAATTAACTGCATTAGCAAGAGCAGCCTGGTGGGGATGTAATCAATGAGTAACTATTTATACTGATTCTAAATATGCTTTTGAAGTGTGCCATGCAACAGGTATGCTATGGGAAGAATGAGGGCACCTTACCTTGACGGGAAAAAATATTTCTAATGGAACTGAAATCTGAAGCTGTTGGAAGCTGTTGGGGTCTGCAGCGGGTCTGCAGACAAGTTAGTTGACTTCAAAGACTTAGTTGTGTACCTTTAAGACAGCCACAAATTGTCAGGTATATAAACAGGATGTGAAGAACCCGAACTTAGAACCGCAGCATACGGGCACCTACAGCAACAGCAAATAGCAAGCAAGAAGAAGGACACAAAAACCTATCAGGGTCTGACACCTGTAGTGTCTAAGAGAGATAAATAGTTTGTATAAACAATAAAGGCCATTTTGTCCGAACCCAGCCACGCAGACATAGTGCTTTTTCAGTCTGCCTCAACCTGCGTCACCACAGGAAGCTATTAAGATTCCAAGGGAAATCACTGTAGTACACCATCCAGCTCATACCAAAAGGATCCAGCAAAACTGAAAGAAATAATGAACTGGTAGATAAAGCAGCCAAAGCTGCTGCCTGCCAACCTATACATGAGTGTATCACCACAACTCCCTCTGCTGATCCAGGCCAAATATATGCAGAGGTTACTCAGGAAGAATGGACTTGATGGGAAAGTTGGGAGGCTGTGAAAGATGAAACTGGAATTTGGACTATTGGGGGAAAGCTCATTTTAATCAAGAAAATATTTAATGACTTTGGTTAGATGTTTTCATGATAAAACACATGGAGGGATGACAACAGTTGTTAACCAGCCTGAGAAAATGTGGGCAGCCCCCAGAATACATAGAATCACAGAATGGTTTGGGTTGGAAGGGACCTTAAAGATCATATAGTCCCAACCTCCCTGCCATGGCAGGAACACTTTCGACTAGACCAGGTTTCTCAAAGCTCTGTCCAACCTGACCTTGAACACATCCAGGGACGGGGCATCCACAACTTCTTTGGGTGATCTGTAAAAAGTATTGTGAGTTTTGTCCCACATTAGACTGATGCAAAACCCAAATAGGAGGATGACCATGGGCATACTTCCCATTCCAAAGACTGTAAATTGATTATGCTGACATGCCTCCCATGAGCAGATTTAAGAACCTGCTGGCAATCATGGATCAATTCTGAGGATGGGTAGAAGCTTTTCCCACCAGGAAAGCTGATACTGTGGGAGTGGTCAAAGCACTCTTGTGGGAAATCGTACCCAGATATGGGATACCTGAAATCATAGTACAGGGGTCCTCAAACTACGGCCCGCGGGCCAGATACGGCACCCCAGGGTCCTCAATCCGGCCCCCGGTATTTACAGAACCCCCCCGCCGGGGGTTGGAGGGGGGGAAACCAAGCAGCCGCAGATGACCTCCTGCCACTTCATCCGCGCGCCGGCCTCCGCAGCCCCCAAGCACCCGCCGGGACCGGGCTGGAACCAGCGCCTCGTCCTCGACCTGCCCCCCCCAGGGGGCGCCTCTCGGTTACAAACCGCGCCGCCGCCGCCCCATCCTCCTCCTCCTCCTCCTCCTCCTCTGCGATGCGCGGCGCGCGAGAGGCGCGGGCATCTCCTCTGCCGGGCAAGCTCAGTCGGCAGCCTCTGCACTGCGAGGTCCAGCCAACTCGGGCGAATCGCCAGAGCCCCGGCGCGGCAAAGTCCCTTCAGTCCCTTCTGGCCACCCTGTCCGGACTGCGCGGCCGGGCTGAGGAGGGGGGCGGCGGCATCAGTGAGGGGGGCGGCTCCCCCGTCTCTCCCTCCCTCCCTCCAGCTCCCAGGCAGGACAAGCAAGCCAGCACCAGTGGGAAGCGCGCGCACCATCATGTCAAAAAAAAGAAAAATTGACTCCGAGTGCGGGGTATTCCAAGAAAAGTGGACTTCTGATTATTTTTTCAAGGAGTACAAAGAAAGAGCTGTTTGTCTGATATGCCAGAATTCAGTGTCTGTGTTCAAGGAATACAATTTACGTCGACACTATGAAACTCAACATAAAGATAAATATGATTCTTTGGTCAGACAAGTGAGAAAAGATAAAATATTAAGACTAAAACATGGATTGACAACTCAGCAAAATACTTTTGTGAAGCAAAAGCAGCTCAATATATCATCACTTCGAGCAAGCTATCAAGTTGCCAAGCTCATAGCGTGCTGGCAGAGCATTCATAGAGGGACAATCTGTTAAAGAATGCCTTCTTTCTGTTGCCAAAGAGATGTGTCCAGAGAAGGCGGATTTATTTAGTACAGTGAGTCTTTCAGGACCTACAATTACACAAAGGATTGAAGAAATGGGGGAAAATTTGAATCTGCAGTTGCAAAACTCCTCAAAAATCTTTGCTATTTCTCATTGGCGCTCGACAAAAGCAACGATATTCGTGATTCTGCACAACTTCCAATTTTCATTTGTGGGACAAATGATTCTTTCAAAGTCACAGAGGAGCTTGCTGCACTGAAAAGCATCAAAGGAACAACTACAGGAGAGGATCTCTATGGGAAAGTTTGCCAAACTATGAATGATTTGGAGCTGGACTGGGGTAAACTATTCAGCGTGACAACTGATGGTGCTCCTAGCATGGTGGGGTCCATGAAAGGAGCGGTTGCACGCATTAACAAAGAGATGGACAAACGCAGCCATTCACATCCAATAGCCATACACCGCATCATCCACCAACAAGCACTGTGTTGTAAATCACTGAAGCTGGACTCTGTCGTGAAAATTGTGGTTTCTTGTGTTAACTTCATTAGAGCTCACGCACTAAACCACAGACAGTTTCAGGAATTTCTGTCTGAGCTAAATGTTGCCTATGAAGATATTCTGTACCACACAGAAGTCCGTTGGCTGAGTCGAGGGAGAGTTTTGAAACGATTTTATGACTTACTTCCACAGGTTTATGATTTTGTGCTTTCTAAAAACAAAGAAGTACCAGAGCTCAAAGATGCAGAATGGAAATGGCACCTTGTGTTTCTGACAGATGTAACAGAGCTACTCAACTATTTCAATGTCCAACTTCAAGGAAAGGGGAAGCTCATCTGTGATATGTATTCACATGTGAAAGCATTTCAAGTCAAATTAGACCTGCTCATTAACCAAGTAAAGGAGGAAAACTTCTGCCATCTCCCCACAACTCAAAACCTGTCTGCAGAAAAACCAGCAGATGCATTCCCAAACAAAACATGTATGGATGTACTAGAAATGTTGCAAAAGGAGTTTCAAATTAGATTTAAAGAGCTTCGTCTCCATGAACAGGACATACAGCTTTTCCAGAACCCATTTTCTGTTGACATTGAAACTGTTGATCCGATTTACCAAATGGAATTGGCCGAGCTACAGACTTGTGACTCGCTGAAAGATGCATTCAAATCAAGCAGCCTTACTAATTTCTATGCATCTCTTCCCTCAGAGACATATCATAATCTCAGGAACCACGCACTCAAAATTGCAACCATCTTTGGCAGCACCTATGTCTGTGAGCAGACTTTTTCCCGAATGAAACATCTGAAATCTCCAATCAGATCCAGATTAACTGATGAACACTTGCATCACTTGCTACAACTAGCAGTGACAAATATGGAACCTAACATTGACCATCTCATTAGCCAAAAGCAGGCCCATAGTTCACATCGAAATATTATTTTTTTTAATTACAATTGTCATTAATTTTAAATATTGCATTCTTTTTCCTGGTTTTTGTGCACTACTACAAATAAAATATGTGCAGTGTGCATAGGAATTCGTTCATTTTTTTCCAAACTATAGTCCGGCCCCCGACAGTGTCTGAGGGACAGTGAACTGGCCCCCTGTTTAAAAAGTTTGAGGACCCCTGGTCTAAGACATATAAATAATTTGTATAAACAATAAAGGCCATTTTGCCATTTTGTCCGAACCCAGCCACGCAGACATAGTGTTTTTTCAGTCCGCCTTGACCTGCGTCACCACATTTGGTGACCCTGACGTGCCTATATGATCCCAGTAAATGGTATCAAAAAGAGACCCTGAGACGGTGCTGATCTGACCCCGGTAAGGGGTGTCAGGAGCAGAACCTGAGACTGTGACCAGTGAGTTGCTGAGGAGGCGGAACCTGGTGAAACGGAATAGTGGAGCAAGTGAGAGAATTTGACACCGGTAAGGTGAGCCACCAGGGAGAACATGGGGACTAAGTTATCTAAAGATACCATGGTGCTATCAATGTGGAAATTAGTATTAGAGAAGCGTAGAATTACTTTAGATGGGCTCCGGTTAAAAAATATATTATTGTGGGCCAAAACACATGGAGTGGAAGCATCCCCTGCGACTGCTCTTAGTGTGTTGACCTGGGACAGTTTAGGATCAACACTGTCAGAAGCTCTGGAGAAAGGGGACAAAGAGGCGTCAGGGCTTTTGCCTACATGGGGACTGCTTAGACATGTTGTAGGGGGCTTCAAAAATCCGCAAGATGCAAATAGGGGCTTGCAAAACCATCAAAATGCGAGTGGGGGCTTGCAAAATCAGCAAAATGCGAGTGGGGGCTTAAAAAGTCAGCAAAATGTGAATGAGGGTGTATCATTCAAACCTCCCCTGTATCCCCCTCCAGAATACAGGCAAGAGGATGCGGGGGTGGGGGAGGGGGAGGGTCTGTGCCCCTTACCAGACGCCACTCCCCAATGCCCCGAATCCCCTAAATCTCTCCAACTGCATCGACTTATACTCGATACAGATTCCGATTCCGAGGACGACAAGCAGAAACCTCTGCGGACCGATCCCAGCCCCCCTGACTCCCCCCAACATTTGTGCCAGCCCACACTCCTTCCTCCTCCGGCTGCTCCGGCCCCCCACCCGCCCCTTCGGCTCCAGCCCTGCCTGCGCAGGATGGAAATGCTGAAAACCCGGATTCGGGTCCAGCTACGACAACGTTACCAGTCACAGACAATGAAGAAGTTGGAGGTGGTAAAAATCCAGTTTCCAGTGGTACAGTAATGACGCGCGACCCTAGGCGATTTTGTCAGGCTGTAAGAGATGGGGCATTAAGAGACGGAAACTGGGATTTAGTAGAACTGACAGGCAGACCACTCCTTGATCTTCCTACTCCTTCCACCGATGCACCGCACTCATATCCTATTGTATTGGGAGATGCGGCTGCTGGTAATCCTCATGTTTATACACCATTTGCTTGGAAAGTAGTGCAGGACTTGGAAAAAGCTGTTTCACAGTACGGGGTGACTGTGTTCTGTCACGCAGAAAAGCTGTTTATAATCTACTGTATTACAGCAGTTGAAATATATTTTACTAAAAAAAAAAAAAAAGAGAGAGAAAAAAAAGAAAGAAAAGAGAGAAAAAAAAGAAAAAAAGAGAAAGGGTGTGTGTGTGGAGAATGAAGGGAATGACCCCAGAAGCACGATTAGAGAAAGCATGAAGGTGTCTTAGTACACATGAAAGACCCTCATACCGGGCATTGGTCAGGACCACATGAATTGCTAACTTGGGGGAGAGGTTATGCTTGTGTTTCTACAGATGAAGGTCCGCGATGGATACCTGCTCGCTGTGTGCGGGCCTGAGCTTAGTGTGCCAGACCGTGGGAGAGCTGCTGCTAGCAGTCAACCCAACAACTAATGTGTGGCCTCCTTACTGAACCAGTCCTTGTTTGGTGTGCCCTTCCTTGAAACTGACTTGCAGACATTGTTGCAAAAAAGTGAATATATGTAGGGAATGAAGAATCTTACTGAAAGCCTTGATATTAGGGATAATTGATTACCTCTGTATAATGTTAATCCAAAAGAAGTTGATATTGTTTGCACTTTGAATGTCGATACTTGTCTTTATGTAGATGCTAATGTGGTAGGAGGCTATGATGGGACCGTGACACCCACATAAATCAATATGTGAACATGATATAAGCATAATTCTCTTAAACGCAATATAGCTTTGGATGAAGCATGTAATGATGTAGTTGATTTACGGAACTGATGGGAACGTATTGCAGCGGTTCTTCTCTTATCTGGAGCAACAGCAGGGAAAGCATTAAAGAGTTAAATCACCTTGTTTGTTAGGCAGTTAAGAATGTGAGTCAAAATTGCCACTATGGCATACAAAACAGAGCAACTATTGGCTTTTTGTTGTTGGCTCAAGAACATGGCTGTGAGGATTTTGATGGTATGTGCTGCATGGATTTTAGGTGCCCCATTGCAGCAACATGTTACCAAAATCTGAGAAAATGTCAGCCTTTTTGGCATCCATTCACTCAATTGGCAGTATTGTTTGGTTGCTATTGCCTTGTTTGCTGTCATGTTTGCAAGGGCCCTGCAGAACATGACAAACCTTGTACTAGCTGTTCAAAAAAACAAAAAGGGGGAATTGTTGGGGTCTGCAGCGGGTCTGCAGACAAGTTAGTTGACTTCAAAGACTTAGCCGTGTACCTTTAAGACAGCCACAAATTGTCAGGTATGTAAACAGGATGTCAAGAACCCGAACTTAGAACCGCAGCATACGGGCACCTACAGCAACAGCAAATAGCAAGCAAGAAGAACACTAAAACCTATCAGGGTCTGACACCTGCACTGTCTAAGATATATAAATATTTTGTATAAATAATAAAGGGCATTTTGCCATTGTGTCCGAACCCAGCCACACAGCCATAGTGTTTTTTCAGTTCGCCTTGACCTATGTCACCACATTCCAGTAGTTAAAGGGGGCCTACAGGAAAGATGGGGAGGGACTCTTTATGATGGAGTGTAGTTATAGGATGAGAGGCAATGGTTTTAATCTGAAAGAGAGTAGTTTTCTCTTAGATATTAGGAAGAAATTACTGTGAGGGTGGTGAAATATTGGAACGGGTTGCCCAGAGCAGTTGTAGATATACCCTGTGCTGGTTTTGGCTGGGATACGTGATGCAAGAAAATATAGTGAAAAACCTAAAACTCTGCTGCAGACAGGAGCTGCATAGATAACGGAAACATCAACACTCAAGCGAGAACCTCACTGTCTTTGAGAGAAGTTCGGGAGCTTGGCCCACTCAGCACTTCAAGAAGGGACAGATGTAGATGAGCTCAAAAAGAATGTAATTAAGGAGCCTTCCAACAAAGAGGTGCTAACTGCTAAAAGAAAATAAACTACTGAAGTGATAGGACTCAAGGATACTAGGGTAAAATAATTGTGCTAGTGGGAGATGGTGACTCCTACTCAAATGCCCCCCCAGAAGAGGGTGGATTCCCCGCTCAGGGAGCATGCGTAGCAAATTTAAAATGAACTGTACCTTTAAATTGAGGTGAGTAAGCAACTAACCAGTAATTTGTTAGTAGGTGTAGACTTTGGGCGGAACTAACCAACTTCACTGTATAAATATGTATTGTGAGTAAAATTAAGTGTGCAAGTTAGGAAATGCCATAATAAACATACCTGCTTTATAACCCTGCTCGAGTTGTAGAGTACGATTCCACACGTCATAGGGTTAATTTTCTTCACAGTAGTTAGTATGAGGCTGTTTTGGATTTGTGCTGGAAACAGAGTTGATAACACAGGGATGTTTTAGTTACTGCTGAGCAGTGCTTACACAGAGTAAAGGCCTTTTCTGCTCCTCACACCACCCTGCCAGGGAGTAGGCTGAGGGTGCACAAGAAGTTGGGAGGGGACACAGCCAGGACAGCTGACCCCAACGGACCAAAGGGATATTCCAGACGATACAACATGATGCTCAGCAATAAGACTGGAGGGAAGATTGGCGGGGGGGCTGTTGCTCAGAGACTGGCTGGACATCTGTCAGTTGGTGGTGAGCAATTATTTACATTTGTATCACTTGTCTTTCTTGGGGTTTATTTCTTTCTCTTTGTTATTTACCTTTTGTCATGGTTTAACTAACTGAAACCAGGATATGTTTTCATTACATTTATTATTATTATTATTATTAATGTTATTATTATTATAATAATATTTTAAAAAGTTAATAAACTGTTCTTATCTCAACCCATGAGTTTTTTCACTTTTACCCTTCCAGTTCTCTTCCCCCCATCCTGCTGGGCAGGGGAGTGAGCAAGCAGTTGTGTGGTGCTTAGTTGACAGCTGGAGGTTAAACCATGACACTCCCTCTCTGGCAGTGTTCAAGGTCAGGTTGGATGAGGCTTTGAGCAACCTGGTCTAGTGGAAGGTGTCCCTGCCCATGGCAGGGGGGTTGGAACTAGATGATCTTTAAGGTCTGTTCTAACCAAAGTATTCTATGAATCCCTGTTCTATGTACCAGGAACCCTTTCTTGAAGTTTAAAGTGCAAGAGCTCAATTTGCCTGTTTTTCTTGTACTAGTGTTTTGGCTTTCCTTAGTATGACTGAGGCATAGCTGATCAGTGATTCTGAGAATGTAGAATTGTGGCACAGGTTAAATGATTGAGTATTGCATTGCATGCATAAACAAGACAAAAGAAGAACTGATATTAAGCAGACTGTAGGCTTTGCAAACGTAGCCAATACATATGTAGCCATATATATAGAATGCTGTTGGATTTATAATAGCTAATATCATTAAAGAATTGCATCATCACTGAGTACATTGTAAGTATGGGATTTCACAAGTTGCTTCCCTCCTCTTTCATGTTTTTACATAGTTATATATATTATATATTTTATATATTTATATAGGAAATTGACATAAATTAGTAACAACCATATACAAATCTAGATTGCTTCTAAACACCTTAGCATATGACAAATTCTATGCAGGTATTGATCATGCAATGTTTTTGCCTGCTTATACAAAATGTATAGTGAAGGACTTCTTTTCCATATGATCTGGTATTCTAGTGCCATTTGCTTCCAGTTCTGAACCAAAATCCTTTATTATTTCTCTTTTTCATTCACTGTTTTTCAAGTTCTTATCTGTTGTTCAAAGTAAAAATTTCACCATGTCTTAACCTTTTATTTTCTAGCTCACTCACAAATATTCATGTTCATGTTTTACAGTTTGAAATTTTCCTGCATCCTGACTTTTGTAATCTGTTACTCTCAGGAGTTTTAGTGTCCATCAAGGAATTTCTCAAATAATTCTAAAGTATATGGGTTTTGTTCTTTTGTATAATAGTGTTTGAATGGAAAATGCTTGTGAAAGGATCAGTGTCCCCATCTTTTGAATCTACTGAAGCATTCTCATCTCTTTTATGCACACATACATTCCTAAAATCAAAATATTTTCTCTAAGTGATTGTTAAAAAATACCCAAATGATACAAAGATTGGCAGCATCCAACCATCCAGAGCCTCTTTTGTTCAACTAAACATCTAAGGTACTTACAACATCTTCCTTGGTTTTGGGGCCTTAACCCTTTCAGAAACAAACTTTGTTTTATATCTCCAGTCATTTTTTGCTGGATTATGTCACCAAATTTGTTGTGAATTTAAACAAAACACATAGAGATGAGGTGAGCTAGAAAACAAATGTTGGCACTCAGATTTTGCTAAAGGAGAAGAACCTAAAAAAATAACAATTAGAAAATCACATAATTGGGAAAAATAATTGGATGGAACCAAGAAGTAGAAACATCGCCCCCCACGTGCGAGACTGCTGCGCTAGCAGACATAGTTTCGGCCATGAGGAGTTGCTGCCAGGCTCGGGATTCGCTTTTGTAGTGAGAAGAGAGACCAGTCTCAGGAGCAGGCGGCACTGTGGCCTTGCCAGCCCCTAGCATCTCACCTCCTCCTGAGCAAGGAAGAGAGTGAGGTGAGGTGATACTGGCCGGGTTTGCATCCAAGTTCCTGTCTTTCAGGAGCAGGGATCAGGTGGAACAGCCAGATGGAGTGAGGCATCAGAAACCTCTTCCTTCCCAGCCTGGGGGAACCTGTGCCACTCCCTCATTTTAAAGCTCCGTATGGTGCTGTCAGAGCGATGGGCACTGAGTGAGCTGCGAGGACATGTCCTCATGTAACAGGAAGACTCAAGAGGCTGGGGCAGCACAAGAGAAAGTTGATGAAACAAGACCTTGCTGAGAAGCTAGAGTGAGCAAAAGATAGCTGTAGAGGGGAAGGGGGAGGGTGTTACTACCTCTCTCTAGAACTGAGGTGGCTGCACTGACAGCATCATCACTTGGTGCTGTGGTGGGGTGTGTGCGGGGTCTTGTCTTTTCTCTGATGCAGTTCTGTCTTAGGCACTGGTTGGCTGTTTAAAGCACCAGAGCTGTTGTCTCAAAGGGGGTTCAGAGCATCAAGGGTTGTTGTTGTGTGTTGTCCAGTTTGACGAGGAGGTGACATGGAGAGGAAGCAGTCCAGCTCTGCGGAGCAGAAGATGGTTACTGAGTTTAGGGCTGTGAGTGAAGGGCAGTACTTGGAGGACAAGGATGCAGAAGTATGTGGTACAGAACTGGCCGTGGCAATCGACAATGTGCTCAGTGGACCATTGGGTCCCATGCTGAGCCAGAGCTGCTTCCAGGTGGACCCGGTCACCGAGGGCTCCGGCTGTCTAGCAGAAGTGGCCAAAAAGGCGGGCAAGGAAGTCAGCATGCTGGGGAAGAGCAGTGAGGAAGCCAAGAGCAGGTTTTGGGTGAACTTCATGGACCTGTCAGCTGGCAATGAGACCCCAAGGGTGTCTGGCGGTGGCAGTTCAGAGGGTGGCAATGTCAGCTTGCAAAATGGCGGTGACGCAATGCTGAGCGACGGCAGCCTCCACTCAGGGTAGTGGTGGCAACATCACCATTATGATACTCATACTAACACCTACTACCTGTGCACTTTTGGCCATAGCACCATGGATGCTGTGCCCTGGATAGACCACTACCACCACATGGCTGCCAACTTGGGAGACAAGCTCATCTGGCCTAGTCTGGCCGAGCTGCATGATGAACTGGACGAGGTGAGTGGCTGTGGCGTCTCTGTGGCTGGCCATTCCCTGGCCATTCCCTGCCCCTCCTCCACCCTTCCACTCTTGTTGGAGGGAATGACGGCACCCCCGGGACCATCCTTGCCTACTGTACATTCTGTCCTCGGCCAGCGCAGGTACATTTTGATGGCACTCTTACTTTTCTGGGCTTGTTTTCACTCTGGTTGCCTTGTACGTTTGACTGAAATGCACGTAGGTTTTCATAGGAGGAAAAAGCCCATTGTGTGCTTAAAAAGATACAAACAGTGCAATTGAATTGAAACATTTATTTTTACGTATATATATAAATTTTGTGGCACAGGTGGTCTTTTTCCATCTCTTTCTTAGAGATGGATCCCATCATTAGTAGTGTATGTAGGGCAAATGTTTTCTCTGGAACTGAGAGAGGTATTGCCAATCAAATGTTTTTCCACTGGTAATTTATATTGCCTTCAGCAAATAGGAAACTAAAGGGATGCAAGGGGTATTAGGTTGGGGAGAGGAATGATTTGGAGGAGATGCTTAAAAAAAATAGAAGGATGTGTCAGCTGTTAGTGACAAGAGGTTTATCTGCTAACCAGCTGAAAATTCATGCCATCTCTTCTCTCCCTGCACACATAATCCTCAACCAAATTATCACCTGTTATGATGCTGAAGGCTGCACAGATATATCCGAGGTCCCTTTCTTGTTAAGTAATATCTTCAGTCATGCTAAATAGCCCAGTGTGTCAAGGCATTGTGATCAAAGCTTCATGAATTTTGATGCTGTGGATGTCAAGCTTTTTCAGTTTTGGAGAAGCAAGTATGTTATTGGAGACAAGTTACAGTGAAAGCTTATTTGCATGGTAGGATCTTAATTAAAAGACAAACTTTAGCTGAATCTGGGATTAATTTGCTGTAATTTTCAGATTGTATTGTAAGGGAAGCCAGATTAAAATATTACAGTACCGTTTTCTTGCAGTTTTTCACTTCTTATGGGTGGAATTCCATAAGAAAACATATGTTCTTTTAAGGGTCTCCTGCTTCTTTTAAACTAATGTCAAACAGTGAGATATTATGTAATAAGTTATGGATAAGACTGCCTCTTATTTTTTTATATATAATGTATGCTAAAGCTACATAATTCCCAAGATAGGAGTAGCCTGCATACACCATATAAACAGACCTTTTATTAATTCTAGAACTGTAGCTTCTGTTAAAAGAATTGACAAAATGCTTCGGTTTTTTAGCCTACTGGAAAGGGGCAAGAAAATAGATGTACTTCATCTACATCACTAAATGAGATCCTTGTCCTTTAAAGTCAATGGGATAAACTCCTATCAGCTTGAATGGTGCTATCCTGAGCATGTTTCTTACCCCCACCCCTCTCCCCAAGTGGTGATGTGTGGTTTTTTTTTGTTCAGAAACTATGACCCTTCATCTGTTCAGACTGAAGTAATTTTTTGTGGTTGCAAGGAAGTATCTCAGCAGTGCATCTAAGCTTATATATAAAAATAATTACTAACTGTAACAAATTACTGTTGCCTTTTGTGTTCCCTTCTAATGGGGTTAACTGACTTTTTCTTTAATCTGTTTACAAGTTACTATTGAGAAGGAGTGGTCAGTTACTGTTAGATTTTTAAATAAACCAGTAACATAAGTGAAAACATTGGGTGGGTAGGTTTCGTGTGTGCTGTCCCCCCCAACTAATGATTTCTGATTTGTACTACTATTAGAGGATGGAGAAAGGGGCAAGTCCTTAGATATTCTGTTTGTAAGCAGAATGTTACTTGAATTTCTGAACTTGGCAGCCAGTGTGTTTAATTGTAGCAGTCAATGAAGCTCTTTATGACATTAGTAAGACAGTTCAGCACAGAATCTTATTCTGAAAGTATAGTTTCTAAAAGTATAGTTTCTTCATGCTTTATTAGAAAACATAGTAAGGGATTTTCTTGATAGGCTATAGCATACAAGAGCTGTGAGCAACCTAATTATTGTATCACTATCAAACAGTTACACTGTAAGCATTACTTAAATTACTAATTTAAAAAATGTTAATTTGTGGTGTGGTGTGGGTAGGTATCTACATGAAGACTTTTTTTCTTTAAGAAATGGTGTTGTATCACCCTGTTGTGGTTGTGTGTTGTGTATCATGTCGTGTGTCGTGTCCCCCCCCGAAAAAAAAAGTGTGTGTGTGTGTGTGTAATCTGCAACTTTTGTTACACTTGATACTGTACTTCAGTATTAATTCTGAGAACAGTCATGTGTATAAACTTCAAAAGTGAAGTTGGGGTTCTGCATAGTGAATAACTTGGCTGTTCTGCTGTAGGATGTTTCATTTTCAAAGCAATTAATGTGTTAGCAAGCAATGAGACTTATGTGAAGAAGGTAAACACTTTTTTCACTTCAGATTTATAGAAGTAGTTTCTGTAAGATAGCACTGAGAACACAGAAGCTTTAATAAGGGTGTGTCACGCATAATAATGGCATTGGATACCTACTTTTTCCCCCATCTCAAGAATATAAAATATACCATATCTGTGATTATATACTTGATTTCTGGTCACAGAGTGCTGCTGACTTAGTTCAGAATGGTGCCATACTTATATATAAAAGATGTTCATGAAACTCTATTGTGCTTTTTAAAATTTATTTAGTAGTGTTTCATGGAGCCTCTTGTCTCCTTTCCTAAAGTGGTTTCAGTTTCTGCTGATTAATAGTTGGTGTTGAATAATGCCATACATTAAAGAGGATAATTCATAGACTTTTACAAACTTGAAAAATTAAACTCCTTCCTTCAGCTGTGATTTTTGCCTTAAATTGTACAATATGTATGCTAAAGACTTAATAGGGCAACTGGTATAAAAGTCCTAGTACCACTGAATAAATCTTTCACTAAGTGAAGGTCTATTGTTATACCTACAAAATGCTTGATTTGCTATGGGAACTAGAATTCATTTTTTGGTTTGATTTAGCTTCTTGACCCATTACATTGAAGTTGGCAGTTATTTTTTGTCAAGATTGATCCAAAAATCTCTTAACCAGTAATGTGATTCACTGCTTTGCATTTAGCTATTTCATTTTATAGTTAAAAATTGCATTATTATTGCTTTCCTTTGAAAAGGTAAATATATGTTGGGACTTGTTACGGTAAATCTAATGCTAGTGCCAGTTAACAGATTATTATTTTTTTTTAGTTTTGTTTACAAGATTCATATGTCTAACTATTTCTGATTTATGTTTTTACACTATTTGAGGAAGATGCATATACTTACACAAGGGGTACCTTTTGTCTTGTTGTGGTGTTTAACCACCTCAAGTTTTATTTGGCCATTCCAAAAGTAAATTTTATAATAAAAAGGAAAGGGATTTTTCTTGAAACTGGTAGTGGAAACACAACTGCGAGATGCTCTGCTGTAATGTGGATGAATTGCATACTACTGAACTTTGTCTTCCATGTTCAATTTCAAGCAAAAGGGCTTGTCTTCAGTTACCACTGGCTGTAGATAGTCAAGATGACCAGTACTTACCCAATTAGTATGAACTAATTTTTGTTTCCTTTAGAGAGTTTTTTTTGTCATCATCTTACAGTTTAGGAATATCTATTTTTTTGCCTAGAGTTGACTACATCTTTAAGTAAAGCTATGGTTTGTAGAAGAATTTCCATCCTTGCTTTCAAATATGCCTTAATATCTTCCTAAATGGAAAAAAAACACTTTACCCTAATATTATAGACCTTATGGTTCTAGAAGGTGAAGGCTTTTAAAATGTTAAAAAATGGACTGTGTTTTAGTTATCATTACCATGCATTAATAGAATATTTTTTTTGTGTGCAGCGTTGCCTTAATTCATGAGTTTATTCTTTTAAAATAATGGGAAAGTTTGCACTATGTAAATGATTCTGATTTAATGTCTTTTTGTTCAGTCATAGCTGTGATGTGAACTGAACCCGCTACTGGCAGCTTTGCTCCATTTGTTAAATATCTACTTGACAGACTAGAAGGCAGTGATCTCAGAGGAAGATTTTCACTTTCCTCTCTTCTCCCCCCCTCCCCCCCCCCCCCCAACAAAGGACACTTAAAAACAAACCTGCACCTTTCCTCTGAAATTGGAGACTGAATTTGGAGACAGGAGTAAGAAAAAAAGGCAACATTATTGGTAGGCTTGAGGCAGGATGAGGTTTTCTTAAAACAAAAACTCTCCAACAACCCAACAAAAACAAACAAAAAACCACACCAAGAAACCCCAACAAAAAAAAAAAAAAAACCAAAATAAAACCAATAAACCCTACAAGTTGTATCTAATAATCTGTAAAGAAAGCAGAGTTCAACTAAAGATGCATAAAAGACTAAAAGATGATTCTAGGCTATCAAGTTTGCTGACCATGTCATATAATGTCTACCTTTTTAAAACTGGTTCCTCCCCTTTCCCTGTATTAGAAGACTGAGACCCTTTTGTAGATATAAGTCATCTTCAAGTACTTTGCTGAATCTTACTTATGGTTGGTAGGTCTCTTGGTTCTTTAGTTAATGTAATTTAACTCAAAATAGCTTTTTTTCCCTTCTTGTTATTTATGTTTGTAGACATACTTGAATTTTCTTTCTGAACTTCATCTTACTAAAATAAAAAAAGACAAGCTCTTCTAGTCTTCTTCTCTGTGCATTTGGACATCCTAGAATCACAAAACCATTGAGGTTGGAAGGTGTTGGGAGAGGGGGCCGCCGGAGTCAAGAGACTACTCAATATGAGTTATGCATCTTGCTCAATTTTATTGGCTTCTAACATTTCTTATATAGCCTCAATACACAAGCATGTTCCCAAAGCAAACATATAATTGGTTATTAGCCCCTAAGCGCGCGCTGCTCTCACACCACTAATTATCATGATTAGAACAAGCATTCTGTCCATGCAGCTATTTGCATTAGCTATGTTTTAGCCTTACGGTTTGTTACTCCCTTTATCTACATTCCATTCTCTATCTCCCTTGGCCTTACACATGTCCTCCCTAACAGCTGCAGCTTGTTACAGCCACGGCCTGTTAGTACAATAAAGTTACTTGGTCTTAGGATTCAAGAATAGATCAAGGCCACTTTCTTGTTAACTTCAGCACAATAACTTCAGCACAATTCTAATTCCAGGCCTATTCTAATTTCAGGCCTGGATTGTGCACTCCAGGCCTGGATTGTGCAGACCCTCAGGGGTTCCGTGGCCACGCTTCTGCAGCCATTCTTCTACAGGAAGGGACCTCTTGAGATCATCTAGTCTAACCCGCCTGCTCAAGCAGGGTCACCTAGAGCAGATAGCTCAGGACCATGTCCTGGTTGGGCTTTGAATATCTCCATGGATGGAGACTCCACAACCTCTCTAGGCAACCTGTGCCAGTGTTTGCCCACACAGTAAAGCAGTGTTTTATTGTGTTCAGATGGAATTTCATGTGTTTCTATTTGTGACCTTTGTCTCTTGTCCTGTTAGTGGGCACTACTGAGAAGTCTGGCTCCCTCTTCTTCATTCCTCTCTTCAGGTATTCATATACATTGATAAGAATCCTCCCCGAGTCCTCTTTTCCAGGCTAAACAGTCCCAGCACTCTTAACCTTTCCTCATAGGAGAGATGCTACAGTCCCTTAATCATCTGTGTGGCCCTTTGTTGGACTCTCTCCAGTATGTCCATGTCTCTCCTGTACTGGGGAGCCTAGAACTGGACCCAGCACTCCAGGTATGGCCTCACCAGTGCCGAGCAGAGGGGAAGGATCACCTCCTTCAACCTGCTGGCAACATTCCTCCTAATGCAGCCCAGGATACTGTTAGTCTTGGCTGCAAGGGCACATTGCTGGCTCATGTTCAACTTGGTGTCTACCAGGAGTCCCCCAGGTCCTTTTCTGCCAAGCTGCTTTCCAACTGGCTAGCCCCCAGCATATACTGGTGCATGGGGTTGTTCCTCCCCAGGTGTGGGACTTTGTACTTCACCTCGTTGAACCACATGAGGTTCCAGTCAGCCCATTTCTCCAGCCTGTTGAAGTCCATCTGGATGGTAGCACAACCCTTGGGTATATTATCAGCCACTCCTCCCAGTTTTGTATCATCTGCAAGCTTGCTGAGGGTGCACTTTGTTCAGTTGTCCAGATTGTTAATTAGGATGTTGAACAGGATTGGCCCCAGTATTGACCCCTGGGGTACACTGCTAGTTACTGGCCTCCAACTAAACTTTTTACCACTGATAAGTCCTCTGGGCCTGGCCATTCAGTCAGTTTTCAGTCCATCTCACTGTCCACTTATCTAGCCCATGCTTTGTCAGCTTGTCTATGATATAGAAGTCTTTAATTTGTACCTGTTCTCATTCATCATTCTTGGAGAAACACTGAGCTCTATGCACCTGTACTTAGATGAGGCTTTACTAGCATCATGTAAAATGGCATCTTAATGCTTTTTTTATCTGTGTGGAAAATCCTTGCTTTACTGATCCTGATACCACACACAACATTTTTTTTTCCATAATGGTGATAGTGACTGCTCTGTTTGCAGCAGTAACTCTTATTAGTCCTCCAGGTTTTTTATTTTCTAAGGACCATGCTTATTTTGTAATTTTATATTGTATAAATCTTCTAATTTGATTTTTGTGATGAGTCTTTAGTCTGAAGGGGAAATTAACTGTAACTGCTCAACAGTGGTAATTTGTGACTGAGGAATGATCTGGCATGGAGGAGGGCCCAACTGCAAGATGGTGTTAAACTGGCTGGAAGTAGGAATGCCAGAGACTGAACAGCTTCTTGCAAGGGAATGAAGTTTCCCGGGGTAATAAGGAACAGGATCAGCTTTGTCTTGTAGACCATCCTGGAATGTACTCAGGGGCCCAAGCTCAGGGGTCACCTTTGGCAGCAGAGCTGGGCTGAGGGATGGACCCAGGGCCGGGCCCCATGCAACTGCTCTCAGGATTGGTGCTGGTGCAAGTGGATATAAGGAATCTGCTCATGAGGCATATTTTCAGATTTCATGTAGAACTGCTTGTTCTATGTTTCTTTTATATTTTACGCATGATCATGTGTTTAATGCACCTCAAAGGGTAACATAAAAATTCCCCAACAAGTCCAAAATACTTGTACAATAACAGACAGGTTCAGTGATCTGTCTTCAGCAAACTGCTAGTATTGTTCTTACCACTTTGTTTTTGTTTTGTTCTAGAGAAGCTGGAAATAACTGAGCAATGTTAACAGGTTATAGTTTGACAACCCAACTGTGGGCTGCTGCTGAAAGGGGTAAACTCTTCTGCTCTCTTGTGCTGACATCTGTATTTATACAATTTTTGAGTTGGATCTGGAAACTGGTTTATCTTACAGAAAGTAAAAAAAAATCCAAACCTGCAGAAATATCCATCATAGGATGAGCTGGGTCAGTTCCCTGATCCATTACTGTGAACCCCCTGAGCACTGATGTCAGGAGAAGGCCTGGTAATTTGTTAGCAGAGTACAACTATAGCGCCCTTTTGGCAGAACATATTCTTTAGTTTACTAATATTAGCTGATATACTGTCACTATCAATAAGACTAGTTTAAGACCAGAACCTGAAAGAACAGCAATGTTTTCTCTCTAGCTTGGCTGCTCTTCTTTCAGCATAAGCTATTTCAGAATTGATCAGAGAGGAAGGTGCTACAGAATGAATATTAATTTTCTTCTTCAGATTAACTTTTTCCCTTTTGGTACTCTATTTTATTAGGTCTAATCCGATTTCTCTTCTTGAAGAACAACATTCATGTAGAGAAGGGGACTGGAAAGATCAGTATCTGGGAAGTAATTCAAATCTGTATACTGTATCTTCAACTGCGTCCTTCAGAACTCTTTCTAAAGCCCAATATAATATTCAAGCAACATGGGCAACCACAAATCCAACTTTTTTTTTTTTTTAACAGTTAACAAATGAGCATATCAATTGCTATTGCCTACAATCAATCAATAAATCTTAATACTGGCCTTAAAATTGTTTGCCTTTCAGTATTTTGGAAGTTATCTGGTTCTAGGAACTTGAGCACATGGAACATCTTTGATTTATTTCTATACTTCAGCATGCTGATTAGGTCTGATAAAATTTCAATTTTTTTTTCATGTGTGTTTAAAAACAAAGAAACCTACCTAAAATGCATTATCTGTGCCTGATGAATTTAACTGACTTAAGGATATTGAGGATGTGTGTGTAGGGATTTCTATCCTGTCTCAGTCTGAAGTCATTTTAACAAGGAAGCTCATCTCTTGCATCTTCATTTTCCCAGTTAACTTTTCTTCAAATGAGCTGCTTTTTGTTTCAGATTATTCAGGTTTTTTAATTCAGAACCAATAGCAACATCTGTTGCAGCAGTAAAGATAACTGTCAGTGCCAGGCTAGTGTTTCACCTTATTCTGAGGGTTTACATGGTACAGAAACCATTATTATTAGTAATTTTACTCTTGAGCTATAATCAGTTTGGCAACTTTGGTCTGAATGTAATTTTGTGCCAATACAAGTCCTGTGTGAATGTACCAGCTCTGTGCTAGCTCATGGTAATGTGCTTTTAGCTATATCCACTAGTTTGTGGTATGACATTAAAAATTCAGCCAATGCTTAATTGATTTATTTTGGTTTTTTTAATTACTTGACTGTGTAGTCTATTATGACTGTAGTTTAGTTTAAATCCAATTTTCATTAATTTATTACACTTAGACTTCTAATTAAAAAGGGAAGTTTTATAAGGTTACTGCTGCCATACTGTGGTATAATTACTCCTCCCTTGACTCTTCAATGAGAAGTGCATAATACTCTGTTTTGGAGGTATGGATGAGAACTGAAGGTTTTCAGAGCAAAGACTCTTCAAGTTATCCTTTTTTGGGGTGGTGTGTAGAAGACTGGGGAATTCCCTGTGTTGAGAACAAGTTCTTGAGCAAAGCTGAAACAGGAATTTTAAGCTATATTTACAGATCAATAGTATTTCTCGGACTATACTTAAATATGCAAAACTGCTATGCAAGTGGCTTGCTAATAGGGTTTGATTCAGCTCTTAAGCATATTTAAATGCTGCATCTGCTTCATTCTGGAGAACAAGATGACTGTATGATGCCTGAAAGGTCTCTAGCTGTTAGAGATATATTAGGCTTATGTTTTTCAGATAATAGAGTGAAAACTACCTGTGTTTAGAACCTAGATCCGTTGTCCTAAGAAATGTGATTTCTCTCTTCATCTCAAAGGATATCCAAAGGAATATGACAGTCAATATACAGTGATGAGTAACTATTTTGATCATCACTTGCAGTACAGTGATCCTTCTGGAAAGGATCAAATAAATGCATTGGCGCAATAAGGGAGCTAGTATTTTGGTTCTGGGAAGGGCTTAAAACTTCCAGCTCTGATGTTTCTCACCAGACAGTCCTAATTCTTTCTTGTAGAGACCTGTAAAATCTGAAGAGTAAGACTTGACTTAAATTGGAAAGGACTTACCACAGATATATAAAAAAACATGAGTACTTATAGTGAACCATCAGAACCAGAACTGGGATATGAGTTTTCTAAAGATAATTGCATATGTTCTTCCTGGCTAGGGTGTGTTCTTGAAGTGTGAAATATACTAGATATATTTCTTCCTTTTAAGTTGGATAGATTGGTTGCATCTGCAGTTTATACAGGAAGTCACGCCTCCTTTTTGTGACTAAATGTTAATGAGACAATTTCCTGTTAACTAGAATAAGTGGAAACTTGAAAAGATATTTCCTGGCAAAGGAAGATTTGGGTGTAAGTGTGGTGGTGTTGGGTTTGGTTGGGAGTGGTGTGTGTGGGTTGGGATGGTTTGGGGTTTTTTGTGTTGTTTTTGTTTTTTGGTGTGTGTGTGTTTTTTGGTTTGGTTTGTATGTATGGATTTTTTTTTTGGGGGGGGTGTTGTTTGTTTTTTTTTTAATGGTGCAGACTATATTGATTATTACTTGCCAGGAAGGTCTACAGTATTTCTGGGAGCGAGCAACATGAACATAGAATCATAGAATGGTTTGGGTTGGAAGGGATGTTAAAGATCATCTAGTTCCAATCCCCCTGCCATGGGCAGGGACACCTTCCACTAGACCAGGTTGCTCAAAGCCACATCCAACCTGGCTTTGAACACTTCCAGGGATGGATCATCCACAACTTCTCTGGGCAACCTGTTTCAGTGTCTCACCACCCACCCTCACAGTAAATAATTTCTTCCTAATATCTAATCTAAATCTCCCCTCTTTCAGTTTAAAGCCATTCCCCCTTTTCCTATCACTACATGCCCTTGTAAAAAGTCCCTCTCCAGCTTTCCTGTAGGCCCCCTTTATGTACTGGAAACATGCAATAAGGTCTCCCTGGAGCCTTCTTTTCTCCAGGCTGAACAACCCCAACTGTCTGAGCTTGTCCTCATAGGAGAGGTGCTCCAGCCCTCTGATCATCTTTGTGGCCCTCCTCTGGACTTGTTCCAATAGATCCATGTCCTTCTTCTGTTGGAGGTCCCAGATCTGAATGCAGTACTCCAGGTGGGATCTCATGAGAGCAGAGCAGAGGGGAAGAATCACCTCCTTCAACCTGCTGGCCACACTTCTTTTGATGCACCCCAGGATATGGTTGGCTTTCTGGGCTGCAAGCACACATTTTCAGGTTGTTGTTGAGCTTTTCTCCTCTACCAACACCCCCAAGTCTTTATCTTCAGGGCTGCTCTCAATCCATTCCAGCCCAGCCTGTACTTGTGTTTGGGATTGCCGCGACCCACATGCAGGACCTTGCACTTGGCCTTGTTGAACTTCATGAGGTTTGCACGGGCCCACCTCTCAAGCCTGTCAAGGTCCCTCTGGATGGTATCCTTTCCCTCCAGCGTGTTGACCATACCACACAACTTGGTGTCATCAGCAAACTTGCTGGGGGTGCACTGAATCCCATTGTTCATGTTGCCAACAAAGATGTTGAACAGTGCCAGTTCCAGTACAGACCCCTGAGGAACACCACTTGTCACTGGTCTCCCCACAATAGACTCAAAATGTGGCAACCACATTGAATGGCTGCTGAATAGAGGTCTTCACTCTTTTTGTCTTTCATTCTCTCATCATCAACTTGTCCAGAGTATTCATATACTCCTATGTGTAAAGAAGAATGTGTGAATCTACACTTGAGGTTGTAGAGAGGTGTTGTGGTGGTGTGGGTGTGTAGTTTGTTGGTTGATTGCTTGTGTATATTTTGGTGTGTGTGGGTTTTTTGGTTGTTGATTTTTTTTTTTCAAACCTTGATGCTGATTTCAAAGACTCTTGTTCTCTAATGGTTTTGGTGTGTTGGAAAAAGAAAAACAACACCCAAACAAATTATTTCAGATGAGAGACCAGATTCCTGCATACCTGTGGATGTCAATATCTATCTATACTTCCTCTGGAGCTTTCCCTCTGTAAATATGGCTAGTCTTCATGTGTTTATTGAAGACCAGATCACAAAACTACTAGACCTTGACTTTAGTTTCAAAGAAATGCAAAGACTTGAATCTGAACTTCCTATGCTAATGTTATGAAAATTAGATGAAATAATGATGACAATGTCTCTGTTTCCAGATGCATTGACTCATTCTACTTTGACTTTATTTTCATGTGATGTTTAGGAAATCACTGCTGTCCATTTGGTGGTGTGTGGTTTGCTTTGTTTTTTCTTTCCCTCCCCAAAGAGCTAAAACCTGAAAATTTCCAGTGATGCATTAGAGGAAAAAAGTAGAGGAAGGGATGAGATCAAACTTGAAATATTGTGCAGTGTTCAAATGCTTGGATTATTTAATGTGACACGACAAGTTAATGGCTGTGGAATATTGCTATGACTGTTGCCTATGCCTTGAATTTTTCCCTCAGTAGGAATTTGTCTTAAAATATCCAGGGATATAAGAAAATGGGACTGGCAGGTGTTATCACAAGTTTGGATTAAATTGGTAATTTGAGCAAGTTCATTTCTCCGTCCCCTCAGTCCCTCTTCTCTTGCTGCACTGAATTGCTTACAGACCTTTTCTGTCAAGCAAATACACACCAGAGTACAGCTTCTAGCCTTCTCCTATAGGAGATAAGGATTTTAATCACCTCTTTAAAGAGAGAATCCATCGCCTCAGTGTGTTTAGTAAGCTATTATGGTGGGTTAACCTTGCTGTCAGATGCCCACGGAGCCACTCTCTCACCCTCCACCCCCCACCCCACCCCTAACGAGACAGGGGGAGAAAAGATGAAAAAGCTCATAGGCAGGGATAAAGACAAGGGACATCACTCACCAGTTACTGTCAGAGGCAAACCAGACTTGACTTGGGGAAAATTAGAGTGGCCAATTAATAACAGAGTGGGATAGTGAGAAACAGACAAGACTAAAGCCACCTTCCCTGTACTCCCTCCTTCTTCTCAGGCTCGACTTCACTCCTCCATTCCCAACTCTTCCATCTCCTTCCCTAATCCCAAGTGGTTCAGGGGGGTGGGGAATGGGGGTTGCGATCAGTTCATAACAGTTGTTCTTTGCCACTCCTCATGCTTTTCCCCTGCCCCAGCATGGGGTCCCTTCCATGGGATACAGTCCTTCACAAGCTGCTTCAACATGGAGCCTTTCTATGTGGTACAGTCCTTCAGGAAAGGACTCCTCCAGTATGGGTCCCCCACAGGGTCACAAGTCCTGCCAGGAGCTGGCTTCAGGGTCTGCTCTCTACAGGCTGCAGCTTCCTTAAAGGCACATCCACCTGCTCTGGTGTGGGGTCTTCCACAGGCTGTATTGTGGATATCTGCTCTGGCATGGTCCTCCATGAGTTACAAGGGAATCTCTGCTTCCCTGCTTGAAGCACCTCCTTCTCCTTCTCTGACTTTGATGTCTGCAAGGCTGTTTCTTTCACATTTTTCTCTCTTATCCCTCACAGCTGCTATACGGTGTTGGTGGGTAGTTTTTTTTTTCTTTACTCTTTCTTAAATATGTTATCATAGAGATGCCACCAGCTTCATGTCATTAAAATTTTGCAACTGGCCCATGCCAACCAAGGAGAGAGGCTAAGATGCAAAGTATGCTGAGTCCAGATGGTTAGATTTGCTAAAAAATGTGACACATAAGTAAATTACAGAGTACCATTTAGCATTTACTAGAATCAATGTAATAATTGTAGAAGGATCTGGTACCACCAGGTGAGGAACTATGACCCACTCATTTATTGCCCTAAGATCTTGCACAAACTGGTTTAACTTGTTTGCCATCTAGTTCTGGTTTAGTTTTTCTGATCGATAGGATAGGAGTCATCAAGGGGATGAACATTCTACTAATATTCCCTTTTCCATATACGCCTCTATCAGTGGCATAATGCATGCTATGGCTTTGGTAGATAATGGATATCGTTGGATTGAGGGTGGGTTACCACCTTTAGTTAGACTATATGCTGGTGTGGCTGCTTTGAGTAAGCCCACATCCTTAGGGTCCTATCCCTGCAATGAAATTGGCATATCATGTAGTTCCTTAGCTAAAGTTCCTAATTGACTGGGCTTTGCCAAAGCAGGGATTAATTTTGGTAAATCTGGTATAGGTAATTTGAGTTTAATTCCATCTGGAGTACAATGTAACTCTGCATTCAGTTTACAAAGAAGATCCCTTCCCAGCAAGCTCACAGGAGTGCCCTGTACAGCTATGAAAGAGTGGTAAGAGGTCCCACTCATACTTTCAAGTTATCCAGATGTAGTACAGTGCGCACAGATCCTTCTATTCCTACTATCCTTTCATCACCAATTATTTTTACTTGTTTAGGTTTTATATTTAAAGTAGAAAAGGTTGTCCCTGTATCTATCAGACAGGGGTAATTAGATCCTTCAACTGAAAGATTTAAGACTGGATCCTCATAAGAAGAGGAGGGAAATATTTCATATTCAGAGGCTTCTGAAGTAGCTGCATAATAGGTCCCTGCTAACAGTCAGTCCTGGGTGAAATCAAATTGCCCCTGTCACGTAGCAGGGAAAGATTGCACCTTAGGATTGAGTGGTCTTTTTGGGAAGCCCTTTGAATGTACTGGGCATTCCTGTTTCCAATGACTCTGTTGTCCACAACAGTCCCCTCTGAGGCCTGTTCCTAAAATTTTCCTCTCTGCTTATGCCTTGAAGGCCTCTGTATCCTTGCCCCCCTTAGTCTAGGATTGCTATTCAATGCTGCTGCCAATAGACTAGTTCTTTTTACCTGTTTTTTTTCTTCAGCTGTCTTTCATTTCTTCCATTAAATACAAATGTAGCAATGCTGACTATTTCATCCAATCATTTGCCCTGCCATCCTGGCACATGTTTATAAAAATATTTCCTAATATCTGGGGCTGACTGATCTACAAATAAAGATACCATTAGAGTCTGATTTTCCTCATTTTCAGGGTTGGCCCCTCCAAACATTCTTACTTGTTTAACCAATTAGGCATAATATTGAGGGGTGTTTAGCATTACCTTCCTAGCATTCTCAGACCTTAGCTCAATTTACAGGTTTCCTTCCTGCTTCCTTAATTTAACAGTCCCCCTCTCACTCTTTGCAGCATATCTGTATTGGCTGATGAATTGGGGTCACATCTTGGGTCACTGGCTGGCCATGGGACCTAGTGCTTCCCTGGCCCATCTATGATTTGTTTCCCAGATTTTAATTTTCTTGTCCGAAGTAAAGACTGCCTCAAATAGTGGCCGCACGTCAGCCTGTGTAGGGTCAGAAATGTGGAAAATGCTGCATATAGTTTGTATTACCTTGTCCAGATCATCCTGTAATCTGGGCATCTGTTGTTGCCACAACACCAAATCAGTGGGTGCAAATGGCATATGGATTGTTCCTGCAGCAAGTTGATTACTTTCCAATCCTAGCCCTATAAGTTTTTGTCAGACGTGCTTGAAAACCAGGAGCAGTAGCAATAGCTGGTGCAGAAGCCAAAATTGGGGCAGGAGAAGGAGTAGTAGGGTAAGCTGCTAGCTGAGGGTAAATTCTGGAATGCAAAGAGTTCTTCCCCCCCCCCCCCCCCCCTTCAGAGATTTTTATTTATCTTACACTCCAGAGAGGAAAATTTCCTTTGATACATGTAGTTTATCCCAGACATACCAATAATCCATTTGTGATGGAAACAGCTCTCCCAATTGCTGGCATAAAGAGCTCATCTTAATATTATCAAAAGAACCAGACTGTGGCCATGTTCAGTCTGCATCACCAAAGATGGTCTCTTCTAGATAATTTTCCTGGCACAGCTTTTGACAACCCAGCTGTCCCATCAGTAGATTTCCAGTGTTGCGACAATTTATCTGCCAGTGACCTCTTCACTGTACTTTGTCTGCCTCCCATTATTACAAAAAGTCACCTCCTTGGCACCAAATAAGATCCATAGGTTGCTACCCTCATGCCTGAGTATCTCAAGGTGAACTCACCTACAAGCTGGCAGTGCAGATCATTGGGGTCCAGGTGCTAGTGAGACATTGGATCAGGTGAGTTGGCTGTGTCCTACCTGGGGTACCAAAACTCACAAAAATTTCACAACTGGCCTGTGCCAACTGAGGAGAGAGGTTAGGATGCAAAGTATAGAATTACAAGAGGAATTATTTATTTATGCACATGAGGTGTCCCATTGAAACTGGAGCATACTAAATGTGGTTTTACACAGGGTTCTTATACCTTTCAAGTGTTCAGGTACAACATGATTTGACCAATCACTATTTAACACACACATACTACTATTTTGCAAAGCAACTATAATTCTATGGCATCATCATCTATCTGCTCCTTTCTTGATCTAAACATCCCTGGAGTCAGTCTTGCTACAGTTAGTTATCTATGATGCATTATTGAGTGGCAAGACACTGAAATACAAGCTGATGGTAGAGACTTGTAGCTGACATTCTTCAGTTGACACATTAATGTTATCTTAAACTGAAATTAAAGTCAGTAGTACTTTGATTAGTGAAAAGCATAAACACAGAATAAAAAAATACAGTTAATGTTCTGTGTTTGTTAAAGTCTCTTAAAATCTCTGGAAGTGAATGCCAAAAGCATTTGCTGCTATATTTCACATATGTAGTTGTAGAGATGGTAATATAGCCAGAGCACTTAAGTTTTGGGTTCTTGGATGTAAATTTGAATAATAGGTTAATAGTTTCAATCCAAGTGAATAATTTTTAAAGCTGTTGATGTTTGATTCAAGGACTCTAAGTTTTAAGAACAGATCATGTTTTATTTGAGTAACTTACCTCCGGTTGCTGTAGATAACTTCTGGATGCTACTTAATGAGTTAGTAGGCTTTTTTAGGTTATGATTGTAAAGATATTGGAACCAAAATGTATAGTAGCAGCATTTTATAGGTGCTTAAAAGAAGGAGAATCTCTGCAGTGGAAAGCAAGTTTGTTATAACTAATTCCTGGATAAAACCAAGCAATAAAATACATAATATGCCAGGCATTGACTGCTGAATTTTTCCAAACTGCAATCAATAGCTAGTCACTGCAAAATGACTAGCAGTGTTCTTGAAAGTGTGTGGGTTTGGGTTTGTTTTTTAATGAAAATGTGAAAGATGGGTTTAGTCAGAGATGCCTTGACATGTATTTTTTGCCATGTTTTCTTTTGTGCTTGCTACCTGACTGGTGTTTCATTGGTAGCAATACTGATCACTCAAGCTTCCGATCTAACACCTGACAAACCTAGTATCGAATACCTAAATGATGACTTGGGAAATTTATTTTTCTTTTTAACTGAAGAATTATCAAGAATTCACAATCTGCTCTATTTTTAAGTAAAAGGTAACTCTATTCTCTTGGATATTGCCCTGTCTGAAGTACCAACTGTACCTGCCAGACAGTGTTACAATCTGTAGATAAGATGCAATTAAGATGTAAAAAGTGATAATCTATTTCCAATTATAGGCTCTGTTCTTTCACTGCTCTCTTTCTTCAGAATGAGGGCTATTATGAAGAATTAAATATAGAGTTGGAACCACTTATTCTTCTTCGTTTAACAAAATAAATTAACCACTGTGGCAGGATGAGACTTCTAGCAGATGCATCCCACAAGCAAATACGTAACATGCTAGTAGCATGCAGAGTAGAGAAATTAAATTTTATGTTGATACTTTCATTTCAAGATGCTTGTCACAATTGTAACCGACAAAATTCTTTTATGTTATTGTATCCATGAAATTCAGAAGTAGACCAGCATGTTCTATATCATGGAAGTCCTACCAATGCTTTCAAAAACATTTTTTAAATCCTATCCTTCTGCTTTATAATTCAAGTTTCTAGCTTTGATGGACATAAATGTTTTAAAACTGCTTTGGGAACACAAGAACAGCTGTATTAAGTCAGACCAAAAGTCTGTCTAGCACAATATCATGTCTAATACTGGCTGCTCAGGGAAGAGTATAAATAACAAGACAAATGTGCTGATTGATTCTTCCAGGAATCTCCAATTCAAGTACTGTTCTTGTGTTGAATATCTTCTGTTTTTCCTCAGTCTCTGTTCTAAATTCTCTTTGAACTCATATAACCTCTTAGCAGCTATATAATTTGTGGCAAATAGTGACACAGTTTACCCCTAAGGTATGTGATAAAGTTTCTCCTTTTGTTCTGAAACATCTATGTGAAAAGTTTGCTTGGTGGTTCCAAGCTCTTGTGTTTAAACCTAAATAATCAATTCCACGATAACTCTTATAATTCTCATCTCAAAAAAAGTGTGGTGAGAAAAAACTAGAAGAATGTCGATGGCGAGGGAAGTCAAGCGGGCAAACTCAATATGAGTGATAAAGCAAGCTTCGATTTATTACGGTGCGATTATGTCTTATATACAGTTCCAGTTAATTATGCCTACAAGTCATCTGCTGATTGGCTAAGCTCTAAAGGGTTACATTTTCATACGTCCTCCTACTTGCGGTTTCTGCGGATAGCTAGCTACATATTTTTTTTTCTCTCTTTACGCGAATTCCTCAAAGTTATTTTCAACATTAGGCACAAGGTCAGTGTGTTTTCTCAGCTTCCTTATCAGCGTGCCTCAGCACAGCTGCAAGGCCTGCTTCAGCTAACTTAGGCTAACTTTGTTTCACAAAGATCTTTAAGGGAGTCACGGCCGTGATCACACAGCCATTCTGCAACATTTCCCCCTTTTTCTCTTTGCGCAAGCAAAACTTGTGCAGTTACACGCTCGAGTAATTTTCGAATACAAGAGAGAGCACAGCTTAAACATACGAGTGCAATGATAACAATTATTACTATAAGCAACACACTTTACAACAGCCCTTTTAAACTACCAGAAGACCGCCCTAATAATAGAGCACCATAACTTTGTCTATTAATTATCAGAGGTCCTCGGACATGAGTTGCAATTTTTTGTGGTCGATTGTCAATTAATGTTGTATCTACTGCTGTTGCCAGGTCCAGGCCGAGGCTCCCTCGGGTGGCGGGTTGTAACACGGTGTCTGTCGATAAGAGTTGGTCATGTCTCCTGGAGGGGGTGTCGTGAAGGTGACAGGAGTCGCGATTGGGGTCGACGCGCTGCGGCACCTTGCGCTCGGTTTCCCGTTTCCCGACTGCCGACAGACGTTGGTGTTGTGGGTTCCTTGCTGACAATTTTGGCACCACATTTGACGTTGTCGACATCGGTCACGGGTATGTCCTGGCTTCCCGCATCGATAGCAGAGGAAGTCTCGGCGCGTGGTGGTCACTGGCTTCGGGGGCACGGTAGCCCCAGGGGGGCGCAGAGGCGCAAGCACTGCAAATGCCTGACTTTGGGCTTGCACTAAATCTCTCCCTACTGCTTGGATTGCTTCCACTAGCAAGGCTTGCTGACCTACTGGCACCCGACTCATTCGCTCTAGCATTGTTTCTACAGAAGAATCTAAGGGCAGGGTTACTAAAATGCCTTTGGTGTAACTGTTACTATTCTCCAGAATACACTGGCACAATAACTGCCCTTTCATAAAGTTAGGTGTATCTGGTGGGCTCACTGTGGAGGCCTGACTCATTCACTGTACTACGTAACTGACTTAATATTTTCCAATCAAAGCCTCCCAGGTTCCCTGTCTTTGGTTAGCGGCATTCATCTGATCCGTTACAGGGAAAGCTTGTGGGGGGTTGACATGCTCAGCAATATCAAATATTCCCTGAGCAGCCGCTTCTTGTGCTATTTTTTGCCAATTAATGTGCGTAGAACACAACAGTTTCTTTACTGTATTTTTTTTGTTCCTTTTTTTTTTTTTTTTTTTTTTTAGAATTTTGTATTGACTGCCCACTGCTATTTTCTTCCTCAGCAGCACTTTCGTCAGATGTGTCCCCGCCCTCTGGCCCCCCCGAGGCTACTGTGCCGGGGGGGGGGGGGGGGGGGGCGAGGCTACTGCGCCGGAGGGGGGGGGCGGAGGACACGAAGGGTCTATAGGTGGTACAGAGAGCACTGTTTGTGATAAAGGGGGCATTGGAATGTGATTTTCACATGGCATAATTTTTCCTGCATTAGGATCTGCGCTTGCAAGTCGGCTTGTTACTGCCGCAGCAAGGCGCTTACCTGCTTGATATCTTTTTATACAATTAGTTACTTCACGCCATGATTTCATCAATTTTTTTGCTGCCTTATCGTCATCTATAACTAAGTCCCACAAGCAGTCCCTAAACGCACGCCACTCCTCTACTTCAAACATTTTTTCGGGGTCTGTAAAAAACCCTTTCGCTTTTCCCATAGCAATTAACTTGGCCAGATCTTTTAAAGGGCCTACTCCCCGCTTTTCTAAAAAGCGTCTTAATAATTCAAAGGCTACCTCTCTTTCCATGATGCGCGCACTCTGTAATCTCGCCCCCCTTCTTGTCCGGCGAGGTTGGATTTCCGCGACCTCCCTATTGTCTGGTCCGGAGCAGCGATTTCGCTAGGTAGCCTCCTTCTCGGCTGGCAGACCCCGCCTTATTGCCGAAGGTCCAAGCAGAGAAACGGCGAACGATGTCTTCGGAGCCAGTTCCCCGCTTCCCGGACGCTGCAACCGGGGCCTCAACGAGCATGCCATCCACTGAAGGAGGATTGGGGGTCCTCTCTTCACGGGAACATAATGAAGGTGTCAGTCCCTGTTCGGGCGCCACTTGTCGACGGCGAGGGAAGTCAAGCGGGCAAACTCAATATGAGTGATAAAGCAAGCTTCGATTTATTACGGCGCGATTATGTCTTATATACAGTTCCAGTTAATTATGCCTACAAGCCATCTGCTGATTGGCTAAGCTCTAAAGGGTTACATTTTCATACGTCCTCCTACTTGCGGTTTCTGCAGATAGCTAGCTACATTTTTTTTTTTCTCTCGTCTACATGAATTCCTCAAAGTTATTTACAACATTAGGCACAAGGTCAGTGTTTTTCTCAGCTTCCTTATCAGCATGTCTCAGCACAGCTGCAAGGCCTGCTTCAGCTAACTTAGGCTAACTTTGTTTCACAAAGATCTTTAAGGGAGTCATGGCCGTGATCACACAGCCATTCTGCAACAGAAGAATGCATGAAATAAAGTGCAGATGTACTGAAGATTTTTTTCTCATTAATTACTCGTTACAAAATGATTCCTCTAGTTTTATCTTCTGTTCCTTTTCTAAGCTATTACCAGTGTTCTATTACAACTGTTATTGAGTAGCAAGAGAAGAGTTACCTGAAGTTATCTATGGTAGGTCATAAAAGAGCTTTCATGAGTAGTGAGAGATGTAGACTGGATAAATTCCTGTCTATCGTTGCCACCTCCTCCCTTACTTTGCTTTCGCAGGCACCGAGTTTCTGCAGTTGTGTTAATCTCTAGTTGCTATGTCTTAAGAGATTCATCTGCATGTTGTTTACATCCTTGGGCCTGCTCCACCCCCCGCTCTTTTTTTCTGGTTAATTTATATGAGTGGACATGCCCCTTGTGGTGGGTTGACCCTGGCTGGATGCCAGGTGCCCACCAAGTCACTCTATCACTCCTCTCCTCAGCTGGACAGGGGAGAAAAAAATATAACAATAGGCTTGTGGGTCCAGATAAGGACAGGGAGATCACTCACCAATTACCAATCACAGGGAAAACAGACTCTACTTGGGGAAATTTAATGTAATGTATTACCAATCAAAAGTCAAATTAGGATAATGAGCAATAAAACCAAATCTTAAAACACCTTCCCCCCACCCTTCCCTTCTTCCCAGGCTCAACTTCACTCCTGATTTCTCTACCTCCTCCCCCCAAGTGGCAAAGGGGAACAGGGAATGGGAGTTGCAGTCAGTTCATCACATTCTCTCTGCTGCTCCTTCCTCCTCAGGGGGAGGACTCCTCACATTTTTCCTCTGCCACAGTGTGGAGTCTCTCCCACAGGAGACAGTCTTCCACAGGCTCTCCCAATATAAGTCCTTCCCATGGGCTGTAGTTCTTCATGAACTACTCCAGTGTGAGTCCCCCACAGTGTCACAAGTCCTGCCAGCAAAGCTGTTCCAGCGTGGGTTCCTCTCTCCATGGGTCCACAGGTCCTGCTAGGATCTTGCTCCAGCACAGTCTTTCCATGGGGTCACAGCCTCCTTCAGGCATCCACCTGCTCTGGCATGGGGTCTTCCAGGGGCTGCAGGTGGATATCTGCTTCACCATTAACCTCCATGGGCTGAGTGGGACAGCCTGCCTCACCATGGTCTTCATCATGGGCTGCAGGAGAATCTCTGCTCTGGCACCTGGAGCACCTCCTCCCCCTCCTTCTGCACTGATCTTGGTGTCTGTGGAGTTGTTTCACATATTCTCACTCCTCTCTTCTGGCTGCTCTTGCACAGCAACTTTCCCCCCCTTCTTAAATATGTTATCCCAGAGGCAATACCACTGTTGGTGATTGGCTCAGATTTGGCCAGCAGCAGGTCCATGTTGGAGCCGGCTGGCATTGGCTCTATCAGTCATAGGGGAAGCTTCTAGCAGCTTCTCATAGAAGCCACTCCTGTAGTCCCCCTTGCTACCAAAACTTTGCCACACAAACCCAATACAGCAGTTAAGGCTCAAAATATAATCAATTTTACTGTGTGACAATGCTCATAATGCATCTTTTTGTTGAACGTGAATTGAAGAATTGTCAATGGTTTCCAGCTGGGCAGAAAAACTATATTGTATTATTTGTATGGTTTGGGTGTGTTTCTACCATGAGTGGTCCTATTTTTCCCTCTGAAGGTAGGTAGTTTTGTTTTGATTAATGTTTACTCCAAGTAACCTGTTGACTACTTATGTCCTTACCATCTTTTGGCTTGCTGTTCAGGAAGGACTGTGAAGTAGACTGCTTGCCTTCTCTTTTTTCAAATATGCCAAGTGTTTAGAATCTTGCAAATCTAGCACTATTGCAGGTAAAGTAAAAGGTGTGGGGTTTTTTGTTTTTCTAGGACTTCCATGTTGGTTTTAGGAGCTTATTGCTAGGATTTTTAATATCCTCTCATGTAATAAGTAGTTTGCTTTTTATATAGGTATCATTTGATAGCTGTAAATAGCAAATTGATTTTAAAGAAATAACTTCTTCAGGCAGGTATGGATATTGGTGTATACTGTATAGTTTTTGGATCTTAATGGCAGAGAGGCTTGGGTAAACTTTTTATGGCCTCTCAAACAGAAGATCCATTTGAACTAGATGAAAAACTTATTTTGGCATTAATGAAAGCAATGAGAATGTCTAACAAAGCTTTAGGGTTAGCACTTCTGAAACAGATGCATCAATATACAGAATAGCTGTTTCTCAACAACAGTATTGCTAGTGTTACTAGCTTACGAAATAGACAGCAATTGTTCCTTAAGCGTGTGTTAAGTAGTATAAAATACTGTTAGACTAATTACTTTTTTCCTTTTAGAGCTGTTTAGATCCCTTACAGAAAACTCTTGAAAAGCTATCAGACCTGGTAGAAATGTTTCAAACAGTATTAAAAACTCACTATGACTTGTTAGTCTCCAGAGCAAAGTTAACTGAAAACTAAGCACTTTAGAACAACAGTAAGTTGAAGAAATGGTTAAAAATAAGTCAGTGTCACCAGATCAAATGGAAGACTGGTGAGAACTATATTTCCTTGTGCATAATTAAATGTTAAAATAGACTCTTAAGTTCAAACTGAGAATCTGTACTTCCATGTTGTGAATGCAAGCATTAGCCTGTTGCAAATGCAGTGTATAAAGAACAGATTTGTTGGATACACAGCTTATTGTCTTACAACCAATATTTAATAGCGCGGGACTGCACACTTAAAAACCCCAACAACCTACCAGTACAAACTGTTTACAGAAGTAGTCGCTGTTGCATCAAAATAAAACACCTATGTAAGTAGTATTGGTCTATGCAATTATTCTATGCATACATCTGGCAATTTTTAAACTCTTTTTCCAGGTTATTAGAAGTATCGACAGGTGAGGGGTGGGAGGAAGAATCTGTAAGGTCATTCCAGAAGGGAAAATATGGAAGGCTTGCTCCTGCAGGAAAATACTTGTTTTCTTTAAAAATCCTTGAAAGTATTAGTTTCCTCTGAGGAACTTTTGTCACTATGAAGTTACATTTTTAGTAGTGTAAGTGCAGCACATCTTTTTACAAAGATGAAACTGAATGCACATTTAAATTCTGTACTTCAAACACTTCCCCTACTGAAAATCAAATTATCTTGCTTCCTGAGCCCTCAGAAAAAGTGGGTACATACATGGACTTTTGGTAGTTACAGGTCATATATCCAGGAGTGTTTACATTTAACTCTCTATTGCCATCAGTAGAGGTCTGTCATGTTGAAGATGTCTGAGGATTTGTCTATCTACTTGTCTATTTATAGCTCTGCCAAACCAAGCCTATATTTCTAAAGCTTTCTTTTCAGCTGTAAGGCTCACAACATGACAGGAAAGAGATCTTAATTCTGAATCATAACCTCTTAACTGTGATAGCAGCAAACCAAGCTATCTCAAAGTATTTAGTTCAGGTTCTCTTGCTGATGCTTAGTGTAGCTGTTTGAGGAAGAAAACAGCAAACAAAGCTCACAACACTGACACTTGTTAGAAGCTGTCACAAATGTCAGTGTCATCTTATTACTTGAGAGAGTTTGGGTCTCAGTAGGGATATGGACTTAGTGATCATACCGATTCCCATTTCAAAGTAGAGTCATGACTTTTCATTTCTTCTTTAGCAACAGCCATGAAGTTCTCCACAGTACCATCCTCCCAAGCATCTAAAGCTAGAAGCCTGGGATTCTCCAGAGGAAAAATGAAGTCCTTATGGCTTGATTGATATGCGGTACTTTGGTAAAAATCCTAGTACTTCCACATTAGAAATTGTAAAACCTTGATTAAACTGAAAACAAACAGGAAAAATGCATCAGATTATTGCCAGCAAAGTCCAAAAACATTTTTTTTCCCCAGCAAAACATTTAATTCTGCTGTAATTTGATAACTTTTTTTAAGTTCCTGTCATTTTCTTCCTACTCACACTCTGGAGAGAGGTATATGCATGAACTAAAAAAAACCAACACCCAAACCCCAAAACAAACAAACAAAACAACCAACAAAGACCAACCAAAAAAAATCCAATGCCCTCAAGCAAAAAAACACCAACACTTCATAATCTTCCCCCTTTAATATGTGTTGAACTGTGTTAACATTTAAAAAAATATTTTTTGGTACTGTTTTTCTGTGGTTTTATACTTGACCAGCCATAATCTTAACTGTGTGTAACTAAAGTTATTTAGGAGTGGAATCTCCACAAGTAATG
The DNA here is from genome assembly GCF_017639655.2 of Falco naumanni. Taxonomy (NCBI): domain Eukaryota; kingdom Metazoa; phylum Chordata; class Aves; order Falconiformes; family Falconidae; genus Falco; species Falco naumanni. The sequence goes on from NC_054079.1 coordinate 22,451,169, forward strand.
ATTGTTTGACTGTTTGAGATAACTGGTATGTTGCATCTGGATTAATACATTTTGCCAGTTCTTTCCTCATGGAAAAAGAAATTTATTAAGAATGGAAGATGCCTGTAAAGCTGACCTTCTAGAAGAGACAAGAAACTATTGGGCTAAGATGTAGCAAACTTTGACAGTAGCTGAGAAGCTGCAGTGAGGGCTGCAGATGTATGGCAATTTCTCATTCTCTTGAACAAGAATTCCACTGTCTATGACAATTGTAGTAATCATGTCTAAGCACAAAACTCCTAGCTGGTAACAGCATAAGTAGGTTTTATAGGCTTCTGTTGAAGTTGGTGAGGGCACAGAGATTCATTTTTATACTGAATCATTCTCTCTATACCTCAGTTGATGAAAGAAGGTGTTGTGGTTTAACTTCAGCTGGTAACAAGTTATGAAAAGGGAGAAGGAGAGAGGAATAAAATCCCTCCTTCTGAGGGAAAAAACCCAAGTGATGCACAATACAATTGCTCACCACCTGCTGACCGATGCCCAGCCAGTCCCTGAACAGTGATCAGCAGGCTCTGGCCAACTCCCCCCAGTTTATATACTGAGCATGTTGGTTCTATGGTATGGAATATCCCTTTGGCTAGTTCAGGTCAGCTGTCCTGGCTGTGACCCCTCACAATTTCTTGTGTCCCTCTGTGGATAACTGGCTAGCTGAAAAAGTTCATAGACATAGTCCAGCTGGCTGGACAAAAATGCACATCGCTCTCAGCTTATCTGAAGTAAAGCAAAATACACTGTCCTTGGCTGTCCTTGTTACACAATAACAGGAAGATCGCGGTGGGAAAAGAATGTTGCAGGAGGGAACAGATAACTACAGAAGAGAAACTAGGGGCGGGCTTGGTATTTAGGCAACTAACCAATAATGAGCTTAACTTTTGTAATATGTATGAGCTAATTATAACAAGGCATAAAAGGTGACCGTAAGGGACAATAAACGAAGTCTGCTGATCACTCATTGAGTGACCGTGTCTTCCCTCCGTCGCGACAAATGGCGCCCGAACAGGGACCCTAGAGAGGGCTGAACCTGCGAGCCACGGTTCGACGGAGATTCGGGTACCGGTCCTGAAAGCAGCGCAGGAGGCGGCAGGGCACAGTCCCCGCGCCCGGGAGCACCTACAGAGGGTCCCGCCGGCCACGCGTCGCCGAAGTCTCGCAAAGGCTGCAACAGCGCTGACGAAGGTATGGAGAGACAAGCGACGTACGAGTCGCTCATATGCTTTTTAGAAAAGCGGAGCGTTCGGGACATAGATTGTAACAAGGCATTACCCGGGTTATTAGCGTATGGGATAGCATCCGGGACCCCCGCGGCAGCGGCGAGCGGCGGCGCGGCCCGGCAGGGCCCTTCCCGGCCGCGGTTTCTCTCCAAGGCGGCACCACCCCCACCCCACCCCCACCCCCGGTCGGCGCCATGGCGATGCAAGCGGCCAAGCGAGCTAACATCTGGCTGCCCCCAGAGGTCAATCGGATCCTCTATATTCGGAACCTGCCGTATAAAATCACAGCGGAGGAAATGTATGATATGTTTGGGAAATACGGACCTATTCGACAACTCAGAGTTGGAAACACTCCTGAAACAAGAGGAACAGCTTAAGCTTCTCAAGGAAAAATACGGACTTGATTACAAACCCACCAAAAAAAAAAAAAAAAAAAAAAAAGTGCTTCAGATGTCCCCTACAAGAAATGGGTTTCTGCCTTGAACTAGCAAACGTCTCTGTGCTTAAAGAGAAGCCTTTTTGCCTTGATGGAGATAATTTATTCTGTATTCTGTATTTATGCTGTATTCTGAATGTGGAAATTGATTGGGACTAGGAGGCTGGCTTAAAGGCATTTTGCAAACGGGATTATTATTTTTGATCATTATTGTAATAACAGTTTTTTGATCAAAACCAGCCAAAATTATTTGTAAGCATTAGGCCTATCTGAAGAGAATGCCTTTATTTGAATCAGCAGTTAAGGTGTAGTTTAGTCTGATGCTGTGGTTTTATCTGCTCCTGGTGAATTTTTGAAGTGATGAAATCAGAGATACAAGGTATACTAAGAGTTACAAGGTAATAAGGTAATAATCTAAGGGTGCTGTCTTTTATATCTACAAGTGCAATATGCTTTTATGTAGCAGAGAGAAACTTTAACAATAATGTTGCTTGAGCGAGATGTGCATGTGACAACTTGGGAAAAGGGACATCACAACTGGAGTGCAACAGTGTTTCTATGTCTGGCAGAGTGAAATCTTTCAAGACCTGAGTTTAGACAGTCTAAAATAAATTGTTAGTATTCAGAAAACCCATCTTAAGCCTCTTTTGCTTACATAGTGTTATGGAAGTCAACTGCTATTGTAGAGAATTAATGATTTTTTAATACATATTAACAAATACTACTATTTTAACTTGAGGCAGTTGAGTGAGAAGTACTCACGTGTAGCATTTGAGGGAATGTCAGCATAAATCGCACTTACAGTAAGACTGCATTTTTAATTACTGTACTCGTTAAGATTCGATGATGCCATAAGGCTAAGGCCTTTTATCACAGATTGGTTCTGAACTAAAAGGTGTGTGCACATGTAGATATGCACATTTGTATTATTTTCCTTAATTGGCTACAAAATAATATAATTAGGTTGGGGACTAGATCTTGGGAATTTGTCTATTATACTTCTGTTTGTTAAGGAACGTGCATAACATACAGCACCCATGTAGGCTTGGCTTGTGGCATAGTTGTCAAATTTAGCATAGACATTCAGACAGATAAGCAACGTACTCTTCTTGTGTGTATCACCTACAAGCCATTATGGCTTAGTGTGTAAATCTGTATGTAACTGTTGAAAAATCCACTTATGAATGTATATAGCTTAGAACTAATTTCCCCCCTTTGTTAATTCTTTGATATCAATGAGGTATTCTTCAGAAAATGTATGGACTGGTTGGTTGCATAAGGGCAGTTGTTATTTGGACAGAAAATTGTTAATGGTCAGGGATTTTCCACTACAATATTTGCAAATAGTCCTAGTCAAACATCAGTTTGGTTTCTTTTTGGGTTTTGAGCTTGCATTAGTCCATGTTCAGAACTTTAAAATTGCCTTTGAATTTTTTAAACTTTTTATATCACTGGAACAGAAAGAGCATCTAAATTAAAGCTTCAAGCTAACTTTATTTTTCAAGTATTTCAGGAATTATACTTCTGAACTGAGATTTTATAAGTTGGCTGTGTATTTTCCTGTGTTAAAACGCTGTTATTGAAAATGGTCAACCAAGCCTATGTCGCCCAAAATAAAAACGGGGGAATTGTGGATAACTGGCTAGCTGAAAAAAGGTCTCATAGACATAGTCCAGCTGGCTGGACAAAAATGCACATCGCTCTCAGCTTATCTGAAGTAAAGCAAAATACACTGTCCTTGGCTGTTCTTGTTACACAATAACAGGAAGATTTTGGTGGGAAAAGAATGTTGCAGGAGGGAACAGATAACTACAGAAGAGAAACTAGGGGCGGGCTTGGTATTTAGGCAACTAACCAATAATGAGCTTAACTTTTGTAATATGTATGAGCTAATTATAAGAAGACATAAAAGGTGACTGTAAGAGACAATAAACGAAGTCTGCTGATCACTCATATTGAGTGACTGTGTCTTCCCTCCGTCGCGACATCCCTCCAGCTTTTGTACTATCAGGACCTAAGAAACTGAAAAGTCCTTGACGTAGTATAAACATTACCTAGGAACAACTAACAACATCAGTGTCCTATCAGCATTGTTCTCACACCAAATCCCAAACACAGCACTGCACCAGCTACTAGGAAGAAAATTAACTCTAGGACAGAAGGTGTTTAGGTGACTTGCCAAATTTCCTGTCCTCTGGTGGCAACTTAAATGACAAGAGTACCACACAGTATCAGAACATGTAGGCTAAAAAAACCCCACCAAACCAAAAACACAGCACCACCTCCTCCAAAAAAACCCAGTTTTAAAAATAAGTGGCTGTTCTCATGATTTAAATATCTAAATGTGGTGGAATACCTTTCTGATGTGTGCAGGTTCTACCAATATCATGGTGATACCCTGAATTACATAATTTTCTTTTATGCTTGATAATTGGATATTTTCAAACATCTCTTAAAACCTAAATGTGCTATAAATTAAAACTTCAAGCTGGTTTAAAAAAAAAAAGAAAAGTGTTGTTGCTCAGTATTACAGCATTTAACTCCTTTAGTCACATATGTCTCAGTGCTTTAGGACATAAAGATCTCTTCCAGCCATTCTTTGCTCCGCCCCTAACCGATCTTTTTAAAAAAATAGTTTTATTGCTTCTTATTAGAAATATGAGCTTGTCTTTGGTAATGCTAGCAGAAGTTATCAGATGTTGGCAGTTGTCTTGGCAAAAGTATTAAAAACTGCTTAGACAGTATAAATGTGACTCCCTTTCTGCTAGACTTTGAAATGGAGTTGGTTGCAAATGTAGTGTGGTGATTTTTTCTATAGTAACAAGACTTATTTTTTTTTACATGAAGGAATAGTAGTACCAAGACCAGGGTAAGCCTCAGCCTGCGGGTAGTGAGGTGAGGGTGAGGTGAGAATTGTGTGAGGCTCAGCCCACAGGTAGCAAGACAAGGTGAAGATAGGCCTTGGCTCTAGTGCAAGGTGAGGGTGATCCTTGGCCTGAAGGATGGCAAGGCAATGGCGAGCACGAGCCTCAGTCAAGGAGAGAGCATTGGCAATGCAAGGGTGAGCCTTGGCCTGAGGGTGGCAAGGGCAAGGCACCAGGGGTGAGGCCCAAAGGATGTGGGGTAAGGGCCAAGGAGCCAGGGACAGGGTGAGGTGAAAAAAAGGCAAGGATCCAGGGGAGGAGTGAAATGAAAGCAAAGGAACCTGGGGAAAGGCAAGAGCGAGGCAAGGGCCTATGAGCTGGTGGCTAGGGGAGGGCTAAGGAGAAGCCCAAGGAGGGGAGGGTAAGGCAACAGCCAAGGTGCCAGAGACAAGGAGCTGGGACAGAGCGAGCTGAGGCCCAAGGAGCTTAGGGTGTGCTGGTGGTGAGACAAGGCCTGAGGACCTTAGGGCATGCTAGCAAGGCCAAAACAGCCAGAGGCAAGGAGCTGGGGGAGATGAAGCCAAAGAAGCCGGGGCTGAGGCACGGCTCAAAGAGTGCAAGGCAAGAGTGAAGGAACTGAATAAAAGGTGAGGATGAGGTGAGGGCCAAGGAGACTGGGGCAAGGCCCAAGCTAGGCAAGAGCCAAGGAAAGGTGGAAGAGGGTGAGGTTGTCACCGAAATCAGGAATCAAACCTCTTAACACCAACGTAGTATTAAGAAGCAGGCACTGCAGCGCTGGGTGCTCGGTGGCATCTCCACAAATCAAGCACTGTAAACCATTGATAATTTTCTCTTAATGCAGTTAAGAATGTATATGGGCTTGCAACAACAGGATGTATATCTTTAACCAATTGGTTCATAGCTCTTAAATCCTGAACTAGTCTGTATTCACCTGAAGGTTTCTTTACTGGCAAGATTGGAGTATTATATTCTGATTCACATTCTTCAAGAATCCCATATTTTAGAAACTTATCAATTAACTTCTTAATTCCTTGCCTCACTTCCAGCTTAATTGGGTATTGTTTAATTCTTACCGGTTTTGCCTGTTCCTTTAATTCTATTGTTACAGGCTGTGCTGCCTCAGACTTGCCAGGTATGTCTGTGTTCCAGACTATTGGCATGACAGCCTCATCCACTTCTTGGGGTGTCTGCATTTCTTTCACCTTCTCTTCTATCATTAGCATTTCTCCTGGTTTTGATTCTGGGATTTTAAAGAAAACTTCTCCTTCCTCAAAAACTATTTGTGTATTTAACTTAGATAATAAATCCCGCCCTAACAAAGGTATTGGACAATCTGGTATGTATAAAAATTCATGTGTAATTATTTTATATCCAAATTTTAAATCCAAGGGTTGTAGGAATGGCCTGTTTTCCTCTTTCCCTGTTGCTCCAATTATTTTTGCAGTTTTATTTCCCAGTTTCCCTTTACAAATATTTAATACAGAATACATTGCTCCAGTATCAACCAGAAATTTGACTCCTTCATTTCCCAGTTTAAAATCCTCTTTATATCTGGCACTGATTGTCCCACAAATATAATGTCATTATTAGATTATTCTGACTGATCAATTTACATTCCTTTTGCCAAATCGTTTGTTGCCTCAGATAAAAGAATAAATCCACGTACAGTACTTTATTCCATTTCCCTTCTCTCCTACAAAACAGCATCAATTGCAATATAGTATTATAACTTAGTGTTCCATTAGTTGGCCGCTTTTCCTGATCTTCTAAAACGTGCAATGGCCACCAATTATTACAGTATTCTCTCATTTGATTTTTTCATAAATTTTCATGTAATTCACCCCAGTGTGTTAACAAACATCCTAACGGCGAGGTTTTTGGTATCTTTTCATCCAATGTTAAATTCCCCACACTTTTACTCATAAATAATTTTATAAGTCTTGTTGCCATGTTACCAGGGTTTTTTTCTTCTTTTTTTCTCTTTTTTTGTTTTTCTTTTAATTATTACCTTATATAAAGATCAAATCAAACACTTCGTCCTTCTCTGACCAAGCCCCTTGTGGGATGTTGGGACAGTGTATGGGGACTCCAACTCACTTCGTGCACATCTCAATCACCCACTCACACACTCAACAGAACATCAACAGAACAGATAACATTCAAATTTTCCAAATTTCAGCAGTTACCCACTTGTAACTTAGATGTAAACTTTAAAATCAATATATGTGCATATTACAACCAAACAAATGTCTAACCTAAAAATTAGGCAGACGATAATTCACATATATATTGTTCAACCAAATGCGTACACAACCAAAAAAATTGTCCAACCCAGCAATAGCTTTCACTTAGGACTTATGGGCAAACCAAACAAATGTCTAACCCGATAACAGCTTTTGCTTATGCCAAGCAGACCAACCAAATCTGGTACCCTTGAGCCCCAACCCTGCACAGCTTTCGCCGCACCTTGTGGGCAGGCTATACAACCAAACAATATTTTTTTTTTTAAAGGAAGTGTCTTACCTTGTTCCAGGGAATGTTGTGAGGAGCTTTATGGGTCGAGGGTGATGTTTCTCCCCGAGAAATCCTCGGTGTTGGCCGGAGCTCGATCAGCACTCAATCCCCTCCAGTCTCACTCGCAAGGTCCCATCTAGGTCACCAAAACTGTCACCAAAATTGGGAATCAAACCTCTTAACACCAACGTAGTATTAAGAAGCAGGCACTCCTTTATTGCAGCGCTGGGTGCTCGGTGGCACCTCCACAAATCAAGCACACCTGTGTAGATTTTACCATTACATTTATACACAAAATTACAAGTTTGTACACTCCCAGTTACAATGATTGGTAAGAAATTTGCATAGAATTGTAATATTTGCTGTGTCATCCTTTTCTGTTACTATGCTTGCTCAGGGGAAGGGTCTTCACCTGGGAAAGGGTCTTCTTGACCTGTGGGTGTGATTTTTACTATTATAATGAAGGTAGTTCACTTCAGGACACCTAAAAAGTAAGTTTTGTTGCCTAGTTGGACGGCTGGATATTGGCCTTGCCAAGCTGTCCAATAACTCATCCTATACACAATAGCACCAGGGTGCTCTGGTTATGGTCTAGAGAGTAAAGACTAAGGGTATTATGGTCTATAGCATAGGGACTTCAAGTAACAGTCTCGGATAACAAGCAGCACAGTGATTCATACGTCATTGGTTAATAAGTGTTAACATAATTCTATCATGAAGGTTAATTCCTTAGAATCAAAATGTTCTTATAACTAACTGTTACATAAACATAAAATATAGAAAGGTTCAGTAAAATCTTAAGATAATCTGCAACAAGGTGAGTCCCAAGGAAGCAGGGGAATGGCAAGGCTCAAAGAGGTCAGGACAAGGGCCAAGGAGCCAGGTATGGGGTGAGGGTGAGGCAAGAGCCAAGGACACAGCGGTGGCGAGAGGTGGGAGCAGGGAAAGAACAAGGCACGAGGTGACAGACTGGCCAGGATGAGCCTCAGCCCAAGGTTGGCGAAGCAATGGGGAGCCGAGCTGCAGGAGCGGGCTGGAAACTAGGACCATGCGTGGCAATCAGTTAGCTGAGGGGAATGTGCTCGAGCTTGTCTAGACAACAATTAACATGACACAGAGCACAGGGGAGTGGGGGACGGATGGCGCCAAGGAAAGGTAACACCTTGCTGTTAATTGCTGGTAGTTAACCACCAATCAGGGATTGCCTAGTATGCAAGGCTTAGCTTCAAGAACCAATCTGTTTAAAACGCGCAGCTTCTGAAAGTGTATAAAACCTCGTGCTTCTGTACAATAAATTGGCATTTGCTTGCATCAAGCTGCGTCCCGTCTCTTCATTCGCCGCAAATTGGTGACCCCGACGTGATGCGTTTAAGGATCTGACGTGAAGGGCTCTCGAATCGCCTGTCTGAGCGACATGCAGCGAATCCCACAGAACTTTGAATGATCTGCTGAAAGGGAGCGGGAGCCGGCCTGAAATCCCTCCGGAGTTGAGAGGTGAGCTGTGGGAAATCTGTAATGGGGAATCAGGCGTCGTCCCCAGAAAGAGACGTATATGGACTCATGAAGGGTCTTCTAGTCAGATCCGGGAGTCCGTGCCTCAGTTTCCTCACCGAGCCTCTACCTGAAGGTGCTGAGGTTAGGGCAACACAAGTGCAAGCCTCAGCCTGAGGGCAGCAAGGTGAGGGTGAAGCAAGGAAAAGCAATAGGAGCAAGGTGAGGGCAAGCCTTGGGTCAAAGGCAGCAGGGAAAGGACAAGCCTCAGCATAAAGGCAAGCCTTGGCCCAAGGGCAGCAAGGCGAGGGCGAGGTGAGGGCAAGCCTCTGCCCAAAGGCAGGAAGCTGAGTGTGTGGAATGGGTAAGGTGAGGGCAAGAGCAAAGCGAGGGTGAGGTCAGGGCAAGACAGCCTGAGGGCAGCAAGGCAAGGGAGAGGTGAGAAAAGGTGATATTGGCGAGGTGATGGCAAGCCTCAGCCCAAGGGTAGTGAGGCCAGGGTGAGCCTTGGCTGGAGGGTGGTGAGGTGAGGGTGAGCCTTGGCCTGAGGGTGGCAGGGCCAGGGCAAGCCTGGTGTGATGGCAAGCCTCAGCCCAAGGGCAGTGAGGCAACAGTGAGGCAAGGACAAGCCTCGGCCCAAGGGCAGCAAGGCAAGGGCAAAGCAAGGAAAGGCAATAGCAGTGAGGTGAGCCAAGACGAGGGCAAGGCAAGGGTGAGGTGAGGTTGAGCCGCGGCCTGAGGGTGGTGAACTGCACGCAAGCTTCATGCTGAGGGCGACGAGGGCAAGGTAAGGTTGAGCCTCAGTCTGAGGGTGCTGAGGTGAGGGTGACATGAGGGTGAGCTTTGGCCCGAGGGAGGCAAGGCGAGGGTGAGGTCAGGGCAAGCCTCGGCCTGAGGCTGGCAAGGTGATGGCAAGTCAAGAGCGATGTGAGGCCAGAGGTTGGCAATGCAACACCAGAGGCTGGAGAGGTGAGGGCACTGAAAGTGAGGCACAGGTGAATCTTGGCATGAGGACAGCAAGACAAGAATGAGGTGAGGGTGAGGCGAAGGTGAAGCAAGGGCAAGCCTCAGCCTGAGGGCAATGAGGTGAGGGCAAGGCAAAGACGAGCCTCAGCCAGAGGGTGTCAAAGGAAGGGCCCAAAGGGCAGCAGGGCAAGGACAAGCATGAGCCCCAGTCAAGGAGAGAGCATTGGCAATGCGAGAGTGAGCCTTGGCTTGAGGGCATCGAGGGCAAGACAAGGGCAAGGTGAGGAAAGGGCAAGGGTGAGCCTTGGCCTGAAGGGTGGCGAGGTGAGGGTGAGTCTTGGCCAGAAGGCAGTGAGGTGAGGGGAAAGCAAGGAGCGAGGCAAGGGTGTCAAGGGCAAGGTGGGGGCAAACCTCGGCCCGAGGGCAGCGAGTTGAGGATGAAGCGAGTTCATGCCTCGGACCAAGGGTGGCGAGGCGAGAGGAGGGCGAGAGCAGGGTGAGCCTCAGCCTGAGGGTGGTGAGGCATGGGCAGTAATGCAAGGGTGAGACCAGGGCTGAAGTAAGGCTCAAGAAGAGAAGGGCAAGGTGAGGCCCAGGCAGAGGAGGATGAGGCCAGGCATGAGGGGTCAGGCGGGCATGGGGAGGCCCAAGGACTGGATGCCAAAGCTAGACAGCAAGGCTCAGAGCCCAAGGGAATGCAAGACAAGTGAGACAAGGCCTGAGGCCAAAGCAAGGTGGGCGGGGCCAAAGGGGAAATTGGTGAGGTGGCAGGTGAGGTGAGGCCCAAGACAAGGAGGGTAAAATGGGAGGCCAAAGTGAGATGGCCAAGTCCTGAGACCCAAGGAGAGGTGAGATGAGCAAGGCAAGGCCCAAGGGGAGACAGGCAAGGCCAAAGCAAGATGGATGAGGCAAGTCCCATGGCCAAAGCAAGGCGCAAAGGGAGACAGGTGAGGCAGCAGGCAAGGCAAGTCCTGAGGCAAGACAGGCAAGGCAAGGCCTGAGGTGAGACCCAGAGGGAGGCCCAAGGCCAAAGTGAGACAGGCGAGGCCAAAGTGAGGTGAGACAGGCAGGCCAGTGGGCAAGGCAAGATGGGCGTGGCCCAAGGACAGGCAAGATCTAAGTTGAGGAAGGCAGGGAGAGGCCTGAGGAGCCGGGGGCAAGAGGAAGGCAAGGGCAAGGGCCAAGGAGAGGACGAGCTAAGGGCAGGGCCTGAGGAACCAGGGACATGGTGAGGGCAAGTGCAAGAAGAGGACAAGGCTCAAGGAGAAGGGGTTGCGAGGCTAGGGTTCAGGAGCCAGCCAAAAGGATGAGAAGATGGCAGGGCCCGAGGTGGGGGTGTGGGATGTGAGGCTCAGCAGGAGGTGGATCCAGTCAAGACCCACGATTGGAGGGCAAGGCCCAGGTCCTAGGAAACAAGAGTATGGGCCAACGAGGGCTACACCCAGGAAAAGAGAGGGAGGCTGAGATGGGGCATGCCCAGCAAAACGGGGGGAGGGGCCAAGGAAAGGGTGGGAGGCATGCCCAGGAGAGATACCCCACACCCATTTGCAGAGACACACACATACAACCTGTTCCAGTAGAACCAGTATGCCATGGTGTTAAAAGAAACCACTCAATTTATACACCATAATCCAGAACTCATAACCACAAAACCTAGAAGCCCACTTATGCAGATAGCTCTAGCATGGTGCATACAGAATATGAAGGGCTGATATGCAGCAGGAGTTTCAGTTATTTGGTCTAGCCATTGTAGAGGAAAAGTAAAGCTGCATGAAAAAAAACAGTAGCTTCTCTATTATCTTAGGGTTGGAGGTTTTTTGTGGTTTTGTTTGTTGGTTTGGGTTTTTTGAATATAATGTATATGGATAATACTGTACTTACCACCAACCCACACCCCACCCCCAACTATTTTGCAATGTTTTATAGCCTACGTCCTTTGCAAGAAGAGTGTTTTAGTAGAACTTTTACACTGATTCTGGAATTTAGTTTCATGCTACTTCTGACTGTCATCCAAAATCAGTTAGTTTAAAAAAAACCCATTTTATATACTTTAAAATAGTTATGTGACCGAATTCTGCATTTATTTTATTCCGTGTTGGAACTTAACTAGAATTAGATAAAAGCTCAGGCTACAGAGCCCAAACAGTTTCCTGAAGTTACTCTTTTACCAGCTCACAGCCATTGTGACACTGAACAGAGGAATGTCTGAAGCCTGCAAGGACTTCATTTGCAATAACTGCAACAAGAAGTAAAGATGGTCTTCCTATGCAAGACTGTTACCATCCCAGTGAGTGGAATTCTAAGCCTCTCACCCACAGTTCTTAGTGTCATCTAAGCTTTCCATAGTTAAATTGCACTATGGATCATCCATTTTCTATCCAGCAAGTGCATTCAAAACCACATCTGCCTAAGCACTAAAACCAAATCAATTATTTGCTGTAAGAACTGAATGCAGCACAAAGTGTACAGGATTGATAAAATACTACTCACTACTCTTCAAACTTTTTAAAGTATAACACCAGTTCTTATAAAAATCTCACAAAATCCTTACCACTAAAGATGATAGTGACTGATACGTAATATTTTAAAAAGTCAGTACATTTCCTAGGAAATTTCAAGTTTTAAAAAAACAGAACCAAAAAAGAAGTTACTGACAGATACCTCCTACAATTACTACACCTCACTATTTATCAATGAGCACATCTATCCATGTCAGTGAATTATGACATTCAATTATCTAAATGGAGCAAGCTGCAATACCACCACTAACCTAAGCAGCTTACTCGGGAGAAGAGTAAATATTTATACCATCTGCATATAAATACCCAAAGGTGTTCTGGTTTGTTTTTTTAAACATGGTTACCTTGCTGTTCTACATACTAGCTCAAGTGTATCACTGAACTATTCCAGATTAACCTTGTATTTATGGAGACAGACATTTTTAACCAATTATTTTATTGTTGTTGTTAATATGCATTTCAAAAAAAGCACAAACCCAATTATACTAATTTAAGAGAACATTTCATACCTGGAAATTGTTCATCAGCCCATACTGACACCCTGTCTGACAGGATGAGAAATCATAGTTTAATTTGCAAGCTGCAGTAGTACAATTTTTCAGCTTGGTGATAATGGTATTATTATCTTTCCCTGTAGCATCTCGAACAACACAGGAACCTAGAGCAGAGCCATCACAAGAATAAGCATTAACAGACTGAACCTGCACTTAAGAAGGACGTATCTAGGTTACTTCCCTTTTTAGGTAAGCATATTCTCACAGAGCAACATCAAGATAAGGCATTTAAATTTTTAATAAGTTTCACTCTTAAGCATTTCTTCACCATGAAGAAATAATGCAATCAAGATAACCATCTGCTTTCTTGTTTGAGAAAAGCCTTAGTTTTAGAGAAACCAGAGTCCGATAAATAAGAAAAAGAAAATCCTAGCACAGAGGAAAGCTATAAATCACTTGAACTGCAAAAAATTAATAGCTCATTTTTAGTTCAATCTTCTATTTCTTTGAATCATGACTTACCCATAGCACTTTGTTTTAAGTTAGTATTAAGCAACATCACTTACATAACACATTGTTAGTGTGTATGTGTGTGTGTGTTTGGTTTGAGTTTCTTTTTTAAAAATTTTCTTGGTGCAGTTTTCCTAGTGGAGTGCAGTTTTGTAGTGATACATACACACATATATAAACAGGTTGACACAATTTTGCAAGGATTAATTTTCCTAGAAGATTGTGTTATGATTCCACAGTAAAAAAATTTCCACCTATAGTGACCAAAAAGGTTTGCCTGACAGATGTAAATCAAGCAAGGAAGTTAACATTCCTAGATTATTTCATGAATAGTTTTCCTGGAATTTCCTCCTTTCCCTCTGATAAACTATATATAAAAAAGACTAGATGAGACTAGAATAAAATATTTCAGTTGGAAGGGACCTACAACAATCATCTAGTCCAACTGCATGGCCACTTCAGGGCTGACCAAAAGTTAGTGTGTGTTATTAATTAAGAGCATTGTCCAAATGCCTCTTAAACACTGACAGGCTTGGGGCATCGACCCCCTCTCTAGGAAGCCTGTTCCAGTGTTTGACCACCCACTAGGTAAAGAAATGCTTCCTAATGTTCAGTCTAAACCTCCCCTGGTGCAGCTTTGAACCATTCCCACAGGTCCTGTCACTGGATACCAGGGAGATCAGCACCACCCTCTCCACTCCCTCTCCTCAGGAAGCTGTAGAGAGCAATGAGGTTGACCCTCAGACTCCTTCTCTCCAAAGTAGACAAACCCAGAGTCCTTAGCTGCTCCTCATAGGACATGCCTTGCAGCCCTTCCACTGGCTTTGTTGCCCTCCTCTGGACGCATTCAAGGATCTTCACATCCCTCTTAAATTGTGGGGCCCAGAACTGCACACAGTACTCAAGGTGAGGCTGCACCAACGCTGAATACAGCAGGGTCATCACCTCTTTTGACTGGCTGGTTATGCTGTGTTTGATGCACCCCAGGATGCAGTTTGCCCTCTTGGCTGCCAGGGCATGCTGCTGGCTCCTATTGAGCCTGCTGCCAACCAGCATCCCCAGATCCCTTTCTGCAGGGCTGCTCTCCAGCCACTCCTCTCACAGTTTATACTCGTGTCTGGTGTTACTCCATCCTATGTGCAGAACCCAGCATTTGGGCTCGTTAAATTTCATCCTATTAATCATAGCCCAATGCTCCAATCTATCTAGATCCCTCTGCAAGGCCTCTTGTCCCTCAAGAGAGTCAACAGCACCTCCCAGTTCGATATTGTCAGCAAACTTGCTAATGGATCTAGATTGCTGAAAAATATATTGAGCAAAAACGGCCCTAGAATTGAACCCTGAGGAACACTGCTGGCGACTGGTCGCCAGCCAGATATAACTCCATTCACTACAACCCTTTGAGCCCTGCTCTTCAGCCAGTTCTTCACCCAACACACAATGAACCCACTCATCCCACAGTTGCACAACTTGTCCAGAAGGATGCTGTGAGGGACAGTATCAAAAGCCTTACTAAAATCCAGAAAAGCTACGTCTACCGCCTTCCCTTCATCCAGTAGGTGGGTGACCTTATCATAGAAGGAGATCAGATTGTTTAGACAGGACTTTCCCTTTGTGAACCCATGTTGACCGAGTCTGAGGTCTGAGAACATTGCCCTTTAGAAGCCTTTCAATAGTACCCATTATGATCTTCTCCATAATTTTTCCAGGAACTGAGGTTAGACTAACAGGTCTGTAGTTCCCTGGGTCTTCCCTCACGCCCTTCTTGTAGACTGGAATAACACTAGCTTGTTTCCAGTCAGCAGGGACCTCCCCAGACTCCCAAGACCTTTGGTAGATGATCGAGATGGGTCCTCCTGTAACATCCACTAGCTCCTTCAGTACTCTGGGATGACTCCCATCAGGCCCCATGGACTTGTGAACATTTAGCTGATCCAGCTGGTCCCTTACAATTTCAGCGTCCACAAGTGGAAAGCCACTCTTCCCACGCTCATGGTCCTCTGACTCAGGGGACCAGTCAGCCCAAGGTCTACCAGTATTATTAAAGTGTGAGGCAAAAATAAGCAGTGAATGCCTCCGCTTTTTATTCAGCCCTAATAGTCAGATGACCATTGTCCTGGTTTCAGTTGGGATAGAGTTAATTTTCCTCTTAGTAACTGGTGCAGTGCTGTGTTTTGGATTTGGTGTGAGAACAATGTTGATAGGACACTGATGGTTTTAGTTGTTGCTGGGTAATGTTTTACTAAGTCAAGGTCTTTTCAGTTTCTTGGGCCCTGCCAGCCAGAGGGCTGGGGAGGCACGGGAAATTGGGAGGGGACACAGCCAGGACAGGTGACCCAAACTAGCCAAAGGGATATTCCATGCCATATGACATCATGCTGAGTATATGAACTGGGGGAAGAAGAAGGGTGGGGGGACATCCGGCATTATGGCGTTTGTCTTCCCGAGTAACCGTTATACGTGATGGTGCCCTGCTTTCCTGGGGATGGCTGAACACCTGCCTGCCCATGGGAAGTAGTGAATGAATTCCTTGCTTTGCTTTGCTTGTGTGCGCGGCTTTTGCTTTACCTATTAAATTGTTCTTATCTCAACCCCTGAGTTTCACATTCCTTTCCAATTCTCTTCCCCATCCCTCTGGGTGAGGGGGAGTGAGCAAGTGGCTGCACGATGCTTGGTTGCTGGCCAGGGTTAAACCACAACAACCATCTTGAAGAAGTAATGGTCCAATGTTGTCTTTACACCTCCTCTTACTATTAATATACGTCAAAAAGCCTTTCGTGTTATCTAACAGAACACTGGCCAGTTTCAGCTCTAATTGAGCTTTGGTCTGTTGTGTTTTCTCCCGGCATATACGAACCACAGCTCTGTAATCTTCCTGAGAAGCCTGACCTTGATTCCAGAGATCATACAATTTCTTTTTCCTCTTGAGCTCCACGAGGAGTTCCCTGTTCAGCCAAGCTGGTCTTCTGCCCTGCTTGCTTGACTTTCAACACAGTGGGATTACATCTGCACCTGTGCTTCTAAAAGGTGGTTCTTAAAAACTGACCAGCACTCGTGGACTACTATTCACTATATTCACTCCCTCTATGCTCATCTGTGGAGGTCTCTTCTTCCTAGATCAGGATTTAAGATTTGGGAGGCTTTGGGCACGCCCCTCATTGCAAACAGGTATGCACAGAAGTAATTTGCAGGTGAGCTCTGAGAGCCAGATTTAGTGCTAGTTGCTTCCTCACTATGTTTTAAGCCATAATCACTCTGCAGTCTGGCACCCAGACAATGAACAAGGCCTTTTCTTTTTCTCCACATCCAGTGCTTGAGAGCAAACAGGAAAAGCCTGCATAGATTTCAGAAAGAGCCCTTACGCTGCCTATCCCTCCTGAACAGCCTGTAGCCCTTCATCCCAGCACCCCAATCATGGGACTCATTCTGCCAAGTCTCACTAATACCAATGACATCGTAGCTCTGGGAGCTGACCAACGCTTCCAGTTAATCCTGTTTGTTTCTCATACTGAGTGCATTGGTGTACAAGGATTTATGCTCCTAAGCCCTCTCATTACACACTTGCATGCTTGGTTGAAGTTTTTGTTGTCATTGTTGACATGTTTATTAAATTAACTTTAGGAATTAATTTGCTTCTTGGGCTCTGTGTTTGAGAGTGTTTAATGTGATTTTGGGATTATTTGGTGTTCTCTGCTGCTTGATTTAGGACATAGAATACAATGAGAAATTTAACTTTAGCATGGAAAGTCTACAGAGAGCTTAAATCGTATAAACTGACACTTTTCCATGTCTCTTGTTAATTGTTCCCATGATAAAGCAGCATAGTATAGAAATGGAAGTGGATTATATCAAATAGGGAGTGCCCTGCTCTTGTTTTTGGAATTAGTTCTGCCTCATTGAATTAGATTAGTTTGAGCCTCGATAAATGCATGAGTTTCCTCTGTGTGGAGTTCAGACATATCAGAGCTAGACTTTTACAGTCATCGAAATCACAAGTTTGATCTTTCTACATAATTTTTGTTTGTTTGAAAACAAGTGTATTTTCATTTCTTCAAGGGAGTGGAAAGGTCCTTATAGAGATCTGTAAAGTTTGTAATACACTAGTTATGATTACTAGTGCTAGGGAGAGTGCAAAGAGAGTTCTTCAGTTAGTAAGTAAACTGGTGGCAATGGGAATTTCAGGCCATTCTATCCCTACAACTGTGGGAGGCTATTTTATTCCTTTAATTACCTTCAGAGGTGTCTGTGGCTTTGAAAATGCAACTATCAAAGAAACATTCTTAATTTCAGAAGAGCCTGGGTTAGAAATTTCTGTTTACGTGCCTAGTCTCTCCTTTGCTTAATGTACCTTTTTTCCTACATTTTTTTGGCAGTGGGTGGGGGAAGAAGGGGAGGAAAGCTTCTGGTAAGTTTTGTTGAGAACAGCAGTGTCTGATAAGTGAAGTTATCAGACAAGATAAAAACATTATTAATGCCTTTAATAAGACATTAAAAGTTAGAAAGGGTTTCAATAATTGCATCTTCCTTCATTTGGAGGAAAGGTCATCCATCTGAAGGAAAGGTAATCAAGGATATCAGAGTAGGGTGATATATAGACTAGTCCTTTTCTGTTGTGAATTTTAAGTGTGTCTGAGTTGGGTAAGAAGCCTTAATAGGGAGTTTTCAATCTCTTCAGTTCTGGTTTAGGCAGGTCAATGTAAGGCTCAGCTGGCAAGTGACTTGTAGCTGTATGTATTAAAAGAAAGGTAGTTAATTCTTATTCTTGACATATGAATTCTAGAGTTAATTATATGTAAAAACTTTAAATGTAGCAGCATTTAAATTCTCTTCTCGGTCCTTACCATTCCCACCCCACCCCCCTTAATGGATCATACAGTATTTATTACTTGATTTGGCTCAAGTTTGGGTATTTAGATGCAGATAATCAGCAAGTAAATAAATTCAACTAGTCAAAGGCTGTGCAAAACTCCCAAGAATTTACAGCCATTAGTTCTCTCCTATTCAGAAGACTTACATTTCAGCAAACTGGGTAATTTCCAGTGATATTTCTTTTGGTCCTCTAAGGTATATAGCTTGTTCTTTTCTTCCTCCTGGAGACAAGAAGACCTACCATTTAAGAAAGCTATCTCATAAAGGTAAATATGTGTAAACTGATGGTGATTCTGCCTAGTGGTGGAAAGCCACACAGTATCTCTAGATGTATTGCAGGTACGTTTTTGAGATCTTCATAACACAGGGAACATGTGAGAAACACTGATGTGAATCTGTGCTAGTGACCTTTGGATAATGGTGACATGATCATTGGGTGATTTTTTAGGTAACTTATTTGTTTGTATATTTGCTTCTAATTGTGAGTAAATATGGGTGACACTTTCCATAAGTAATAGATCTATAAATATTTCCTCTGGACTCTGTGCTCTTTGGGCTTCCTCTTTGGGGTTGAGCCTCTTATAGCTTAAGTATTTCTTAAGCCCCCTGGGATGCAAGCCGCTTAATAAATACTGCTTGAGCTGGTTTGTTGAATAGTATTCCCTAAATGGTCTTCTAGTGTATTCATTCTTTATACTTGTTGCCTTGGATAACTAATGTACTTTTGTGATAAACGCAGTCATGATTCATGTCAAAAATAGAATGTACTGTGATAAGTGTAATTGTTGTACCCTGTGTAAATCTGGGACCTGCATCGCAGTTGCAGTGAGTGGGCGCGTGTGGTTCTCCTTTGAGACAATGTGATGGTTTCCCTTTCCCCTGAGGCAATCGCTGCTTGGAAAAGCCTGCCAAGATAAGATAAAGAAAGGAAAGCAAAAGCACGCCAGGGAAAGCCCTCTGAAGGAGACAAAGACCTTGAGATTTGAAAAAGCGCGCCAAAGGAGAGCCAACAGGAGGAGAAGGTGTACCCTAACGACCCAATGGGGAAAGAGCAGGACGAACAACCTGTCGAGAAGAGATTGGACAAGATCCAGGGATAAAAGACGCTGCTTTTAGGACTCAGGTGTGCGTGTGGTGGAACTAATTGAGCTCTTCGCGCACTCAGTGCTGGTTTTGCTTATTGTTTCTCAACCTAAATGGATTGAACCCAAAATAAAATTGTTTTAATTGTTATTGTTTATAGCACTTTGTCTAGAGTGCTTCCTGAAGATTTCTTATAGAAAGTGTAGGAAATTCATAAGGGGGGGGGGGGAACCCCAACCCAACAGAAAAATCCCACCCAAAACATGTTGCATGCTTGTTCGATCTTTGAAAGGCAGTTTTGTTTTGCTGAGCTTTTAAGTATGTCAGACAGTCAAGACTTCTGCATTGTAAAGCTAAGTGTTGAATTGTAATGGAAACGTCACAAGTTGGTCTTTGTGGGTTAGACTGATGTTTTCTGTATCTGTCACTCTTCTAAGGGAATAGTTTGGGAAGAGATCGTCTTCCTTCCTTCTCCCTGAAATGCTACTTTGCCACCCTCCTTTCTAGCAGCATTGTCTTATAATGAATAGTAGAATAGTCTATAAGGAAGTAAATAAACTGTTTCTTGAAAAAATGATCAAATAACAGCCAAGCCTGGACTACAGGAATTGCTGTAGTTGAGACCAATAGTTTGTGTTAGAACAGTATATGTTTTCAGATTAAGAAATAAAACTCTGTACTGTTGGAAGTCACTGCATGTGAAATCTTGTAAGTTGTTGGTGTTATTTTTTTTAAAGGCTAGATGTTTGTTAGGGCTTTAGGACTGACTCTTTAAAAATATTTATTACTCTGACTGTTATGTTTGAATTAACTTAAGTGGAATACCTAAGTTGTTCTTGTAAATTTCATTCACATTGCTTGAAGTCTGTGGGTTGTCTCTCATGCAAGGAACATAAAGGAAAGCCTTGGTAACTTCTGCCTTGCTATCCTTTCTTTTTTTCCTCTGTACAAGCAGAAGGTTTCTTGCAATATGAGTATCAAATTCCCTCTATATTCAATTAAGCTCATAAAACATAAGCATGTTATAAATTGAGTCAATTTTTAGTTTTATATTATTTATTTATGGGGTTAATAAAAGGCAAGTAAACAGCGCTGGGTGCTGAGTGAGTCAGGGCTCCTCTAACATGCGCACTTGTTACATCGGCAGCTGATTTTTATGTTCCTAAGCTAATACATATTAATCACTACTTCTAAGAAAGGCAGGGTTATTACAATTAATTTCTGGAATTCGACCCCTTCCGCTGGCGCATGCATATCAGTTCTTGGTGGTCTCTCTGGGGGTAGTATAATCAGAAAAAAACCAAGGGCAGGAGTGGACATTCTCATAAACAAATCTTTCTCACCAGTCATATAAATATTTTTTTTTTCTTTGGACTGGACTGATTCTACAGAAAAGCTCTAGGGATCAGATTAGTGCATTACCTAATTCTATTTCCTTTTGCAGAGCATTTAAATAATTTTAAAATTTATAGCTAATGGAGAAATATGCAGAAAGTATTTTTGGGAGGAAGGACAACAATGTTGGCTCTTCCAAGTCACAATGAAGTTTTTCAGGTCATGAGGCCTATTCATGAGAACCTTTTCGATGATTTGTGTATTCATGGCTGATACATGAGTACTAAAACATTCAGTAGGATAAAATGTGAAAATACATGCCTCAATGTTGAAAGAACCTGACAGAAAGGAAAATGTGTATTCAGCATGGAACAGTCTTTTACGTCAGGCAGCTTCTTCATAGTTTACAGTGAGTGGAAAGAATCTTTCCGGTTTATCCCTGAAAAATATGTGTACAAAGAGTAAGAGAGAAGGAAATAAAACCGTGTGTGTGTGAGTATGTGTCTATATGAATATATTTAAAATCCACATAGACTGAGAGAGAATCTTGCATATCTCGCTAATGAATATTGTAATTCAGTCACCTTTACTATGTTGACAGAATGGAAAGTAATATTTTTCATTGTTTCCTGATGTTTACTGCTTTTTCCATTCCTTTTGTGCAGTTGAATCAGTCTTTGCTAAGGCATTAGTAAGTTTTCCCTTGGGTGTGCTAATTTGCTGAAATTAGCGGAGCAAGTAGGGTGTTTGCCTGGCTTTTACTCCTGGATCTTGTGTGGGGAACTGCTGATGGGTTAACTGTGTTGCAGCTGTGTTGGCAGATATGAGACTAATTCTGAGGGTAATGGACACTGATGAATACTTAAAGGTGTGTTGGGGAAAAATTACTTGTTATGTTGCAACCAGAACAACAAGTTTAATGAAGCTTCATATATTCTGTTGAGTGTATATTCTTTCATATACAGTAAGTAGAACTCCTATGGTTAGGGTTCATCTGCTGTGTGATAAGTGTAAAAACTGTAGAAATTAGACATGTTATATTTGTTCTCCGTAGTTTTAATTGATGTTTCTCTGGTATAATCACAGTATCATAGGCACACCATACAGACAGTAACATCATGCATCTCTAGATAGGGACAAGCCCATTCACACTCTCTATCTACTTCTGTAGATATTTGGCTGTCCATTAAGCTCTGCTAACTACTTGTAAGACCAGAAGATAGGCAAATCGAGTAATTTTATTATTTTGATCTGAAATTTCTTGATTTTTCTATTATTTTGCTAAGGTAGGATCAGAACCCTGTCTCACTGTGTAGAACCAAGATCGTAAGAAAGCAGATAATCTGCTTGGGATCCCATACGTAGTCGTGTAAAGCTGTGTTGTGGGTTCTTTAACCACACCAGAAAATAATTCTGTAGATTATAAAATGTGTCTGAACAAGAATATCAAGTCCAGGAAATGGAGCTTGTTTATGCTACGTGTACTGCATCTGGGAGTGTAAAAGCACTACTGCTTTCTTGCTGTAGCTCATGTCAACAAATAGATTGGTATGCTTCTGTAAACCTCTTTGCTTTCAGTGTTTCTAAGTGACTTCTCGTTCTTTTTCCTTAGAGTTGATTTCTTTTTACAGAAAGTTTATGAAAAAAATAGGCTATGCAGAAAATGAGTTTTGAGGAAGGTTATCCTGATTTTACTGTATTTTTTATTTTAAGAACTATTTGATTTTTTTTTGAGAAAATAGACCTGTATTTCATAATGGTTTGGTTTTTGGTGGTAGGTAATGCCCAAAAGAACGCAGCACTTCATGATGGATAAGCATTAAATTTTAGCTTTTATATAGTGTGCATGAGAGAGAGCAACATAAAATAATATTTTGGTGGTTATCAGAAGTTAACTAACAAGACTGTAATAAAGACAAGTGGAGTTGTTCAAATCATGCCTTGAAATTTCCTCTAAGTTTGGCTATTTCAATTTTTATTAATATCATGGGCTGATTATATTAGAGAATGTTTTCCAATATATTCAGGTATTTTTCCTTGGGAGTTGCATATGAATGTTATACTATTATCTGCTACAACTGCAAAGCATTCTTTAGACAAAAAGCTAGAATAAAAAAAAAATATCCAAATATAATACCAGTAACCTGGGAGTTGAGAAATACTGATGCTGGGAAATACATTAGTTTTTTAACCTGTATTTCAGGGATCCAATATTGTCAATCTCAATAAGGAAGACAAGGGTAATGTCTTCAAAGTAGTTGGTGCATTTTTAGTATACCACATTGGATCGTTACTTGGTTAGCTGATGTAGGAGAAAATGTTTTTCTCAATAGAACTTCAGTAGTAAGAAGTTCATAAATATAAAGAGAAAACAATGCAATTTATTGTTTTAAAACTTTGAAAGTGATGCTTGTGGTGTTCCAGGCTTCACCTGGAAATCTTGCTGTGCATTGGCCTGTAGGTAATTCAGCTCCAATTCAAATACAGCTGTAAGGAATGTGCTGTTGCTTTGGAAGGAGAAATTGTATAGTCTGTATATAGCACATTAGTCTACTATATGCAAAATACAAAATGTTTGGAGAAGACAACTGCAATTTTTGTATCTTAATGTTTATTTCTTTATAACAGTGATAACACTGTTTTAATGATTTCTCATTTGTCTTTAATCACCATATGTATTCTAACAGCACATTTGAGTGCTCTCATTTCTCCTTTGCCCTCTGCAGATGAAGAGGGGAAAAAAGAACCATTCTTTGTTGCCTTAAACACATTAGAGCAAACAAGCAAAATCTAAAATCTGCTTCACTGAAGATAAAGACATTTTCAAAAGAGGTGGTGCACAACTAGCAACAAGGAACTTGTTTAAAAAGTCTAAAGGGAGAAAACTCAGGATATTTGGTATAAATTAAAGGCCAGAGTATAAAATGTGTTTGTATGTTGTAAGGTTCCGTAAGGTTACCTGGCTGCACCTTATCAGCACTGGCCTTCAGCACAGGCAGCTAAATGCTTAGTAAAGGGGGCTGACAGTGAGGGGGCAGTTTGCCTTGTCTCCAGGTCGTTGATAAAGCTATTACAGAGGATAGATCTCAAGACGGAGCCCTGAGAAGCCCGACTTCTCTGTACAGTACGCACCATTAATCACTACTTTTTGTTGATTTCAGTGGGAATCCTTTTTGAGTGATTTCACATTTAGCAGGGAGGAAACTTCAAAGTCTGAGCAAAAGAAATTTCCCTTACATTTGAAGAAAATTTTATGGCAAAATGAAGTCTATAAAAAGGAAGAGTTTTTCATTATCTTTTCACCTGGAATTACTTTCACTCTGCTTTTTGCGTATTGCAATCCTTTCAATAAATGCTCAGCAGTTAGACTTAACATTTCTGCCCAGTGTTTTGTAAGTGCCTTATAAAAAAAGGGTTCATCTAAATTAAAAGTCAATTTAAGGCAGAATTACAGTACTGTAAGTATTCTGGGCTCGGTTGAAATGACTTAAGTGACTTTGTGCAGCATCTAGATTGCAGTACATGTAAGAAGAAAATATGCGGCGAATGAAGAGACGGGACGCAGCTTGATGCAAGCAAGATGTCCATTTATTAGTGATTTTCTT
Source organism: Falco naumanni (assembly GCF_017639655.2). Lineage (NCBI taxonomy): Eukaryota > Metazoa > Chordata > Aves > Falconiformes > Falconidae > Falco > Falco naumanni. Next base: position 22,475,129 of record NC_054079.1, read on the forward strand.
ACAATTATATACGTTTCTACCTTCTACATATTACACACTGATTGGTTAAATCTTAAGCGTAAAAAAACACTGATTGGTTGATATTTAAGGCACACCGTTAGAACAATAGGAACTTATTAGTTTATCTTGACATAGCAATAATTTCTATTCCAAAGTTAGGGAGTTTCTTTCTACGCGGCTTTCTTGATTAACAAAGTTACATATCGGCGCCATCCGTTCCCTTATCTGGCTACTTGTTTCTCTGTCCGTCTGGTTGCTTCCTCAACTGTAACGGCTCAGGGGTCTGCAGTTAGCTTGTTCCTTTGTTCCCAGGGCTTGTGCCCTACAAGTTCTAACAAGTCTCTATTCATCAGGCTATCAGTACTTGGACTCTTGTCCTTGAGGCCTTGTCCTACAAAAATATGCTATCTCAGTATTATATGATGAATAATTAAGCCTAAGAGACTATGATTGTCCACCTATGAAGGTGCTCTTTCTGTTGCTAAGGATTGACATGATGATTTACACAAGTTTGTATTTCTACTTGGTGTTATCAGAATTCCATTCTCAGATGCTGTGTTAATTATGTCTTCATTACTACATTCAGCTCAGGAGTCCTGTGCTAGTGATGGAGTATAGTTGGTCTGGAGAAACAGTAACGTATAGCATGAGCAGCTGGTCACCTTTGTTTCTAAGAATGGGGACTGGTCCACACAGCTACAAACAGTGCTTTGCTGGCATTTCTGAATGGAACAGAGCCCGTGCACCTGGGGCTTGCTGTAATTCATTGGTGAATTACTTTGGTTCTCCTGATTGCAGTACGTTGTCTTGCAGCTTTTAAGTTCCTTTGAGCAATAGGGCTGATTACATTAGGGCGCTGGAGGGACAGAAAATGGTTCTGTTCTTATAATGTACTCTTTGTTCTGAGATGTGAATTTATGACAAAATATAAATGTAATCATTTGATTGCAAGTTCAACACAAAATTTCTTGACATCTCTAGTTCTCAGTCTCAAATGTAGCTGGAAATGTATCCTGTTAATTGCTGATGCCACTTAAGCAACTCAAACAGGATTGGAGTCAGTGAGAGGATAATATGAGTTATGCTGATGTCCTTGGACTTTGTTCATTTTTACACTACGCTGTGGTCTGTCTGCAAGGTCTAATCCAAGCATCACTCCTGCAGTACTGCCTGGTAGCCCTAGACCTTGTGCAGTTCATCTAGCCAAAGCATTGCAGCCCTTCTGTTCGGAGGGTACTGACGCTGCATGGGAGGAAACTGGAACAAGCACACAGATCATCCCAGCACCCGTCCCTGTCTGTTCACCACTGGGAAGACCATCCTCTGCCTTTTCTTGACATGGTGCTTTTGTTTCCTTCTCTGATATTGCCTTTTGTATAGGAGAGAGCTACATGGAGAAATGTGGAGTCACCAAGAACCATCTTACCTTCCTTCTGCTGCTGCCTCAAGACATTCCAAGATGTTTCTAGTAAATTGAAACCTGATAATGGGTAGGCAAGTAGAAGAGAGTAGTCTGTGCTTTTGGCACTTGAGGGTTCTGCACACCCTATGCTTTGGTTTGCCATACTCATCTAATTCACTTTTCTTCTTTGCTCTTCTTTGTCTCTCATTCCATGTTTTCTATTCAACATCAACAAAACAAAGTCTTTGGGAGAGGTCTGTTACATTCAGTCTGTTCTGGTGAAAAGGAACTCAACCTGGTTAAGGTCACTGGATGCTTAAAAAACAGGAATGTTAACAATGGTAATATTCCTTGTGATGTAAAAGAATAGCAGAGCATCTGACTGGGAGCACTGGTAAAGAAATTATACCAGTTTTCTCTGTAAGCACTATATAATACTGTTCTCCCCAGGGAAAGGTTCTGCCTAAAAAGAATTCTCACACACTTCAATATATAATGTACTCTGCAGTTCAGGTGCTGCTGTTAATTTTACATGCTGGCAATCTTTTTTGTAGCAATTACTATTGCTATAGCAGACTTCTGTATATCACTTCTATCTGTTCTTGATACTGAAGTTTTGAAAGTGAGTGCCAATAATGTTACATACAAAGTCTGATATGAGCTTCCTTCCTCTCGGAGCTCTGTTCTCATTCTTGGTAGGTGCAGATATTGAAGTTTCTTGTATATTTTCCTTTATTCCACCACTTTCCCTCAGTAATATAAATTTCTCTCATGTGCCTTCTACTCACTTCTCCCTTAAATTTTGTTCTTTTTTGGCTCTCCTCTTTTACTGTAAAAGTCTGCTTTGTTGCTCTTGTTTCAGGTACAAAGCAGCAAACACCAGCCTTTAAAAACAACAGCATTTTCCCTATTTCCTATATCCCAGTTAACTCTCTAGTTGTATGCCCAGAATCCCACATTTCTCCCTTTTATAGCTAAGCTGAGTTCACATACGTGCTCTGAATCACCTTTCCTCAGACTTTATCCCTTCCCCCCTTAATTCAGTGGTTTCATTTCCTGAGCTTAAGTTTTGCTAAGGTTGTATAACTACATCCTATCCCAGTCTGGTCCTCCATAACCTGTCAGTCATTTTCAGCACGACTGACTGTTCTTTCTTTTTTTCCATATATATACTTTTTTTTTTCCTCCTGGTTCTCTGCTACACCTATACCCAGTCTTAATAGATCCTTTGGAGAACAAGGAAATTCCCATTAATGTCCTTTCTAACTTTCTGTGGCACTCTCATTGGTGTGTCTGTGTTTTCCTTCTTCATGTCTCTACTCTTTTCCTCTTGGGGAACACAAATTAAGGGAAGATCTACTTTTCTCCTTTCCAGATGGTATTAGTCTGGCCCTGACATCTCCAGCTGAAGATCTCTTATCCTTGGGCTCACTGTTTTTCAGAGAGAGATTGTACTTCTGTTTCCCACATGAGCCTTTTAGACTGTTTCTGCTATTAATCACGTGAGCATCAGCAACACTTCTGTGAAACTGTTTTCCTTGTTGACTCAGACATGTTTCAGAAGCCTTGGGTTTCCCAGGCTGTGGCTAGGTTTTGTAGGCAGTTTCCACATAATATGTACAAAGTAGTGTAATGCTTGCTCCTCGACACTAAACTCCAGTCTGAGCTCTTTCCTAACAACTTGGTTATTATCATTTCCACTTCCCTGAATTTGAGAATTACTTACTTCACTGTGATCCCTCTAGAATGTTTCAAAGAGTGTTGACTGTATTGGTCATCTACTTTTTCTGTATATCTCTCCGTTGATTTTTTTCTTCCATCTTTGATTAGCAGTTTGTTTGAAATAATTTCATCACCCTTCAGGGACCATACCTAGTCTGTCATATCCCTCTCTTCCTTTCACCCATAAAACCACTTTTTATAACTTTTACTATTTTCATTTGTGAATATTCATGTTTCTCCTTTGCTTTAGAAAGATCTCTTTCCGGATTTTCAGAACAAAGTTGTTCTGCTCCTTCAAATCCTACCTCAAAATTCCTATTTTTGTCAACAGAACAGGTTGCTGATCTATGAATGTGGATGAATGTGGTTTTTTTCATAATTTGCTTGTAGCTCCCTAAATGTTGTCTTCATTTGAACTGTCAAAATTTTTGCATGTAGAGGGTGTCTTTTTGTTGTGGTGTTCTTAGAGTGCCTGGACATGTGAGGCCATGGTTCATACGATGAACCATGGTGTCTTGCCAGGAATTGTAGCAGTTGGAAGACCAGTATGGCAGAGTGCATCAAGGGACACAGAGAGAGCTGCACCAACACTGCCCCCCGCCCCCCACATTTGCCTTTCGACTTGTGAACTGGCTCATTGTTTTTCAGTGATAGTAATGAAGAGAATAACTGTGTTCTGCTTGGCTGGTTTATGATCCATACCATCACGTGTTGAGAACAATATATTTCAAACCAGATTGTAGTCCTCTTGGCAAAAATGAACTCTGTTCTTAGCCTTTAGCATTCCTATGGCCTATACTTTTCAGTTCCAATAAGTATGATACAAGTCAATGTCTTCTTTTTAAGGTAATACCTCCGGTTTTTAACATGATTTTGAAATGCTTTATAGAATTGTTGCTATTAAGACTTGTACAACCCACTTATAAATTGAAGAGCATAGTTATGTACAATTGTTATCACACAACGTATCAAAGACATTACATAATCATTAATTTATAAAGTCAATTTCTCTTAACCATTTAGTATTATTAATACACTATTTAGAATTGCTAAAGTATTATTCATTCCTCTCTGCCATGCTAGTCTGCTGAACTATTTCAGATAAGAAAAGCCATAACAAAAAATGCAGCAGCTTTTCTTAATAAAGCCACATATTTCACCTTCATTTTCAACCAAGATATATTTTTTAAGTCTCCGACATCATTTTAAGACCTGCACACTTCACATAAGTGTTTTAACACAACAAATGGTATTAAATAAAAGATGTTTAAACATCCTTAGTTTCTTTGGTTTCAATTATAGCTTTGTATGTACTTCCTCACTATTGCATTATTAGGTATATTTCTAAAATTAATTGATGTTGGAAAGTTCAGCTCTTCAGCAGAAGGACCGCTTGGTGTAACTAGATAACGCATAGCCTTTGGCAAAGGGTGGGAGGGTTATCTTGCTTTGCCTAGCCTTGATAATATGCACGTATTCACCAACAGTAAGGACTTGTTGGTATGAGATTTGCGAATACACATGTGATACGGTGTGGTTCTTAAGTTTTATGTGTTCTTCCTTCATATCACACTTAATCTTCCTTGTTCTCTTGCTCATCAACTAGTCCATTGGCTACTTCTGATGTTTGGTTGCATGGTACTTAATAAAAAGGGGACAGAAGAAGAAAAAATATGTTATTTCTTATTTTTTAAGTTGTTTTATTTGGTAGTTTTGAATCTTCACTTTCCAGTCACTAACAAGTGAAATTTTTTGTTACTTTTGAGAGTGACAAGTGTCCATTACTTACAGTTTGATGCTTAGTCAGAACCTTCCCAAACCCCACCACATGTATTCTGAACCTGTATATGCAACGGTGGTACTTGTATCAACTGACAGGTTTGAATACTGCAAATATAATGCCAGAAATCTACTTTCAGATATCAAGCTTGTTATCATGGTAGCTGAAAATAAGATTCATGGAGTAACTCTTTTTTTTGGGGGGGAATGGTGTACAGCTTGGAAAGCTATTTGGATGATAGAACTTAATTGTTGGGGGAATAAAGGGCTAAAAAGCATCAGGGAATGACTCATTGTATTAAACCCTGAATGGTTCCACTTTTTGTTTAACAGTGTCTTATCTAGCCAGTATGTCAGTCTTCCAGCTTCAGTCTGGGAAAGAATAGTAGCAGCGGTCAGAGGGCATTCTCCCAGCTTATTCAGACCCTAGCATCTTCTGTGCAAGCTGTTCTTTGCTGGTAGCTGCATTCACATATACCTGCCTGCATGGGAAGGATTGATGATTGTCTTATTTTATATGTCATAGATCATCAGCATCCACTAAATATTGGCTGCAGAAGGAGCAGGATTAAAGCATTTGAATGTTGAATTTTCACAGCCACCTGGTTCTCAAGGTCATTGTTGCATACAGTTGCCTTCAAATTCATAGTGGTTACTTGCTCATTTGCTGTATATGGATTAATTATTTTTTTTTCCACCAAAGAAAGCTCTTTTGAGAGAACTTTTATCAGCAAAGTAGGAAATTATCTGGTGAATATTAATAAGCATGTCTAGTGCCTGATGCTTGGAAGTAAAGCTTTAAGTGTTTGATCCTTAGCTGCACTGCAGTCAGCTTGAGCCACTCAAGTAGGATATCATGAGTAAAACAGAGAAAGAGAAGGAAAAACAAGAAAGGGGTTATTCAAGATCATTACTTGAAACAAGTGGCTTTACATGCTGGAAGTGAATTGTTTAGTTCTCTATTTTTGGATGATTGAAGATTCAACCTGTTTATACCTTAAAGCACAACATATCTACTGCAAGGTAAGCTGCAACCCTGATAAGAGAGAGCCTTGACTCCCAACTTTTCATGCCACATAGCCAAACTGGCTATATGACTGAGAGTTATCCTGACAGAAGGAGGGAGAAGCCTCCATTTCCACAGTTATGAAGATCCTGTGTTTCTGGCCACGTAAGGGGAAGGAAAAAAATGCAGCTTTTCTACCAGCTTATGAATAGAATTGGAATGAGAGGGGCTTTGCAGCAAGTCTTTATCATGAGCACAGCTGGGGCGGGAGGCTCCCATTCCCACAATGCCTGCTCAGGGCACTGCACTTGATCCTCAGCATGGTGCAGGGATGGGTGAATTTCACCTTGAAAGCTTTAAGGTTAGTGTCTGGTATCTGTGATTACATTTGCAATTCAAGTTCATCTATTTTCTGCTTTTTAGCTTTTATTCAGCTGAATTTAGTGCTCGTGAAAGGTGCTGGATTGTTATTTCTGGAGTGAAATCTTTCATTTATCCATGTAACAGATACACCTTAAGTAGTGGCAATGTAATCCTCCCCCTGTCCAACACTACCCCTTGCTGTGTTCCTGATGCTGAAGAAATATCTCTTAGGAACGAGAATAATGCTCAGTTTTCATGTAGCTGTAGCATTATTAATGAGTGGCTTTGTATGTGTGAACTTAAGAGAAATCTGGACCTATCCATATTATGGAGTACTAGCGAACAAATGATGGTGACCATCACCTGGTAGAATCAGTACCAAATTAAAATGTTATCCATTAAAATTGTGGTAATACAGATTGGTAGGGTACAGAATGTCTGTGTCTAAACTTGACACTGTGAATATCTCTGAAGTAGTCTGTCTCAAGGTGTTGGAAAAAAGGGTACATCAGCAGGAGTGTTTCTTTTGGGTTTTCACAGACACATACACTTAGCACATAATGCAGTGCCATCCGGATTTTTTCTTTTTTTCAAAATAAAGTGGAATAGTAAATCAATTAGCAGAATCATTTAAAGTTCATTACTTCTGTAAAGTTAAATTCATATGTTCAAAAACAGAAAGTCTATTTGTAATATTGGAATAACAGAATATGATGATGTCTAAGAAAGGGGATTTACTGACAGGGCTAAAGTACAGATGTGGTCAGTGATGTAATACCTCAGTTAAGCATCTGCCAACCTGAAGTTGAAATTCATGGTTCCCATTAGAAGTTGTGTAAAAATATGGGTAGACGGTTGAATGCAAACTATACACAACTCTTGTGCAAAAAAGTTTCCTAAGACCCCCATCTGAATTACAAAGTGCTGTGTACATTTTAAAGTCATTCCAGCTGCTTGAGATTTAGATGAATTGTTCAGTGATGTCAGGAGAATATTCTCTGTTCTCAGGTTTCTAGGATGGAGTATGGTATAATGTCAGATTCATTGGGCTAGAGAGGAAGTGAATGTAACTGTGCATCTCTAAATTAGGAAACCCAGCTGAAATCTGGGTCTTGGGTATCTTTCTGATTCAAGAAATTATGAACAGGGTAGCCTATAAAGCATCTCAGAGTCCTTGGAGTAGCAATATGGTAAGAATCATGTTCACTCTCTGATCCTTAAGAAATAAAAACCTAAGATGCAAAATGGAACATTTCCTAGAGGTGTTTATAGAGCAGTCCTTCATCTCCCTCTATAATTCATATGCATATGTATTTACTTATGTACACTGAAGGTTAACATACACTAAAAGTAAGTACACTTTTCTGAGTCATTCTACAGATGTATTTGAATCCTTTCTTCAAATAGAGAGGATTAAATCAAAGCGTCTCACTCCTTGGTGGGTTAACTGATCTATAAATAAAAAGCGGATATCATATCTTCCAGCGTATATAAAATCAATCAGAATTCTGCTGCATGTTAGCTGTACTTATTGTGCAGGATGCATAGAGGGCTTAGTTTTTTGACCTTGCTGGGAGGTAAGCATGAAATAAATGTGAAGTTCCTCAGCTGTGTCAAGACCCAAGACTTCACCAGAATTTGGGGAATCATAAGGAACCTGAGTTTTGAAAGCTGATAGGCCTATGAAGTTAAGATCTTTCTAGGCTAACGTAACTGTATGGAGATCACAATTTTAAATTTGTGAGCCATCTGTAAATCTCACTTTCAGACTTAATGTATGGATTTGGATTTAAAAGTGCCTGTCTTAGTCAAATGAATGTGAACTTCACTAAAAACTGGAAGCTAAACATGTGAAATGTTATATAATCTCAGAATAGAAAGGCTGAGTTACTTTGCTATTTGATATTACTGAGCATGGTGCTAGACTACTGTTTTCAGATTCTCTTTCCAGACCAGAATTTTTAAATACTTGTGGAAAAGTTGAGTAAGATTTGAGGAAAAAAAGTTACGAGAATGAATCTTTCTGGAAAGACAGTTTCATGTAGTAAAACTTTGAAGCTAAGTTACTGAAATTAAGTTAGAGCTGATCTCAGTACTGTTTGCAAGTATATTTGTAGGGATGAGATATACAGCAGCAAGTAATTTTTCATGGCACAGGAAAAATAACACAAGATCCAGTTGTTTGAAGTTGAAACTAGGTAAAATAAATTAAATTAAAAGCATGTTTTTAAGTTAAAGTACTGCAGCTACTGAAAGGATTTTTTGAGGATGTGGTGAAGTCTGTAGATTTAATTTATTATTTGGAGTCTGTAAATTTAAGCCTGGATGTCTTCCCAAAGGTGAGTTGTAGATAAGACAGAATTTTATGGACTGGATACAAAGGTTACCATAGGCTCTGTGGTTTGTCGCGCAGGAAAGGGGTCAAAATTGAACTAACTGCAAGCTGTTGCAGGCAAAACTGTTGATAAAGTACACTTTACATTTAGTGAGCTATTAAAGATGATGCTGGAAAATGCTAATTCCCTTTCTTCCAACATCGCATGCTAGGAGTGTATGTAAGCAGCTCTCCTGTGGAGCATGTGAAACACTAATTGTTCTCTCATGGGAATCCAATTCCCCCTTATTTTTAACTCCTTAGTGTGGCATTTTACTCATGGAAGAGATAAGCCTTCAAACTCTGGTGAGATGAGTAGGGAGCCCTTATTAACTTGATTATACACGGGGGGTGGGGGGGGGGGGGGGGGGGGGAAGTCACTTAGTGATTCCTGCCTTTTGGATTGTCTATAGTACCAAGGCAGAGAGAAGAAAAGCTGCTTTTCCCCATCTATGCCTGAGCACTGAAATTATTCAGTGAAGCTATTCATGCAGCTATGAGAGCTGAGAGAGTCTTTTCCAGGTTCAACTGATCTATAGCACAAATATGGCATATAGACTTGCACTGAAAAGCTGCTGTTTAGTATTGTTTTGGTAGAACTGTAGTTGATTAGTTATGTATTTAATTTTACGTAAATATTCTCTCCTCTAACTATTCATGACATATGACCAGTTTAATGTTTTAAAATGTTTTTTGTTTTGTAGCAGAACAAAGTGATTCCATGACATTTAAGCAATCCAGAAATACTCATGAACAGTAACTGCTCATTTCAACCCACAGACAGAAAATTGCGGAGTTGTGTTATGAGATTAATAGATACATTCAACTGAAATCAGGATTGCTCCGTGAACAAATACTAAAAAGAATAAATTTGCATTGATTACAATTAGTGTCAAACTGATATCCTAGAAAATGCAATCTTACTTACAGTGCCAATTTAAGAAATGCTTAAGCACATGCTTAAGTATAATTAAGCATATGCTTAGTACTTCATTGATTTTAGGCCTCTTCACTGATATATGTGTATAGGGCTGGCAGTCTTACTGGTAAGTTCTGCAAAGTACATGACTGCTGGGCACAGATTCCGATTTATTTTAGTGTTAGAAAAGAAACTGTAAGTCATTATGTAGTTACTTAGTCAAGGGTTGCAGTTCCTGATGGCTGAAACTGTGCCTAAAATAGGAACATAGCCATATTAGGAATTCCCTTAAGTTAAAAAAAAATAAAATAAAGATTCTCTGGATATTTAATTAGGTCAACATTAATTTTTTCTGTAGGGAGCAAGGTCCTAATTCAAGTCAGGGATAAATACCTGGGAGGCCTTCCCTTTGCAGTTGTCACATTTTCAGTAGTGCAGTGTTGTCCAATGTTAGGATTTCTGTGTGAATAATTGTAGCAGTAGGCAGGTGGAGTGTTCTTGTAGCGCCAGAATCTTGACTTGATTTGATGGGCAGTGATTTAAATCCACATACAATACTATTTTAGTGTTGTATTAATCCTGTACATTTCTTTCTTTTATATCCTCATTTAATTTTTCTAATGTGTGTGATAAGAATAATGAATTAACGTATATTTATTTTTAAGGCATTGTTTATAAAGTATGGGATACTGTGGATACATACATTAAAGGAAGTGAATAACCATCCTCTGTTTAAAAAAAAAAGGGTTGAACACTAGGATCTTATTGATAATGGTCACTTTATATTACAACTTTGCTGAGTTTCTTCACTTGATTTCTTAAGGCAAAATGTGAATTTAAGTATACACTTTCATTTATTTACATCTTTGAGACTGGAATTTCAAGGCAATGTCTTGTTATTTTCAGCACATAACTGAAAAGTCTCTGAATGAAGTTAAGATTAGAAGCTAATATATTAATCTTCTATTGGTGCCCTGTAGTTTTTGTTGTATGTCTTGGGGATTTAACATTTTCTGGTGTGATACCTTTCCCAATAACAATTTTTCATCCTTAACAAGTGACTCCTGTTGATGACCCTGGCCTCTTGTGAATATGGAATTAATAAGTAAATTTTCTTTCATTCATACCTCTGCTGTCAGCACGTTATTTTTTCCATCTCTTTGAATATGATCTGTCGTCTTCACAATGTTTTTAATGTACTTGGAGAAAAATCTTATCTCAGCTTCTTGTACAGATTATGTCCATTTTCCATATTTGACTTATCTTTCCTTTCCTCATTTCAACTTCTGTCTGTCTTATATCTGATATATAATACCTTCTTATTCTTGATTACATTATGCAGGTCTGATTTCATCCAGGCTGGGATTCTGTTTCCTCTCCTACATATTCAGCCAAATGAAATGCAGAAAGACTGAGCATATTTTGCAGAAATACCCTATGAACAAACATTTCTTCTTTGCTTTCACAAACCCTTCACCTTCTCCAAACTTGTTATTTCAAAGTTTTTTCCTTGGGTTGGTTGGTTTGGGGGTTTTGTTATTTTCATTGTCTGTTTTAAAAAGTTCAAGTTTAACAAACTCTGCCGTTTTTGATGCTTGATCTGTTTTGGGTGCATATTGTTATTTGTATCTCCAATGTTACTACAGAATAACACAGCAATTTGATTCTCATCCCACTTTCTTAATTAAGAAATTGCTTTCTATCTTCTCTTAAGTCTAGGAACAGCGTGATTTCTAGTACCCATTTACTGTGCATTGATTTATATCATGGTAACTGAAAACCAGCTAATAATATAAAGGAAACTTTTCCTTTCATCAGCCGGTCTCACTGATGAAGCAGGCTGTATGTGGTATGCAAATGATCAGCTTGCTTGTTTTGTTGTTGCATGTATAACAGGCATTAATCCGTGTTTGAGGAAAAATGTTTTAATTGATGTGATCAATGAGATTACTTTTATCTGTTTTACTACTGTACCACTGCAACACCACTGATTTCTAAAGTATAATTGTATGCATACATTGATCTAAGTCTGATGGAACTGTCCAGGCAACCCACAGAATTTTATAGGTAACTTGCAAAATACATTTGAGTCAGATGGCATTGATAAGTCATTGTTTTGGCTGGATGAAGGATGTGAAAGAATCTCACTATTAAGAGCAGAGATTTACTTAGCTTGTCTATGAATACCCATTTGTATCCTCAGTGATTTTATTATGTCTCAGATGAGTCACGTGACATTCTATTGCTGATCAGAACCCAAGTGGGGTTGGTTCAGTGTAGCTACACATGTAAACAGCAATGTTTTGTCTGCAACTAGATCTTTGACTTCAAAAATAGCAATATATGGCACTCAGCGGAATACATGCAGATTTTGCTTTTGCTTAGCATCCGCATTTCAGGTAGATCTCTGATGATGCCTGGCTCTGGGAATCTGAAAGGAGGTGCTCTTCTCCATAGAGAATAGACTGATGTTGCTTTGTACATCAGTGTCGTGTTCAGACTGCACAGGAGAAAAAGAATTAAAAAGCAACCCCCAAAACAGTACTCTGTATCTAGACAGTAGCTTTCTGGTGATACTAACAGGCCTTAATATTGCAATCTAATCAAGAAAGTCAGAGTTTTAAAAATCTCATCAGCATCAGCTGAGTCAGCATCATTAAAGATGCCTCATGAGTAAACTGTACTTTATTATAATGGCTGATATTTATAAGCATGGATTGGGGGAGAAAACAGAACAGTGAAAAAAATAGGAAAAAAGCTAGACTTCAGAGCAATTTCATGCACTTTGATTGAAAAGTTAGGTTCTTTCATTGCTCTTGCTCTTCCTTAAGGACAGCATGGCCCCTGCGGGGACCCCAGCCCCAGCCTGGGGTCCCAGGGGATCTTCCCCCCGCTGCCCCCCAGGGCTGAGGGGCACAGCCTGCCCCACCAGGGGCTGCTGGGGGGATCTGCTCAGGGCCTGGAGCCCCTCAGCCTCCTGCACCCGCCTGGGGGCTGCGGGGCTGCTGCTCTCACAGAGTCTCACTCCTCTCATCTCTGGCTGCCATTTCACCCCATATCCCTGCTCTCCACCCAGTTTCTTATGTGCTACCACTGTCACTGATGGGCTCTCAGCTTTGGTCAGCAGTGAATCCATCTCGGAGCTGGCTGGCATTGGCCCTATCAGACATAGGGAGACATAGGGAAAGCTTCTAGCAGCTTCTCACAGAAGCCCTCCAGCTACCAAACCCTTGCAATGCAAACCCAGTACAGTGGGACAGGCAGAGACCAGTAGCAGAGCTGGTATCTTTGGAAGGGAAGGTATTTCTCCTGCCTTGCTTCATCCTTAGTATTTATTCACTTCTGGCACTGGCTTCTGCTTTACCTCTCTTTTGATGCTGATATGCATAGTTTGGTCAAGTCTGCAGCCCACAGATTTCAGACTGAGAGTGGACCTTGGACAAATAAGGATGACACAGTCCCTTTGAAGCAGCTGTAATGTGTTGGGCTAATTACCCCAATTGCATCCACCTTCTGATTTCTCCAGTTCCTTGCTGCCTGTGTCTGTGCTGATTGAAACATCACAGAACTGCCAAAGTGGCAGCCCAGGGCACCCCCTCTTCCTTCCAGCCACTTGCAGCTTTAGAATTTCTGTACAGGGGAAAAAAGAAAATTCCACTGCACCTGTCAGCAAGTGAGTTGTTCAGATATGGCAAATTTCTTCATCATTTTTACAATGCGCAAGATATTACTTGATAGTAACATTCTTTCCAGGACATTATAAAAGTAATAGGTGTATTCAATTAGTAAAGCAAAAGAAAATCAGCAGGTAAGATTTACCTCGAGTTTAATCTCCCTTCTAAAATCATAGAATCATAGAATGGTTTGGGTTGGAAGGGTCCTTAAAGTTCATCTAGTTCTAATTCCCCTGTCATGGGCAAGCCACATCCAACCTGGCCCGGAACACTTCTAGGGATGGGGCATCCACAGCTTCCCTGGGCAACCTGTCCCAGTGCCTCCCCACCCTCACTGTAAATAATTTCTTTATAATATCTAATCTAAATCTGTCCTCTTGCAGCTTAAAAAAAATATGGGAAATGTTGATTTGTTGTCCACCTACTAATATAAGAACCATTACCAATATATGCAATGAAGTCCTGTTACTGGGTCATAATACTCAGATTTGAACATTCCAAACTGAATATTTGATCTGCTTTTGAGAGGAGAATTTTGCTTGGGAGCGAGAAGTACTTGAAGACAGTATAAGGTCACCATCATGGATGGGAATCTTCCTAGTCAAGGTCACATTGCAGAATGGCTGGTGGAGCCGTGCTCTGCAGATTTGGCAGCTGTAGTCTGAGTTGTAAGAGAACACCAAGGCATGTATCATCTAGTAGCATCAGAGAGCAGGGGTGTAACTGGTGCAGGTTGCAGCCTGCCACAATGCCCGATGTAAACAAAACTGAACCAATCTTCTCAGCAGGTCTGGTAAAAAAGAAAACCAGCCAGTGCAGACCACATGACAGAAATCAAAGCAGTCACACAGAGGCACAAATTGTCAGATGCTTGTATACATTAAAACAAAATGAGTTTATAACAGGATGTGCTTAAAGACAGTTGATACTTCTTGGTGAATAGTTTATCACCATGAGAAATAATGCGTTTTTCAAGTAAAGAAATGTCAGTTTTATGATGAATATAATTTCAACAGTTTGCAGAGCTCTGATCACATGATAATGACTTATAATAGCTTAAGAGTGCAGTTTCAATTAAAGATATGCAGGTGTTAACAAATCTGCATATTAAAATAATAACCGATTCTTTACAAATATATTATTTTGAATTCCTTTAGACAATATTTTCTGTTTTTTTCATTATCATGAGTATTTTTCCTTTATACAGCGTTCCTATGTGTTGTTGTAGCTTCATACACAAAATGTTTTATTGTACATTATGTAAGGGAAATTGCTGGTGTAGAACCTGTTTCTAAACAGGTGGAAAAAACCCTGTAGGAAGCCTTATTTATGGTGAATAAGCATGCTTGGGTTAAATTCATCTGACTTGTTTTCTATTCTACCTGCTAGTAGCCTCTGTGGTATTGCAGAGATAAAACAGCATAAGTGTTTTGTTTTGAAGGATTACAATAGCTGGCTTGCAAACTGTATACAGAAAATAATAAAGAACGTTTTCTAGTGGTGACAAAACCCCCCCCTCAAAATTCCTTTGGACGTCAAACTGTCCTTCCCTGGGAGGAATGGTATTATCAAAGTGTTTGTCATAGCTGAAGGGTAGCTGCTCCTTAGAAACACACAGCAGGATGAGCTTGCTAAAGCATTTGCATTTCTTGAGCAGAAGGCCGATTTTCCACAAGCAAAAGGGATTGCATGATACACCAGTTGGATTTTTCCAAAAAGAAGAGATTCAGACAGAACTGGTAACCTACTCCTCTAGTGACTGGAAATTTTCTCATAGTGCAGGAGCCACTGGGGCAGTTTAATTAAATATTGAGCTCCAAGTTGTGAAGTCTAGATCAAAAATAACATGTAGCTACAGACTTGTCTTTCTCTGTGTGACTGAAATCCTAAAAGTGAATGGGATTCAGACAGACACCTGCAATGAGGCTGGCTGCAGTCAGTTCCAAACGTGGGCACTGGGACTGTTGCTTTCCAGAAGCTATAGAAAGAGTCAAGTCTGGCAGCGATGGATTGTAGGAAATCTTAACTACTTGGTAGATTTGAGCCTGGACACTGTAGCCTGTACTCAGGCTCTTGTCAGGGCACAAGAGGAGTGCCAAATATTTTAATGGGAAGCACTTATACATCATTAATGCAGCCGGTATCACGTAAAGGTGCCAAAAATGAGTTAGATAGAACAATAAATTGGTGTAATTAACAATTTAAAAAAATGGAGTCATAGAACATTAAAGAAAAAGTGATTAAAACAGTGGAACATTTCCCATATTTGACCAACATGACCATTGCCAAACAGAATTGTTGAAGACTGAACCTAGAGCAGGAAACATGGTCTCAAAAATAATTTTTTTTTTCTGTCTTCTGGTGTATTAGAAGGGTTCCTGAGCATCTACCTAAATCTCCCGATGGGAGAAGTGCTTGTGAAAGCAACATCAAAATAGAAGAAATTGTAGTGTTGTAAGTAAATTATAACTATTAAATTATATAGGCATAATTCTTGACTGGTGGCTTTGAAGTCAGATGGTGCCTAACAACTGGCTGGTGCTGGCACTCGTAGTCTCCTTGCCTCAAAGGTCCTCTGGAGTTTTGGAGCTTTAACAATAATTAAGAAGTGGTTTAGGGTTAAGTTACTTCTCTATTCTTATAACTAGGTTGTAAGAGTTAGCCCTTATCCTGCAGGGTTAATTCAAGTTCATTGACATATGTTAATGCTAATTGTCAGCTAGGCTAACATAAGTTTTACAGTTGGTAATATATGGTACCTAAATTACAAACTCAGCTGTGGTTGGAAGGGACCTCTGGAGGTCATCTGGTTCAGCCTCCCTGCTCCAGCACTGCAGAACACACTTGTTGATAGACTGAGCAGGACTGGAGTGGGAATCCAGATCTTATTTCTAATTCAGTCATGTTCTGTTCACAGAATTGTGTTTCCATCTGGACAGTGTGTGCTTTTCATTTTTTGTTGAATTTCATATTTTGCATGGATTTATTTTTAGCTTTGTTTTTAAAGTAGGAAAAAAACCATTTTCTTCAGAGAAAATCATCACAGCCCTGAAGGTAAGTCCTGTTTAAATAGATCTTTAGCTCTTCCCATGGACTTTTACACAAATTAGGTGATATAAGAGGACAGGTGATTATCTATATTTGGAAACTAATGTGGATTTTATTCTGATTTGTAAACTAATTTTAAGTTAGGTTGTTCTACACGTTCCTTATTTTCACAAATTTCTTTATGCAAATCATGGAGCCATTGTACAATGCTTGCTACACAGTGGGACTCAACAAATCTGGCTCAAAAGGGAGAAGAAAAGACTGACCTCATCTGCTTTAGCTCACTGAGTCCAAACTTTACATGAAAGAGATGAATAAAATGCTTTAGAGTGAATTAGCTGTGTTAATGCTGTATTAAAAGAAACTATGAAAAGTCAAGCTCAAGGACAGAAAGAAAACTTCTCAAGCTCAACAAAGGAAAACAGGTATTCAGCAGGCAAGCAGAGCAAAGACCAGTAGTACTCAATCCTGGAGAACTGTTGTGATAAATAGGAGAAGGGGAGTACAGGGCAAGATTTTAAACATCAGTCCCTGCATAGTCTGGAACAGTTCAGAATTCAAAGATAAACTGAGCAATACATAGATGCAATGGGCAATTCTGTGATGTTATGCAACTGGAGATAGTCTGAACTGACAAAGATGTCTCTTAAACAGCCATTCCGACTTTGCTGAGGAATTCTTAATTTCTGAGGGATTGGAACTCTACTAACTTTTAAACTCGGCTTCCTCATTCTGTGCCTTTTCCCTGCTTTCAGTAGTAAGAATTGAGAGTGGTCTCCTAAAAAGACATTAATATACATGAAAGGTTGCAAATGAATAATTGTCCTTTCATCTTTCACACACTGTCATGCTAACTCAAAGCTGCTGGAATTTTAGCAGCTCTTGTTTTGAGAAAGTACTGTCAAGCTGTTGGAGACAATCAGAATCCTAAAATTGCTAGATTGCACATCTAATCATGGCTGCCTTTCTCTTCCTAAAAAATTTAACATATTGATTTCAAAACATTACAGATAGCTCTGTATATTTTCAATAGAAAATGAAGTTTAACAGTTAAACTAGAGATGTAGGGTAGGCATTAATTCAAATTGCATCATTAGCCCCACCCATATTATCTAGTATACTTTGGTTGTCACAGATCTCTTCACCAAAACCTGTAGTCAATAGGGAACATATTCAGCGGTGAAGTTTACATAGCATGTCATAATCTTCCTGTAGACACTGGGTGGCACAGAGGGGAAAAAAAACACAACCAAAGAACAACTCAAAAACAAACCACAACTTTCAGCCAAGTTAAAGTAGTTAGTAGTGCAGGGAGTTTGTGTACAAATGCAAAGGAAACAACAGCTTAAGCATGTGGAAAATACTTCGAGCTAGTAACAGAGACTTTTCATTGCATTTTTAGATTAGACTTGTTTCAGTTAACTAGGATGTAGAGTGTAAAAAGCTGAATGCTAACATTTATGTTCTGTGAGTTTTATAATGCTCATGGCAGAATGAGGATGAGAAGTGTTAAATACCTTTTGAGGTTTATTAAACACAGAAGCAAATCTGAGGAGTTGATGACTGCAAAACTCATTCATTTTCATTATATACTCTTACAACCATTAGGTTGCTACGTAACAAATAGAAAAAAAAATTTCAGATCTCTGTCTGCTCTGTCTGGGCTGCTGAAACATTTGTTTGATTCACTGTTCCCCCTACCACCCCACCACCCCATTTGTAATACTATTGATTAACGAGTCAAAGATAAAAGTTTGAAGAAGCGTAAGTGGGCATGCTGTGTACAACTTAAACTTTTCAAATGGAATCCAAGCATTAGATAGTCCATATGCCATATTTTTTAAAAGGGGAATGCAGTAGTAACTCCTTGCTATAAGACTGTAAGTCTCTAGAAGCCGAGAGATTTCTCCTGAATAGATCTGAAGCAATGTGATCACTTGTTTGGCCCAGGACCTTCAGTCCTTCCCTCCCTCCCTCTCTCTAATACATATGCTGGAGAAGAAGAGAACACAGGGAAATATAGTAACGTTTAGCTTCAGTATCACAGATATATTTCTAGTAGATATACATGCTTGCTTGCTAGATAAATGGGTATTTACATTCAGACCCAGAGTTGCAGTTCACACTGTCCCCACCAAAGCAAAATAGGCAGGCAGCAAGCAACTAGAGGTGTCCAAAGGTATTTCCATAAAAATGCCAAGACTCAGAAGGATAGTGGTAGAATTGGTTTTATACTGAAAATCTGATGGGTAGGACAAAAAACCCAACCCTTTAGTTATGGACATACTTCTGCAAAATATTTAGTAAGGACTAATCTGTTTTCTCTCTCAGCACTGTATGAGCAAAGAAAACTTCCTACTCTACTCTGCATCACTCTCCAAGTTATGTTATGCTCTGCTACCATTTCCTTTAGGTTACATAAGCTTTTGATAAATACAGAACTGTAGGATTTGTATGAAAGTTCCTGCTTCCAAGGAATGTTTTTGTACCTTGCTGACCACTTTTCTGAAAAGCTTTTTAGCAGACAGCAAAACCTGATCTGAACAGCAAGCCTGCCATTCGTAACTGGTGGCAAACTAGGTATTTACAAGGTGTAGGTAATTTAACCCAGTGCATATAAACAGCAAGAAAACCAGTTCCTCATGTCATTTTCTATCAATTTTTTCTTTGAAGTCCAGGTTGTATGTTGGTGATGCCCTGATACCTAAGATGCCTTCATTTGGCCATTTTCCACTTGAATTTCTACCCTGAACTTAAATTATTGTGGTGTTAGGATATTCTGATTGAAATAAAGCTGACAAGATAACAAAAAAATTATCATATGATATTTTGCCAATATCTTTTCAACTTGCTGTGTATGAAGACTTATTTCAACCACCATCTCTAAAAAGTGTATTAGAAAAAGAAAGTGAGATTTGAAACTGGGTTTTACCTTTAATCTGTTCATAGTGGTCATAAAGTCCTGGCTTGAGGGTTTGGGCTCCATGAAGGATGTAGGAGGTGGTACCTCACTGGATAGCAGTCTCCTTTTTCTGGTTACCCTCATGTAACAGATTGCACATTCCTAGGTTTTTTGTTTATTTTTAGGCAGCAGAAACATAATTCAGAAAACTATAATGTAAACTTAATGTTTAATTAGTATGGAAATCATAGTGTTTAGCTGAATGCAGTCTGAATATAAAATGTGACCCGTGCGTCATTGCAATTTACAGTCCAGTTTGTTCAGATTACTATGGCAAAGAAAATATATATAGTGTTTAAATGAACAGGTAGATATTCCTGCTGGGGCAGATTAAGATGATAAACTGAAATCTACAGAAGGGGGTTCTGCTGAATTTGATAAACAAATTATATTTTCCAAATCTCTATTATTCCAGTATTTATTTACTAAACAAAATATATATGTTTCTGATTCTCTTAATTTATTCCTTAAAGGAATAGTAACTCTACTAGGCTAAAAGGGTGTTGCAAGGCAATACGATTGTTGATAAGTCTGCTCATTAGTTTGTGTCTACCTTCATTGACAAAAGTGAGGTATTTGGAATTTGGGTTCCCTCTTCTGTTTTCTCTTAGCCTCCGGTATTTTGGCAAGATGAAACTGCAAGTGCATTGCTTCCGTTCCACCAGAACCTGGGAATGGGAATGCTAATGGTGTTCAGGGCATTTCCTATCCTGCATGTGTGTTCGCATGGTACGCCTGCACGCATAGTCTGGCCACGGTCTTTAAAATGTCTCACGTAATAACTTCCATTGTATTGCAAATGAGCATTTTCCTCGTTCAGTCTTAAGTGCTTCATGCTTCACCACTGTAATACCATTCTGGATAAGCTGTTGCACGAATTTTCCAGTATTTAGCTCTGTTGTGAAGGCCTTACGATATCCACAAGAGGAAATACTGTTTAGATTGAAAACAACTGCACATACCAGAAGAGCTGTAACTAAATACTAAGGAAACTAAATGTTTTACAGCATAATCTCATGACACTTGGAAAGACTGTGTCCTTAGGCACAACTGCTGCTGATATCACAAAAAGGGAGCAGCTACCAACTACCCAGCTCAGTAAGGAGCTTGGAATTAACCTGCGTTACAACAGCACACCTGGCTTTGTCTTGAGAACAGTTTGTGTCTGTAATTGTTTAAATGTGTGTGTGAGTGCTTGGACATGTTAACAAGTTCAGGTGTCTACATATTTTTAAAAAAAACCCTAATTTTGGTCTGGTAGAGGGTAATACATTTCTTTTTTGCATATTTATTATGACCTGGCTTCAGCAAAGAATATCCATATTATGAAGAACATATTTAACTCTATTTAAAAAATAAAGTTTCTGTCAAAAGGAAGCATGTGCTTAGAGGTTGTCACTATGACTCATTTTATGTTGAAGAGTGATGGAAAGCCTTTCTCCTCCTTCTTATGTGGAATTTCTCTGTATTGCTGGGGGGAAGTATAAGGTTGGGCTATTGACTTGTTGCCCATTTGTGAGAAAAGTATATTCTGTAGTTTGGGAACTTTCCTGAGATGTTTTTTGACTTTTCATTTTTTTTATTTGGAAGCAGAGCAGGTTTGATGGTAGTTGCCCCTAATGTTGGCTTGGGAACTGAAATGTATAAATTTTACACACTTCAGTGATCTTTCTCTTGCCATCTTAAAGCCAAGAACATTAGTTGTCATGATGCTGTTCTTTAAAACATATGTAAACAAGAATATATGAAGTAATGAATTATTTGCATGGTAGAACTGCATTGACTGTGAGAGAGAGAACGTGCATTGTAACTTGGCTTTTTCACCGTGGTTAAAGGGTATGGCTTCTTAATTGTGTTTTTGTCAGCACAGTCTGATTAGTAGATTGGTTTTTTTCTTCCTCTGGAAATGGGCTTTGTAGGGCCCAACTTAATGCCTAATTGGATATTTGTTAACATTAAAAAGGATGAAGTCTGGCACCATTCAACATGATGATTATTCATACATAAATTTATAAGATCTTATCATTGTAATATTTAACTGCTGAATAAATAATTAAAATGTTTATTCTGGAGTAGGAAAGTGGTTTCTATTTCAGATCATATTGTTACATTAAGTTCCTAGGAAAAAAATAATGCCAGTGCTCTTGGAATATTAGGACCACAAGCGATGTTTCTGAATAATATATCTACACAAAATACACCATTAAATCAGTGCGCTGTGTTCTGCTCAGAGACTGCTAAATTTGTGCAGCAGACAGCTTCAGCTTTTCAAAGTTTTTAAAAGGTGGAGAAAATGATTGTATGATGATTGAATTACAGAGCTGGAGAAGACCTAAAGAAGTCATCGGGTCCAGACTTTCTCGCAGGGTGTAAATTTCTGTTAACAATTTTTATTCTTGGAGTCCTCTACAGGTAGAATTCGGTTCCAGTTTTTAACTAATTGCCTTTAAGAACTAACTTCTAATGACAAAATTAAATTTTCCTCCTTTCAATTGTATCCCTCCATTCTTCCCTATTAGATAGGTTAGATGGAGATATTTATTGGGTGAGTATTCATTCTCATTCCTGATTTCTAATTGTTTGAAGACAGTTACCATATCTTCCTACAGGATTTTTTTAGATGCCTGATGCATCCTTTCTAGAAATTTGTTTGGAAGTTTTTATAATGAGTTTTTTAAGGAAGTTAATACTGTGAATATATACAACCTTTACAGATACCCTAAAATGTATTATTTCATATTATTTTTTAACATACATAATATTATATTTCCACTTTATTCCATTTCTTTTCTGTGAAGTCAATAGAAGTGTCATTATAAACAAATTTAATGAAAGATCCAAATAAGAAATTCCATCCTCCCCTCAGTACCATCTTCTTTTTATGGATGTTTGTGATGCTCCCTTTTTGTTTAACTGCCACTCTCACTGAGATATTGCTTTGACAAGTAGTGACATGTGGATAACTGGCTAGCTGAAAAAGGTCTCATAGACATAGTCCAGGTGGCTGGACAAAAATGCACATCGCTCTCAGCTTATCTGAAGTAAAGCAAAAATATAACAGGAAGATCGCGGTGGGAAAAGAATGTTGCAGGAGGGAACAGATAACTACAGAAGAGAAACTAGGGGCGGGCTTGGTATTTAGGCAACTAACCAATAATGAGCTTAACTTTTGTAATATGTATGAGCTAATTATAACAAGGCATAAAAGGTGACCGTAAGGGACAATAAACGAAGTCTGCTGATCACTCATTGAGTGACCGTGTCTTCCCTCCGTCGCGACAAATGGCGCCCGAACAGGGACCCTAGAGAGGGCTGAACCTGCGAGCCACGGTTCGACGGAGATTCGGGTACCGGTCCTGAAAGCAGCGCAGGAGGCGGCAGGGCACAGTCCCCGCGCCCGGGAGCACCTACAGAGGGTCCCGCCGGCCACGCGTCGCCGAAGTCTCGCAAAGGCTGCAACAGCGCTGACGACGGTATGGAGAGACAAGCGACGTACGAGTCGCTCATATGCTTTTTAGAAAAGCGGAGCGTTCGGGACATAGATTGTAACAAGGCATTACCCGGGTTATTAGCGTATGGGATAGCATCCGGGTCCCCCGCGGCAGCGGCGAGCGGCGGCGCGGCCCGGCAGGGCCCTTCCCGGCCGCGGTTTCTCTCCAAGGCGGCACCACCCCCACCCCACCCCCACCCCCGGTCGGCGCCATGGCGATGCAAGCGGCCAAGCGAGCTAACATCTGGCTGCCCCCAGAGGTCAATCGGATCCTCTATATTCGGAACCTGCCGTATAAAATCACAGCGGAGGAAATGTATGATATGTTTGGGAAATACGGACCTATTCGACAACTCAGAGTTGGAAACACTCCTGAAACAAGAGGAACAGCTTAAGCTTCTCAAGGAAAAATACGGACTTGATTACAAACCCACCAAAAAAAAAAAAAAAAAAAAAAAGTGCTTCAGATGTCCCCTACAAGAAATGGGTTTCTGCCTTGAACTAGCAAACGTCTCTGTGCTTAAAGAGAAGCCTTTTTGCCTTGATGGAGATAATTTATTCTGTATTCTGTATTTATGCTGTATTCTGAATGTGGAAATTGATTGGGACTAGGAGGCTGGCTTAAAGGCATTTTGCAAACGGGATTATTATTTTTGATCATTATTGTAATAACAGTTTTTTGATCAAAACCAGCCAAAATTATTTGTAAGCATTAGGCCTATCTGAAGAGAATGCCTTTATTTGAATCAGCAGTTAAGGTGTAGTTTAGTCTGATGCTGTGGTTTTATCTGCTCCTGGTGAATTTTTGAAGTGATGAAATCAGAGATACAAGGTATACTAAGAGTTACAAGGTAATAAGGTAATAATCTAAGGGTGCTGTCTTTTATATCTACAAGTGCAATATGCTTTTATGTAGCAGAGAGAAACTTTAACAATAATGTTGCTTGAGCGAGATGTGCATGTGACAACTTGGGAAAAGGGACATCACAACTGGAGTGCAACAGTGTTTCTATGTCTGGCAGAGTGAAATCTTTCAAGACCTGAGTTTAGACAGTCTAAAATAAATTGTTAGTATTCAGAAAACCCATCTTAAGCCTCTTTTGCTTACATAGTGTTATGGAAGTCAACTGCTATTGTAGAGAATTAATGATTTTTTAATACATATTAACAAATACTACTATTTTAACTTGAGGCAGTTGAGTGAGAAGTACTCACGTGTAGCATTTGAGGGAATGTCAGCATAAATCGCACTTACAGTAAGACTGCATTTTTAATTACTGTACTCGTTAAGATTCGATGATGCCATAAGGCTAAGGCCTTTTATCACAGATTGGTTCTGAACTAAAAGGTGTGTGCACATGTAGATATGCACATTTGTATTATTTTCCTTAATTGGCTACAAAATAATATAATTAGGTTGGGGACTAGATCTTGGGAATTTGTCTATTATACTTCTGTTTGTTAAGGAATGTGCATAACATACAGCACCCATGTAGGCTTGGCTTGTGGCATAGTTGTCAAATTTAGCATAGACATTCAGACAGATAAGCAACGTACTCTTCTTGTGTGTATCACCTACAAGCCATTATGGCTTAGTGTGTAAATCTGTATGTAACTGTTGAAAAATCCACTTATGAATGTATATAGCTTAGAACTAATTTCCCCCCTTTGTTAATTCTTTGATATCAATGAGGTATTCTTCAGAAAATGTATGGACTGGTTGGTTGCATAAGGGCAGTTGTTATTTGGACAGAAAATTGTTAATGGTCAGGGATTTTCCACTACAATATTTGCAAATAGTCCTAGTCAAACATCAGTTTGGTTTCTTTTTGGGTTTTGAGCTTGCATTAGTCCATGTTCAGAACTTTAAAATTGCCTTTGAATTTTTTAAACTTTTTATATCACTGGAACAGAAAGAGCATCTAAATTAAAGCTTCAAGCTAACTTTATTTTTCAAGTATTTCAGGAATTATACTTCTGAACTGAGATTTTATAAGTTGGCTGTGTATTTTCCTGTGTTAAAACGCTGTTATTGAAAATGGTCAACCAAGCCTATGTCGCCCAAAATAAAAACGGGGGAATTGTGGATAACTGGCTAGCTGAAAAAAGGTCTCATAGACATAGTCCAGCTGGCTGGACAAAAATGCACATCGCTCTCAGCTTATCTGAAGTAAAGCAAAATACACTGTCCTTGGCTGTTCTTGTTACACAATAACAGGAAGATTTCGGTGGGAAAAGAATGTTGCAGGTGGGAACAGATAACTACAGAAGAGAAACTAGGGGCGGGCTTGGTATTTAGGCAACGAACCAACAATGAGCTTAACTTTTGTAATATGTATGAGCTAATTATAACAAGGCATAAAAGGTGACTGTAAGGGACAATAAACGAAGTCTGCTGATCACTCATATTGAGTGACTGTGTCTTCCCTCCGTCGCGACAGTGACAGTTTTATGTGGCAAGTTTGATCTTAATCCTTGTTGGATTGATCGTTAGAATGACTTGCTTTCTTGGAATGTAGTGCATAAAATGACTCAATGAGTCAAGTAGTTGTTTTCAACTAGAAGAGGAGAGGAAAGGGGATACTTTGCAGGAGCTCTAGGTTTACAGGAGAGAGAAACAAAAGAGAAATTTTTCAACTTCCAAACTTAATACTGTTGGAGGGTCAGAAGGTTAATCTCTCCCTCCATATGAGGCTCAGCTCTGCGCTGCAGTTGGAGATGTTAGAGTCATGTGGCAAGACTTCTACAGCCCAGGTTTCATTTAGTGTTTCTGGGGAATTGCACAAGCCTGTGAGGACTCTAGTAACAGGTTATGTGGCATTTTAAGTTAACTTTGAGGTTTATACTGTTTTCCCAATTACAAGTCTCAAGGTCTACGTGCCTTGTAAGGTTTTGTAGTCCTCCCTCACCTTTGTCATGTTTCTTGATATTTTGGGGGGTGGGGCAGAAGAGTGTTATAGTTCACTGTTGTTCCAGACAATCCCTGTTTTCCTTTCCTGCAGGATGCAGTTGTCAAAACTGTTTGTTAAGTCTCTTAAATACCTGATAATAGTCCTATTAGATACATATATTCTAAGCAGAATGGAACCAGTTTCTATTTTGCTTAGAATCCCATATGTCACCTTTTGTCTTAAGAAGACTGAAAAGAAATCTAGAATATAGATTTTTTTTTTCTCTCCCAAGATTGTTTGTCCACATTAAACATCACAACTTTTCATGGACTGGGTTTTGTAGAAGAGTGTGCACAAAAAATACACATCAAGCTTTTGGAAGAGAAGTGAAATATAAAATCCCCTCTGGAATTTTCCCCCAAAATAGAATTTGTCATTTACCTGCTTTATTTGATTTTATTTATCATTATCTTCCTAAGTAAATTGTCATTTTAATTTATTAGCTTTGCCAACTTCAAATTTTAGCCATTATTTTGAGCTATGCAATCACATCCTAGATTAAGGAAATGTTACTATTGTATATAAAGCTTGGGGAAGGCAGGCACCTATTTTAATTACAAAAAGTGTTCTGTTTGGTGAGGTTTAGTTTGATGGGTGGGGGACATTGGTTTGTAACTGAGCTGCTCCTCTAGGGAAAAGTGAATGCAAGCAAAAGACATTTATGCAGTTTTATGTGCGTGTATCAGCCTTGTTTTGGAATGACGTTAAGTTTAAACACAATGACTCTAGAGAGAAGAGCATAAAGAGGTGCATCTTGAGCAACAACGCCTTTTAGCTGGGGGTTGTCATGATTTGTATCCTCTGTAAATTGATACAGCAGGGAAGTCCTGTAACATGCATTCATCAGTGAGTCATGTATTACAGTAGAGATTTGTGAGGTTTGGTAACATTAGAGGGAAAGAGTTACAGATTTTTTTGTTAAGGATTATGTAAGTAAGAGCACGAAAAGGAGAAGGATGTGGGTAGGGCTTCTGGTGAGGGGAGAAAGAGGAAGCCTAGGATGTGGTTTGAGTCCTGCTGTTTAAAAAACACACACATTCATGAAACAGTTCTTGTTTTGTTTATCTTTTAATTTCAGAGCAGAGATCAGGGTTTTGATCTGTAAAGAACTGTTTCTTTTGTACTGAATGTAATGCTTCATCAGAGCGCAGTATGTTTACCCATTCTAAGGAACAATTGTATTCAATACTCTTAACCCTGTCACGCAGCCAGTCTCTAATTGTGACTGTGGCTTCCCTGGGGGAGGCTGTGCTTGCTACCAAGTGAGATCCAAGCAGATTTGGGAAGTGTCAGCATTATGGCTCCTTTGTTGATTTTTTCTGAGATTTAGTGAAGCATAACCTTGTAATGGGGATTCGGTCATGAAGAGAAAACAGGAATCCTGAAAAGATCAAACTTTTATAACTTTACATATCTGAAGAACTTGGTCTTGAGCTGTTCTTCAGTTTTTATGCCTCTAAGGATCTGCCTGAGTCCCTACCTAAGGTCCTTGTTCTTTCCATGTTCCTTATCAACATTTACTGTGTTTTAAGTCTTTTGTAGTGTTTAGATTAATGGTTCCATGTCCTCACTGCCTTAACTCTTCTGATGGAGTAGAAACTTTCTCATGTAACTGGGGAAGCAGTTTGATAGACACTTGAAAAAAAAATTAAGGAACAGATTCATCAAATCCCTGGTTTCTGGCTTATCCAGAGAACCTGGAAATCATAGAATCATAGAATAGTTTGGGCTGGAAGGGACCTTTAAAGGCCATCTGGTCCAACGCCCCACCCCTGTGCAATGAGCAGGGACATCTTCAACTAGATCGGGTCGGTCAAAGCCCCGTCCAACCTGGCCTTGAATGTTTCTAGGGATGGGGCATCTACCACCTCTCTGGGCAACCTGTTCAATGCCTCGTCACCCCCATTCTAAATGCTTTCTTCCTTATATCTCTGTGCTCCATCCCTCTGATAATTTCTGTGGCCTTCCTCTGGACCCGCTCCAACAGGCCCATGTCTCTCCTGTGCTGAGGTCTCCGGAGCTGGATGCAGTGCTCTGGGAAGGGGGGTCTCACCGGAGCAGGGCACAGGGGCAGAATCATCTCCCTCGACCTGCTGCTCACGCTTCTTGTAATGCAGACTCAGGATATGGTTTGCTTTCTGGGCTGCAAGAGCACATTGCTGGCTCATGTCCAGCTTTTCATCCACCAGTACCTGCAAATACTTCTCTGCAGTGCTGCTTACAATCCCTTCACTGTCCCAGCCTGTATTTATTCTGGGGCTTGCCCCAACTCACATGCAGGACTTTGCACTTGGCCTTGTTGAACCTCATGATGTTCATATGGGCCTGATTCTTGAGCTTGTCCATGTCCCTCTGGATAGCATCCCATCCCTCAGGCATGTTAACCACACCACCAAGCTTGGTGTCATCTGCAAAGGTGCTGAGGGTGTACTGAATCCCACTGTCTGTTATTGATGAAGATATTAAAAAGTACTGGTCCTGACATGGACCCCTGAGGGACACCACTGGTCACCGATCTCCATGTGGACACTGATGCGTTGAGCCCTACCCTCTGGGTGCAACAGTCCAACCAATTTCTCATCCACTGAACAATCCACACATCAAATCCATATCTTTCCAACTCAGAGAGAAGAATGTTTTAAGAGACCATGTCAAAGACCTTACAGAAGTCCAGACAGATGACATCCATAGCTCTTCCCTGGTTCACTGATGTGGTCACTCCATCATAGATGCATTATCTAGATTATTCACCATGTAACAACAGTGTGTAAGAGATGGGTGTAAAATGCACTAATGTGCTTATGGACAGGTTCTTACCAAAGTGACAGTAAAAGTTAAGTACACATTGGTACCAAGACTGTGCTACTGTCTCTTAAGCACTCAGGTAATTCATGGGAATGAATGCAGGTGGGCAGGCATGTGATGTGCATAATACAAAGGATGTGAAGAAATAACATTTAATGTTATTAAATTACAGGTACCAAAAGTAATGCAGGATCCTCTGTCTTCTACCCAGATATCTAGGGTTGTGCATGTCATTACACATTGAAGTCTGGTGAATTTACCACACTCCCTGAACTATACTGTGTTCAGTAGGTTTCACTAGATTGGAGCATTTCCACTTTTTTTTTTTCTTTTTGTTGTTGTGTTGCTTTTTCCCCCACGGCATAATTAAGCATAAGTGTACTTTTGTATTATAACAGTGTTTGTATCTCTTACAGGACTTAATAAAGCTCTCAGACTATGAAGGAGTTTTTAGTGTTAGTGCAAGGTGTTGCTAATTAGTATATTGTCGTCTCTGAATACAGAAGTGCTTTCTGTTTTGGCTGTTGATAATAGTCAAATGATATGCAGGTATGGCCTGTGGTTAATGCCACTCAGTTTTCCAAATACATCACTAAAAGCCTGGGTGAATTTGTGTTTATGTGTGAATTACTACCAGCATTTCAAGCACGTATAAGATACATTTCAAGTATTCAAAAGGATTTTGATACTGTATTTTGAATTAGTAAGTAGCTAATATTGCACATAGATTTCATCACCGGGAAAAATTGATGATTGAGGTGTCTTTGAAAAAAATCTTACTTGCATATAAGGAATAAAAAGGCTTGTTTTTCTTAACACTGGGACTTGTCTGTCTTGTCTTCTGGCCAAGATTTAAATGAAAGCTCCTTTCTCAGTTTTCTGAATGCCATGCTTTGAGGTCTTAAATCCTTTATTTGTCTCAAACACAGAGATGGGGGGGTTCTGCCAGCTGTAGTTCTAGCTTAGGTATTTGTTATGCCAGTACCTGAAAAATGCTGTGGTTCTTGTGTGTGTGCTGCCCAGGCTTGTTGGGCTAGTACCTCTGTTTGTAGGGGCCTTCAACTGCTTTCCCACTTCACTTAAAGGGCAGAATTGCTGAGGTGGTGCTCATTTTGTGTGATCTCACCCAGACCATAAAAAGACTTTTTTAAATGCTGTTTTCCATCTATAAATAGAATTAAATATTCAATAACGGGATTGAAATACTACCAAATCCCATTTCATTTCTAGATTGGCTTTTATTTCATGTCAGCCGCCAAGGCAAACCTTTCCTATTGCTGTACTCTGTGCAATGTTTTGCCTTGAGAGTTGGAATGAATAACAAAAAGATTAATAATTAAATAAACAGATAAATCTGTCACTAACATAGGTGAAGTACCCATGGTTTGTACTGGTTTTGTGAGTATTGTTTCCTGTAGATTTTTGCTAAAGTACCTCTTGTGGCCTGAAAAATGCAAACTGCTCTGTGAAGTATTTTACAGAAAAGTTCAAACTCTTTATTTAAAGCATTTCAACATAGTTTGCAATGAACCTTCCAGAGGTCTTGCATTTCATCTGTTAGTGATACTGTTCATAGTTCTGCAAAATGCTACAGTTTTGTTTTTCACTGGAAAAGTAAAAAAAAAAAAAGGTGCTTATTTTAATTAATCAAGCTATAGCTTATGTTAACTGTTTATTTTCTTCTCTGAAATGCAGCAACAGAAGTAGTCAGAAATGTTAGCCTGTCTTTGAGACAAACCCTCTTAAACAAAAGACATTATAGGGATGTTTGCAGGTAATCAGAGGAATAGGTTTATGAATAGTTGTCATAAGTAAATACATATATACACACGTATACGCACATTCACATAATCTAAGTGTATGGTGCTCCAATTACAAGTAGACTAGGAGTGAAAGAAATCAATAGAAATGACAGAATGTAGCGTTACTGTGTTTAGAAGAGGATTGTGAAAATGAAAATCTGAACAAAATAAGGAATGTCTTTTATAATTTTGCAACTCTTTCCCATTAACAAACGTAGTCAGTTATTAAATCTCCCAATAATCTAAAAAATGAGAGCAGCTTAGCGTTTCTTTTATTCATAAAACATTTGTCTTCTATACCTTTTTTGAAAGGTAATTAGACATAATAATCCATCATTCAAGTGCGTAGCTATTGTCTTCTGTCTAGCAACATGGCGTTCTGCCAGTGTCTCCTGCTAATCTAAGAGTAATACTTGACTTTTAACAGTCTTAATATCTATTGCATGACATATAGTTCGTATTCTTCCTAAATGTTGGGGTATGAAGAGGATTCTTGTACAATAATGAGGTGAACTGTTTGTTAACACATAGATTGCATTGGGATTTGAAGTTACTTTAGTTAACAGAGGTGAAAAGATCTGCAAATAGTTTTCCACTGGCTCGACTGATCCATCGTGTTTATCGACCAACTGTGTATACTGTCTGTGAGCTGGAAATTATGACTTCAACTTCTGAAAGGATCTTGGATTCCTTATTGCTTGAGTAAAAGATTTATTTTGTAGGCTTGATTTATAATTTTATGTTTTGCAGGCAGTAAAATACCCATAAAAGCCTTTTGTGGTCTAGCCACAAGAGGACAAAAAGCCACAGTGGTATCAATGTGGGTTACAGAGGAACTGAGGTTTAATTGGAAGACTTGTGATTATGGTTTTTGAAGAGTAATTACTTGAACTAGCCTATTTGATTATGCTGATGAATTTGTGCTTTGATATTATGAATTTTAATACTCTTTAGCTTTCTGTGGAAGTGACCTAAAATAATTTTGGTCCCTTTTAATGATTATGACTTCATCAAGCTATTGTGTTCCCTAGAAATTACAACTATCAACCTCAAAGGGACAACTCTGAAAAGAGTGCTTTTTCCTGCAACCAGTCATAGGTTTCAGTGCCAAGGAGATGAGAATAGGCATAGCTAACACTGGTTTTAGACAGAAGTGCCAAATGCCTGATACGATTCATCTTTCCTGCAGTTAACAAAGGATAGGGTGGAAAAGGGAAAAGAAAATAAGAAAAACAAAGAACTAAATTATAATCTGTGCATGGAGAAAATTATTTGCTTTCTTTTTATTTTCAAAGTGTTATCACAGTCACAGGCTTTACTATTTGAACTGAGATAAAATAACAAAATGCAGAGCCTATTTAATTAACTTAAATGGATTTTAATTTTCATATGCAATCTCAGTTGTAGAGACTAAAATTTTTTCAAAATATTTTTTATAAAAAGATTAATCCTACATTTTAACTCCAGTAGACCTAACCTGTGTACTGAGATTTTAAAATCTCATCTTTCTTTACTCTGGGCAAAACTATGTCTACTACCTACCATTTAAATGCCTGCTTTTTCAGTAAAAAGTTCTTTATCTTAGTTGACTCAGTGCTGAACTTCTGTCCTCATTACAAAAGTGGATGTATGGTTAACATGTAAATATTCTTTGAAGGTATAAATGGAAATAATGCAAGTGCACTCCAGCAGATCATGCAAATTTTTCCTCTCTGGGTTACAAAAGCCTGATGCAGAGTAGTTTGCGCAGAGTGTCAGAACTGCAGGAGGACATTAAGAAAAGGCTGCAAAAATTCTAAAGTTCCACTCTATGAAAACTTACTGCTGACTTCTGAATCCCCTTAGCAGATGATGAGTTGGAAGAAATACTTAATTACAATACGAATTTGGTAAAAAAAACCCCAAACAAGACAGCTCTGTGTTGTGGCTGGCAACTTATCCCCTGATTTTGTTGGGCTGTCTCATTTCTCCTAAAGCTTCTATAAACAAAGTATACAGATCTTGCTCTGAAAATCTGAACTGGCTTGCTCTGTGGTACAGATAAGGGGAGGAGAACAGGTGCATTTTTTTTATAGACAGTGTCTGCACAGCTCAAAGTGCTGTTCCCACTAGTCATGTCTCCTTTTTTTCAGTTTATTCATATTTACTTACTGCATTTTGAATTACTGTGAACGTGAACTCAATAGCTTTTACGTTGTACTGTGGCACTGACTGAGATTTGCCCCGAGATCTCTGCTGTCCTACTAATATAATTGGCCATTTGTATCTTTTGCATTCTTCATTCATTATAAAGACAAGGTAGGAGAGCATGTTAGGCAAGTTAGGCTTGCAGAGAATACAGTGGCAATGATAAAATTGTTCTAAACTTCTGCCAGTAAGAAAGGCAAAAAGTAAAAATAATTTAGAAGGCTGGATGTCAACAAGGACAAATCTAGTGACAAAAAGAATGCAATTTAAAGATAAATAAGGTAATTACAGATTTTAGTTTTATTACTATATGTATAATCTTCTATCATACCTCTTGGTGGTTGCTTGATTAATGAATGGGAGAGAGACAGTTTTCATATTAAGGTATCAGTTATGCAGAAATGTATTTTGTTCTCAGAGGGCAGAGGTGGCCCATCTCAGGAAACGCTTCCTAGATAAACATTCCCTTCAAGGTATTGAAAATAATGAAATAAAATAACATTTGCCAGAGTGGAACTATTTGAGGTTGCTGATTCGCATGTAAGATGTATGCATAACATTTTTGCAAGGCATTTAATTTAATTCTTGAAGAACTATTATTTGTGACGTTAGTCTGGATTGCTAAGGATGTATGTTTAATTTAAAAAAAAAAAAAAGTGTCAAGCTTCTCAATATGAAGGGTGAGAGTCTTAAACATTTTCCTGATGAAATATGTTTTAATTCCTATACAGTCTCTTTCAGGTTAAATAGGTTTACTCATACAGTGAAATGCAGTTGAAGGTAAGTAAGGGTACTTCTTGCTGTGAGGGGTAGATCTATTCAACATGTTGTCTTCATGGTTTCTGTAGTACTTCCTACATTTTTTTTCTGTGATATTTTGCATTATTTTAAAATTTACTCTCTTAAAAAAACCAACCAAACAAACAAACAAACAAAACCACTAAACCCAACACAAAAAAAACCCAACAAAAAACCAAAACACAAAGCACAAAAAACCTTCAGGAGATCAGCATTTGAGTTCTGAGAAGGTACATTTGAGATCCAAATGTGCCATCTGCCAGTTTAAGTTAATGTGTGTGACACTTGGGAGATGCTGTGAGAGAGCCTTTCTTTCAGTAGCACCCACTTAAAGGTGGTGCCTTAAGGCTATCATTGCTTATTTAATACTGCTGAGACTTCTGTGGTCTGGAAATTAAGCTCAAATTCTTGTAAAGGACAGATTTCATTATGAAGACTCTTCCGGTTTTGCTTTGCTAGAAGAGTAACACCTCTTGCAGGATTTCTATAGTGCTCTGGCTGCTTCCTTCATAATCGCCTGGTGAAGTAGCAAGTGATGTTTGCTTGTTTTTGTTACAGCCATTAAAATAGCCTTTTAAATTCGTTGTTTTTAAAGTCGTGTTTAACATTTACGTAAGGGAATCAGTGACAAATTCCAAATGAAATGTTAGAAATCCGAAACTGAAGGACTTCAAGTTTCACTGACACTCTTTCCGCACCGTCCAGGCCCAATAGATATACTGTTTGCTTGTATTAAGAGGTCAGGCACTAAACAAAGAGTAGACATTGGAACAGATTGGTAATAATTGCAGCTTCTTACTCATTTAGCTGAAAACTATTCATCAGCTTCTAGCAAAGTAAGTTGTAAAAATCATTAACAGGAAAAGGCTAAAATTAGTAAACTGATTAATTCCTGCAAACTATTGATGATGACTTCTTGTCATCATATTTTAGTTTTCTCATCAGCTTTTTTAAAATATAGATATATACACATATGTAAAAAAAAAAAAAAGCACAAAACGTGCGTGTATGTAGAACTGTACATTAGTCTTGCAAGTCTGCCTGTGTTGAAGAAATGAATCTGAAGCACCAACAGAAAGCGTCACAAGCTCATGTGAATGGTTGTACCATCTGGCCTCTAGGAAGGTTTCCTGCTCATTTCAGCTGAGAGATGTACCATGTTTGTATGTAGTGTGAAAACAGCAGGATTTACAGATCAGAGCCTGCACAGGAGACAATGCAATATTGCTTTGTATTCCCTGCACCTCTAACTGCAAAGTGTTAGCATGTTCTTAAGATCATAAAGGTTTCCTAATAGACAGCAAAACCCACCACTTTGTTCTTAATTCAGTTCCAAATGCTTTAGGAAAATAGGAAAATAAGAGCTTGAAAGTGTCTCTTAGCAGGTTCTGAGCAGCTCCGTGTTCATTACACCATTTGGAAGACCCCTTCAACAAAACAGACAAAGGCAGCAAGGATGGTCAGAGCTGTGATACAGCTGATAGACAAGGAAAGAGTAAGCAATGTAGGAATTCTGAGTTTGGAAAGGATATGTTTAAGAAGCTGTGTGAGAGGGGTATGTTAGACTGCAAATGCCACAGAGGTGATGACTAGCAAGACATAGTTTGCTATTTTCTAGCACTTTAGAAAATAAATGTTTTACCCAGTGGAATTGTACATATTTGTTTGATGGTCACTCAATATTTAGGCAGAACTCTGTTTCATTCTCTGTCTAATTCAAAACTGGTGCTGCATGCAACAAATGTTTAGACTCACTCTGAGAAATTAGAAAACTAGAGGCACAGTATTCAATATCACCCTTACTGTGTTCATATGTATATGTAGCTGTGTTAAGGAATATTTATCAAAATTCAGGTTGATGGAGTCACAAAACAAAGTCACAGGAAAGGCATTCTGAATACAAATCACTGCTTTTCCTAGGGGCTTCTTCCTATTTTTCTGTTTAATCCTGCAGTAAAAATCTGCTCATCCTTCATGCCCCCCACCAATTTGTGATTTACAGAGATATTTTTTTTTTCAATTTTCAAATTGGTAATTTGACCTGTAGCATAGGATAAGTTTCAAAGTGGAAAGAACTCAATTAGGAAAAAACATCTTTATTCATGACTTACCAAATAATGAATGTTCATTTTTGCCTTAAATTTCCACTGCAAAATCTCACTGGCCTTATATGGTTTACATGGGTGAGACTGGAAGGCATCATTTGGCACTTAATTGGACTGTGTGTTTGGGAACACATTTCCTGTAATGCATTTAACATGCTTTAAATCTAGTTTCACTGAGACACCTTTGGGACTTTATGAAGAATAACAGGGATGTCTGAAAGCAGATTTGTTAATTTCTGTGCGCAACTGAGGTGGAATTAAACGGCAAAGCAATTTAAAAGTGCTTGCTATTGTAAAGAGTAAAGTTTTCTTTTCAGTTTTAGGTATTTCGATACGCTCACGTTTGTTCTCAGCAGTGCAGTAAAGCTTTAATTACTTTGAATAAAAATACCTGCAATCAAAGTTTGGTTTCAGAGCAGCTGAATTTGAACACAGTGGAAAGAGCATGTTTATAAATCTCTACCTGATTCCATATAAGTGTTACTCATTTTTAATGTCAGGTTTTCCTGATGCTTTCATGCATGAAAATGTCAGGGTTTTTGTTATTGGTGTTGTCTTGTGTAACAGACGTGTACCCTTATATCGCAACAGGGTTTCTCAGTGAACTGAACAGTGAGGTATGACATACAACAGTCCTATGATAATTATTTAACATCTCTATTGCACTATTGATTAGGAATTAAGTAGGTCAGGATCTACTGTACTAGGCACTGTAGAAGCATATAGAATGTGTCAGCCCTTGCTTCAAAGAGCTTGTAGCCTAAAAGGCAGCATATACCAAGTGAATAATGGAGATAAGGAGGGAGAGAGGAAACGGAGAAAGCACAAAATAAATGGCGTTGTGGCATTCTTAGTCCTTTGACTATCTTTTATGTCAAAAAATGAAGTGTTTCACCCACCTGTTTGAAGGGTAGAGAGAACCATTTTGTTGTCCGGTCTGACTTCATATTTAAAACATGTCATAGAATTTTCTTTCATAATTCCTGCATCAAGCCCCATGACATCTGGCCCTGCAAGAAAGTTTATTTATTAAAAAAAACCCAAACTATTAAAAATAAGTATTAATAACTTAAATGTCTCCCAAAGGTAAGACTGTTTACCTAGAGCTGCTTCTCTGGCTAGGCTTTTCAATCTTGAATGTTCACTCTTACTGTAACACTAAGTCAGGGAGGAACGTAACATACACAAGGGTACTAATGAATACTCTGGTAACTCGAAAGGCTGGTATACAGTGAGTTATGAATGTTGGTAGTTGTGTTTTCCCTACAGGACTTTTCATTAAAGAAATCTGAAAAATCAATTATTGAAGAAATCAAATATTCTAGAAGTTTTCTTTTTATTTGTGAAAAAGAGTTTGTGAAATTGTTTTGGATTTGAGATCTCAGTTCAGCTTAAGCAACTTCCTTTCTCTTGAGTTTTTGTGTATTTGCTAGGGAAAATAGATGCTAGGCAGATCTGAATAAACCGAGAATGACGTGCTGGCCAGGGGGGAAAGTAAATGTGTCATAATGGTGTCATTAAACTTGATTTAGTCCCAATGATATAAGAAAGGGAAATATGTATTCTATAGCGGTCATTACAGAAGCAATAATCTCGTAGCTGTGGAATTTGGGGTAGGCTATCTGATCATCTTCTTTTCCCTCTGAAACCAAAATAGTAACACCCTGATGAATGTTGTAGTCTGCAGACCATATGTGATTCTACTCCTTTGCCAACTTGTTTTTGGGTTTTACTGCCTATTTTTCCCTCTTGACAGCTTATTTGAATCCCTGCAAAAGATAAAAGAGAATTATAGATTTAGACCAAAAAAAAAAAAAAAAAAGAACATTTAATGTCAAAAAATGTCTGTCACAGAAAATTGACAGAAAACTTTAGGAATGTCTTATCTCAAGAAAGAGGATTTTGTTAGATAATGTTGGAGGGTTTTATTTTCACTTTCATTTGCATTCTTGCTCTTTTATTCAGGACCAAGGGAAATTTCCAAGCCGTATGAATTCCTTGGCTCTAAGAAATGTTGAGGTTTGACCAGCTTTAGGAACATTAACAAATCTGAAGTGATGTCCAGGGTTCAAATGGGCAATAGCAAAAATTATCTTTTTCTTTTTTTTTTTACATGGCTTTTTTTTATTTTATTTTACGATATTCTATACAGAATACATGGACTTTTGAAAATGCTTTAGGTAGAAACACTTTGCTGCACATATAGAAAAACTGATTTGATACAGCTTTGCATTTTATTTTTTTTTCTGTGAACTGAGATTTACAATAGTGGAGAAAATTCTGTCAAAAGATTATGAACACAGATGGGAAAAGAATATGGGATATGGGAGGAAATGCAAAAAGAATAAAACTAAGGAGAATATCAAAATTAGGTAGAAATTTTAGTATTTTATATAAGCCAACAAATTGTTGTTCTTCCTCTTCTCCCCTTAAAAAATCAGCTACTTTTATGAAGGACCATATCTTTCTTTCTTAGTTATTTAAAATATTCTGTCTCTTTTTTTTTCTGTTGGTTCTTCTGAATTTTGATATTTTGAGTTGATAAAGCTTGCATTATTTTCAAATCCTTTTGTATAGGCTTTCATGGAAAAAAGTTTATTTTTTATAAATACTTACAAGACTTTTTTATTATTGTGAAATTATATATATATATATAACCATCTTAGAGTCTTTCTACTGCCTTTGGAAGCCCATGCTACTGTGTGCTTTCTTGAAAACAGGATTATTTCTTGAATCAATTTTAAATTAGCTGATTGTCCCTTTCACTTCCTTCTGGTTTTCCATTTATGTTAATATGATCACACAGAGTTTAGCCTGACTAAGATAATCAATTAAAGAATAATAGTAAAATTGCCATTTCAACCAAGTCTGCCTCAGGTAGCCAGGAGATGCTGAAAGGAGGCTACATTCTCTCTCGTTTCACTTCCAAGTACTCCCCTGAATTAAGTAAATGTAAGCTGGAGTTATGCTTTGTAACTGTCTCAGGAATGAAGTTCTGAAACTGTCAAAGAAGTAGTACCTGGGCGAGGATATGCACTAGGTTACAAAATTAAAGACCATAAATCTATGATGTAATTGTGTATGACATTGGCAATTGAAGGAGGCTCCTTCCTCATGCCTCTATAAAGAGAAAGCTGAAGGCAATTTCAAGCATTTTCATGCTTTTAACTATATGAAACAGTTTCATTACATTCAGCTGGTGAGTGGGGGACTATGTAATCAAGAGAGATGAATAGGAAAGGGCTGGGTTGCAAAGTACTGGCACAATGAGAGTTGACAGAAGTCATGTCAATCCTCTTACTACTCATAATTACATCTTTCAAGAGAAAACACTATGAATGAACAACTAGGAAGGAGAAAGGAAAGGAAGAAAATCCTGTAGGAGAAAAATGATAAAAGGAAATTTGAATGGTTTGGCAAGATGAACCTGAGAATAAGAGATGTCTGAGGAAAGTTAGAGATAGTGAGAGTAGATAGAAAATACAATTGAGACAAGAATTTTGTCTAACTGTTCTTTTTGCTGCTGGCTGATTTAGGGCAGCTCCACTCTGTTAACCCATACCGTATGTAAACTCTTGTAGGATGTGGTTGGTTATAATTTCTTTTTATAAAATGTAAATGGTTTTCTGTTATTTGCAGTGTTGCAGCCTAACACTAATGCAAAAAATATAATGTAAATAACAGTCAACACTTTAATTTCTTAACCTTTTAATGAACCTTTATTCCCTGTTCTGTAATTCCTTTCATAAGCATTCCAATGAAGAAATTTAGATACTTTATACTCAGTTTCTTTCCCTATTGCTATTTTTGGCAATTAATCACCATTAGGCAATTAGAAAAATCTGTCCTGATGGGATTTATTCATGTTCCAATAGTTTTGCTGGTTAGAACCACGCTTGTTAATGAATTCTTTCTTTTCATGTTAAGGTATGTATTGTTTTCTCAGTATACATTTAAAGAAACTGGTTCTATGAAGTTTCATATATTTGTTTGTATGATATGATCATAAACCAGTTTGCAGCATTTTAGTTCATAAAATGTGCATCTTCACCCAGACAACAGAACATTTCTAATGAATGTCTAATAGTTTTATATCCCAGGCATGTCACTCACATTCACTTTGGTTCAGATAGTTTGCAGTGGTTGAATATGAAAATTAAGGTTTTTGAAGGGGCATTGGTAGGGAAGTTTTGCGTTATCAACATTATTATTATGCAAGTTTAGAAACTAAATGGATAAATTCAGTTTCTGGCACTGGCAGCACAGTACAGAAGCAGATTCCCTACTTACTGTTTGAAACCCATATGAATTTCTGGTAGAACCTTGCCCTAGTTAATTAAAATACAAAAAAAAAATAAAAATTGGAGAACAGACCCACAATCTTAATTAACACCCTCTAATTTAACTGTGTGATTTCTTTGAATTAATAATTTTTCTTCATTTTTTTAACTCTCTCCCATTTTATGATGAAATTTGTGAAACATGAAATTATGCCTTACAATAAATAAAGTTTCTTCTTTGAATAGAATCCTGTGTATTCAGCTGCTTTGGTATGACTCTGTGGTTCGCAGAGGCTGTGGTTTTTAAGAGAAAAAATGTGTTCTCAGAAAAAAAACATTCCTGGAAGTACATATGTATCAAAATTATTGATACAGATGTTCTAGAAAAAAGTACTTATTAGAAAAGGATCTTCAAGTCTCGAAGACTGATATTTATTTTTTTCTTTTGTTTTGTTTGGGTTGGTATATTTTCCTTCAGAGTGTAAAAGAAGATAATGTTCATGAGTCATATGCTCTTAAGTATGTTGTTTTGTAAAGTACACTATCAAAAGGAAAGGCAAAATTCCATGAAGTCTAATATCTGTAATTAGAAAACTAGATTTTCATTGTAATTAATGAAGAATCAAGTTTTGTCTAACTGAATGTAAATCTTTTTTTCCAGGAACCATTCAGTAAATGAGAAATATCTTTAGGCAGAGATGTTTCTGAACACTGTGCAGAACATAATTGAAGGTTTAAACATTTACCTTTGACTTTCTACTGCATAAGCAGTAAAACCAAAGGTTGAAAATTTGAAAAAGCATCTGTTTATCTGCTTGCCTCTCTCTTTCATGTGTGTTATGAGCATAAGAGTCATATAACATATGTCTTAGGAATTAAATGGACCACAGGTAATGTCTTGATTTGCTTATGAATTTACAATCAAAGGTATAGATAGATTTCTAGAAATATGAGTGATCTGAATTAGTTATTGAGGGGTTTGCTGAGGGCAAATGTCTCTCAAATAATATTAAAGTTGGGGCAGCATGGTGTTGAGATAAAGACAGATGTTGAGGTGTTGTTCTCTTAAAATACTTGGTGCAATATTAGAATTCTGGGAAATACCTCCTGGCTGTATTAAAAGAACTTTTTAATTAAAGAACTTTAAAATTAAAAATATAAACAAAAATCAAATAAACTTTTTTTTTGGGGGGGGAGATAAATGTTAATAAAAGCAATCTTTTAGAGACTCATCTGTAGTACAAATATCTGTTAATATGTTTTGGAGAAATAGATCCCTTATGAATGTTACTGAACTAAGCAGAGACAATAGTTCATGGACAATGCATTAACTGAAATGGGGTGAAATTGCTCACATTATTTACTGTGAATGATTTACTGAACTTTAAAAAGAGGCTGAATTTAAGAGTTATGGTAATACCACTCATAACAATGTATTCCAGTTGCAGAGAAGAATTGAAATAGTTTCTTCATGAAAATTTACCAATTTTAGATATGTCAATCAAGTTTAGATGTATATGAATCCAAACTCATAATACTGATCTATGTATGTCTATCCCACTTACAAAAGTATGAATTCAGATCTAATATGCACTGTAAAATTTAGTTAAATGACCAGGTGAATGCAATTCAATCATTTTTGGCTTTTTGTAGCATTGAGAGCAGGAAGGAGCCTAGTGGTTTCCTTTAAAAAAGATCTTGTTGCTTAAGTTACATTACAATATTAAAAAGTTTCAACACTCCATAAAGCTGAAAACCTCCCGTGAGAAGAAAATGAGAGTACAGAATTATAATTCAGGAAATTAATTTTCTTGTCAGATAGGATTTGACTTTCTGTGCATTCTTGTAAAGTTTTCATACCAGCTTGGGTAAACACTTTATATCCTGGACCCACAGTTAATCTGAGACTACTTAACATCACAGTGCCAATATGAAGAGGTCTGAAAGTGGGCATAAATTATTTTACCATGACAGAGTGATGCACAGTGCCATTATTTTTTAAATGAGAATTAAGATTCTTGTCTCCCCCTGCCAATACGTTGATGTTCAGATTTTACCAGAAAAGGAAAACTACATGCTCATTCGTAGCATATTTTTCAGGTTCAAAAATAATTATAAAAGGTTTCATAAAGTTTTTCTACTTGTTTGGTATTTTATCCTTGTTGCTTCTTTAGTAAAAATATGAAAATAACATTTGGATAAATTTATTTAAATATTATGCCTTTTGATCTCCAAAATGTTATCATGTTTATAGTTCATAGTCTTTTCAGTGTTTCTGCTACATTTTCTGGTTCTCCCCACCCCCACCCCCCACCCCCTCCCCTGAACCTGTATTTCTTTTGTAGCAGTATCTTAAGTTACGGTATTTCTTATTTATTGAGAGTGGAATTATTCTCACTTCCTCTTGTTTTTTTCTTCTGTTACTAAACGATCACTTAGTATTCTCTTAGAGCAGTGGAGCACAATTCTCAGAAAGAAAAGCATATGCAAGGGAATGTTTTATCTTCTGTTGACTTAGTCTGGGCTGCTTTGAGTAACTTAGGAATAGCTATGTGATCAGGCATTTAAGGAAAAACAAGGTTTGAGCCATTTGCAGTCCAGTCTCATTGAAGGGCTGATCTATTTCCAGTGACAACGTCTGGAGGGATGACAATAACAACATCTGCAGCATCACCAAAGACTTTAAATCTTCACATTCAGAGTTCTGAAATAATCTTACAGATGTCTTTACTTCATTACATGGCTACGGGGGGATTGTCTCATCTGGTGTACTTTGCAGCTGAGTGTACCTTTAACAAGCAATCTGGCATTAGCCTTCTGTTTCTGCCACTGGAAAACACAGAATTGTTATATATCACTGGTACTGTTAATTCCACTGCTGTGCTAGGCATCATTAAAGCTCAGAATGCTGAAAGGCATATCAGGGGGATTAATTTTTACTTAAGTGAATCTACATTAAGCAACTCAAGAACACTGTTGCAAGTCATAACCAGTTTTCTTTTTTCCCCACAATTTCAAGATGAAAGGTGTTTACTTCAAACCTCCTGGCCTAAGCAAACTTAATTTGGGAAAAGCTTTCTTATTTTTTTTCCAAATTTGTTGTCATTTTGTTGTGCTAAGAAGCTTCTGGAAGTAGTAAAATGTTATATAGTTCAAAAAGCTTAGGAATGTCCTTTTGTTTCAACCCTGGAAGACCAAGAACATTGAAAGGGAGGACACACCAGACCTGGACATATATAAAAGAGTGATTTGACATCTGTGATATGTATTTGAGTGAAAGATTTCTCAATTACAGTGTACTGTCTCATGTTCTACTTTGTGGCTTTGTTGTTCTGAGTACTACTGAGAGTAAGTAGGCAGGTGCCGACGGCGAGGGAAGTCAAGCAGGCAAACTCAATGTGAGTGATAAAGCAAGCTTCACTTTATTGTGGTGCGATTGTGTCTTATATACAGTTCCAGTTAATTATGCCTACTAGTCATCTGCCGGTTGGCTAAGCTCTAAAGGGTTACATTTTCATACGTCCTCCTACTTGCGGTTTCTGCGGATAGCTAGCTACATATTTTTTTTTCTCTCTTTACGCAAATTCCTCAAAGTTATTTTCAACATTAGGCACAAGGTCAGTGCCTTTCTCAGCTTCCTTATCAGCATGCCTCAGCACAGCTGCAAGGCCTGCTTCAGCTAACTTACGCTAACTTTGTTTCACAAAGATCTTCAAGGGAGTCATGGCCGTGATCACACAGCCATTCTGCAACAATTCCCCCTTTTTCTCTTTGCGCAAGCAAAACTTGTGCAGTTACACGCTCGAGTAATTTTCGAATACAAGAGAGAGCACAGCTTAAACATACGAGTCCAATGATAACAATTATTACTATAAGCAACACACTTTGCAACAGCCCTTTTAACTACCAGAAGACCGCCCTAATAATAGAGCACCATAACTTTGTCCATTAATTATCAGAGGTCCTCGGACATGAGTTGCAATTTTTTGTGGTCGGTTGTCAATTAATGTTGTATCTACTGCTGTTGCCAGGTCCAGGCCGAGGCTCCCTCGGGTGGCGGGTTGTAACACGGTGTCTGTCGATAAGAGTTGGTCATGTCTCCTGGAGGGGGTGTCGTGAAGGTGACAGGAGTCGCGATTGGGGTCGACGCACTGCGGCTCCTTGCGCTCGGTTTCCCGTTTCCCGACTGCCGACAGACGTTGGTGTTGTGGGTTCCTTGCTGACAATTTCGGCACCACACTTGATGTTGTCAACATTGGTCACAGGTATGTCCTGGCTTCCCGCATCGATAGCAGAGGAAGTCTCGGCGCGTGGTGGTCGCTGGCTTTGGGGGCGCGGTAGCCCCAGGGGGGTGCAGAGGCGCAAGCGCTGCAAATGCCTGACTTTGGGCTTGCACTAAATCTCTCCCTACTGCTTGGATTGCTTCCACTAGCAAGGCTTGCTGACCTACTGGCACCCGACTCATTCGCTCTAGCAATGTTTCTACAGAAGAATCTAAGGGCAGGGTTACTAAAATGCCTTTGGTGTAACTGTTACTATTCTCCAAAATACATTGGCGCAATAACGGCCCTTTCATAGAGTTAGGTATA
Source organism: Falco naumanni (assembly GCF_017639655.2). Lineage (NCBI taxonomy): Eukaryota > Metazoa > Chordata > Aves > Falconiformes > Falconidae > Falco > Falco naumanni. The sequence goes on from NC_054079.1 coordinate 22,519,385, forward strand.
TCAGCTAAGTTGATAGCATTAGTTACTCGGTCAACAAAGGATGCAAAAGACTCATCTCTCCCCTGTTTAACAGATAAATACGATGGTGAGGGTGGTGAAGTTTTTACTCTCTGTAGGGCTTCTCGGGCTAGTCTCATGGACTCGGCTGCTACCTCAGGGGTAAGGTGCAGTTGAGCGTCGACACTTTGAAATGGCCCTGTGCCCATTAGCTGCTCAACGGTGACTCCTAACAGAGGGTCACCCTGCTGCCTTGGACTATGTGCAGATACTTCACACAGTCGCTGCCAATGGGCTTGCCACAACAATTGCTGGGATTGTTTCAAAATGAGACACATTATGTTTTTAATATCTTCGGGGCACAATATATCACTACTCCAAATATAATTTAACATTTGTCTGGTGGGCTCAATGTGGAGGCCTGACATTCACTGTACTACGTAACTGACTTAATATTTTCCAATCAAAGCCTCCCAGGTTCCCCGTCTTTGGTTAGCGGCATTCATCTGATCCGTTACAGGGAAAGCTTGTGGGGGGTTGACATGCTCAGCAATATCAAATATTACCTGAGCAGCTGCTTCTTGTGCTATTTTGTGCCAATTAATGTGCGCAGAACGCAACAGTTTGTTTACTGAATTTTTAGAATTTTGTATTGACTGCCCACTGCTATTTTCTTCCTCAACAGCACTTTCGTCAGATGTGTCTCCGCCCTCTGGCCCCCCCGAGGCTACTGCGCCAGAGGGGGGGGGGGGGGCCGAGGCTACTGCGCCGGAGGAAGGGGGGGCGGAGGACACGAAGGGTCTATAGGTTGTACAGTGGGCTCTATAGGTGGTACAGAGAGCACTGTTTGTGATAAAGGGGGCATTGGAATGTGATTTTCACATGGCATAATTTTTCCTACATTAGGATCTGCGCTTGCAAGTCGGCTTGTTACTGCCGCAGCAAGGAGCTTACCTGCTTGATATCTTTTTATACAATTAGTTACTTCACGCCATGATTTCATTAATATTTTTTTTTTTTTTTTGCTGCCTTATCATCATCTATAACTAAGTCCGACAAGCAGTCTCCAAACGCACGCCACTCCTCTACTTCAAACATTTTTTCAGGGTCTTTAAAAAACCCTTTCGCTTTTCCCATAGCAATTAACCCGGCCAGGTCTTTTAAAGGGCCTACTCCCCGCTTTTCTAAAAAGCATCTTAATAATTCAAAGGCTGTTGGGGCTCTTGCTGTATTGAATGATTATACTGAACTTTGAAGCAAGTGGAAAAATACTGAAGAAATAAGACGAGGTCACGACCAGAACAGTGGAATGAAGAGGGAGGAACAAATTGCAGATGCTTCACAAAATCAGGGCCAGCAGGACACGATAAGAGGAGCTGGGAAACGGCAGAAAAGAGCCTACGTGCCAGAACAAGCAGAAACAGAACTCTTGCCAATAAGCAATTGTTAACCAATCATATTATTATACGCTTGTAAGATAGCCAATCATATTATCACACGCTTACCGAATGCCTTATAAAAGTTACTTGGTTTGTATAATAAACGGATCAGATCTTGAACTCCATGAGTATTTGAATCTGACTCCCGCTCGCCCGAAATGCCCGCAGCATCTGGTGACCCCGACGTGATCCGGTGAAGGTCAACAGGATCGGTCAAAAAGTCAGGAGGATTCATTAAGGATCGTGTTACAAGCTGCGGAGCCGGCGAGGATCCTGCTGCCAGCGGAGAGAGAGCTGGGTGCCCGAAGAAAGGCGGAACGTGCACGGCTGACCGGTGAGTCAGGAAATTTAAGCAGGATGGGAATCACTGCATCAGTGGTGGAAAAAGCAATCGTAGACAGTTTGATGAAACTGGCAGAGAAAACTGAAACGCCAGTCTCACGGCAGGCAGTAATTTATCTGCTATGTTGGAGTCGCCGCCGTGGTTACCTTGCTTCTACGCAAGATGTATATAATAATGAAACATGGAAGAAAGTGGGAGAGGACTTGTGGGAATCTATGCAAGTCGGGACTAAGGGGGTAAAGACTTTGGCTCGCACGTATCGGGCTGTACGGGGTATGGCCGCGCAGTTACACGGCGAGGTGCAAGTCGCTGCAGCTGTTAAAGCTGCAGTGCGGCCTCCCGGCGATCCTACTGCTCAGGCGGAGGAAGAGCCAGAGGGGCAACCTCCGTGTGAAAATCCCCCCGATTATACATCTAAAGCTTATCCAGTAATGACTACTGGTGAACGAATAGCGTGGGGATTAGATGATGAATTACCACCCTGGTGTCCTGATAAGGAACAAACGGCAAGCGGCAGACAGACATTAATACCGGCAATTGCGAGTACTGGATGTAAAACTGCTGGGGTGGGAACGGCACAGCTCCACCAGCTCCTAACCTGGTAGGAGCAATGCTGAAATCAAGTTGTAAGTTATATTTCATCCTGAGACTGATGTTTCTGGCATTACATAAAGTAATTTTGATATGGAGAAATAGTGTGAAATGGGGACAATGGACAAGGGGCTATTTAAAAAAAAAAAAAAAAAGATAAAAGGATGAGAGATATTCCAATGCTATCTAGAGGGAGGGAGTGCTAAGTTTCCTTGCTGGAGAAGATCGGATGGTCACAAGAACATGAATCACCTACAAACCTGCAAGACCACCACATTCCAGGAAACGGACTGATAAGCTAATTAACATACGAAGCAGGGTTTAGGTAACGAATATGTATAGGCGTTAATTGAATATTCATTTGTTTCATTGTATAAATGTGGGATGGTTCGTCACTTCGGGCATGCACGCTTGTGGAGGAGCGATCCCCCGTGCATCTGCGCGCAATAAACATACCTACTTTATAACTTTCGAGTTATAGAGTCTAATTCCGCACGTCAGTTTTGGCGAGCCAGGCAGGAGGATTTCTGCTCGGCCGAGGGACCAGCTGCGGAGCGGACGCTCCTAGGCGCGCCCCGGGAGATTTCCTCGGAGGAGCCTCCTCTTCTCAGCTGTTCCCCCGGGAGCAGAAGAGAAACCCCTGGATCCGCGGATAAAATGATATGTTTAGTAACGGGGCGGCTGGTGAGACGCACGGAGACGTCCGGCGCGCAGCGCAGTCCCCAGGAGGATAAAAAAAAAAAAAAAAATTAAAAAAAAAAAAAAGGGGGGGAAGCTAAAAACTTCCTTTAGGTTGTCTTAAGAATTGGGGAATTCCTAGAATGTAACAACTGAAATAGCGCTCTGTGTCTTGTTTGTTCTATGTGTTGTCTTGTTACATGTTCAAAACTCGGAGTTATGAAATGTATGTTGAAAAATAATAATATTCTGGTAATTCGTGGCAAATAGCGGAAAACTTAACACTCTGCTTAAGACCAGGAAAAATGTGGTGGTTTTTTGTTTGTTGTTTGTTTTTTGGCAATTGTTCATTGAAATGCATACTTTGTGAACTGTCAGTGTTCCTAAAAGTTGTACATAAGTGCACGGTACCGTATAACATACTGCTTGTGTGACTGAGGGCTGCCCGGAGAGTGTGAATGGTGTGATTGAGATGCGCATTTTGATTTTCCGTGTATAGCTTAATTATTTTGACTGAGTGTGAGTGCAAGAGTGCTTGAGACATGCGTTTGAGTGCAATATGAGCAAGGAGCTCTATCCGTGTTTCCGACCTTGGGTGGCTAAGGCGACCGGAGAAAAAGTAATTAAAATTGTAAAATGGGAAATGGAAGGAGTAAGCCCTGTGAAAAATCGCCCTTGGGTTGTATATTAAAACATTGGAGTAATATCGTAGGACATGGTGGTACCGAAAATAGAAGGAAATGGATTAAATATTGTAATCAGTGGTGGCCTTTGTATAAATTGGGGAGTGATGCGAAATGGCCTCAGGAGGGAGGAACGTTAGATTATAACACTCTTCTGCAATTAATGTTGTTTCTGAGGAGAGGGGGAAAATGGGACGAAGTATCCACCGACAGCTGGAGGAGTTAAGAGATCGTATACATCAAGTTAAAGAAGGTTCTTCAGGCATAGATGCGTGATTTGCTTCTTTGGGCATTGGAGGGTGGTTGAGGGATTTACTGAAACAAGGTCTGTCTATATTGTTGTTTGTTATTCTTTTGTTACTTTTAGTGCCTTGCCTTTTACAATGTTTTCAGAGCTGTGTGGAACGCAGTATTAATGCTGTATTTAAAAAGAAAGGGGGAGGTGTTGGGGCTCTTGCTGTGTTGATATTGTTGTTTGTTATTCTTTTGTTACTTTTAGTGCCTTGCCTTTTACAATGTTTTCAGAGCTGTGTGGAACGCAGTATTAATGCTGTATTTAAAAAGAAAGGGGGAGGTGTTGGGGCTCTTGCTGTATTGAATGATTATACTGAACTTTGAAGCAAGTGGAAAAATACTGAAGAAATAAGACGAGGTCACGACCAGAACAGTGGAATGAAGAGGGAGGAACAAATTGCAGATGCTTCACAAAACCAGGGCCAGCAGGACGCGATAAGAGGAGCTGGGAAATGGCAGAAAAGAGCCTACGTGCCAGAACAAGCAGAAACAGAACTCTTGCCAATAAGCAATTGTTAACCAATCATATTATTATACGCTTGTAAGATAGCCAATCATATTATCACACGCTTACCGAATGCCTTATAAAAGTTACTTGGTTTGTATAATAAACGGATCAGATCTTGAACTCCATGAGTATTTGAATCTGACTCCCGCTCGCCCGAAATGCCCGCAGCAAAAGGCTACCTCTCTTTCCATGATGCGCGCACTCTGTAATCTCGCCCCCCTTTTTTGTCCGGCGAGGTTGGATTTCCGCGACCTCCCTATTGTCTGGTCCGGAGCAGCGATTTCGCTAGGTAGCCTCCTTCTCGGCTGGCAGACCCCGCCTTATTGCCGAAGGTCCAAGCGGGGAGACAGCGAACGATGTCTTCGGAGCCAGTTCCCCGCTTCCCGGACGCTGCAACCGGGGCCTCAACGAGCACGCCGTCCACCGGAGGAGGAGTGGAGGTCCTCTCTTCACGGGAACACAATGAAGGCGTCAGGTCCCTGTTCGGGCGCCACTTGCCGACGGCGAGGGAAGTCAAGCGGGCAAACTCAATATGAGTGATAAAGCAAGCTTCGATTTATTACGGCGCGATTATGTCTTATATACAGTTCCAGTTAATTATGCCTACAAGCCATCTGCTGATTGGCTAAGCTCTAAAGGGTTACATTTTCATACGTCCTCCTACTTGCGGTTTCTGCGGATAGCTAGCTACATATTTTTTTTCTCTCTTGTCTACGCGAATTCCTCAAAGTTATTTACAACATTAGGCACAAGGTCAGTGTTTTTCTCAGCTTCCTTATCAGCATGCCTCAGCACAGCTGCAAGGCCTGCTTCAGCTAACTTACGCTAACTTTGTTTCACAAAGATCTTCAAGGGAGTCATGGCCGTGATCACACAGCCATTCTGCAACAGGCAGGAAGTGGTTTTCTTGCCCACTGAAACTTTAGTGGGGCAGATGTATGTACAGATGTATATGTGTAACCAGCACAAATGAACTCTGTATATGTGTGTGTTTATATATAAAAGCCTTCATTTATGGTGGTATAAAGCCAAGGAGTTATATGTTTGGAAGCAACGTAAACAGAATACGATGAGTGCGTTTTCTCCATTCTCTCTCCCACAGGTAGATGCTCTGGCTGCCAGGACGTGAATTTTGTGGACACCAGTGAGCTCCATTTTCCTTACAACTATGAAATCATGTATTTTAAAGAAAGCAAAAGGTAACCCTGCGGCGAATGAAGAGACAGGACGCAGCTTGATGCAAGCAAGTTGTCCGTTTATTAGTGATTTTCTTACAATTATATAGGCTTCTATCTTCTACATATTACACACTGATTGGTTAAATCTTAAGCGTAAAAAACACTGATTGGTTGACATTTAAGGCACACCGTTAAAACAATAGGAACTGATTAGTTTACCTTGTCATAGCAACAATTCCTATTCTAAGATTAGGGGGTTTCTTCCTACGTGACTTTCTTAATTAATAAAGTTCCTTATCGGCACTATCCGTTCCCTTATCTGGCTACTTGTTCCTCTTTGTCCGTCTGGTTGCCATCTCAACTGCAACGGCTCAAGAGTCTGCAGTTAGCTTGCTCCTTTGTTCCCAGGGCTTGTGCCCTACAAGTTCTAACATGTCTGTATTCATCAGGCTAACAGTACTTGGACCTTTGTCCTTGAGGCCTTGTCCTACATCTCCCCCTTCCTGTTGCACATAAAGAACCCTTGAAATCGAACGAGTTGTTAATTTTTGTAAGCATTGTAAAAGACAAGGCATAAGTAATAGAACAAACAAAAAAGCAACTAAAGCATATCTTCACTAAACTTCTTAGCCATCCTGAAATACCCCAACCACTAAACAGTTTATCTAACCAATCCCAAATATCACTTTGTTGAAGATGAGAAACTCCATCTTTCAGTCTTTGGATGCTAGCATGAATTGATTCTGAATGATCTGAAAGGTTGATGCAACACATCCCTTCAAACTCTTCACAACCATGACCTTGTGCCAGAAGCAAAAAATCTATTGCAGCTCTATTTTGTAATGTCGCGTGGCGAACACTATCAACTTCTAATAAAAGACCAGACAGGGCACTGCTTGTGGCATTAGTTTGTTTGGCAAGCCAACAGCCAAGCTTATTTAATGTTGCCAGAGCATTTCCTGCAGCAGCTCCAGGCAACAAAAGAGATGCAGTAAAGCGTTGGCCAAAGGACCAAAATTGCATGTTATCATCACAATCAGGGGCAAATGCATGAGTGCCACGCTTTGTCCTTCGAGAGTAGCGATGTTGTAAAATCATAGATGTGTTAGGAGTCAGGACGGAAAGTCGCCCTAAACTACATGGACCTCCTTTTATATGAGAAGGAATGACAGGCCATGCTCAATCCCCACAAATAAAAAATACTCCAGCAGGTAGTGAGAGCAGAGCATTGCTAGATTTAGACAAGTTGTTAGCAGTGTAATTACACCAGATACTTGCATTTCTAAAACCAGGATGAATAGGGGAAATGTCCCATGCCCTAGATTGATTCTTTCCCGTGTAGTTAAATTTTATGCAAAAATCCATTTTTACAGAACCAAGGAGTTCAATTTCTTGTGGTTCCAAAGCGGCCAGTGGGAGATGGGGTATCCATACATCCCAATTATCTGTCACATGTTTTGATACGTTTTTGGGTGGAAAAAGACTTTGAAGGTCCCTAGGTATAGGCCATTCATCTAATGGTAGGCCCACAAGACATGTGGAAAAAGGCTGATCCAGAGTGGCCATAGCAAGACACAGAGTGTCCTGTCCAGTCAAGTTCGCCAACATGACCCAAACATTTACCTTTGGTAGAAAAGGGGGACCTTCAATAGGCCAAGGTCCAGGTATGAACATCATTATCCATATTAATGACAATGCTTGTTTCTCCTTTTCTTTTTCCATCGTCGTTTTACAACCAGCCATTCTTCTGGTCGTACTGTCCACGAACGAGGCACTGCAATTGATTGTCCACACTCTAATCCTACAGTAATGTTCTAGTTAATAATATAAATTCTGCTTGCTAATATAATATATTGAAACAACAACCATGCAATAGCCCGTACTTCTAGGCTTTCAATCAATGATAAAAAATTTGCAAAAACTAAGTTTGGCAAAATCTCAGAACCTAATCCTATAACTCCCTCTATTTCCAAAAGAGGTTTTCCCATAAAACGTTCAGCCCACTGTATATGATTAAACCTTAATATTTGATTGTTACACCCAGAACACATCCAATGACCCCATCTGTCCCTTAGTCTTACAACTCACCAGCGATCCTGATCACAGAGTTCACAATGAATCTTGATCCACGGTCGACAGAAAGGTCCATGTTCATAGCAACATAACTGTAGAAATCGAGATGCTGCCCAATCTGGTTCATGACAGTGTCATTGAAAGTCGATGTAAGGGAAGATAATATCTGCTAGCGGTGCCGTCAGTGCGTTGGGGATCTGGTCTGGTCCAAACGTATTACCTTTGTTAAGTGGTTTGATCCAGGGTGATAGTGTTCATTCTAAGCGCTGTAAAAAGCGAAATCTAGATTCTATATCCTGAATTTGGGTATCTGACATTAATGCAAAACAAAACTCCTCACACAGTTTTTATTTCATTCTGTAGGGTCGGGGTCGGTATCAGTTGTCTGCAGTGAAGGTTCACAGAAAGGTCTTACATTCTTCGCTGGGATCCATCTGGGTCCTTTTTCTGTGGAGACACAAGCATAACCTTTTCCCCATGTAACAAGAGGATATGGTCCCATAATTTTACCTGTTTCTGGATCTTGAACCAATACTGGGGCTTTAACCCGTGCCTTGAAGGAGGTATTTGCAGTAAAATGTCGAACTATCGGTGGGTTGTTATCTATTAAAGAACAATTTAAAAAATTAAAAACATACAATGCTTTCTGTAACCGTTCCTCCAGAATAGCCATTCCCATTCCCCCTTTTTGTTGTTTTAGAGACTGATGAGACCATTCAATGAGAGATTGACCGGTGGGGGAATGAGGAATGCCAGTAATATGAGTTATACCCCATAGGGCAAAGAAGGTTTTTATAGTTGTTGAAACATAAGCTGGACCATTATCTGTCTTTATCTTTGAGGGAATACCCAAAGCAGCAAAAGCACGCATTAAATGTCTACGAACATCTCATGCCTTTTCTCCTGTGTGACAAGAGGCAAACAAGGCACCTGAAAATGTATCAATAGAAGAGTGGATATATTTAAGGTTACCAAATTCAGAATAATGTGTAACATCTGTTTGCCATAATTGTAGGCTTTGTAATCCTCTAGGGTTAACTCCTGCAGCAATTGATGGGAAAGAATGTTTTTGACAATCAGGACAGACAGCAATAATATTTGACGCTTGTTGAGAAGTAATGTCAAACTGTCATTTAAGAGCTCCAGCATTTTGATGGAAAAAAGAGTGACTTAGTTTAGCTTATGCAATACGGTCTGGCAATACTTGAACTGGTAACGTCAATAGATCAGCTCCTAGATTGCCTTCTGCAAGAAAACCAAGTAGTGAGGTGTGAGACCTAATATGCATAACAAAATAAGGCACAGATCGAGAGTCCAAAAGGAAAATAAGTTCCTGTAACAGGGTAAAAAGTTGTGAATGTGAAACATTCTGCAGCACAGAAGCTTCGGCTCATGTAACAATACCTGCAACATAAGCGGAATCAGTAACAAGGCTGAGTGGTACGTTCCATTTTCGGAAAACGCGAACTGCATTCAGTTCTACTATTTGAGGCGAACAGTAGACTGTCTCTATGAGTCCCATTGTCTCCGTTGAGTGATTTGCCTGATCCATCTGTAAACACAGTAAGTGCCTGTAAACATCAGACGAAAGTCAATGTTAAACAGTTTGTGGGAAGGTGGATGGGAAGGTATTTGACCTGTATAGTCAGCAAGTGCCATAACAAAGGTGTCTGATTGCTGATAAAGCCATTGTAAGTATACCGTTGTTATTGGTAGACAAATACAGACAAAATCCTTCCCTGATAAGGTTAACAGGCGTGATCTAGCTTTAACAATCAGAGGGGCAAACATTTCATGTTGTGTCAAAATAGTTTTTGTAGACTGGTTAGGTAAAAAGATCCATTCAATGATTAACAAGGGGTCTGAGTTCTGAAGGTCCCATTGAAGTATCAGGGCATGAGGCTGTCGAGCAGGGTTTAAAATAATCAAGTAAAAAGGTAGTTCAGGGGCCCATCGGTGGGCCTGTCGAGAAGCAATAGCTGAGGAAACCTTTTGTAAAGATGTATCTGCTTCAGAGTTAAGATTACGTGGAGAACAAAGATTAGTGTCCCCTTTTAGTAGTTCAAACAGAGGACCCAAGTCTGTATTAAAAATTCCCAATAGTGGTTGAACCCAATTTAATGTTCCCAGTAATTTTTGTGCATCATGCAGGTTTCTTACATTGGTATTGATCTGCAATGGTTGAGGAACAATAGTTTGTGCTCTTATTCGCCAGCCCAGATATTTCCAAGGGGGAAACTTCTGGACCTTTTCTGGTGCTATACAGAGACCAGCTGAATTCACGGCATCTGTGACAAGGGCTACAGCTTTCTCCATGACTTCGTGATGTTGTGCTGCCACTAAAAGGTCATCCATATAATGATACAATAACACAGTAGGCATAGCATTTTGGACAGGACTGAGTATTTTCGCAACATACCATTGACACATTGTAGGGCTATTTTTCATACCTTGTGGCAGTACAACCCACTGATATCTCTGCAACGGAGCTTGCATGTTGATGCTTGGAATTGAAAAGGCAAATTTCGGGGCATCATCTGGATGTAACGGGATACTGAAAAAACAATCTTTAAGATCTATGACAGTTAGATGCCAGTGTCAAGGGATCATAGTCAGGGACGGGAGCCCGGGTTGGAGGGCTCCCATATCTTCCATAGCATCATTAATTTTTCTGAGATCATGGAGCAAGCGCCACTTGCCAGTTTGTTTTATAACAAAAACTGGTGAATTCCATGGGCTAGTAGAAGGTACAATGTGTCCTTTGGACAGTTGTTCTGAGACTAAGTTTTGAAGTGCGCGAAGTTTTTCCAAAGGAAGGGGCCATTGATCCACCCAAATAGGAACATCAGTTTTCCAGGTTATTTTTAGGGTGTCGCGCACTTCAATGGCCCCATCTAAAAATGTGTACGGATAGACATTCCCCATTGTGACAATACATCACGTCCCCAAAAAACATAGGGACAGGTAGCACAAAAGGTTTAACAGAAGCCACATGTCCCTCTGGTCCTTGAATTCGAATTAGTTCCAAACTCTGACGACTGTTACTGGTCCCCCCTATCCCAGCCAGTGTCTGAGAGACATTAGTCAGTGGCCATTGCGGAGGCCATTTGGCTTGAGAAATTACTGTGACATCAGCTCCAATGTCAATGATTCCATTTAGTGCTATTTGTTGGTCATTGTAAATAAGGGTACACTGATACATAGGTCACTGTGGAGAAATGGATTGTACCCACAAAATATGAGGTAACCCTGTGGATCCAAAACTTCCTTTCCTCTGCGGAGGATGATCAGTGATAAGAGAGCTTACCCTTGCCGGAATCAGAATCAATTGCGCTATTCGACTACCCTGAGGTATCGTACAAGGTGGAAATGGAGTCCGTGCCATGATTTTGATTTCGTCCACACTGTCAGAGTCAATAACACCTGGTAAAACAAATAGACCAGACAATGTTGTGGAAGATCTACCAATTAATAGAGCTTGTGTATCGGGGGGTAATGGTCCTTTGACATTTGTTGATAATAAATGAACCGAGGAATCGAGCAACGTTACTGTGTGTGAGGTTGCCAGGTCCAATCCTGCGCTGCCTGAGGTTGCTGGACAGAGACTTGAGGTGTCGGTACTTCTCTCCGAGCTTGTTGAAATGTCAGCTGTGGCACTTGTGTCTGCGCGCGTCGCTGCCCCGCGCTCCACGGTCGGTTTCCCTGTATCGGTTGTCCCTGGAAATCATACTTAGATCGACATTGATTAGCATAACGACGTCCTTTCCGACATATTGGACAAACTCCAGGACCAGGAGGTTGTTGTTTATTCCCCGCAGCCCGCGCAAGACAATTTCTCTTTAGATGACCAGGCTTACCACAACCATAGCAATTTCCCACACCACGCATCGCTGCAAAAGCAGCAGCCATAGCTTCAAACTTGTGGTCAACCGTACCGATTCGGTTACATGCTTCCACCATTTCCACCAGAGTGGGGTTCAGGTTGGGAAGAGACTTCAGTAGCCTTTTACAATCAGCATTAGCATTTTCAACAGCTAGTTTTGTTAGCAATATATCCCAAGCTTCCGCATTATCTACTTGACATTCCAAAGCCTGTTTTAGTCTATCAATAAACTACATATAAGGTTCTCGAGACTCCTGAGTGATGTTAGTAAAAGCTTTTTGTGGTTTTTGTACGTCAGGAACCTGGAAAAAAGCCTTTTTCGCCTCTTCTCTAATTGCCTCGAGAGTCGTGTGGGGGCAGTTTTGAGCCTGCGCTACCGGATCAACATGTGCACCGGTGCCTGTAAGATGTTCTATTGTTAGTGCAGCTAATGCAGAATCATTATGATTAACATACGTGAGCAGGAGTGCTTGCAGTCCTCCTCTCCAATGCGATTCCCATAACGTGTACTGAGTCGGGGTTAGTAACAATCATGCTAAAGATTTCAAATCATGAGGAGTCATGATATAAGTATCAAACACAGAAGATAACAGACTTATAAAATAGGGAGAAGAAATACCATGTTCTGTAACTATGCGGCGCAGTTCTTTAACAACCGAAAAAGAAAGAGCCTCCCATCGTGCTCCCCCTGCCCGACCCTGAGTATACAAGACCGGAGCAACTATAGTTTTAGCCATTTCTAAATCCCCCTCCTTTAAGGCTTGTTTCTTTATTTTTGCCCACACATCACGTAGATCAGGAGGGTATAAATCAGGTTCTTTTTCAGGGTCTATCGGTCCTGGGTCAAAGGGATCTTCTTCTGGCAGATACTCCACTGCAGGAGCGGTCTGCAAACTAGGACCATGCATGGCAATCAGTTAGCTGAGGGGAATGTGCTCGAGCTTGTAGGTCACGAACCCTGGGAGGACCAGGAGTGTGAATAGACACAACAATTAACATGATGAGGCATGTTTACAGAGCACAGGGGAGTGGGAGACGGATGGCGCCAAGGAAAGATAACACCTTGCAGTTAATTGATGGTAGTTAACCACCAATCAGGGATTGCCTAGTATGCAAGGCTTAGCTTCAAGAACCAATCTGTTTAAAACGCGCAGTTTCTGAAAGTCTATAAAACCTCGTGCTTCTGTACAATAAATTGACATTTGCTTGCATCAAGCTGCGTCCCGTCTCTTCATTCGCCGCAAATTGGTGACCCCGACGTGATGCGTTTAAGGATCTGACGTGAAGGGCTCTCGAATCGCCTGTCTGAGCGACATGCAGCGAATCCCACAGAACTTTGAATGATCTGCTGAAAGGGAGCGGGAGCCGGCCTGAAATCCCTCCGGAGTTGAGAGGTGAGCTGTGGGAAATCCTTAATGGGGAATCAGGGTTCGTCCCCAGAAAGAGACGTATATGGACTCATGAAGGGTCTTCTAGTCAGATCAGGGAGTCCGTGCCTCAGTCTCCTCAAATGGTGACCCCTATGGTGGTGTTCCGAAGCCTTGGAAGAATAAGGACGGAAAAAAGACAGCTCATGGAAGAGGGCTGCGTTCCGGAGGAGACGGCTTGGCTGAACGATCATCTTGCTGTCTGGACCAGGCGGACAACCTAAACCCCGAGGATAACACCTGTATTCATCGAGACAGGTGAGCAGCCAAGAAACTTTAGAGCCTTTGAAAGAATGAAAGTGTGTACAGACAGCAGCCAGTTGTATGATGCTGCCGCGGAGGGGAGCTCCGTGTCGGGAATGCATTTAGCATCTTGGTGGCAAATTCTGACTACTCTTTGCCAAGTGTGGACTAATTCTACTAATGGTGCTAAACCAGAGGAAGCTGTAAATTCCACCGACAGCGCGACTCTTCTCAAGACACCGTCAGTGATGGAGATTCTGTCCACACCTCCTCTGCCCCCAAAGCTTCTGTCACTGATTGCAGCGACCCTCACAACACAGGACCAAGCACGGGAACAGGACAACTCGGACAATGATTTTATTGACACTGATAAACCTTTTGATCCAGGTCCTATAGATCTGGAAAAGGAGCTAGACCTTTCCCCCTCCCCCTCGTCTCTCCTGATGCATTGATTGTATTTTTGGGGAGGGTGAAAGGGGGTCTGAGGGATTGGTGGCAGGAATGCAAGTGGGAAACACTTAAGTGATGGGTTTTGGGAGTCGCTATGGCATGTTCAGTATTTTGTCAGACAAATCAACCTGCAGAGTGGCAGCCTGTGCAATACGAGGCTGTTAAAGAGTTAAGCAAAGCAGTGCGGGAAGGGAGGATTCATAATACATTTGCTGTGTCCCTTCTTGAAGTGATGGCAGAGCCTTATACGCTCACACTGCATGATTGGAAGTCATTGCTTTGTATGGTACTAACTGATACAGTATATGATGTGGTTATTTGATTTTTGTGAGCTACGTGTAGTGGCCTTGACTGAAAACCTTAATCGGGGAATTGCTGTTAACTATGAGCAGATGGCTGGAGAAAATAATTGTGCCGATTCTGTGACTCAGGCAAGGTATCCCAGGGACAACTGTTTGCAAATGAATGAGATGGCTATTAAGGCAGTCAGGATGCGGGAGTCTTGCCACAGTCTTGCAGGGTCCTAGAGAGTCACTAACTTTAATACTAACTTTATTGATCGGCTTCAGAATATTTTGCAACAAGTCGAACATCAGGAAGCTCAAGGGTTGCTTTTAAAACAACTAGCTGTGATAATGCCAATGAAAATTGTAAATGGGCAACTTTCACAATCGCAACCCCAACATGTGTCAAATGATTGTAACACAGAACTCATAGCAGACTGTAACTCTCAGGCTGAGTTCTGGAATGCAGCATAACAGATTTTTGCTTCTCTAATCTCTTCTGTAAGAATAGTACACGCTCTTAACTTGCTTAGTAAATTAGGCTGCTAGCTTGCTAAACAAAGTAATACTACAAATACTGTTCTTTTTTTCCTGGCTTATTAACAGATGTTGATTCTGTCCATCATATGTTGCTACAGAACCGAGTTGCTATTGATTTTTATTATTAGCACAGGGACACAAGTGTGAAGACTTTGATAGGATGTGTTACGTGAATCTGAGTGACCACTGTGAATTAATTTACAAAAGTATACAAAACTCAAAAGCCTTAAAACAAAGATGTGCAACAGAGCCAGGGGCGGGATGCCTTTGGTCTCTTCTCACGGCTGGGAAACTTTGGGCCGTGACTCGAAAGTATTACAGGATTTATTATAATTACCTTTAACCACCTTATTGATGTTTGCCTTATGTCTCCCATACTTCTTTTTTCTGTATTCAGTGTTTAGTTGATTGTAACATAAATCAGGTCGTGGTCACCCAGCTACACACCCCCTTTGCCTCGTCGCAATTAAGCAAAAAAGAGGATAGAGAATGTCTGAAGAGAGAGATAGGAGAGGAAACTGGAGAATATTTGACCTAACAAGAGATGAGAGAACAGCTGGGTATTGTGAAGGAGAATAGGAAAGATAAACATGGTTATCTAGTGCTTAATAGGTGTCTGCACGCTTGTAGAGATATATAGCTACGTAACTGCATGAATGATTCCTGCCCTGAGCCTGGTGGAGCCTACAGCTGCGGTTTGTGTCCGGGCTCAGAGATGTAAATAGGGGCTTCTCTGTTATGGTAAAGTGTCTCTCTTTGCATAAAAAAGAGGGAACGAAGGGAATGACCCCAGAGGTATGTTCAGAGAAGGCATGCTATGTTTCGAACTTTTTGACTGAACCAGTTCTTGTTTGGTGTGCCTTTCCACCTATGTATAATGTTAATCCAAAAGAAGATGATATTGTTTACACTTTGAATGTCGATAATTGTCTTTCTGTAGATGTTAATGTAGTAGGAGGCTATGATGGGAACGTATTGCAGTGGTTCTTCTCTTATCCGGAGTAACAGCAGGGAAAGCATTAGAGTTAAATCACCTTGTTTGGTAGGCAGTTCAGAATGTGAGTCAAAATTGCCACTGCTTTTTGTTGTTGGTTCAGGGACATGGCTGTGAGGATTTTGATGGTATGTGCTGCGTGGATTTTAGGCGCCCCATTGCAGCAACATGTTATCAAAATCTGAGAAAATTTCAGTCTTTTTTGGCATTCATTCAATCAATTGGCAGTATTGTTTGTTTGCTATTACCTTGGTTGCTGTCATGTTTGCAAGGGCCCTGCAGAACATGGCAAACCTGGTACTAGCTGTGCAAAAACAAAAAAGGGAAAATTGTAAAATTGTACGGAACAGAGACAGTGGGTTATTTTGACACTGATAATATGTCTTAGTTGCTTTTTTATTTGTTCTATTACTTATACCTTGTTTTTACTCGTTCGGTTCCAAAGGTTCTTTTTGTGCAACAGGAAGGGGGAGATGCAGGAGCGGTCTGCAAACTAGGACCATGCATGGCAATCAGTTAGCTGAGGGGAATGTGCTCGAGCTTGTAGGTCACGAACCCTGGGAGGACGAGGAGTGTGAATAGACACAACAATTAACATGATGAGGCATGTTTACAGAGCACAGGAGGGTGGGAGACGGATGGCGCCAAGGATGGCGCCAAGGAAAGGTAACACCTTGTTGTTAATTGATGGCAGTTAACCACCAATCAGGGATTGCCTAGCCTGCAAGGCTTAGCTTCAAGAACCAATTAGTTTAAAACGCCCAGCTTCTGAAAGTGTATAAAACCTCGTGCTTCTGTACAATAAATTGACATTTGCTTGCATCAAGCTGCGTCCCGTCTCTTCATTCGCCGCACTCCACTGCATTGACACCCAGGGGTCTAGAGCACTGTGACTTAGAGGCTGATAAGGAAAGAGCTATAGGAGCTTGCGATTCCTCCTCCTCTCCTTCCTCTGGCTTTTCTTCCTGTGCTTTCATAGTCTCAAAAATAACTCTCCATGAAGAGAGCAGATGGTGGGACTCAGTATTGCCTTTTGTCGCAGAATCCCACAATTTCACCCCTGTGTCGTCCCAAAGTTCCCGCGTAAAAATTGTAGATGCAGTCACTGCGAGCATATTTACTTGCACCCATTTGAGCATTTGCTTTAAGGTCTTGCCCCGAAATACTTTTCTTATGTTTATTAAGGAGACCTTTCATAAGCTCATAAACATCTCTTTCTGGGGACGAAGCCTGATTCCCCATTACGGATTTCCCACAGCTCACCTCTCAACTCCGGAGGGATTTCAGGCCGGCTCCTGCTTCCTTTCAGCAGATCATTCAAAGTTCTGTGGGATTCGCTGCAAGTTGCTCAGATAGGCGATTCGAGAGACCCTCCACATCAGATCCTTCACCGGATCACATCAGGGTTACCAATTTGCGGCGAATCAAGAGACGGGACACAGCTTGATGCAAGCAAGTTGTCCGTTTATTAGTGATTTTCTTACAATTATATAGGCTTCTATCTTCTACATATTACACACTGATTGGTTAAATCTTAAGCGTAAAAAACCACTGATTGGTTGACATTTAAGGCACACCGTTAAAACAATAGGAACTGATTAGTTTACCTTGTCATAGCAACAATTCCTATTCTAAAATTAGGGGGTTTCTTCCTACGTGACTTTCTTAATTAATAAAGTTCCTTATCGGCACTATCCGTTCCCTTATCTGGCTACTTGTTCCTCTTTGTCCGTCTGGTTGCCATCTCAACTGCAACAGCTCAAGAGTCTGCAGTTAGCTTGCTCTGTTCCCAGGGCTTGTGCCCTACAAGTTCTAACATGTCTCTATTCATCAGGCTAACAGTACTTGGACTCTTGTCCTCGAGGCCTTGTCCTACATAACCCTAGCTCTCCACCAAAAAAGTATCAGAGCTCCTAAGTTTTCTTCCACTCCTTCCAGGTACTTGTTCTGACCACAGTGTTACTCTCTTTTATTTACCTGTCATACTCCTTCTGGGACAATTCTACACAGCTTTGCTTTAACACTAACACCTGATTAAGAAACCAGGTTTTCAGGTATCCTTCACCTTGTGCTGCCTCTTCTTGGAGGAGGTTAAA
Organism: Falco naumanni; assembly: GCF_017639655.2. Lineage (NCBI taxonomy): Eukaryota > Metazoa > Chordata > Aves > Falconiformes > Falconidae > Falco > Falco naumanni. The sequence continues at coordinate 22,537,086 of NC_054079.1, forward strand.
GGGCTTTGCTGTGTTTTGCTGAGTAGTGAAATGAGTCTTCTCTTTATGAACAGATTTATATTTTAGGAAATGTCACTCCTATCACAGATTTGCGAGAAGACAGATTGTGAGATGCCCTAATGTCCTTTTCCCCTCTGCTTCTCCATCATACATTATCATGGGCTTATGCTGAATGAGTGTTCATTATAGTTTTGGACATGCATCTATCCCACCTTTCTGGTTTTCCTTCTTTGCCCCTTCCCTTGCCTTCTCCAGTCAGAAACAACCTTGAAGGAGGAGCTGGGGCTTCCCTGTCTTTAGCATATTTTAAAACTCTAACTTTGGTGTAATTCAGTGATGAAATTTTCTATATAAATCTTATACACAGTCTAAGCAGGATTTTTAAGAGACTTCTCTTAGAGACAAAAAATGCGGGCCCGTAACCAATCTGATATACTTTGTAGGTAGAGATGGTTTTATAGCTTTGCTATATCTCGGTGACCTTTTTGATTAGAAATAGTGAAAATTCCTGTATTGTTAATAGAAGGTAGGGAACTTGAGGGAGACCAATTCAGAAAACCTAACCAAAGAGTTGATTTGTGAATTTCATTTTGTTTATCGTGCAGTATATGTTTCATACAATGCACGTTTTTCTGATACATTGATTTGAAAAAACGCACAGATTTTATTGTTGTGCTAGAAAATGTAGTAAGAAAAATAAACTTTTTGTAGCACAGGCTAGTTTATTTTCTCTGGGATATTCAGTGCTTGATATAATTTATATGCCAGGCTATTCCCAACCACAGCAAAAGCATTTTATTACGTTGCAGAGAACAAGGGAAAATACTCTCCTTTAGCTTAGTTTGTGCTTTGGGAAGGAGAATTTTGCCCCCAATGCATATTAATTACATTAAATAGAATATTATAAGAAAAAAGAACAGCATTAATCCAATTAAAAGGCAAAGAAAAAGCTTTGGGGTGAATATCTACCAGAATTTCTTTATTTCATGAGACTAAAAACAGGCTGGAAATACACTGGACAAAAGAAACTAAGCAGTTCTGTTTTAAACAGGAGAGTTTCCATTAACAACCTGGAGCAGATACTGTTTTGTAATAAAGGTACCCTTAGACCTAATAGTAAATGTGTTCATATGCACTTAGTAAAATGAGATCGTAGCATACAGGTCGGCTCTTTCTCCTTGCCACTCTGACCAGCCTCCTTGATGAGCCAATATGACCAAAATAAGTGTTTTATGCCAGAATTATGTTACCAACAAACTCTTCCAATCTAAAGGAATGCTGTACAAGAGAGATGAGACTAATTAAAAAAAAGTATTTTAACACTCAGTTGTGGGTTCAGGGTGTTCCTCTGAATTTTGTGAAGAAATATACATATTCTTAGTCATTACCAGCCAAATGGGTATTACTTACTGAACTAGAAGGGTGATTTTGAAATATATGTCAATGGCCCCCACTTTTTAAAATGATATAGTTAAATATGAAAATTTGCATCACCTTCAATTTTTTCCTTTATTTTTCATAATTTAAAAAATCTTTCAAGGTTACATAAAATGTTGATAAAACAATAAAATGTGATAGAAACAAAATGTTATTTCATTATAAAAGGTCTATTCTTTTAGAATGAAATCTTTAAAAATTGGACAAAAGATTCAGAACATATTCACAGTTACAACTGTTAAAATTTTTATATATACATTCTTTTAAAGCAAAAAGTAGTAGCTAGGTTTTACATAAAATTATTGGTCTGTGGTGGAGCCCTGCTATTTTATGGAATAAAGCAGACATCGCCATATAAAACACCTCATATACCATTCATGAGGACTTAGCGCATGTATTTTTGTATCAAATTTCGGGGGGGGGGGGGGGGGGGGCGAAAAAACCTGGAAGCAGTAATTTTAAATTGGCTATCCCTGTAATTGTAACTGCAGCAAGGTTCTAAGAAACAGGCATTTGTCATTCCCTGAATGTGTACTAGAGTGCCCTGGGACTGCACTGTAGCATCTGGTACCTCTGGAATGTGTAACAGAATTACATGGGAATTGGCTGACAACTACTCACATATGTAAGCCTGCAGATTTTTGTTACACATTTTCTATTTTTAATTGGAGGTTTTTATGTATTATAAATCAAAGCTTGTCCTAAACGTACATTGCCTATTGAGATCTTTTTATGAAAACACCACAAATTATTTTGATACGGTTGGAAATTTTGATGAAGTGGAGCTCTTTCATTATTAAGTCATTCAGGTTAAATGGATATCAGATGGTTCTGTAGTATCCCTCCTTTAAGGCTACCTATGATTGATGCTTAATTTAACATAAGTTCTCCTGAAAGATAATCTTTTTATCCTTTTCTTTTGCTTTGGAAGGGGTATATATCGAGACATGTGTGGGCAAGTTGTACGTGCATTCAGTTAAGCAGCATTTGTGTGCAAACTTTTTCTACATTTTCTTTTGAGAAAATTGCCCTAACACATCAAACATCTGAAATTAAACCACACTGATCTTGATCTGAAGGGTGCTGATTTTTTTATCATAGGAGGGAAGTGTGGAGTGGCAACATGAAAAGTTTTGCGTGTGTCTTTAAGCAGCTGTAATTCTTGTAATACCTTGCAATGAAATATTTATTACACATAGAAAATACTTAAGAATGAAAGCCAAGGTCAATAATTCTTGATATTTACATGGCATTTGCAGTTATTGCATAGTTCACTTGGCTTGTGTATTAAGTTGTTCCCTCAGCCTAAATCTAACTTTTAATTTAGATTATGTGCCCTTAGATCATATACTTGATGAGCATGACTTTCACAAATGCCTTACAAACAAACAGCTAGAATAACAGAGATGCTTATACTCTAAGTGCTGTCATGGTAAACTAATTCTTACAGTAATAGGGCACAAGACCTGGTCCAGTCATTAATTTTGTGGGCTTTATAAGTATTAATGAAAGACCCAGTTAATTGAAATTACTACTCTCAAATGGATTATTACTTGCTTAAATTACTCAAAGTTTCTTATAATGAAGCACCAGCTTTTAAAATTTCTGAATATTAGAAAAGACCAATGTATGTGACAAATGGCATCCTGTTCTCTCCAATGGAGAACCACCTGAGTTTATCATGTTTTTATCTTCAAATTTTTATATTCTTATTTTTTCAAAAGGTTATATGTCAAAGAAGGGAGTGAAATGGTTTCTGGAATATTGAATTGTACATTTTTAAAAAGCATGAAGTTGAAAGAGCTGAGATAGTAAAGTCTAACATGATGAGTAGCCATTTTTCAAGTTTGTTAGAAAATAAGCAGAGATAATATATGCATTGCTTTTGCAGTTTCTTGTGATTACAACTTTAAATCTGAGAGGTCGACATTATCAGAAATCAGTAATTTTTTTCCCCTGCCTTACTCACACAAGGTGAAATCCTAGCATTGTTGGAATCTGGCAAAATTACTGTTACCTTCTGTTTGCACAGTATTTTTGTGTACCTATGTAGCATTAATTTTAACTCCATGTTAGTCTATTGGGGAGGGTGATCATAACACAGAAGTAAAGATTTGGAGTTCTTAGGTTTTTTCCCTGTATCTGGTAAAATATCTGAAGGACTTTCACTGCAGTAAGATTTTATTTGTGCTTTAAAAGATTTTCAGAGTCTATGATGAAAACCATGGTGTAAGGAAAATCTGCTACAATTGTACTTTTATGACAAATTATGCAGAAGAGGGTAGTTCATACCAAAATTTTGTTCACACTAATTGCAAACTGGAACGCAAGTTTCTTTTTCACTAACCATTGAAAATAATAGGACCAGCATTATACCAATACTCCAGCCTGTATTAATAAGTCTTTTAAATGAGAAGACTGGACAGGGTGAGAAGAAAAACCCAGTTTATATGACCTAACCTGCTGCCATCACAGGCAACCATGTATTATGTGTTGAGCCAAGAAATTCCACTAATTGCAAGTCAAAGAACACTTCTAGCATTATATAAAAGTTCAGACTGAAAAAGAGATTGGAAGACATAGGAAGAGACCCAAAGTTACCAAGGGTATGTTCAGCAACATGATCATTGTAACAGCACAGGAATTGTTAGGTAAAGCTCTGATATAGTCCTAAGAGACTGATCAAACCTAGAGTTTATGGTGAAAACTAAAAAGCCTCAACTATCTCTGACTTCCTGACCTTAGTTAAACTCAAACCAAATAATCTAGTCCATGATTCAACCTTAGTGTGGAAGGATGATAAACCAGTGAGACACTTGAATGTTTTTACACATAAAAGATTTTTAATGCCTCTAGAAATGTCTGTCTGCACATGTCATGTCCCAACTCTGGTCACAGCTGTATCTCAGTATCTAGAAGAAAGCAAGTTAGAAGAATACATGTAATAAATCCAGCAACCATATTATGCAGCAAGAGGAAGAAGAAACTTCCTGAATCCCACTCTTGCCAGCAGTCAGCAAAAGCCTTGAAGCATGTAAAGCCATACAAGGATTCCAAAGAAAAATTTTTGTTCTTAATTAACAATATGACATTATTTGCAAGCTTTTATTTCCTTTAACATCTGTTCCTTTTTGAAACCTGTAATGTAAGCTAGTCAGACTTGTTTGCAAAAATCTTGACAAATACTTAGCGTGTATTTGTCAATTACTTCTAATTTATGTCCACGTATATCTGTACACTTTCAATAAGTATGGAAAGTATTGCTTCATTATAATAACCTGTTGAATTTGAATGAGGAAACAAATGAGTGAGTCTGAAATGTCTTTTTCTGTCAATTCTCTGGCAATAATTTCACTAGAAACTATATAATATTTTGTTAATACCAGAGCAGCCCACGTAGTAATTCATAAAAGCAGAAGAGTGACCATATGACAATGTAACTTCAAAAATTCTTGATCTCTTCAATGCCATCTTAGCTATATTTTAGTGAGAATTACTAATATATATGGCTAACCTATTATATAAATATATATATTTATATATATCCTCACCAGTCATACAAGTGAAAAATATGAAAAAAGGATAGCACATATAGTATCTTACATATGGAAGACTCCCATCAACATGTGCAAATACCTGAAGGGAGGGCACCAAGAAGACTGAGCCAAATGCTTTTGAGTGACAGTGACCAGGAAATACAAAAGTGCACTATCATTTTTTTCAGAATTTAAAAGGTGAAGATTCTCATAAATGCTCATAAGAGTCTGTGAGCAACCACTGTTGAAAAACAATAGTTTAAAATTAAATCTAAAAAGTCAGAATTATAGCAAAATTAGCTTTAAAGGTACTTTTTAAAAACTGGCAACATTTTAAAAACTACCAAACCAATGAGCTTGAATTGCAACAAACTAAAACAGATGGTCCAGATCCATTGTAGTTTTCACTTTTTTGTATGTTAGGAACTTCAGTTACGCTTTAGCAAAATCATGAAGTGTCAAAAACATTAATTTAACATTTATTAGAGACTTTCCCCTTCATTGCTTAAGGCAGATGACTATCAGTCAAACATACAGATGTTTATCTATGCTGATTGTCAGCTGCATAAAAACTGTAGCATCTTGTGCAGCTTCTTACTTGTCCCACTTGCATTTTTCAGCAACTGACTATTTTTATTATCGCTGCAGAACCAATCAATACAGCTGTGAAGACCCATAGAATCAATTGTATTTTATGTACTTCTACTACTTGGTAAGAAGCAAAATATCTTTAAATGGAAGCTTTCCCAGATAAAGCTACACTGCATATCACCTAATTAATACTTAGCACAAACACACCATAAAACACTGATCTACCAGAACGCAAAAAAAAATAAGCTGGGAGGAAGTGCACAAAGGGCAGTCAGGTTCTACCAGAATATCTGTTTTGATAAAACTGACTTCTCACAGGATATGCCATAGAAGTCCATGATTCTGTGGCCAGACTGAAAAGTACAGCACCTCTGAACTGCATCATAGCGTGATCAATATGACTGAACATGCATGACAAAAAACAGCTTTGAAACCATATTTGTTATGGCTGTTTTAGAATAGAAACTGACCCCATGAATGGGAACCACTGAAGTGTCAGAGAGACTTCTGTGATTTCAGCCTAAGTAAGAGCTGAGGAACATACCGGAACTCTGTATGGGCTTAAGATCTCTGACAAGCCAGGCTTCACGCACAAAGAAAATTGTTAACTCATCTGTTTTGCTGTCTGTAAGACTTTTATATATTCCCTTGATGCTGTTGATTATGCAACAGATAATGCAGTTTTGCAGTATTAGCAATACTGCCTTACTAGTAGATGACCAGATATTGCACAGTGGATGTACTTCAAGAGCACTCTCAGAAGCCTCAGAAGAAAGTTTAATGAAAGCAACACTAACTAGCGTATTATACAAGTGTTTTGAAGTCTGTTATGAAGTTTAAGTCATAAAAGAAATTTTAATATAAACCAGATATCTCCCTTGATTCCTGGTCAATGGCAAAGATAGATGCCAGATCAGTCACAGATTGGAATCTTATAAAACAACCTAATGAAACACTGTTCCAGGAATTACACTACCACTGGGAAAAAATGCCCAGTGTTTTTCTGAAAGGGCTGCAGGTCAGTGGGAAGATTCTTATTACTAATTCCCTCCACAAACATCTCCATTATGGACATACATCCTCTATAATAATATTGAAACCTTTTAGCTCTCCCTGCAGTATCCAAGACGGGAGAACTTGCGCTCTACCTCCCCTTCATGCTAGGCAGCAGAGAATACATCACCTGTTAAAGGTAATTTGAGAGAGCCCCTTACTGCACCCAAAAGCAGAGCACTCTACATCTTAAGGAGAAAATGACTGCTACCAGAAATGCAGACGATAGTAGGTTTTAGAAGTTTGAAGTGTAGTCCTCCATAGCCCCCAAGAACCATAGATACTTCTGTTCGTTTGTATATGAAAAAAATATCCACATACAGGGTGGGTAAAAAAACCAAATTGCTTCAGCTAATGATTAGGGAAAGAAACAGGTTTAAGAAACACTGAAGGAGTCCTGACTGAACCCCTGATAACTATGCATTATGAAAACAACACCTCTCAACACCACCACTGACACACAGATTAGGACTCGTGTGGTTTCTGTTTTAGTTTTACACACATTAAAGGGACTTTTCTACACTGATGTTCGGCCAAAATAACATGTCACGAGTACCTCACCTATGTAAACTTGTATTTTTACTTTGTAATTAGAAATGTAGCCAGCAGAGGGGGCACAAGTTAATAAAATCTATCCTTGTATGAGGTGATGAGTAACAAGAAGATAAACATGAGGCATGCTCTGTTTGAATACTATCTCAAAACACATAGAAACAAGTAAATACTTTTCTAAAACTGTGTATACAAAAAACCCTAAATTGCATAAGCACAAATAAGTAGTAATCAGTCACTGAACCCTAATCTCTTGATCTAACTCTGCATTTAATCCAACAGTTAGTTCATGGTTTCCTGACACCAGGGACAGCACATACCATCATTCCACTTCTACCTTTTTTGCTGCTGATTGCCCATCTTTTGGTAGGCTCAGCCACAAACATTCAACTGTATTAACACAAACACTCCCTTTTGTTTTGAAACTGAAAAATAGTATTCTATCTCAAATTATTTTATCTTTTGGAGAAGGCCTTAAAAATAAGAGTTTTAAGGAAGTCTGCTAGAATTTATCAAGGTCTGAACTCATGCTTCCATTAACTCACCATCTTTTCCCCCAAGGAAATGGAAAATGCTCTTCAAGCAGTCAATTTCTCCGGCACTCAATTCACATGGAAAGTCTGGGTATCGATGGCAACAGTTTTGCAGTAAGGATGGCTACCAAAAAAGACTTTTCTCTATGCGGTGAGAAGATTCCAAAACCTAAATTCAGCTATGTACAGCTGTCCTTCCCTATAGGCTACAGCAAGGTTATTATAGGCAAAGTAATTTTTCATGTCCTACACAATTCTTTAGTTAACTACACTACAAATGCCTAACAGTTACTACAATGCCCAAGACGGGCACTAATCATGGTTTCTTACATGGAATGTCATGGAGGATTACAAGGTAGTTACATGGGTTTTGCTTCATCCCTTACGAGCACTACAGATTAGCAGTAGATAAAATTATTTTTGCACATGCAGTTAGGACATTGATTTGGTGGTACAACTGAAGCTTTTGGTATTTGAGGTGACTGGAACAAATGAATCACAGATTTAAACAGGGAAAAAAAAAAAAAAAAAAAAAGACCAGTTACCGAAAGATTTTCAAAGCAGAACACAAGTGCAACAGCAGACTTTTCCTAAAGCCAAGCCAGAAATCAAACTCCTCAGCACACCAGTTACAGAATATAAAAATGAAGGGAGCATTTTTGAAACAGCCACTATGTCTATAACACAGGCAATGCAAGTTCCATTTAAGAAAAGGAACATAAATGGGATGAAAAAAGTCATTTGCTCCTCAGTACTTTGCTCTAAACAATTTTAAAAATAACCATTTATGGCTTCAATTAACTGTTGAAGCTCCAAACTTGTCATCTTATACTTGTCCTTCCCAGTCTGAAAACCCTACAGCAAAAAATCAATGATCTAGTCAGATATCCCTTCCCTTCTACAATTAAAAATACTACAGGGAAAAAACAGCTATCTGAACTGCATAAAAGACAAATCCTTTGTCTAAAAAAAAAATCATAAAAATATATTTAGGCATATCAGCTGCTTGCTTTGCCTGAGCTTGCAAGTTTGTGTTCTATAGGCAATGATTTCATTACATACTCATCTTGAAACGTGCAACAAACATTCTGTGCATAGTATCATTTTTATGGATGCCCATAACTTTACACATTCTGGATTTCCAAGTCTGGCACTCAGTGTACTGCTTAAAGACTATTTAATTGCAAAAACTTCAGTCATTTTGGAATTCTACTCAAAAAGTTTGTGCTAAGAACAAAACCAAAACTAACAGCAAGAAAACCAAAAAAGCTACCCAAAGCAGCCTGAAAAGGAGATTAAATGCAATAAATTATCATTTTGGAATACAGAATCTCTATATTGAATAGCGCATATGTGAAAACACAAGGGATGTGCGCCAAGGAAGCATTTTTAGACTATGTTCATACTGAACAATAAAGGAACAATGAATATATGGTAGAATTTAGGAAGACATCAAATTTAAAATCTCAAGATATATTGATGTCTTCAGGTGCCTAAATCACAGTTTCCAACATCACTAAGTCACAGTTTCAAAAATGCTGGTTTAGTATAAAGGTTTGCCCCGTTTCTTTCATCTAAGAACAAACTTAATTGAGTTCTAAATAACATTATATAAGGGATAACTTCTTGATTAACCTCTAAGTGCTCCAATTTAGATAAGGTCCTTGGTAAGTTTCAAAAACAATTCAGTCCTTGAATCTTTCACAATTATGTGACATTCTCAAAACAAAAATATAGAATGGCCTTCATATATAGTAAACGCCAGCAAGTAATTAAGCAGTGAAGAACAACATTGAAATGAAGAACAAAAAGCCACTGATATTTGAAACACATAAGCACCAATGTGACAGATACATGATAACCCCAAAAAGGGAAGAACTTTAACTTTTCCTTACATTAAATTGAAATATATAAGCAGCAAAGCAACGGTGATCACATTTGTACCTTATTTTTAAGGTAACAGAAACCATCACTTAAAGATGCACCTTATCAGCCAGTTACAGATTAGTAAATGAATCCCTACTGTTAATCATCTGAAATTGGATAAACCACCAACAAATCCTGGTAGCTTTCAAAGTTATTTAACTGAATATAGTAAATTCAAGCTGCTCTTGATAAATAGGTTATATTTGAGCTTTCATAAACTTAAGAAAAGCTAAAACAACCATCCATACCAAACAATTTTAAAGTCAGCCCCAAAGAATCTGAGTTTAAAGATTATTTCCATCGCATTTCCTAAAAATATTTCTGAATGTTTAATTCCAAAAATAACTGACCTTGTCAAGCCCTGGATCAAGTCCCTAATTACTGCAGCCTTTCTGCTTCATGGCAATGACTTTACATAGCTGGTCGCGGCTCAGTCACTGCGATTCACAGTGCTAAGCCAGGCCTCCGTTCTCCATATATTGGAGAAGGGTAATGAATCTCACAGCTGGCAGCACACAGGGTAGGGAAAACACACATGAAAACCCCACCAAAAAACAAAGGGGAAAAGCCAAAGAGTTGTATACAAAATTCTTCCCACCTTTTGGGGTGTTATCAATCCAGAGTACTACCAAGCTGACTGAAAATAGCTTAGTGATGGCAATTCTTTTGAACAACTGCCCCAAGACTCCCCCACAACTCCCTCCCAGAGTTTGTCACCACTACAGCAGGAGCAACTGAGCTGTTTTAAAACAGGTTCTGAACCACTACAGTTCACAGTCCAGCTTATTAAGGATCTGAATCAATCATTTATTTTACTACCTGAAGTCACACTCACAACTTGAAGTAAGTCTTGGCACAACTATGAGCACTTGAGTGGCTGTAAGTTCAGGAGCAGAGCAGGCAGCTAGGCTGGTTGTCTTACATACAGATACATACAATCAAGTCAGTATTCTGGAATTCAAAGCCGGGGGGGGGGGGGGGGGGGGGGGGGAAGGGGCAAATATTGATGGAAGAGAGGAAGCCACTTTTTGCTCATATTCTGTATGCTGAGCATCAAAAAAAAAATGTCAGTGCCCTAAACTGATTCCAATTAGAAACATTCTGAATTTGTTCAATGTAGCTTTTTGCTCAAGAAGACACTGACAAAATACACAGTGTATTCAGGTAATTCAGCCTCAAACATTATTATTGGATGAAATCAGATTAACACCCTGCTCTCCACAAGCAGTAGCAGAGTAGCAGTTCCATGTAGATAGAAAAAGCCCTATAAATTACAGGAAGTGAGAGTGGCTACACTGAGCAGACACTAAATGTGATTATTCAGGTAAAAGTTTCCTGGCCAAGTCAACAAGATGACATCAAGCATTACTCTCAATACCTTTGTCCTTGAATCACTGTCAAAACCACATACCGGAGACTTCATCTGCACCAGTTACTGCTAGATAAGTCTTCTAAAAGACCTCCAATGTTAAAGCCATGGAACTGTTAGACAAAATCAGCACTTATTTATCTGCTATTCTAGTTATCTACCACTGCAGTGCTGCAAGATCCACACTTGCCACAGAGTAGGATCAGAAAAATCCTCCTGTCTTCTCATACAACCAGAAGTCTTATATATTCAGTGTCCCAGTCAGAGTCATTCAACATTCCTACTAAGGTTAGTATCATATCTTGCAACCAGCAACTTCTTCCCTGTTTTAATTCAGCTGTAGGCATTAACCTAGTTTCCCCACTGGAAAAATTTAGGCTTAAATCTATAGTGACTGTAGATTTATGTAGGCTAGGGCAAATAAAATTAACTGAGGCAGAGGCAGTATCTCTAGAACGAAAACAATAGGTGCTTAGATAACAGATACTTGATTTCTCATTAATGCAAGACTGAAATTGCCTATACATTTTTGAAAAATCTAGCCCATTTGGGGTCAACCTTACAGTACCAGAATGACTAAATACATCCCTTTCTTTTTTTTTTTCAATAAAATATACAGGCAATAAAAACCTGAAATCCTGTTTGCTGTCAATATTTAGAGTTATAATAGTAAAAATATGCTGATACACAGAAAACACTTAATGAACATGTGATATCCTTCATAGACATCACAAATATACTACAGGATCATCAGAAAACTTATGGCTCAAAGGCTAGTCCACTGTAAAAAAAAAATCAAGTATGTTCTAATACATATGAAAGATTTATCCTAAATAGACATACAATCATTATCTCCTATCTGCAGAATTATTTTTTTCTCTATGGAAGACTGGTCTACACTTTGGGCAATTCAAATTAGCACCATAATCACACAATGAAAATTGGATGTTTGATATGAGTTCATTCACAAATTATATGGAATTCCAATCTGTTGCATAAACAACCGGTGAAAGCAACTTGAAAAAAGGGCCAGATAATACAATGCTAAAAATCACAACATGAAGTGGAAACATTATTAAGTGGGAGATGCAGATATGGGTATATTCTATGAACTAAAAAACTCACTATGTTGTTTGTATTACAAGCAAAAAACAGCAGCAAGTAAGACTCAAGCAACACAATCAGATTCAACTGAGTGACTTGAATTAAAATTCAGACATATACACAAATAACAGTTCTTCCCTTCAAGCTTCAGAGATACGGACTGTCTACAACAGAAATCCATGACTGAAGGTAACTATTCTGTAAGAAAAGTGACAATAAAAGCTTAAAGAAAAACAAACAAGTATGGTGACACTGAGAAAAAAAAAGAAATACTTGTGCTTTACAAGATAACCAAACTTCTGGCTCTTTACATGTATTTGCTTTGCCTCCCTGACAATTAGCTGTGCTGAAGTGCAAATATGTTTCAAAAAGACAATAATACTCCAACTATGAGACACATACCTTCAAGCACATTTCAACAAATAAGAAAGCTAGTACATCTAAGGAGTCTATGATGACCTGAGGCACAAACTGTTCCACATCACAAGTCAAGCCAAGAGATAAAATTTTGCTACTCCTAACTGTCCTCAAGACTTTCTCTGATGACCATTTAGTGAATTCAAGCGTCATCTGTATCATCTGCTTAAGCTTTGGCAGTGTGACTGTGCTCACCTGACTGCTAAAAACCAAAGCTACAATGAACATGTTATGGCATTGCCCCTTCCAAAAAAATGTATTGAAACAGTGAGCACTTAAATCTTCAAAGAGATCAAAGCATATCTGTTATTCAGAACATGACGAAGTATCTCACTTCTTTCTGCTAGTGAAATAGATTTGTGAAATCATTTTCATTGGAAAAAATACTTTGTGTAAGCTTGTTTTAACTTTTAAATTCTTTAAATATCTATTCGACTAGAACAAGACAAGTGATTTTACGAACACTTAAGTCTGATGTCATTATTATTACTGAGACCTTCAGTGAACTTTGCTGCTCTGAGAAGACCGAAAGGCATACAGTTGCACCTCACAACATGAAAAAACATTTGCAACAATGCCTGCCACAGTTCTCATTAAAGGACACTGTAAAACAAAACTAAAAATTACAAACATTTAAACATGCCATCTTGTCCACTCTTGAAAGGCTGCAGCCTAAAAAGCATAAATTGGAAGCAATATGCCTAATTTTGTCATGTAGGAGGTGAGAAAGATTGACTTTCATCAGCACTTCACATATAACTATTTCACATTAACAGGCATACAGGTTTACATTAAAACCATTTCTATCCCACAGAAAACAGGAGACTATGAGAAATCCTCTCCTCTTTGCATTTCTGCCATTGCCATGTTTAAGCTTGCTATGTTGTTTTCTACTGTCTGAAATTCTGCCATTTGGGGGGGGGGGGGGGGCATGGAGAGAATGCAAAAGCTGGTCTAGAAGCGCAAACCTCTGCCTCCACCAACATGAGAAGCAAACTGTCTGTGCAACCGTGCAAGCATGACAAAGCAGGAAATGCTAACCTAAACTTTGGTTCCAAATTTGGATGCACATTCAACACAGGCCATTCCAGTGCAGTGGTTATGACCTCAGAATGCCAAGACAGAAGTCATGCTCAAAGGTTTTTGACTTCTGGAAGCAAGGAAATCCAGTAACAATCCTGAAAAAACAACTAGAAAATGAAAGTGCTCAAAAATTTAAAGAAAAACATAACACTGCAAAAGCATAATGTATGCAATGTTAGGGGACAATATTTTGTAAGTGTGAGTAGGCTTTTTTTAAGCTCAGCATATCTTAGACAAAGAAAAGCATGTAAGAAAGGAGTCAGTCTACAATGCGTGATTTAAAATCAAAGCTGTTGTATACCTACAAGCACAGTTAGACCTGATCTCCTAGATATGCTATTTACATGTATTTGGAATACTATTTAAGCCATTACGGCAAAACATACTGGTCTCTACAGATCAACACAAAGCTTTACTGTGTGAACTCATCAGCCATAATGCTACTGTAGCTACAAATGGGTTTAATCACATATTTGAGAAAACTAAAAAGTAACAGTTAACCTAAAATTGAATTGTTTGATGGTCATACAAGGTATGACTAAAACCCTTGGGAAAAAAAAAAGGTGGTGTTCAAAATAAATGCCATTATACACAGGACACCTTCCAACTTTGAGGTCAGAAATAGGCCTTTCCAGCTCTTAGCATATTTTTAAGTTCCCAAAATATTCTTAATCAGCTGAATTTCATTCAGATTTCAGTTTGCCTCAAAGTTTCTTACTTATGCTTTTGTACATACGTGAAATGCACTGCAGAAAAAAAAAAAAAAGGCTTTCACCAAGACTGCACACGTCCTGGTAAGTCATCAAAACAGTGTTTCTTGCCTTAGTTTAAATCCAGAGAGTAACTTATTCATCACTCAAAAAATACCTATCCCAAGTCCACTTGGATTACAGGAGCATTATAGTTGCCTTTTCTGTTTCAAAACAACTAAGTTAGCATGTGCTTTTGTTATATCAAATTTGTTTAAAAGTCAAACTCATATCTAAGCCAGTTTTGCTGTATCAATAATAATTACGATGCTGAAGAACATGTACAAGATACTCCTGTGAGATTAAAAGCTCATAAAAAGCTTACTGTTATGAAAAATGCTGTTTCTAGCCACAATATTAACATGAAATTTCACCCTGAAAAATTTTGGAAAAATACCTTGATATATCAACTCAACTGCTTTGAAAGCCACTGAGGTATGTACATTTTATCCTCTGAAACCTTATTCTATGCAATACTGCTGAAAAAAATAGTCAGACACGTTCATTAAGCAAATAACAATAGGCAAGGAGAAACACAAGGAGTATCACAGAATCAAAGCTTTAGCAATTTCAAACATCCCTCAGATTCAAGTTTTGGTAGGGAGCTGTATTGGTCCTTTGCACATGAGTATCAAAACACCATTGATACATACTTTACCTACCTTAGATTCAGAGCTCAGTCTTAGAAACTTCATTACAAACTGCAAATAACTGAAGTACATAGATGGTTCAATTCAATCATCTGTTTACACGTGTAATGTATTATAATAGCAGCTACATTTTTCATGTTTTCTGTTTCCACAGAGAAATGCATCTATTAGTATTTAACCCTTCCATCACCTATAATCAGCTGCATGTTTGCCTCACTCAAAACTACTCAGTTGAATTGTGACTACACTATGTGCTGCTGAACAAGGCATAGCTGTAAGATTTAGGAGTGTATACCAAGACGACAGAAAATCTGCTAGTGAAAGGCTCAGTATTTCAGACTACCTGAAACAATGGATAAGCTGAACTGGGGAAAACATGATAAAGATAAGTCAATTTGCTAAGTGCAAATTGGGTTAATGAACTACAATGTTTTTTTCGATTTGACTTAATGTGTTTAAATTGTTTGCTTCCTGAAGACATCCAAATCCTCTATTTTTTCCTAAGCTTTCCATAAAAATGCAGAGGTGAAGAGGACCACTATTTTTAGTGAACGCTAAAAGTTGACACCGTATTTGAAGGTTCATTCTGCTATCATAATCAGCACAAAGCATACTATGAGGGGGGGAACCCTGTAACTATTCTTGGATTCAAGCAATATAACGCACACTATCAATCTGAAGATGCTGTAAAAATTACAGAAATGGTCACCTCAAAATACATGTACTTTCCAAAATCTTTTGTTGCTGACAAAAACCTTCACAAAAACATGGATCTAACAACCCCAGGCAAGACTAAGGGTTTATAAAGCCATACCATAACATTAGTATCAGAAACAGCTTATGAAAAAGTCTTCCAGGTTCTTGACAACCTAAATGTGTTGACAGTGTCCCTTTAAGATCTGAACATGAGATACTGTGATCAGCTAATGCAGCTGTATACTTGGTAACTCAACCTTCACAACCAAGTCAGTATGTATTTACTGAAAAAGTAATATGATAAATTCTCATATTAAAAATCCAAACATTAATGTTGCAATAAAATATGAAGCAGGAGATTTTCCTCAATTTCTGAATGACCGTTCAGCCATCACTATTGTTCAGGAAGTCAGCTGATGGAGAACTCTGGTCTACTTTGAAAGAAATCAAGTATGGTGAGTCACTGCCATTTAAACAAACAGTTCATACGCAGCAGGGAGACAAGACACCATGCCATTGGATGACATAACCAAACAATCCCATAAGCTTGTATCACATCTTGTCATTTGTATAATAAAAATCTCTTTTACAATTCATAAGTGTGAAACAAGTGCAACCTAGCAAATATCTCAGAAGCTTGTCAATACACCAAAAAACAAGGATGGTAGTCAAAAAATGTTAAGCCAGAGAAAATTCCCAGAGAAAACCTTAATAAAAGTTTGGATTTATTACTTCATGTAACACCACACCTAAGATAATCTAAACGTTGCATTTTTTTTTTTAAATTCTCTTCTCCTGCTCTAAGATAATCACTCTTCAAACACATTTGCTATATTTTAGTTAACTACTATTTTATGTCTTAGTATTTGTAGTTGCTTCAAAGTAGTGAATCATCACTTTATGTTCTGAGTGAAAACTACTTCAAATGCAACTGAGCATTCTGATCACTTTTATTACCCTGATGAATGTGTAAGTTTCTCATACCATGTACATTTAAATACCCATTTATCGAGCAAATTTTAGGTAGTAGACAGGAACAATAGGAAGTTGTCAGGATAACGTGACATAGTGCTCAAAGGCCAAAGTGAATTTGAAGAAAGTTAACTGCCTCATCCTACAAGCATTGAAGTTAAGTACTCCAGAATTTTATCCAATATATGAAAACCCACTACTTTGATTAGTAGAGCCAAAATGGGAACCTGTGACTTCAGTTACAGATGACATGGCACTTGCAATATATTATTCTATTTTTGCAGACACTAAAAAGTTAGAATTTCTATTTAGTCACCTGCCTGCACATGTGAACACCTCTTCAACAGCCAGCTCCACATGTGGAACAGAGCAAAAAACATGCATAAGCAAGGGTGGTTTCAAGCCCCAATACAGACTTGTAACCAAAACAGATCAAAGTCATTGCTCCACCGACAAAAGAACAGCTATTTGCAAGTAATGAACACTACTAGTGAGTCAAAACAGTCATGACAACTCAACTGCCCACTTGATTGAGTAGCTGAGCACTGCTGGTTCACTTAGAACAAATTATTTGACATGGGTTTAATTAGAATGTTATAATTATCAGTAGCAATGGGAAAGAGCAAGTATTTCATCTGTGCGCCTACTATGGTGTTTCAAAAAACTTCATATAGCTCATTTAACTAAAAAACATCAGAAAATGGGGAAGATTAGCACACAGATGTATAAGAGGACAGCAGATGGTAATAGACAAAAAAAATAACCATGTGTGGAACTAGCAGGTTTTGGGTTTGTTGTTTGGTTGGGTTTTTTTTTTTTACTAAGTTTCATCACTAAACTGGCATTTTAAAAATGTTTAGGCTTGCTTGATCTCATCTAGTGGCAAAGCCATAAAATGCAATATGAGACACTGAAATTTCCTTTCCAAACAAACATGGCATGTTATCACATAGACTCTACCTAGACTGGAAAGGGGAGGGGGAGAAAGGGGACTTATTTTCACAACCACGTTCCCATGTTAAATACCAAGAGCAGTAACTAATCCTCAGATAGAGGAAACATTACATGAGAACAACAAACAAAAAAGGGGAGATTCAAGCTGGTACATCCCACGTGAAAAATACACTATATACTTTGCCCAATACTAATAAGGTCCTTTATGCAAAACAAATCCAGGGTTTGATCCAGTGCCAGAAAGAACCGCATACGCATCCTAAACCACACGTTTAACCTAGAGTTGCTGTCTTTTAGCAACTCATACTACTGAGCCCAACCCAAGAAAAAATCCTGCTTTAAAGTGATAGCTGCAAAACAGACATTAGAAAAGCACAGCTTCTCAAGGCTCTGATACAACAGGCAGGTTTATAAAAATACAGGTATGTAGTGAAAAGTTGTGGTAAGCTCACTGGAAAGAAAGCATTTTGAAGGAGTTGTGCTCCATTCCGTACTTTTGGACATGCAGTGTTGTTAGTAAAAAGGCTCATCTCCCAACTGTACTTATTTGATTATATAGTACTGTATTAGAGAAAGCAAAGCTTTCATGACCCCACCAGGCTCACCAGCTAAGGTTCTGAAACGTAGACTGGATACAAAAAAAGAAACAGTTTATATTAGAAGGTCAACTTGAAGGCTACCTCACAGTATAAAAACTGAGTAACTAAAATTACAAAAAAAAGCTTGGCTACCAAACTATAGTCATCAACTGCATTTCTTCAAACTATCTGAGCATTGCTTACTTATGAAGAAGACCCCATACTGCATATTTCATGACGATGCCACTTTGACAACTAGCTAATTGGTGTCTCTAAGTAGTTCGTGGTTTACGATTTTTCTGCCTATTAATAGTCAACCTACCTGCCCACAGTTGTCTATGCCAGTTACTAATCTATTTAAGTTTAATAAATCAAAAGCTGTCCTTAGGGACTGGCCAAGTGTCGTAAGTCCTTCTGCCTGAAGGTTTTTCAGTTAATTCATAAACATTGCATGGTTTTTCTTCCAGCCAGCCTGAAAAGAAAAATGTGAGAAGACTTATTCTCCAGATATGAGCTCCACTTTCCCGTTAGGCTACAAAGTGCCTTCCTTGCTGCACGCTGCTCACCACAAATGCTAACAAAACACCTTTGAAGTTACTGATATTTAGTGTCGTTCCATGAAGCCTGAAAAGACGTCCTTCTCTTAAACCTCAGAGCTCCTCATGTATAAAATGAAAATTTTTGATTTGTTCCACGGGGTAAGTTTCTGTGAAGTCACCGACGCACAAACCTTATAGCTATTTACGTAGCTCTCCCACAGCCTTTCCCAGATGGAAGCCAACTGCACTGCGAAGCGACCTCCAACAGGTTCACCGTCCTGTGGACCACCGCCCCCTCCCTCCCCACCCCCCCGCGCGGCGGGGCTGAGGGAAGTGCCATCCCCTTCCGAGTCCGGACTCTCCGGGCTGAAGTCGGTCCTTCCCCCGCTCGCCCCTTCCAAGCTGAACTCTCCTTGTCACTTCTTCCAACTTGAATAAATATCCCCCACAGTTCATTGCTGCTTACACACACCACACAGGGAAAAATGTCGGCCATGTTGATGTCAGCGCCGCCACCACCAGAGCCCGTGTGTGCGGAGCTCCCCCTGCCCGCCGGCAGCCCAGGCGAGGCGGGCGAGGGGCGGCCGCCTGCAATGGCCCGCGGCGGCGCAGAAGGAGGCCGGAGGGGGTGGGGGAAGCGGGGGTTACCTTGATAGCGTAGGGAGGCTCCTCGAAAGTGACCAGCATGTACCCGTTTCCCCTGCCGGCCAGGTCCCGGGCTCGGAGCTGCGGCGCGGGGGACAAAGCAGAGGGTGAGCCGAGAGGCGGCAGCGGCGCCCCCCCCCCAGCTCGGCTCGCCACGGCGCGGCCCTGCCCTACCCTCCCCTCTGTTATAAATTGAGACCACAACGGATCATAATCCAATTAAAATTTTATTAATTATAGCAAGTAGAATATGAGCAAAAACAGCGCTGGACGGCAGGGGAGTCTGCGCTCCACCAACTGCCGTACTGAGCAGTTCAAACAGTCCCTTTTTATACATCTTTACTTCCGTGTTCATGAGGTAGTGGAGGTATTGACCCTTCACTCATATATCCTTATGTGGGGTTGTCTGTCTTGTTTCTGTCGTTCCTGGACATCTGGCGGTTATCTTATCTTTCACAAGAGGCATCCTGGACATCTGGCGGTTATCTTATCTTTTGTTGCCTAATCTTTACATTAGGCTTAACATAAATCTTAATAAACAATACCCTAGTCCATAGTTTCTCACAATCCCCCCTTTTTCTTTTTTATCCTATTATTGTTTATTAGACGCTACTTTCATTCTCGGCACTGCAAGCAAACCTTTTTCCACAATCCCAACATTTATCATAACACTCACAAGGTAATACGTCACAATTACAATAGGCATAGTTGGGTAATACATATAATAATAACATACAAAACCAAAACTTAAAAATAACACTTTTTCTTAACACATTCCCTTTTTTTTTTTTTTTTTTTTTAGGGATTTCGCATACGCGGTCTTTCCAGATTTTTCCAACACATTCTGTGGGGCTTTAAAATCGCGCATGCGCATGCTCAAAGGCATACACGGACCATTCGCGTGATAAACAATGGCTACTGCGTGCCCAGATGAAGTCCCAAACCCATTTCCCGAGCTTACCACTCCGGTAAGTCTGTTAATGGTAACATTTATGGCACTATGGCCAAATGACAGGTCCCTGTTTTCAATGTAAGGTTTTCTCACCACCAGACCACCACGTCACCTGCCAGGGAAGAAGGGTCTAGAGTGCACATTTCCCCCTCTGAACATTCTGTAAGGTGAGTGTTCTCAAAATGTTTAACCTATATGGTTCATTAGAAAGAAGATCAATTTTTTTTTTTTCCTGTTGCTGTTTAGGCAGAGGGTGCGTTTTTCTGTTGTCTTACGTCAAGAACTTATGGCGGAGGTGAAAAAGTATAAAAGGCATTACCATATCCTCGTCTTTGCGTTCCTGGCGCTTGTTTTTGTTGCTATTCTATTTTTTTTTTTTACTCAGCTTACATTGTTATCTGAATTGTTAAGAGTCAATTGTTTCCAAATTCTTGTTGGCTATTAAAATGTTATTTTGTGTGTACATTTTGTCATACTACTCGCATTTGTTTAATGCCATCGGGTGAAACCATAATAGCAAATTGCATGTTAGTTATAACGTGTTGAATTAATCTTATAAAACATGGAACAGCACATGGCAAAAACAATAAGGTGGCTAATCCACATAACAAATAAAATAGGATTCGTTTTACCGAGGGGCTCCCGAGAAGCCAGGAAAACAAGTCGATATTCGTCTTTCCAAGTTCGGATGGGAACATGGGCTAACTTCCCTGTCTCTGATGTGATTTGTTTAACTACCTCACCATTGTCATCAATTTTCAAACAACAATTGGAAACATTTACTTTACCACAAACACCTCCTTCTTCGGCTAGCAGGTAATCGAGAACCATCCTGTGTTGATAAATTGCATTTCACGTCAAAAGCTTTAGCTGTTTGATTAGTAATAATTTCCAAGACAGCCTGTAGACGAATGATATGATTCAGATTGTAGATAGGTTCTCGAGCACCGTTAATAAGTTCATTAGGATTCCAAGTTGCAGGTCTATAATACTGTATGATACATTGGGGTGTCCATTCATTTAATAAATATCGGTACCCCCCCAATTCTTGGGAGTCTGGAAAAATCAACTTGCCACTGTTGCCCTGGCTAATTTTCAAACACATTTCACATCGCTGAGTCACCTGTTTTATTACAGTATACAAGTTCTGTCCTATCAATTTCTGATTTAGACTTTTATATAAATTATCAGCTCCCCAATGCATCTTATTATGTTCTATTACGGCTGTGGTCCATATTAAATTGGATGGTACCACTATACGACCATCCCTCAAATAAGTCTACTTATTTATTTTATCATTCATGTCCTGAATGACCTTTAAGTTTTCTTTAGAATAATTTGGCTCCTGATCTGTACTTACAGTTTGGATTTTACCATCTGGTATTAAGGATAATTCCTCCTTTCCTACCTCCTCTGCTACTTGTATGGCTTCATGGTCGGCCAGGCGGTTTACAATTTCCAAATCAGTGCCTTAATGGGCCATCTTATGTTCTTCCTTCCTGGACTACCCTCTTATAACAGAGGGGGCCATTCCTCACATCAAGGTCTGGCATGGCATATGTCCCCACCGCTCAGCGCCTACTGGGTTGCAGCCAGCAGCAGAGCTCAAGATCCTTCTTGGTGGCAAACACAGAGACCAACCCAGTCTTGCCCTTGATTGTGGTAGGAGGCACTTGACCAGCCTTATTCCTTGTACTTTGTTGTCAATGCAAAGTTTCATTTGCACATCCCATAACAAGTCACAGTCATGGTAAGACACAGATTTACATTAGTAGTGATATGGAGAAATAGTGTGAAATGGGGACAATGGAACATCGACTGTGATTGTATATGTCTACTCAGGAATGTGGGTATGGTGACTGGTCATGGGTGCGGTGTCTGGTCACATAGGCACACAGCTCTGAGGAGACAATTACAGTTTTTGAGGAGACGTCTGCCCCTCTTCCTCTAACAAAGGGGAGACGGGGAGACGCCTGCCCTTCTTTCTCTAACAAAGGGGCTATTTAAAAGAGAATGAGAAAAGATGGGAGACATTCAAATGCTATCTAGAGGGAGGGAGTGCTAAGTCTCCTTGCTGGAGAAGATCGGATGGTCACAAGAACATGAATCACCTTTCCTTGCTGAAGAAGATCAGATGGTCACAAGAACATGAATCACCTACAAACCTGCAAGACCACCACATTCCAGGCAACGGACTGATAAGCTAATTAACATACGAAGCGGGGTTTAGGTAACGAATATGTATAGGCGCTAATTGAATATTCATTTGTTTCATTGTATAAATGTGGGATGGTTCGTCACTTCGGGCATGCACGCTTGTGGAGGAGCGATCCCCCGTGCATCTGCGCGCAATAAACATACCTACTTTATAACTTTCGAGTTATAGAGTCTAATTCCGCACGTCAGTTTGGCGAGCCAGGCAGGAGGATTTCTGCTCGGCTGAGGGACCAGCTGCGGAGCGGACGCTCCTAGGCGCGCCCCGGGAGATTTCCTCGGAGGAGCCTCCTCTTCTCAGCTGTTCACCCGGGAGCAGAAGAGAAACCCCTGGATCCACGGATAAAACGGTATGTTTAGTAACGGGGCGGCTGGTGAGACGCACGGAGACGTCCGGCGCGCAGCGTAGTCCCCAGGAGGAAAGGTACCTTGGGAGGGGGTTTGCTGACCAAGGGGTGGCCGCTAGCGATCTTGAGGGCAGATCGAGCAAACCCGAGGTTACTGCCATTCCTAAAAGCCCGGAGGCCTCGTGACGGAAAGCGGGGGGCGGGACGGAATAAGGCGGAATCTCGCAGGAACAAGAGGGACCTCATAGCAAAAGTAAAAGGGAAACTTTTACGTAGGAAAAAAAAAAAATAAAAAAAAAAAAAAAAAAAAAAAGAAAAAGGGGGAAGCTAAAATCTTCCTTTAGGTTGTCTTAAGAATTGGGGAATTCCTAGAATGTAACAACTAAAATAGCGCTCTGTGTCTTGTTTGTTCTATGTGTTGTCTTGTTACATGTTCAAAACTTGGAGTTATGAAATGTATGTTGAAAAATAATAATATTCTGGTAATTCGTGGCAAATAGCGGAAAACTTAACACTCTGCTTAAGACCAGGAAAAATGTGGGTTTTGTTTGTTGTTTGTTTTTTGGCAATTGTTCATTGAAATGCATACTTTGTGAACTGTCAGTGTTCCTAAAAGTTGTACATAAGTGCACGGTACCGTATAACATACTGCTTGTGTGACTGCGGGCTGCCCGGAGAGTGTGAATGGTGTGATTGAGATGCGCATTTTGATTTTCCGTGTATAGCTTAATTATTTTGACTGAGTGTGAGTGCAAGAGTGCTTGAGACGTGCGTTTGAGTGCAATACGAGTAAGAAGCTCGATCCGCATTTCCAACCTTGGGTGGCTAAGGCGGCCAGAGAAAAACAAAGTAATTAAAATTGTAAAATGGGAAATGGAAGGAGTAAGCCCTGTGAAAAATCGCCCTTGGGTTGCATATTAAAACATTGGAGTGATATCGTAGGACATGGTGGTACCGAAAATAGAAGGAAATTGATTAAATATTGTAATCAGTGGTGGCCTTTGTGTAAATTGGGGAGTGATGCGAAATGGCCTCAGGAGGGAGGAACGTTAGATTATAACACTCTCCTGCGATTAATGTTTCTGAGGAGAGAGGGAAAATAGGACAAAGTGTCATATTGTTTCAAAGAACGTCTTCAGAATTTCTTAGTGATTAAGTATTCTTTATTGTCGGCGCCGGGCGTACGGGGGATCCTTCCACCAATCGTACACACCCAGAGGGGCAGACCATCTTATATTTATATAATGAAACAATGAATATTCCATTAACGCCTATACATATTCATTACCTGAACCCGCCTACCCTCACTTCGTATGCTAATTAGCTTATCAGTCTTTCACGCTTGCGCAGATTCTTCCAAAAATTGTGGGCCGGGGTCTTTAGAATGTGGGCAGTGGTCTATGGGAGGAAGGCTGTAGGTCTTCCTCATGGTGTACTTTTCACCTTTTGCTCATTATGTGATGGTCTTGCACATTTGCAGTGTTCTTATCAGTCTGAGGTAATTTATGCCCTTGCTGGCCATCTGCTTTTCTTGCTTAATTATTTCTTTTACCCTTCTCTGTCCTCTCCTGCTGAAGTGTTCCGCTAAAGTTTTTCCCATGATTTTGCCACAAACTGAGTTTTGAGGAGCGCTTGCCCTAAAGGGTTGTCTGGATTTACCCCAGAGTACAGCTGAAGGGCTTTCCTCAGTCGTTCCAGCCACTCAGTGGGGCTCTCATCTTTCTTTTGAATTTCATTAAATGCTTTATTGATATTCTGGCCACGGGGTACTGCTTCTCTAATTCCCTGAATTACTATAGTTCTCAGGTCCTGCATATGAGTTCTATGCACCGGATCCTGATTATCCCAATTAGGTCTTTGGAGTGGCCATTTAATATCTGCTTGGGGTCCCTGGGTTTCCTCGGTAGTAAATAATTGACAAAGGATAGATTGCATCTTATCCCAAGTATAAAGGTTTGGTCCCAGAAATTGATCTAATCTTTCTGCCACTCCGAGTGGGTCCTCAATTAAGTTTCCCATCTCGGTCCTTTTAAAATCTCGTAGGTCAGCCGAATTTAGAGGCACAGAAATATATCCGATCACAGGTTGAGGTCCCCCCATGGGCATTTCTCTTAGGGGGTATATTTGAGCTGCCCCTTTTTGACTTCTAGTTACGCATCTAGGAAGAGGGGGAGACCCTTGTTCCGACTCTGGTGGGGGAGTGGGCGCTCTGGGGACCTCTGCGGGAGCAGGAGGAATGTAAGGAGGGGGGGTTAGAAGGGTTTCGTCTAACTCTTCCTTCTTTTTCTTTTGTTTAGTTTTTATTTCATTCAGTGGGTAAAGTCTAGCTCCCGGTCTTTCTAGCCACACTTCCGCATATTGACTCTCCTCCGGGTTAAGGGGTTTTTTTTATTATTAACCCAGAGGTTTAATTGCTGTCTTACCCAATCTTCTTCTGACCCATAGACTGGCCAAAAGACATTTTTAGAAATCTTCTTCCCTCCCCATATCTTAGTACAATATTCTATCATTTTCTGCTTATCTTTCCCTAGGGTTCCAGGGAAATATCTCCAATTGTCTAAGATATATGCCAGAGGGGTATTCTTAGGTACAGTGGGTACCTTTCCCATGGGAGTCGAAGGCTTGCTGCCCTTCGCCCCCATCTACTGGAATATCCACAAACATACACTCACTCGCTCCCCTTGTTCCTGGCCCAGTCCCTCGCGGGAGATGGGAGACGCAGTACTTAAGAGTCCGCACTCGCTTGGTTCAGTATATCGAACCTCTCACTCGTTATATTCCAGGAAACCCAATCCCGCCCGAACGGCAAACCTTGCGAACAAATTCGCAATATACTTACGCGTCCTGCGTCTTCGTCCGGACTCCCGTGCACAGAATTTTTATGGGATTTTACCGGTTTCTCCTTTGCTCATTATTCTAGAATTTAGGTTCGTCGGTAAGGTTGGAGTAAGCTGTTGGTCGCGGGGCCGCAAAATGTTGCGGGGCGCCTCCCCGGAGGACCAAAGCCCACTGTTCCTTATCCGAGTCACGGCACCAGAAATTGTTATAAATTGAGACCACAACGGATCATAATCCAATTAAAATTTTATTAATTATAGCAAGTAGAATATGAGCAAAAACAGCGCTGGACGGCAGGGGAGTCTGCGCTCCACCAACTGCCGTACCGAGCAGTTCAAACAGTCCCTTTTTATACATCTTTACTTCCGTGTTCATGAGGTAGTGGAGGTATTGACCCTTCACTCATATATCCTTATGTGGGGTTGTCTGTCTTGTTTCTGTCGGTTCCTGGACATCTGGCGGTTATCTTATCTTTCACAAGAGGCATCCTGGACATCTGGCGGTTATCTTATCTTTTGTTGCCTAATCTTTACATTAGGCTTAACATAAATCTTAATAAACAATACCCTAGTCCATAGTTTCTCACACCTCCTTGCCCGCACACACACGCACTCCCGCCCGCCCTCGGCAGCCCCCCGCGCAGTCACTCTCGCAAGGCAGAGCCGGTACCTTCATGAAAGTCTCTACAGCGCCTTTGGCTACGTCCAGATAGGTGGTGTCCAGATGGGCGCGTCTATCAGGAAGAGTAAGATGGGCATAGTGCGGAGGGGCCGGCGGCCGGGCAGCTACATGGACAGCGGGCGGGGGACTGAGGGGAGCACCGCGGGGCGGGGTGGGAGGAAGACGGGGGACAGGAGAGGAGTAAGTGGCTGTGAGTGCTCTGCACGGGGAAGGGCGCCTCCCCGCTGCCGAGGCGGGGGGGAAGGGGGGGGGCAGCGCTGTCTACCCTGCCCTCCTTTGCGTGAGGGGCCTGCTCAGCCCAACAGAGGCTGGTTTACGAGGGAGAGGCGGATAGGGCTGCGCTGCTGCTAACTTTCCCCCCCCACCACCACCCGCCCTCCCCCAGTTGATGTTACTCAGAAGTTTCAGGCGGATCAGCTCGGCCCCAACACCCTGGCACTGACTTTCTGACCGAGATACTTCCTCGCTCACCGCCCGCTTTAAAGGCAGCCTGGGCAGGTCGGGGCCCCCCCCTGAAGGACACGTCCCCGCCCCACGTGACCGCCTCCCCGCCCCACCATAGGGCTCCAGTAACCGCCTCATTAGCATATTCAAATTGCCGAGGAGGGGGGAGTGGGCAGCGGGAGCCGCTGAGGGAAATGGGGGGTGGTGGGAGCGGGCGGTGGAGTGCGGCAGCTGCGCAGGCGCAGTGGCGGCAGGCGGCCGGGGGGTGCCGCTCCTCAGGCGGGCCGACCCCGCCGCCGCCCTTGCTGGGCTGTTTCTAGGTCGCTGGGGTGAGGCGTCCTGCGGGAGTAGCGCCCTGCCTTAGCCCGCCTGTTTTGGGGTGGTAGTGGGGGGAAGCCCGGCTGCTCGAGGAGGGCAGCGGGGGAGGCCCCGGCAGGCTTCCCCGCGGCGGCTGGGGCGGCGACTCCGGCGCTGGCGGCTTGTCCCCGCTGGCCGCGGGCGGGCCGGCGGGTGAGTCATGGGGGGAGGGGGCGGGCGCCGCAGCTCGCCTTGAGGCTGCGGGAAGGCTCCCGGGCCACGGGTCCGTCCCCTGCTGCCCCCGCGGCTCCGTTCCCCTCACCCGGGCGGAAGAGGCCCTTCGGGGGGCGCTGTGCGCCGCTGAGGTGCCGCCGCAGCCCTTCGGCGGGGGGGCGGCCGGGGAGCCCGAGGGCAGCCCGGAACGCGCCGGCCCTGGTGCTGGGGGGGGCTCGCTGGCCACGGGAACAGCGGCCGCTGGCAGGCAGTGCTTGGCGTCGTCCGTCATCTCCACGGGGCTTAGGATGGGGAAAAGCGTTCGGTACCATTTTGATGGTGAATTCCCAGAGACATGGTCTGGCCTTTTATTCGATGCTTTCAGGGAGAGAGAAAAAAACGAAAATAAAAAAAGGAAAAAAACTGGCTAGCCCTAGCTGTGACCTTTTTCCCTACATCCAGGCAGAGATTAACACTAATGTTTCTTTGATCCATGCTAAGGCACTCCAAATTTGTTTCCTATAAACCATATAATTGTGGAGTGTTTCCAACCAATTAATGACAAAGGTCTCTGTTCTCAGTTGTTTGGTGCTTTGGGTTGTTCTTTCCCCCCCCAGAAATTGAGTCTCAGCTGTTTCTGCTCCTGTAACTGTGGAGCAGTAACTCCAGAGCCATTTCTTAACATAATCTGTCCAGGAGGTTGCTCCGTTTCCCATCTGACTAATTTATTTTTTTTCCCCCGTGATCCAGCTGATGTGCTCCCACCACTGCACTAGAAGGTATGAAGCCACTGTGCTCCTTCCTTTTCTCAAGATAAAATTGCCAGTGTCCTGGTTTGATTCATCTTGCTTTTCCAGGCAGGATTTCCATCTTGTTGGGCAAGAGCTGGTTTGGGCTTTTTTTTTTTTTTTTTTTAAGACTAATGAAAGATTAGCATTTAGTCTCTAGGAAGAGGAGGGATATAACTGTATTTCCATTACAGATTGGTATGCATTCTTATGCCTGCAAGCAGCTTATTTTGGCTTTCCTGTGGGCACTGCATCTGTGACCCGTGCCATCCCTTCTCAGGCACTGGGATGAAGTCAGAGCCACTTCTTTTCAGCCTAGCTCATCATTCAAGGCCATTATGGAATCTCCAATCTCAAGGACCTTGTGAGAGTTGGGCAAGAATCTTTGCAGTCGGTGCAGACCAAGATACAGCAACTGGGTTTCTTTGGAAGCAACATCTTTTACTCTTGAGTATTTCTCAGTGTGGATCCTGCTAGCAGTGGGAAGCGTGGCCAAGCTTATGTGCACCCAGTGGCTCTTGAGCTGCTTGTATCTTTCCAGTAGTTCAGTGTTCAAGCTCCAGCAGTGGTGCTGTGTCTTAAGAGCAGCAGCAAGGCTGTTGTTCTGCTCCAGGTTCTGCCAGTGAATCTGAATCCCTGCTGTCAGAGGAAGCAAACTAGCAGGTGCCACAGAGGTCACGTTGCTGGGTTGCCCTGGAATCCAGCTGCATGCCAGCCCCTGTTATGCAGTAGAATATATGGACTATCAGAGAGGCTTGGTTTGCAGCCATTTCCTCTCTACAGAGGTGTTTTGGGACACCTACCTTCCCCTCAGCTCCCCACAGAAAGCTGCAGGTATGTTCTGCAGCTCCTAAGGTCAGCAAGACTGGCTGCTGCTAGAGTAGTAATTTTCTCCCTAAGGTGGTGGGATTCAAGCTGTTAAGTAAAGGCTGCAGTGCTGCTTTAACCAATCGTGTCTTGGGATTAGTAACTTCATTTGGGAATAACGTTGAGTAAGTGTATGATGTCGGCCTCTAATTGGCTTCCTTTTAAATCTCTGAGATAGGTACATCCTTCAGACGTGCCATCTTCTCTCTCATTTGTATGTTGCTGATGTTTCATTGACTGTCCTAATAAAACCAGCATCACTTTTACATGTCAAGCATCATGCATCTTCTTGGAGAGCACCCTAAAAATGGGAAGCTTCTGGAATGATTCCTTCTCCAAAATGCTAGAAAAACCAGCATTTTAGAGTCATTGCTGTAGCAGGAAAGTGTCATGGTGAAAGGCAGCCTGGGCCATGGAGATTTTGCATAAATCCTGGAGGGTCATTTGGAATTTTTAAGTTTTGTTGCCAGTAAATCACTCTTAATGGTAGAATCGGTCATAAAGCAGTATGAATTCTGAATCAACTTGGAAAATTGCAAGCTGAAGGCATGCAGTAATTTTCTTACCAACCCTAGAGGAAGGTGGGACCGAAGCAGCTTGGCACACTCTACCCCTATTCTTCTCAGCCTTTGTGATTATCGCTGATAGAAGAATGCCACAGACAAAACTTATACACAGTTCCAGAGGGATTTATACAAGCAAAACCACTTTACTGTACTTTTCTGTATGTACTTGCTTTTTGCTGTTATCTTTGAAGCCATTCGGAACATTCAGTTCTTCCCGCTCCTGTGCATCTTCTATTAGATCCCCTATAGGGCAGAATCAAGGCTGGATGTGTGTTGTCTGTGGTAGGCATTAGTACTTTTCTCCTGGGAGTGGGCCAATTTTATTGAGAAAGATTCTTTCAAAGATAGATAATCAACCTAAGCCTTAAGTGTGTATCAGCCTCTTGATGTAAGAGTTCTAATGGCTAGTACTGCCATCAGAGTCACATTTATAAATCTGGATAGGAGATTTGCTAAGAAGGAACAAAACCCAGTGATACTAGTGCTTATGCTCATTACTGGTAGAGCTGACACAGAGGAGCAGGGAGAGAGCTTGAGGCTGTCACTTTGATGCATCTTTGGTTTCAGCTTTTTTACATGGTGGGCAAAGTTATACCCCATGTGAGGTCTAAATGAGCTAGTTCTACCTTTTCTCCTAAATGTAGATGAATTATTTCAGCATGGTTCTGTCTGGAGGAATGCTCTTGCTGTTCTGATGATGCAAAAGATTCCAGCTACTTTCGTACATTTTTTGTTTGTTATCTGCTGTGCATCCATGAGGAAGCATGGATGTATATGTATGCCTAAAGGTACTGATTTTCTGGTCTTTAGAATGAGTGTTGTTTGGTTGGGGACAAATAAGATGATATTAAAAATGCAAGTTCCAATTTAAATTTGTATGCTAAGTCAATAAATTGTAACTCAAATATAATTATGAAAATATACCTCAAAAAACATCATATCAAAAAAATCGAAGAGCATTTTTGGCATCATTTGCTTTTATTGTGTTTTTTTCCCTGAACAGCTGCTTCTCCCAGTCAATCTTGTGATATTTTTGTTGTGTTATCACACAGTGTTAGCCTTATTTTGTCCTAAACTGCAAGCTTGAATGGAAGATGTTTTGCTAAAGACCTTCAAGCAGGTCTGAGATCTAAAATTGACAGTATAACTTTTTTTTTTTTAATTGGCTTTCTCCTCAATAAAGAATTGTTTCACAAAGAATATGTCAAGATCTTGTTCAGCCCAGGTTTTAATGACAAAGATAAAATTTTCAGAGCTTCCTTTAGAATACCATTCTGTAGCCTTGTAGATTGTGACCATTAAAATTTTTTCCCTTGTTTAAGTCTTATATTTTTCCATTGGCTAATTTTATTTTACTGCTTATCGTTAAAATATTTATCTTTATACACCATTGACTTTCAATTTATTATCTTTTCATGCTCATGTCCTATTCATTTTAGTCTTCCTTTAGCCAGGACCTGTGCATTCAACTTACTTGCTTTTTTTTATAAATAAAATTTTATTTTTCACTTGTCTTGCATACATGACTGCTTTTATTGTTGATTTTTTTGGTTCTTTTTACTTGTTTCAATTCAGTAGGCCTTGACCCTACTTTTTTTTCTCTTCCTGAAATTATTACCAAAGAGAAATTGATAAAATCTTATAATTCAGATAGCTTAGGTAAACATATAAAACTCATCCTAGACTGAGTAATTACTGAGAAGGCTGGGGTCAAATAAGATGTAACCCCAAATTCTTTTCAGAAAAGTCACATTAAGGTAACTGCATCTCAATTTTTTATGTATATTCTAGGACTTGGACTAAGGGTGCCTATTTTTCTAAAATTTGTACAGGCAGCTGCCTGCCTTTGAAACTGTCTAGCACCTTTTAGAAGTCTGTACTTTGGCTTCCCCAGCACCAGAACACAGTGAAACTACATGCCTTTGCAGAACGATGACCTCTTAAAGAAGTTGCATTCTGTCTTCTTGTGGCCCATCTTCAAAGACAGCCTCCTCTTCATTGTCCATCTATCGGGAAACCCAGAGGATAGCCTTTGAAGCTTCCTAGGGATTTTTGTATTCCCCACCACCCTTCCAGTCATCCAAATCCCTTGTTGTTTCCTGGCTCAGGAGTTGGAACTGCAGCAAGCAGCAGTGTATCATCCAGGGGAAGAATAGTTGATGTGGAAATGCAAGGAAATAGGTATTATAGTAGTTTGATACAGTTTGTTTTCTAACTGTACAGACTGTGGGTACTGGGAGACTAAGTTCATGAATATTTGTGAGGTACTTGGGTTCTTCCAAAGAAAGTTATGATAGAAGTGCACAATAAGATTATTTGCAGAGGAAAAACTAATCTCTTCAAGGACCATCTGTGCTGTGACAGCAGAAGTCAGTCAGTTAATGATGGAGAGGCTGCAAGGCACTTGGGTAGAAGATAAGGAGGCTTTTGTCATTATATGTGCTTTTCCTTTGATATTACTGGCCTTAGGTTGAAAGGTCTTCTAGGCTTTGATTTGTCTTCATATGTATTTAACCGTGTTTAACGGAGCAGGACCTATTTGGTACTGGTGGGAATATTAAATCTAACATGGAGAAAGCTGCTTAAAACAAACATTTCAAAATTACAATTGTAATAAGGTAGCATATGTGGATAACTGGCTAGCTGAAAAAGGTCACATAGACATAGTCCAGCTGGCTGGACAAAAATGCACATCGCTCTCAGCTTATCTGAAGTAAAGCAAAAATACACTATCCTTGGCTGTTCTTGTTACACAATAACAGGAAGATTTTGGTGGGAAAAGAATGTTGTAGGAGGGAACAGATAACTACAGAAGAAAAACTAGGGGTGGGCTTGGTATTTAGGCAACTAACCTATAATGAGCTTAACTTTTGTAATATGTATGAGCTAATTATAAGAAGGCATAAAAGGTGACTGTAAGGGACAATAAACGAAGTTTGCTGATCACTCATATTGAGTGTCAGTGTCTTCCCTCCATCGCGACAGCATATAAGATAAATAGATATACAGTTCTTACATATCCTTCCTGATGTGTTACATTGCTCCTTTCATTTAAGGTTGGATTCTGGTCAAGAACAAAAACCTGTCTCAGCTCTGGGCCTTTAAATTTATTCTGTCTCTTGGGTATCTCAGCTGGCATGTCAAGACCCAAAGAGAATAGAAAACACCCTTTAGCATACAAAAGCTAAGATACTTTACCTGTCTCTTTTTATTATTTATTTCTTCTTGAACTTGTTTTCCATCCTTGAGGTAGCAGCAGGCAGCAGCAGTCCACTTGATTCCTGATAACACCAGAGTGCCCAGGGAAATACTGGTACAGACTTCTCAGCTCCCCTCCAGTGCCCCAGGCCATGAAGACGGGAGAAGTCTTCTGCATTTGCTAAAACAACAGGTCTGAGGAGACCTTAGCTTATTATGCCAGGGGGAAAAAAGAAAGAATCCCCTCTTGGCCAGAAGGCCAGAGATAATAGTTCTATCTATCAGATAGTTAGAGATCATTTGTAGCAGCCCACCCTGGTTTTGTTTAGCTTTCTCTTCTTGTAGCCCTGATTAGAAGGTCTTGCATGTGTGATAAGGGGTTAATGCAGTCCTCCACACAATGTTGCCATGCAGGCTCTCCTCAGGATGATAGGGCCAGAACCAGGATATTCTTTCACCACAACACCACTTTTAAGCCATCTTTCATATGGTTCTTACATCCCTCCCAGGGAAGCTTTCCTGGGACATCAGTACCCTGCCTGTACCCACCGACCTGAGTGATCTCCTGTCACCATTCCAGCAACTGCTTTTGTTCGTTCCTCCAAGCATTCCTTCTTGCCTACACTACCAAGACTCAGTAGCCCTGGAAATCATCCCCTCCTTGAAGTGCTGGACCCTCCCACCAATTTCATAGCATAGCAACGTAACTCCATTACCATGGATACCAGATGCAGGTGTGCAGAATTTATCTAACTAATCGAGTGGCTAAGGGACACCAATTCCAGCCACAGTCAATTTAAGAGTATAAAGTGGTTACAGCTAAAAGATAGCCTACGAGTGCTTCCCAGGGAGGCAAAAAAATGAGGTGGATTTTTCTTGTTTTCTCCCCCCCCCCCCCCCCCCCCCATTTTTTAATGGCCAATGTAATGGGTATAGTCTTGTTAAACAAGAGGACAGAATTATTCATTCATCCCTAAATTGCTTCCCACTGAGATACTATACCTGCATGTGGTATTTGAGAGCTGAGAGCTCTTCCTTTAAAATATTGCCACACTGTAGAAGTTTATTATCTACCTTTTACTCTAAGTGTGATTATTATGCATTGCCATCTTATGCCCAAAATCAAAACACACTCTAAAAGATGCATAGTTGCTCTCTGCAAAGCAGCAGGTGTGACTGGTGTCAAATGGAACATAGACCAGTTGATCTGTCTTTTGCCACTTGGCAGTTAATGAAAACTTAGCAAATCTCAGCTAGTAGCTAATTGGAAATTCCCACAAAAGCCATCTATAAAGCAAAGATATAGGTCTTCTAGAATAAAGCAAACCTGATAAAGCCTCTTTCATCCAGGGAAGAAATCTGTTCATCTTTATTCCCTGACTTGAAGCACCTTTGGCAAGGTGTTTGGGATTGTTTGCTGAGCATGTTATTCAAAAGATACAGTTAAAATTAAGTCAGAGGGATTTTTTTCTACTTTTATGCACACATTGAAGCCCTGATGTAAGGCTTATTTGTTACAGAAAATTTGAATGGATGCCATGGTGGGCAAATCTGTCTTGCACCAACTTGCAGAAAAATAGTGTCTTGTTTTAGAAATATTTCAAATGGGAAGGAAGGATGCTTAAGACGTGGCTTTGAAAAGCACAAAAGGATAATTCTTACCAAGCTGAGATTACAAAAGCATTTCTTATTAGGAAAATTTTAGAACTGACTTGAGACCAGCTTATAACAAACCTTGAATTATAAGTGTAACCTTTTTTCATAACAACAGTCTTCACCAAGCAGTGCTGTTTTCATCAGCAATGAGTTCTTTTTTTGTTGGGGATGGCTTTCAATTTCATGATGTTGCAATCAGAAAGCCTTGAACATTTCGGGATCAGTTCTAATATTTTCCTGTTGGAAAACCATTTTTAAGGCAATATATGGTTTATTGTTATTTTCTAAACATGGGTCCAAGAAAAAAGTCCAAGAAAGCCCATCCCATAATTCAGGCTGACACTAAGTGTATGCTTCTCCAGGTTTGGCAGAGTGCGTTGTGTACACTGGTTGTGTGATATATGTAACATAGTCTCTGAGATTCTCCTGCTCCTCCCCTCCTTTGAGGCACTTCTATTTTCTGTTGTTTCTGTTTTCCTAGGGCCTCGACACTGTTATATGCATTCATGTTGGCTGGTTTATGTGAGTTGTGAATACACAGCTGATTTATATAACTGGGGTCTTGAAGGAAGATGAAACTTAATAATGCAAAGGAAACAAAAATATCAGACTTTTAACATCCATTCCATTTACTTCCAAGTTATTGCAGGGGTTTTTTTATTATTTTATTTGCTTTGATCAATTCTTATTTTTCTTCATGTCTCCCATTTCACGTCCTCTTTATCTTGTCTTTTCCTTCAGAAAAAGTTACAATATGTTTTCCTTGACATTTCTACTTAGGTATTCAGTGTGGCTCTCAGCTGGCTGAGGGAAAAAAGCCAAAACTACTCATTTGCCCTGACAAGTGTTTTCAGTCTCTGTGTTTTCTATGATTGGTTGTTCTGTGTGCTTGACTTCTGCAGCAGCTAATAAGTAACTCCTGAATCCAGAGTAACTCCTGATTCCAAAGGTTGACAGATATCACTTGAGCTCTCATTTCAAAGGTGACAGCCCTTTAACCCAATTATAGTCCAGTGCAGCATGGTGGGACTCACTTGTGATCCCCTACCAACCAGCTACTACAGCTAACTTATGGGGAATGGCACAGTATTCCTTTTTCAAGGGGAATTAGGGTCTGTTATGTTTTAATTTATACATTCTTTGGAGTGCCCTAGCCCATTTCCACCATATCGCAAATTTTTCCATTGCTGCATCTGCTCATTGTTTCCTAACTCCCTTTTTTGTTCTGAAATCTATTACTCATGTGTTAACATGGTTTACAGTAGTTTTCACTGAGACATTTGGAGTTTTTACTTTTGTCTAGTTAGCTGGACACTTTTTTCACAGTGTCCCTCTAATTAAATATGGCAAATTTTGCTATAATGTGGGTTACTTTGTGGAGTATGTCACTGTAATTGTGACCATCATTTAAATCTGTTCCTTATGGCACTGGTAACAATCCAGCAGACCACTGCCACTAGCACCAAACTTTCCTGTAATTCTGACATCATAGTGAATTCCTCCCCAACTGGCAGTAAGAAGGTCTTACACGGCTTTTTCTCTGCTTGAATTCTGTTTTCTGGATTGTGAAATTATCCTCTGCATAATTCAAGAACTGTTTCATGATCTATGTTTAGCAGAATTTGTTACCCAACAGATGTCTGGACAGTTAATGACCTCTGTAAGTACAGACCTGTGATTTCTTGCTAATGATGGTCCAAGAATTTTTAATCTCTTCTGCTATGAGTCAGCACTAGGGCAGCATGTCACCTCTTATTAAAAAACAAAAGCATAAAATGTGTATAAGTCTTCCCTTCACAATTGTTATGTCTAGTCAGAAGTGGTATTTATCCCTCATTCTCTTTTGCATCCTTATGTTCATGAATGTGTGCATACAGAAATGCAAATAGTTCCATATTTTCCTGGCCAAAACCAAAGGAAATGAATAAAAACCCCTGAAAGTAATCAGAATCTAATTTCAAAGAAAAAGTACTTCCAGAAATACAAGTCAGAACTGACACTTGCCAGCCTTAAACTTGAGGCAAGGGTTAGATGCCTAGAAAAGTCCATGGTAGCAAAGCCTCTTCAGCTGTCACTTTTACACATATGGCAAATGTAGTCTTACAAGAGGATTTGGAGGCACTGGAGCCAGATCATTACCCCTGGCCAGTTATGTGTTCACAGTATGAAATCATGCTGCAGCTGCACAACTATTCCTTCTTTCCTCCTCACCATTCAGATCAGGCTTGAGCCCATCCCTGCATATGTCCTATTTTTCTGGGGTTTTTTTCTCTCTTTTCGGTTATCGGCACTTGGGAGAGCAGAACTATTGGGAAGAATTGTATCAAAGAGGAGGTAACAGAATCACTAACGTCTGGCACTCCTCTCGCAGGGGAGGGAGTCAAGGAATCGAATGCTGATACAGGTCTGGTCAGACATCCCTATGGAGGAATTCTGCAAGGCAGATGCTGAAGTCCCTAGAACATAAATCTGCACAGTGAAGTGCTTGAGAGGATGGCTCATACTCCTCTGTGTGCCACTGTGAAGGAGAGAAACTGTCTGCACACCAGTGCTCCTTGGTAGCAGCTGGGCTCCTGGCAACTGCCTGGGACTCACACTGTGTAGTTCCTGAACGCCAGGAAGTTTGCTAGGTGTCTTGTTGGTACCTGCTTTTACAGCAGAAGGGTCATTGTGGCCAAAATTCTGGATTGGAAGGTACCAAAACCCTGGAGAAAGATTAATCAGCTGGATCTACACTGGTAAGGTTCAGAGGCCAGTTCTCTGGCACTGCTACGCAGAGCTCTTACAATTTAATTGTAAGCACATTAGCTGGCAGTTTTTGCACATGACTCTTGACAGCCTCTCAGATGGTACCTGGATGTGGCTTGGAGGACAGCATGGAACAGGGACCATTTCCCAATGCCAGTTTTACATCATCACTCCTTCTTGGGGGGAAAAAGAAAATGTAGTTCTGTGATGCAAGCTGGGACACTGGCCTCAGAACCCAAAGAACAATCTCCGGTCTTTTTTATAAGCTAATATTGCTGGACACATCCTGGAGCAGGTACCAGAGTTTCTTCATACACTTTTGGGCTCTGGCTCTCCAGCTTTAGGAAAAGGTTTCTTTTTTAGTTTTGTTTTGTAGGGTTTTGGGTTTTGGTTTTTTTTAATGAGTTTAAGTATATGCGTATATGCATACCTACCCATGTGGCTTTTCAGATGGAGAAACATATTTCCAACACTCATTCATTACAATTTGAGGGTCTTTACATGTTCTTAATTACTAACTGTTCCTTTTCCAGTGTCTTCTCACTTGAATACTTTGGGAGCACTAACATGGCCAATTCTTAGTGTTTCTTGTTGTGGTTCAGTGAAAAATAACTGTTACCCTAATCCCCTCCTATTACTGGGAAATGATTTACCACATTATACAAGCTCTTTTGACTTCAGGAACATCACTTGGCCTCATATGGAGGCTTTTGAGCACCTTTATTTTTGACACTGATACCTGATTTAGAGCCTCTGTGTGAAAATTGCCCTGTGTTCATTTTAAGTGCACAATACAGAGGCTATTCTGGGGCCAGTTAGCCTGAACAACAGGAGTAGATCAAAACTACCGAGAATGTCAGACTTTTTTTTTTTTTTTTAAAGTCAACCCATATGGGTTTTCTTTGTTTTCCCAGTTGGAGTTTCCTCATCTACTTTCAGAGGTACAAGGTGTACATTCACCAGTTCCTCAGTCTTCACAGAGGTATTTCTACTACCTTGTCAGATGATATTTTTACACAAGGAGGTCACCATGTTACATGAGAACATGCTGAATAATTGGGTTTCACCCTCAAACCCATGTGGCCTCTTGTCTCTAGAGCACTTACTGTTTTATAAATAAAGAGTATTTCTCCCACTTTCATGATTTTTTTCATTTGGTAGCTGTCCTGGAATGGGCCAGTGCTTCCACACCAACTCTTGTCCTAAAGGATGTCTCCCCAAAGCAGCTAAACCTGACTCAGATATGGTTCTCTCTTCAAACTCAAAGGGCACGCTGTAGATTCTGACTATAGACATATGGGCCTACTACTGTGCAAGATGTTCCAAGCAATCAGACATTCTGGCTATAATCTAGAATAAAAATTATGCTTATCAGTAATAGCCATGAGGTAATCAGGGAACCAAATGCTCCACACTATCCGCGAAAGTGCCCATCTAAGCATGGCATCACTGGGATGTATATATGTGCTCAAAGGCTGAGGAATGCCTTCCTGCAGCGATGACCAGAAATGCTGACTTACCTGCTAAAGTGAAGGTGACTCATAACATTTGCACAGAATAAGACATAAAAAAGTTTGATCAAGACAGTCTAGTATTCATTTTTAAACTCCTTGAACACCCCTATTGTACTGAGTCATAAGTCCATGTATACACTGAAATTTCTGCTATTTTGCTCTCAAGCTGCTTCTCAGGACTTCTTTGCAGGAATCACTTTCCACAGAAAGGATGAGCTCAGTCACCCTGCTTCAGGAACCACAAGCTTTTAAAGCAATCTTTTGTTATAGGTCTGCATTGAGAAAAATTGGCAGCTTTAGTGAGGGTCTACCTATTTTTTTAAAGATCCAGATACTTGTTTTGTACAATGTGGAGATTTCCATGCAATTGCAAGTAAGGGCTAATCTACAAAATGTCTTGACTAAGAAAACTGCCCAGCTCCAGAAACTTTCTATTGAAAAATGCGTATTATGATGATGCTAGAACTTTGTTAGCAGTAGCACTGGTAGGATCTTTTTGGCCATAAGTTGTATCAGACTTTTTTTATTATTATTTAAATAGTCTTTTGTTTCTGTTTCTAAGGTACTTTCAGTATTAGTAAGCAAAAACCAGTGTTTAATCATGGAATCACAGAACGGTTTGGGTTGGAAGGGACCTTAAAGATCAACTAGTTCCAACCCCCTGCCATGGGCAGGGACACCTTCCACCGGACCAGGTTGCTCAAAGCCCCATCCAGCCTGGCCATGAACACTTTCAGGGATGGGGCATCCACCACTTCTCTGGGCAACCTGTGCCAGTGCCTCACCACCCTCCTCATAAAAAATTTTCCTTCTTATGTCCAGTCTCAACCTACACTCTTTCAGTTTCAAACCATTTCCACTTGTCCTGTCACTACAGGCCTTGGTAAGAAGTCTCTCTTTCTTATAAGCCCCCTTTATATACTGAAAGGCTGCTATAAGGTCTCCCTTATAGCTTTATCTTCTCCAAGCTGAACAACCCCAGCTCTCTCAGGCTTTCTTCACAGGAAAGATGTTCCAGCCCTCTGACTGTTTTTGTGGCCCTCCTCTGGACCCACTGCAATAGGTCTATGTCTTTACTGTGCTAGGCACCCAGGAGCTGGACTCAGTACTTCAGGTGAGGTCTCACCAAAACAGAGGGGCAGAATCACCTCCCTTGACCTGCTGGACACACTTCTTTTGATGCAGCCCAGGATTCAGTTGGCTTTCTGGGCTGCAAGCGCACATTGTCAGCTCATGTCCAATTTTTTGTCTACCAGTACCCCCAAGTCCTTCTCTGCAGGGCTGCTCTCAATCCACTCATTCCCTAGCCTGTACTGATATGGGGGATTGCCCTGACCCAGGTGCAGGACCTTGCACCTACCCTTGTTGAACTTCACGAGGTTTCAGATGGTTGAAAGCATTTTGTCAGCCTAACAACATCTATTGTAGGCCCATGTGTAGTAAAGGTGAGAAAATAATAATAATAAAAAAAGCTGAAAGACAAAAGTTGTTGCAAGAAAATGTTCCTTGATATTCCCTGGACATGTTCTTAACTGCACACTTTAGATGAAAGAAGAGGAAGTACTTCAAAGCTTTCATATAGTTTGTGCACTATTTAAGAGAAATTTATTTATCTTTCAAGCAGGTTATATAGGTGATTTTAATGCATTTTCCAAATAGAAAATGTATTTATTGATGATACTCCGTGATTCTTCAATATCATGGAGTGAAAGAAGATTTAGGAAAAAAGAAAGTTTTGAAGTTCTGAGACCTAGAAAAATAAAAGAATAATGAGCTTAGAAGAATTAGTGGTCAGAAAGTTCCACCAAAAAGACAGTGAATTAAATTACAGAGGTTTTTTACAGCAAGTTGGGAGCCCAAAATGTGAGTAATACTATAGCAGGATCAATGAGGACAAAGGAAACAGCAATAAGACTGCATACAATGCCAGAACTGCTTATGGGGCAAAATCTATGAGCCAGGAGTTCTCATTTGCAGCCCACACACTGACACAGCATCACTCTTTTTGTTCTCACATGTTCACAGTCAGTTACAAAGCCGACAGCACTTGCATGGCAGCTAAAAATGAGTGTATTTCTTCTCAATAAGGTGCTGCACAGTGATAGTGCCATGCATATTTTTTAAAGCTAACTTTTTTCACCGTAACTTTGACCTAGAGCAGATTCAAGCATGTTTCTGGTAGGTCATAATTTTCTGAATGCCTGCATAAAACAAAACTAATGAAACATAGAAGAAAACTGTCACAATGAGCATGTGGGGCTTATTAACAGAAATGTGATAGGCAGTACTGTTCATTGTGTGACTGATAAATACCTAGAGGAAAATAAGGAGCAATATCTAAATTTGAGGGTGCATTTTTATAACAGCTTTTGTATTTTTAAGCAAAATGGACAAGCAAATTTTCCACAGAACATTTTTGCTCTGTGAAGTTTGCCTTTCTATATAAAGAGCTCATCTATATTTTTTCCCACATGGTTCGAGGAATGATGTAGCATCTCAAATTAAAAATATTTTTTCAGTAACTATCTTATGAAGGCTATTGTCGCGACGGAGGGAAGACACAGTCACTCAATATGAGTGATCAGCAGACTTCGTTTATTGTCCCTTACAGTCACCTTTTATGCCTTGTTATAATTAGCTCATACATATTACAAAAGTTAAGCTCATTATTGGTTAGTTGCCTAAATACCAAGCCCGCCCCTAGTTTCTCTTCTGTAGTTATCTGTTCCCACCTGTAACATTCTTTTCCCACCGCGATCTTCCTGTTATTGTGTAACAAGAACAGCCAAGGACAGTGTATTTTTGCTTTACTTCAGATAAGCTAAGAGCGATGTGCATTTTTGTCCAGCCAGCTGGACTATG
Organism: Falco naumanni; assembly: GCF_017639655.2. Classification (NCBI taxonomy): domain Eukaryota; kingdom Metazoa; phylum Chordata; class Aves; order Falconiformes; family Falconidae; genus Falco; species Falco naumanni. Next base: position 22,578,655 of record NC_054079.1, read on the forward strand.
TCTATGTGACCTTTTTCAGCTAGCCAGTTATCCACAGGCTATCACTGCTGACAAAACAGAAGAAGGAGAGAATTTTAAGTATGCGTTTTTGCATGGCATAGAAGTGCAAGTTTTGAAGAAATTGTAAATCCTGTATACTGTAAAGCTGGAAAACATTTAGTTTGCAAATAGGCAGAGAAGAAAAGCATGGGAGAGAATAAAATACTTGCACATTCAACAGCTATTGAGAGGCTCTACTTGTTGCAAAGTGATTTTAGCTTTTTTATGTGGTTATCTTTTGTGTATATAAGTTCTTTGGTTTTGCACAGGCAATGGAGGAAGAGGCCCCAGAAGGCGTAATCTGGCTTGCTGTCAGTGGAGCAGTTTTAAATTTAAGCATTGAATCAGTCGAAGTGCAGTTTCGCTCCCACACTAGTTCCCCTCTTGCAGACTGACAGCAACTGGAATCGGATTACTTAATGGCTCAGAAAGGCACGTGTTGTATAGTTTGGGCCTAAATTTTAATTGCAATAAAATATTTTTTCTTTATAAAAGGCCTGTTCTTGGGATTGTTAATAGTACTCTTCTTCTTGTTGGGCACTTTATAAAAGGCCTGTTTTTCTTAGTATTCACAAAGAGGCTACCCTGTTTATTAAATTGTCCTACACCCACTCAGTGGCCGCAACGGTTACCAGTTTTAGCTGAAAGGTATCCAAGTATGTCACTATGTTGTCAGATCATGTAATGATGATAATATTGCAGAACAGTTTCAATGACGCTAGAACAGAATGTATCGTGCTGTTTGACTAAGGGATTTCCCCTCCTCTTTTAACAGAAGTAATAACTTTGCAGACAGCGGTATCTAAACAAAGGGCTGACAGCAGAGCTGGAGACCCTCCAGCTCCGTCCTCTCTGGATCACGCTGTTCACCTGCAGGTCGGGATTCTCTCCTGCTTGTCTGAACTGTCACAAAAGGCGTGATTACCTACGTTTTAAAACAAATTTAATTTGTAAGACTCAGAAGAATCTCACCCTGATATACCAAAATAAATATTTTTTTTAGAATCAATGCCCCAAACCAATCAACCAACAAAACAGAAGATGGAGCCAGAGAGCAGCGTTTAAAGCAAATTGCCAGAGAAGATTGGGAATTCCAACTGCTAAGCTTCAAACAAGACTGCAGATGAGGAACTGGAGAAAGTCCTTGCTCCAAGGCTCTGGTGTGGTACGAGGGCATGGAAGGTGGCTGCACTGTGTGTAAACACATCGGTTCAAACCAGAGGTCTTCTGTTGTCACCCTGTACATGAATGCATGAGCCACTGTTAATTGCTCATAGGCAGACAGCCTAATTCTGCTCTATCCATATCAAAAGAGTGAAAGTCAACCCGCATCAAGAAAATAAAGACCAAAACTAACAGAGGGAAGGATGTTTGATTTACCATGGTGGCGTAGCAAAACACAGAGCAAGAGAAATGATGCTAAGAAACAAGGATGAGGTAATAATAACTTGATATAAAGTAAGCTGTATTTTTCAGCTTGTTTTTCACTCTGATGGATATACTCTTCCAAGTTCAAATAATCCATACGAGTAACCACACTTTCTACAAATTCAGAATTTATGTTAAGAAGAAAAAGAACCTTTAAATGATGTCATCATATAAATTTCCTTACATGTAATTTTTGTGATTTCCTGCAAAAAGCACATACCAGAGGAGCATCATATAATTCTTAACCCTACAATTTTTTTAAATGTAGAAAAAGAACTGAATAATCTTGCTTTTTTTGGCATCAAATTAAATTACTAAATTGTCTTGCTTTTGGTCCTAGCAATGTTTTTAATCCACACAATTTAACCTAAAAGATATGACAAGAAATGGAAAACAATCTGCTAGGAAGTATTTATAAGATTTATTTTCTTGATTTTTTTTTCAATTATGTGGGGAAACACTTTTCTAAAGTACTCTAATTTTGCTTCTATAGGTACTCATTAAACTTGATGTCTACAGTGATTCTAACTTGAAGTCTTTTTGTCCATTAGTTTTTGTCACTATGGGAAAATTGTTTTTTTAAAAGTTTTTGTTGAACTGTGTGTGACAACAGTAGATCTGTGAGAACATTCAGGTTTTGTTAATTTCACTGCCTTTTCCTACCATTACGATAATACTCTTTTAGCTTGTCGGGTGGAATGCAGGAGGAAGCTCCAGGTTCCCATCTCACTTTGAAATCTTTCTTTCTTCTCTGTTTCCCTTCCTCCTCTCCTCAGGTTTCCATGCATTACTTTTTCTTCCCTCAGTCATAGCAAAACTGCTTTGGTGTGCAATAATTTCCCACCCATATTTTCCATATAAGAGAGAGTAGAGCATTGACCTCAGGTTTGCATACCTGGTAAAGTGATGTACTAGACTTCAGGATACCTTTCTATTATTCACACACCTTCCTGGTCTTGCAGAGGAAGTCACCATTACAGACAAGCTTTAGAACATGCCCTTAAGATTTTTATCACGGCAACTGGAGCCTCTCTTGCATTGTGGGTTTTTTTTTGTTGTTGGGTGGTTTTTTTTTGTTTCCCCAATGGGTAACTTACTTCCAAAGATCAAACCTTTATAAAAAAATCCGTGTTTTATTTCAGCATATTATTTGGCTTTGGTTCAAAATGCATGCCCACCTTTCAGCATTTTCCTTCCAAACAGTGTCTCAAACCTTGAAGGAGTAGTGTTGGACCTGAAACTGTTTAAGGATATAGGAGAGACAAATAGGGAAATGTAATATGTCTTCATATGCAATTGAAAAAAATCCAGCTAATCTGGGGGATACAAAGGACCTACTTCCAGTCCCGTGAACCATGGCTGTTTATTAAGATACTAATTTTCTCCATTACCTGCTTCCTTAAAGGCCTGTTTGGCAAAAAGTATTCTGGGTCTCTGAAGAGCCTGTAGTCTGTTGTCTCCAGCATACTCTCAGCCCCCATTTATCTGTCAGCCCAGTCACAGTGCCCAGTCTTGAATGCAACCAACTGCAAAGACAGCGGACCTGGCCAGTTCTAAAAAACATTTAGATACATGTCCATTCTGAAAACTATCAAGTATATACACATCTTCAAAGAATATCACGTCTCATCAAGTTGCAAGATGTGCATTTCTATCTGTAGGTCTAGCCTATGACCACAGGTTCATCCATAGTGGTACAAGGATTGGTCTTTGCCTCTTTAGTATTAGTTCCTGTCTAAGAACTGCAAGAAAGAGATATTATCTAGTGCAATCACACATCCTCTGGGAAATACTTTGAGACTGCAGATTCATGTCCTATAAGCCATTTTACAGCCACTGGCTGTTTCTGTCTGGACCTTTCCCTCCACAGGATGCTCTGACGGCTGAGCAGAGTATAGCTTAAATGTTGTGCTGTTCTCCTGCAGATACTGCCTGTTTGTTTAGTATATCAGAGATTACTAAACATTGTGAAAATTTAGTTTCTGCCCCAAAAATTTACTATATTTTTCCTCTGTTGCCTATTAGTACATAGGCAACATTGCCAACCAACCGGGCAAGGAGGGCCTGTTCTGTTGCTGACACTGTTGTATGTTACTCCCAGAGAAAAAAATAAACTCCTGATCTCCAAGTTTTTCGTATCTGATTTTTTTCATGAAGAACTGCTACTCATTGGCTTAGTGTGGGTAAATTTAAAGTTACAACTGAAGTAACGCTTCCCGATCGGCTGACTATTTCTGTGATGCAGGGTTACAGTTTCAGACACCGAGCATGATTTTCCAGAATCTTTTTGAGACAGATTATGAAAGTCTGGCGTACACCTCCTGGAGGTGCTTTTCACAGGCTTTAGCACAGAGCTTTGCGCAAGTGATTTGATCTGCTTGGATCTCGATGAATCCATCGGGAAAGGCAGGCGAGCAGTAGCATCTTGCGGAAAACGAGCTGCTGGAAGCCTGCTGCGTTCCCCTCAGGAACAAGCTCTCCAGGGGTGAATCCCTGCGGCCAGCCCCCACCAGCCCAGCTGCCTCCGCGCTTTATTTCACCCATTTTCAACACTGAATACTGAAATTCACGTAGAAATCGTTATGTAAACGTTGTGCAGAAAATACTAGAGAGATGTGAATACGACAAGGTCCTGCTGTCCGATGTAGCAGCAAAAATCTCGTCTTTACCTCACCTGCTGACCTCCAGCCCCAAGGTAAACGCAGAGAGGAAAAAGTAATGTAAACACAGGGAAGCAGTCGCCCCGTTTCATCTTTACTCCCTTTTCTTTCGCAAAAGGGTTCACCGCAGCGTGACGACGAGGCGGCAGCAAAGCAGCCTAACCGTGCCGACGGAGCAGCTCCAGGCGTTTGTCAGGAGAGGGACAGGATTACCTGGCTGCCCCGAGAAGCACCAGCGCTCGGCCCGGGCAGCCCGCACCCCCGGGACGGCGGCCATTGAAGCAGACGTGCGTTTAAAACGCCGCCTGCCCGGCAGGTTTCCCTCACGAAGGCGCGGCGCAGCAGCCCCATACCGCGCGATGGCGATCCCCACCTCAGACCACCGCGGCTCGGGGGCGGTGCTGCCGCCGCGTTGGTTCTTGCTTCCCAGGGAGCCCGCGGCGGCGCCGGGCTCCGGCAAGTCCCTCCTCCGCCTCGGCAGTGCGGGCCGCCTCCCCCGGCCGCAGCGGTGGAGCCCGGCGGCCCCGTGGCGCCCATGGCGGCGGAGCCGCAGCCCAAGGCGCTGACCCGCAAGCCCCTCCTGCTCAACAAAGTGGAGAACATGGCAGCGATAGTGCCCAAGGAGGATGGAGTCATCAGTGTCTCCGAGGACAGGTACCGGGAAGCGGGCGTCCACGGGACCCGCCGGGGCCGTGGCGGTTGTCCGTCACCTCCCACCATCGCTCCTCCGTGGTGGTCGACCACCACTGTCATCGACAGGTGATGGTGGGAGGTGACAGGTCCTGCGGTGGTGGTCCACCACGGTCACCGGCGAGTGGCAGTGCTGACAGACCGCCACCGATGTGACTGTGGACGCCCCGGCTGGAGTCTCGGGCAGCGCCAGGGTCGCGGCGGCCCCGCACGGGGACATTGCTATAGGCAGCCGCGTCTGGCCCTGGGTGGGAAGGAGCTTTGGGCAGGGGTCTCCAGCCTGGTGTCCATCTTCTCCTCCGCTGCCGTGTGGGTCAGGGCCGGGAGCGGGCCGAGGCGCGGCTGGAGCTGGCGGGACGGGAGTGACTCCCCTCAGCGTGGGTACAACGGAGTCTGAGATGGTCTTCATCGCAGGCGGTGCCGGGGAGGCTGTGGAGATCTTTGACCGTGCCTGAGGACGGTGGTGGCATTGGCTACAACAGCAGTTTTGGTTCCCGTTTCCCCTCTCCAGGCGTTTCTCGGTAATTGTTTAAAAATACCGTGTACCGGCGGTAAGATCGTGGAGTGACATCCCGTGCTGTAAAGCTGCCAAAGAGCAGGATCTGTTCCGGCTGGTCAGCTGGGCTGCGCGGGCTCGGAGGCTGCCCAGAAGCAGCTCGGTGTCTGCTGAAAGAGCTCAAACTTCATTCAGCCCTGTGGCCGGAGCTTCAAAACTCTGTGCTGAAGGTGCCCTCCTTTAAAGTAAGAGCTTATTTTCCTTGCAGAGCCCATAAATAACTGTTTTAAGCAGAGTTTCTTTGCAACTCAGATGCGTGGTGTAACCCGTGTCCCCAGCTTGAAAGACAAACGCTGACCAGCGTGTGAAGATGTTTTGGTTCTCAAGGGTTTTTGGTAGACTGCTTCTCTGGGATGCCATTTACCCTGTTGAGTGTCTGCTTTTATGTCTCTGCTAGCTTTCCAGAAAAGTGTCGATATTTCTTTCAACTTGTCTTTGTCCTGCCTGTGAGTTTTCAGTCAGTTGTCAAATATGAGTAAATTTAAGATAATTTTTCATCTAAGCTGTGGTCTCCAAGTGACCTCTCGTGCTTCACAACAAGAGGAACTGAGCTACTTAAAATTACACTGTCAAAGGGACTTCAAGCAGAGTATTATATTGCCATGTGCTCACAATTTTGTCTTTACATTTTTATGTGTTTGTTGTGGAGCTGAATAAAGCTTGAGTGTGTTTTCGCTCATTGTAGGTTGTTAGGCTCACTCAGACAATTCTTTTTATCTGTAAGAAAGTATTCCTAAAATTAATTTGCTGTGGTATAGGTGCTGTCTCTCTCAATCTCTGCCTCTCCCCCCACCTCAGAAAAAAATAAGTAGCTTCTGCTGTTTTAGCACATATGAGTTGTTGAGAATATTGATGCTCCAAGTTGATATTTCTATGTAGAATAAGGGAATTATCAGATAACTTTGTTTCGCTAATAACTGATATGTCAGGTTCAAGAAACAAGTGGTGAAGCAGAAACCAGGGGTTTCACATCAGGAAACTCACTAGTTAGCGAGCACCACCCTCTCCCTTCCCATCCCAGAGCAAACACCTGATGTAGGTCAGTTAGGTCCTGCTTGCTGATTAAACTGGACATCAGCAGATTTCTTTACCCAGAATTTTGCTGGTGATGCAGAATAGCTCTACGGACAGTAAGTCTGGAGGTTCCCAGGCTATTTTCTGTTTAAAGGCACTAACCAGGTAGCTTGCCTGCTTGTGGGGCTGGTTTGCAGTGTCTTTGAAAAGCTACAAGCTATGATTGTGCCTCTTATTTTTTTTACACATGAAAATGTCGATTGATGGCTCTTTCTTTCATTTTCCACCCGCATTAGCATTTTTATTGTAATTAAAAAGTTCAGAGTCTAAAACTCATTTGGCAGGAACAGCAGGGTGGGAGTCGAACTTGGAGGTCTTGGGATACCTGGGGTGGAAACATAGTTTAACAGACATTCAATACATGCGGCTTATGATTAGGCTTGTGCAGCTCCTTATGGTACCTTTGCCTGTTTAGTCCTGCCTTCTAGTGTTAGTGTTGAGGTGGTGGTTTAATGGCCTTAATGGAATGTGGAGGGCTTGTAGTGATTCCTGGAAACTCTAAAGGATGTTTATGGAGATGTTATCTGTCTCTCTAATTGTTTGACAAATAAATGAGTTTTGGCCAAGTTTCTCAGCCTGTGATACGTACTGCTCATACAAGAGAGATGTTCTGAAACTTTTGCAGAGGACTTCAGCTGAACCAACTTGCCATCTCCAGCACTCTCCTCATGCTGGGGAGGATGAGTCTTCTGGAGATGAAAGGGAGGGAGTTCTCAGCTGGACTGCTGGCTCATGGCTGAATATACCATTGTTGAAGTTGTTAGTAGTTTTAACACACACAAGAACTAGGTACAGCTTTAAAGGTTTTCTTTAGTGCATGGTGTGGCTCTAAATCCGTAAACCCTTCAAAGCAGGAGCTCGGTTTCTAGTCTTTATTTTGTATAGTACCAGTGGTTTTATCTGGCTTGAAAAGCCACGGAAGTGGTTTCAGCTATAGCTTGCAGACATAGTCGTGCATTATATAGCCCTGAATTGCTGTATTTGTAGCATATACATGCATATGTTTTAAGAAATAAAATGAAAACTAAGTAATGATAGAGTGTGGTAATTCCTCATAAAGAATGGCATAGAGAAGGAAAGGAGTAGTCTCAGGGGGGTTTTATATATAAACTAGATTATCTAAACTTTACATAATCTGCAAGGTTAGAATTTCTTTTCACTGTGCATCACCTGTATGATCTACATATTTCTCTCTTCTGAATCCTAGTCAGTCATGTTAGTTGAACAATGTGCATTTTGTCCAAATCTTAGTTGTTTTGTCTGATTCCTTATTAGGGCAAAATAGACTGAGCCTGTTACCTCTTTACAAGTACAGCTGGCGTGCATTGGGAGGGATAAAATGTAATTTTATTTTGTGTTTTTCTTCTAAGGAAAAGGGATGCACCTGTCTAGGCAGGTGAGAGTTAAAGGAGTGGCAGCATATTTTATCCAAGAAGGTATAAATCTGATACAGGAGGGCTACAAGAAAGAAATTATTAGCTTTCATCCATGCTCTTTCACCTGCCAGCAAACGAGTGGACTTAACAGACACATATATTCAAACATGTGGAGTCTTGAGTGATCTATAGTGTTGAATGCCCTAGGTGCTACACATGAAACTAAAGTGGGATTTTTCCTAACGTGCACAGCTGGCTCTAAGCTATCATCAGCTTCCTGTGTGCTAAAAGCATGTGCTACCATTTCAAAATTGCTGAGCAACCTTGTCTTTTGTTGCCTTTAGAGGGAGATGTGGGTGTTGCGCATGTCTGAAAAGTAGGTCAGTGGCATGTCAAGTTCAGACTTATCTAACTTCATGCTCCAGAGAAGATTTAGTGTCGTTAATCTTACCTGAGCATGGGGATATGGTGGGAGAAGTACACTGACTCACTCAGCTTTTAGTGCAAGCAGTTCTGCTTGGTGTTGGCACACTTCTGTGTTTCCCAGGAGTCTGCCAGTGATGTGAGTGCTAATGCAGCTGGGTGTCTGATGTGCTGATCATGTATCACTGTTCAAGACTGGCAGGAGGGGGCTAGGTGTCATCATGGTAAATCTGCACTTCACCACTAGCTATGTTGTAGGTGAGGAAATCTTGGACATGTGCTGGTGTAGGCAGCTGTCCTGGTAATTATGAATTCCAGTCTGCGCCCTGTTTTGGGTGGGAGTTCTGTGCTCACTTTCATGCTACAGACTTTGGAAATGTAGGTGTTGGTGTTGCAGTCAAGAACTCTGTTGTCCTTAAAGTGCTCACAGGAAAGAGGTAAAAGCTTTCATAATCAACTGAAAATTGTCAAAATCCGTTCTTTTTTTAAAACGGGCATTCTAGTCCTCTAGGCAGTGACAAAACCTAGAAGAAAAATATTTATGCCATAGGGTGGGGTTTTGTATTGTGTTTTTTAAAATAGGGGACCAGAGACCTTTGGCTTCTCCACTACCTTGTATCACCTTACTTCATCTTGAACTGAAATGTCTCAGTTTCTTTGTATGGATCACTATATAGACAGTGAGCCCAGACTGTCATGTACATTCATATTAGTGTCTTCATCTCACATAGAGAAAAATGCAGAGCTTGTATTGCTAGGTTTGGTTTACAGTTTGAGGTTTTTAAATGTAGATGTGCACTTAAGCTGTGGTCCAAGGCTTGTCTTCTGGGTATGCTAAGTAGTAGGTTCTTTAGGGCGTACGAAAAAATGTATGACTGTCTTGTGTAGATGAGATCTTGACTTTGGTAAACTAACGTGGATTCCCACTCCTAGCTCACCATATGTGACAAGAAATATCAGAGTTGTCTTTGGCGTCCTGCTGACATGCCTTCTAGCATGGAGAAGTATGATCTTTCCACCCCTAAATATCAAAAGCAATCTTTTTGCTCCTTATGGTTTTCTTGTCCAGATCCAGAACATAAAGCATATATCATTATAGTTCATCCCTGTGAAATACCTCTAGTGGAAAGGTAGGATTCTTCACTCAGTGTTGCAACCAGGCAGTGTGCGAGGAACCACAGATCCTTGGTAAACTCTGTGTTTCCTTTCTCCTGTGGTGGGGTGGTAGAAAGTGATTGATTTGCCCAGCAGTATGGTTGCAATACAGGTCTGCAATTATCATCTAAGCACAGGGATATGTTGCTGACGGCCATTCTGCCTTGTGTGTGGCTGTTGGTTTGCAGCAGAAATGCAGGTGGTTTGAGAACCGATTTTGATGATATCCATTTTTATATATATATCATTCTAAACCTGTAGGTTTCACACCCAGGTTATTGCAGCGTGAGCAGTAGTTTAAGCAGTCAGGTGTGGATGCACTTCACAGGTGTACAAAGATTTATTCCTGCCTGGAGGTTCTTTAAATTCTGATAAAAACATCAGTCACCAATAAAATTGTTGAGAGGAAATGAAGAAATTCTTAACAGCGCAAAGGTTCGTAAGACACCTATTGCTGTAGATGTAACTTGTGTGCTCTGAATTTTTTTAAACTAATTGGATGTGTTGCAACTTGATGACTATGTTTGGAATAAAGCTCAGGGTGGAGGTTAGTGCTGGCTTTTCAAGTGAAAGAAGTGGATGCTGGCAAGAGGTTTAAGGACAGACAGGAGGTCCAAAGCTCTTGGAATAAGAAACTGTTGCAAATGTTGAAAAGTAACTGTTTTGACTAACATGTATCCTGTTGAGATGCCAAAATTCTGGGACTAGCACTTAAAAATATTTTGCTGAGTGTTTGTTGGGGTTGATTAACTTGTGGGAGACCTTGCAATGTATTTTTTTTAGTCACCAGGAGGTGACTTGTTGAAGTTTGCCAGAGCTTGTATATCCCTTCCCTTAAGATGCTCTCCCCTGAGTACTTAATGTCAGGTAAAGATTTAAAGCACAAGCATTTAGTCTTGTCTTTCTGATTCGAGCTATCCTGCAACTGCTAGCTCATGTAGGTCAGTGCACAGATTGATGCAACTCCTGCAGTTGTATTAAGTTCATGTCTTAACTGCAATGTGGCAGCTGCAATAATGTGGTATGACATGGCTTGGACCGTGACTTGTGCAGACCCAGTTTCAGCAGTGCAGTTACCACTGCAGGCATCAAAATAGTGGAACATGAGGCACTTAAGCATTTAGTCAGAAATGCAGTGGTTTTTACTCACCTCTCTGTTTTAGAGATCATTCTTTATATAAAAGGTGTAGATGCATGTATCTTATCTTACAAGCTTTATTTGGAATAAGAAGAGCTATGTAATATACCTTCCATTTGCCTTATGGTAGCCTCTCTGCCAGTTGCTGAACAATGCTCTTGAGTTGCAGCAAGTTTTGGGATGGTGCATCTGTCTCCCATACTAACCAGTTCTTGGTTTTCTTCTTGTCTTCCCTGACCCTGTCTTAATTTCACTGGCATCTGTTTACACAGAGACTGGATCTCTCATCAGTGTGTCTCATGTCTGTCAGGCTTGGTGACCTTCCTCTGCAGTCTCTCCAGTTCTGCAGCTGAACAAGCTCCTCGCTGAGAGGGGACTGCACAATGACACCTCTGTGTGTGCCCTGCAGCCCCTGGAAGAAAAGCAAATGCCTATTATGGAGTATGTGCAGTGCAGAACAGGCATATAACTGAAAACGTGCTGTTGTGGGAAACTTGCTGGTTTTTCTCATCAAGTTGAAGATGGCTAGAAGCGGCAGTAATGCTGCAGCATTAAAAAGCTGCAATACAATTTAATGTAACTAAATTATTTTATTTAATTTATATGTCAAAACAGACTCAGTTTCATTTAATTTAAAAGAAAAGGGTTTGCAATAATTTTGAAGCTACCAGGCAGGTTCAGTAAGGCTGGCCTTTCACTGAAGGTCCCTTAGCAGACTCAAGGTCTCTAACAGCATAGAATCATTTAGATTGGAAAAGACCTTTGAGATCATCAGGTCCAAACATTAACCCAGGACTGCCAGATCCATCATGAAACCATGTCTCTAAGCACTGCATCTATATGATTTTTTAACACCTCCAGAAATGGTGATTCCACCTACCTTATAGATTTTGATTGCTGAGGCAGACTTTTTTTTCTTTCCCTCTCTTCAGCTGCACTGGTTCCTGCATGGCATCTGCTGACAGTGATCTGTGCACAGGTTTCCCAGTAAGATCTTTCAGCTGTGTGATAACACAAGAAAGAGCACTGCTCAAAAGTAGCACAAGTTTTGTAGAATGTTGTTTGTAACAGTCTTAAGAGGTCAGAATATAGTTGGCAGTTCAAAGAACAAGGGAGAAGGAGACAATAGCAGGTTGTAATGCAGACACGTGTGTGCTCCCGTGCTCAGCTCTAAAAGCTTTGTAAATGATGCACAATGCCCCAAGGAGAACAACTGGCTTTTGCACAAGTATCTTCTGTGCATCATTTGTGTTCTGTGCCCCATAACCTCTCGGATGTTGGAAGACCATTTGAATAAAAGCAACTCAGAAGCCATGTTTAATTGCCTTGACCATGGTGCTTCTGTCATTCACCTGTCAAATACAAGTGGTTTTATGTAAAACTCTGCCAGTATCTGCCTGTATTTGCCCAGGGATTTGATGGGAATTACAGTAGTCCTTAGCGTAGTCTGTTGCAAAGATAAGAGCAAGAAAAACCATAGCGGTTTTCCTTCTGCATATGGTGTGAGGAAGTGATGGATGCAGCCGTGGCCCTGCAGGCTGCGATAGGGCACCATGGGAGGGGATGGGAGCCATGGCCATGGGGTGCTGAGAATAGCCACACACAGCAGGATGCATCCTGTTCAGCAGAGCCTTGTCCTGCATGGGTCATTTTAGGAAAGGGAAAATAAAAGCTTCCTTCTTTATACTTTCATGAGGTGAAGTATGAAATGAAGTAAATGGGAAAACTTTAAAACAAACATCCGCACAGGAACAGCAAGTACCCCAGCAAGCAGGTTGGGTGAGTGGCTGGAGCAAGCCCAGAGAAGGAAAAGGGCAATTTCATGAAAGGAGAAGCAGGAGAGTACAAGTTTACCAGGCAGCCCTCCAGGGAAGGAGCTTTACATAATCACAAACTCATATGCATCTCTCGGGGTTCTTTATATGTCACAGTCTGTGTGCCTGATGGCTTGAAACTGCACATAAATAATGGTCAAAATGGATATTTGGCTATCAGAAAGCAGGTCATAAATTTTGCGAATTAGACTGTGCTGAAATTTTAGATGGGCAAAATACAACCTTCATCCTCATGAGTGGGAGAACAGTTGTGAAGGCTGGGTTAAAAAAAGTGGCATTTTAATTTTTCTCTTTTCCAGGCTGCAGGAAAAAGCATTGTGTAACTAACCTTGGCCAGACTTCAAGCATATGGGCTTTGCTTATCGTACTATGTGTGTTTCAAAGAACATCTTCAGAATTTCTTAGTGATTAAGTATTCTTTATTGTCGGTGCTGGGCGTACGGGGGATCCTTCCACCAATCGTACACACCCAGAGGGGCAGATTATCTTATATTTATATAATGAAATAATGAATATTCCATTAACGCCCATACATATTCATTACCTGAACCCACCTACCCTCGCTTTGTATGTTAATTAGCTTATCAGTCTTTCACGCTTGTGCAGATTCTTCCAAAAATTGTGGGCCGGGGTCTTTAGAATGTGGGCAGTGGTCTATGGGAGGAAGGCTGTAGGTCTTCCTCATGGTGTACTTTTCACCTTTTGCTCATTATGTGATGGTCTTGCACATTTGCAGTGTTCTTATCAGTCTGAGGTAATTTATGCCCTTGCTGGCCATCTGCTTTTCTTGCTTAATTATTTCTTTTACCCTTATCTGTCCCCTCCTGCTGAAGTGTTCCGCTAAAGTTTTAACATAGAAGGTCAGCAGACAGGCGGATGTCTAACAAAGGATAACAGAACAGACACCAAAGGTAGATGGCGGTACATGATATCTACAATTGTTACAGTGGCTAACAAACATAATGGTTATTCTTTAATTCTATTCTAAAGTTCGTTCACACTACATCACTTTGAAGCATATGCTTTAGTTATTCTAGAAGCAGTAGGTTTCCCTCCAGGTCTTGGCCCTTCTCTTTGCTTTCACTGCTGTGTTTCAAAAGTGATGAGTTGGCAGACTTGTAGAAATCTTTCCCAGGGTTTTTACAATACCCCTTGTAGTCTTACTCAGGGACATCCAGCTGTCCCGTTATCTCCTTGGTAGGGCAGCTTGCTTTGCAGATAAGGAGGACAGCTCCCCTTGCAGAGATTTGCAACTTTCTTGTCAGAACAGTCTATATGATCTTTCAGACATTTTAACCCCTTTGTCGCTATACAATTACAAGCTTATTTATGCATTAAAATGAATATTGGTTTATGAATACAAACTTGACCGTATTATTTACAGCTTATTCACATCATGTGCATTCACCACTTAACTTAAGATTTTTCAGGGAACTCTTAAGGTTTTGAGCACTGAATCAAAGGCGATGCCAAAGCACAGTTCTGGGTAGAAAAGCACAGCTGTTCTGCTGCCAAGTTTACCAAGAAGTTTGATCTAATGTTGTCTTTTATTCTTCACATCCTGTACCATTCCCTCTTAGTGTGAGGTAAAAGATCGATGTTCTTAGCAGGTTTTTGAAATAATGGTAGCGATTGATCAGCCCCCGAAGGCAATGCTTTTGTCATTTATAAGTCTGTAATCAGGGTTTCCTTAGGAGTTGAGTCCCATGGAGAGAAATCTGAGAAAAGGCTGTCCTAATGTGAATTGGCTTGCTTTGCCACCAGGTTGAATTATCTTGATTAGAATTATCTGGATTCAGGTGATAGAGCAAATATAGTGACCTGTTTTGAACAGATATGGAGAGAGGATCTTTGACTGTGTTTAGAACATGACAGATAATGAGATTTTGCACCTCCAGCAGTGAATGCAAATTTGATAAATTTACCCTCAGCTTCAAATTCACTTATAATAGCAAATAAAGGCGGCTTAATTGTATTCTTAAGCAAGTGCTGCATCTACCTTGTGGAGTAATTTAGGGTCTTAAAGTAAACAGTTTTGCTTTTTTTAGAAGTTTCAGTAAGTCTAATAATGAGTTGGTACTAAAGCTTTTACTTCAGTTTAAAAGATAATACGGTATAGCAAAAAGAATTGTGTTTATGCAAGCTAAGGTATGGTAGAGGAAGGGACATGAGAGAGAGTTATGGTGTTGATTTAGAGCAGTGGTACGTATCCTCCTGGTACAATTGTTTAAAGATTTAGATATATAGGTACCAACAGTCTCTGACTTCCACACTATTTAGCTTATCTGTGGCTTGGAATAAAAAACAGGCAGTGACCGAAAGAGGAAATTCAGTAGGTTTACTGTGATGCAAGATAAGATGAAGCAGGAGAGCACTGAAAATTAGTCTGTTCTGATGCTTTCCTTCTTGTTGCTGTTTAGTCTTTCTGAAGCAGTACAGCAAAGCTTATCTTATAGATGTCTCCTCAGATTTGGATGCTTCTCTGAGAACATCTACACTGGGGTTTCTTTCCTTGCAGATGTCAGCTGACAACTGCAAGGTCAAGTGTTGAACCCTATTCTCCAAGGTATTTGCTTATATGCATGTTTCTAGGCCAGTTTATTACACAAAGATCCAGAAGGGTTTGCCTTTTCATTTAATACAATTGCCCCTTATCTCAGAAAACCATGTAATGTAATCAGTTTTAAGAGACAGGTCCTCATTAAGTATTTTGCTTCCTTTGTTTGTTGGACACTTCAGGCATCTGTGCTGTGGAACTGGAAACAATGGCTTGCATTTTACTTGTAACTAGCTTGCACTCATTTGGCTTACGTGCCGATTTATCCTTTACATGTGTTCTTGATCCTCAATGTTATTAAGCTGTATCTTCTCGTTCCCCTACTCTACTCCTGTTCAATCCTGAGAAATTCTGTTCCCCCTCTGAGCTCTGTGTTTTGCTAGAGCAGCTGTGGGCTATGGAGTCATCCAAGGAGTGGTTCAAATTGGCATTGTGAAAGCCTCCTGTTTTGCAGCACTATGTGCATGGGATAGAATGAATGTAGAATTTCCAAGGAGATGCTTTCTGCTCTGATGGTAAGGACATAGCCTGTGGTCCAGCCTAGGTCCCACACATGCAGGGATGACCTAAGGCAGCTGCAGTGTTCTGGTGCCAGGGCAGATCCTCTACATGGTGTCCTGGCTGGACTTATGAATCATGCCTTTGTTGATATGGAGAAATAGTGTGAAATGGGGACGATGGACACCGACTGTGATTGTATATGTCTACTCAGGAATGTGGGTATGGTGACTGGTCATGGGTGCGGTGTCTGGTCACATAGGCACACAGCTCTGAGGAGACAACTACAGTTTTGAGGAGATGCCTGCCCCTCTTCCTCTAACAAAGGGGAGACGCCTGCCCTTCTTCCTCTAACAAAGGGGCTATTTAAAAGAGAATGAGAAAAGCATGAGAGATATTCCAATGCTATCTAGAGGGAGGGAGTGCTAAGTCTCCTTGCTGAAGAAGATCAGATGGTCACAAGGACATGAATCACCTACAAACCTGCAAGACCACCACATTCCAGGAAACGGACTGATAAGCTAATTAACATATGAAGCGAGAGTAAGCGGGTTTAGGTAACGAATATGTATAGGCGTTAATTGAATATTCATTTGTTTCATTGTATAAATGTGGGATGGTTCGTCACTTCGGGCATGCACACTTGTGGAGGAGCGATCTCCCATGCATCTGCACGCAATAAACATACCTACTTTATAACTTTCGAGTTATAGAGTCTAATTCCGCACGTCATTGTCACTGGCCATTTCAGCAACTCCACCAGCAATAAGCTGTTGTCAAAGGCTGATTGCACTTGGGTAGTTACTGGAAGTCCAATAGCAAAGCACATGCCTGTGCTGTTCTCCAATGTTAGGCACACAGCCCTTGTGCCTGCTTTTGTCCTGTTGGTCCCATTGCCTCAAACTCGTGAGGCAGCAGCCTTCGTGTAGCCTGCTCTCTGCCAGCCAGAAGCTTGAGAGCAGATGAAAGGGCTTTCCCTGAAAAGCCCTGCATTTGCCTTCTAGACGTGAATGATCTCTAGGCTTTTAATATGCCATGGTAACAGTTTATACACACAGACAGGAGCAGACACTGATAAAAAACATTAAAGTAGAGCAGTGCAGTAGTACTAACATGGGGAAGAGAGGGTGCAAGCTGGCTCAACATTAATTGTGATGAGGGAGGAAAGTGAGAAGATAATGTACCTGCCAAGTCAAAATCAACACCTTTGGTCTTTTTGTACCCTAGGCCTGGACTAAAGTTATTCAATTACTGGAATTAAGAAATTGATACTTCTTGCTGCAGTGAAATGATGCATTTTATTGTCTTCTGCTGAGTCCTATTTTATGTCCCATTCAGTCAAAATAACTGTAATTAAGCTCCAAAAGTGCCTGTCAGGTCTACCAGAGCCTTACCTCGACTGTTTTGTGTGCTGCTTTGGCAGCAGAGGCTTTTAGTGCTGTTTGACAAGCAAAAGCCTGTCTAATATTACCTCATGTTTTCTACATTGTATTGCATCTGATGTCAAGAGTAATAGAAGTTCCTGAGACTATAATAGCTGCCACTGCTGGCTAAGAGTGGATGTATGCTGGATCTCTTCAGGTAGGGGAAGCAGCTAGCTTAAGTGTATCAGCTGCAATGGGTGGTAGACCACTGTGCTTGACACTGCGTAATGTAGCTGGGGCTGGTTATACAACTTATAGGCACTACTCAGTTTCTGAAGAAGAGTGCAGTCTCCTCCCTTCAGGAAATAAATTGGACTTCGTAAATAAAACTCTTCTTGCTAACTTCTGCAACTGCCAGTAAATGAATGGGAATAGAGGAATCCATCATTGTGCTTTCAAAATATGAACTGGTAAATGATCTTGCTGGACTTCCAGCAGGGACATCAGCTCAGAGCCACACAAACACTGAATCTCCAGGTTCACATTCTGATTCCTGTTGTTGCTAGATTTATTTGTAGCCTAAAAGCAAAAGCACATAAAATTCTGGAAAGCTTGCTGTGGTGCTTGGAGTCCCATGGCAGCCTGGGCTGCAAAGCACTGGCAGATGAGGAGCCCTATTGTGTGACAGGCTGTTGCAGAGACATGCTCTCAGCCTTGCTGCAGGCAGGGTTTCTGTGGGCTGCACAGCTGTGGACTTTGCTTTGGGGGACATTTGGGACCTCTGTTGTTTGAAATATCACCTTCCCCTTTGTATACTCTTTATGGCTGCTAGTATGGTTGGGGAGCACATGACCAGTGGGAAGGTAGGAAATCCCACAGTAGCTTGTACCACTAATTCAGTTCCAAAGTGGTGGTTTTGGAGCAGAAGATTAAAAGCAAAGGTAGAGATTTCTGTTAAACAAGAAATTCTATAAATGCTGGTGGTCATGGTCATTAAGTTTCTAGCAGTTAACTTTTCCTCAGGTACTGTGGCTAACCCATATTAGATACTAGAGGAAAGTAGCAGGGAAAGGGAGTTATGAATGTACTGATTGTGTTAAAAAAATTTGCATGCTGTAGTACCTGAAGATGCATGAACTTTATTTCAATTCTGAAAGCTCCTCTGTCATTTAGGGTCCCTTTACTCCTTCTTTCTCTCCTCCCCAGTAAGTTCTTTGGTAGGTAAGAGAGAAGCTTGGTGAGGATTTCCTTAATACATTTTCATTGACAAGAAACCAAGTGAAGAAGTCTCCATCCCCAACTAGTGTCATCCATAGCATCTGTTTGGTCACAGCTTATATTCATGCTCCTAAAAACATGCTAACTTAAACTTTTTTGAGGAATCGGTAATTAACATTGTTGTCTGCTTTTTGCAAGGTGTTAACAGGTCCGAATAAATGGCCCAAGGACTGAAAATGTTGAGGTCACCACCAGGAAGCCTGGGTAAACCTAACAAACAGCTTGGTCTGCTTCAGTCATTGTCTCCTGTACTTTTTTCCTTTGCTCTAAAACTGAGCACTTTTTGACATGAACAGACATTTTTACATGGATTAAAGAGCCAGATTCTTTTAGAAACAGGTGTAATTGGTATTCAGCTCTTGATCACAAAACCTGGACTATTCACTATGTAGGCAAGTGTTTTGTATACAAAGTGGTATGGGAGAAGTTGATAACCGTTTTGAAAAATTTTGGATGCGGAAAAAGCAAATGACATGGGTAATTGCTTAGTGATCTGTGTTTGAGCATTTTGCATGTGGATTAAAAAGTGCAGATGGTGGTTTCAAAAAGTGGTGTATGTGCATGTATTGACACACCAGGCCCAATGGTATTTTTCCAGAAATAAATGATACTGCCTGTGTTTTGCAGGCAGGCTCCTAATTTGCAAGCCAGCCATTGTGATAGTCTGAAGCATTATCCTGGCAATGGTCATATTTTTGTTTTGAGCTTGATTTCCCTTTATTGCTGTGTGCGATGACTCTAAGCCAGAAATTGCTGTTTAGTCAGTTGTTGGCCAATGCCTTTACACTGGCCTCAGACTAATAAAGATGAAGGAGAGAAAGTGGGAAAATATCGACCACCTTGAGATATTACGGCAGTTTACAATGTAGCAAGAAAGGAGAGCTCTTATGGAAAATCAGAACAGCATTGGGTTTGCTGTCTGCTCACTTCTTTAGAAGCTCAGTATTGCAGAGGGTGGTGCATGTATGGCAGACTTCACTGGGATCAATATTGTTTCCTCTTTTCTATGACTGCATGAACCAGGTGAGAGAAACTGGCAGCTGAGCCCAGGGCCAGTTGCTATAATGACTGTATTTCTAACAAATTAAATAGCATGAGGGTATGTTTTCAAGCACAGAGACCTGGCTGGCTGTACTGTATGTGTGTTTGTACCAGGCACTGTTCTTGCCATGAGCCAATTCACACAGCATCAAACAGTCCCCAGACACAGTCACTTGGACCAGGGACCGTTCCCAGTACACAGCCTGGATGCAGCTGCTGGTTCCTATGACACGTGGCCTTGCTGCCAGAGACTGGTCCCAGGCTTGTCATTTATTAATCTTGGTGTGTTTCACATCTCCTGGGCATCCAGATCATATGGCTGTCCCTGCTGGTGGGGTGTCAGATTGCCTACGGGAAAATTGGTTCTGTGATTTTTGAAAAACCCCACCAAATAGACAACAAACTAAGCTGCTGGTTTAAACAAGACACATCCCTTAAAACTGGTCTGCCTGTAAACATTTCTACTGGTTTAAGATCTGTAACAATGGGTTTTAAAAGCCTGAATTTGAGACAAAAAATAGTTTGAGATTCTTAAGACTAACTTCAACCAGATGTCTGGGGGGGGACAGGTCTCCTGGGGCTGCAACACTGAGCAGAAGTGTGCATGCTGCCAAATTCCTGTGTGCGACATTGGCCAGCAACCCAGGCTGCAGCCAGGGCTGGAACCCAGCTGGAGCACTGAGGTGGCACTTATGGCCTCTGTGGCCAAGTCCTCCAGTCAGACCCCTGTGTTCACTTGCTGCACCACCAGAGGCCCAAACACTGGACCTGTAACCTGTGTGAGTACATCTCACATGCCTCAACAGTCGTCAAGATCGTTTGTCTCCATGAGCCTTTGCTTCTGACACCCAGGGAAGTATCTTTGACTGATTTGAGCAGAGTATTGCTTCATCATGTCCTGTAGGTTTGGGAGATGGGACTTGAATGCTTCTTTACATGCCACCATCCTGGGGTGGCATCCCCTTACAATGGACTTGGTGTCATTGCAGCCGCACTGGTACAGCTCTGTGGGCTGCCAGTAGAAGAGCCCAGGCTTCAGTTCTGAGAAGCATGACAGTACCTCCACTTCTCAGGTCAAGTCAAAGCTTTGGTCCTGTATTTTTGAAGTCATAGAACAGTGCTAAGCTGTAGTAATGATCAGTTTTGAAATATAAGCCACTAAACACTACCCCTTTGAAGCATGTATACAATTGGGTGTTATGTGCTGAAGAGAGAATTCTTCATCGGGGTGATCCAAATGTAGAGCAAAGCTTGGAGAAGATCAGGAAGTCCAGAGACCCTATACAGAGAGGCTTTACCTAAGCTTTTAATTTTTGAAAAGACCTTTGGTCATAAAAATGACATTTCTGTTCCTTTCAGGCCCTAAAATACTTGAAATAAGTTAGGCACACAGTTACCACAGACCCTACTGCAAGCATTGTTTTCCACCCATACATCTTTTCTTGTAACCAAGGCTTCCATAAGATCTTTGGTGTTGCTGCCAAATGACTATAGAAAACTCGTAACATAATATGTAGGTTGTATTAAAACTTCAAGGTGGACAGAAGATAAGAAACTTTCATTTCCTAGTAAAGTTGGTGATGCCACAAAGGAACCAAGAAGAGGAAGCGTGCTACTTCAGTAGCTTGTGAACTTCTCTACCTGAGAAAAGCATAGGAAACTTCAGGTACAAAAATTAATCTTCAAAGCACATTTGCAATAGAAAGCACTGTACAGTTAGAGATGCTTGTTCTGTAACTATTGCGTAGATCTTTCTGCCTTGTCCAGTTTGCCTGCCACTGATAATGTAATAGAAGTTACACATGTCATTGGGGCAAAGGCTTGTGGAGAGAAAGTCTCTCTTCTGTAGTCTTACATAGCTTATTTTTGTACAAGCTGTTCCCATTTGGGTATATGGATGAGAATTCACACAATATTTATTTCAGTCTTCTCCCCCCACCCCCCCTTCTCCCTTTCTCTTTACCAGCTGATGTGCCTCCTGTTGGGAAGAAGTAGGAATTCACTTTTGCTTTAATATATGAACAAACACTAAAATTATCATGGTTGGTTTCGTCCTGCTCCAGTGTCTTTTCAAAGTTTTGCTGATGACCTCATTGTGAGCAGCATCAGAGGAGTGCTTTAGAACTGCAGCTGATACTTGCATTACTGGAGGAGTGCATCTACGGCTGCAGTGGTAGGCAGAAGGATGACAGGTGTCCCTTAGTTGTCACTGCCACAGGAATTGCGATGGGGCAGCAGTAGAGTCAGAAAATAACATGCTAGATGTAGCATCTTTCTTTGGACACTCTTTGACGTGGTGCTGCCCTGTGGCAGTTGTATTCTTCTGCTGCTCCTGAGCTTGGCCCAAGCTGCGAAGCTGCATTTCATGTCTTGGAGCCAGGCTTTCCAGTGGCAAGTAGTGTTGGGCTTTCCTCATCTTTCATGGCACATTATTGTTCCCTCCTGGATTGTGAGGGAATTTATATATTTGAGTTTGAGTATCTTGTTGTAGGAGCCTTTTTTTTTTTTTTTTTTTATTCCCTTTACTATGAAAGCTTCTTGTTTAGTTTTTAATACCACTTTAACTGTTCTCAGGTTGGTTGGTCTGAAATTGTTCTCTGGTACAGTTACAATACTGAGGAAAGTGTGTCAGATTATTTTAGCTCAGCTTTTAGCCCAGATGTTATAAGATTATGATTGCCTTTTTAAAGTCCAAGATCAAAGGATCAAGAAAGCAACAAAATTTCCTTAGAATTGTATGACCCTTGAATACCCAGAACATAAGGGTTTTACAGCAGTCTTTAGTATTTTTCTATAAAGTCTGCTGCTTTTGCTGTACCACGAGATTGCATTTTCTTACTCCGAACACCAACAGAAATTTTTCTTGGCCTCCATTGCATAAAAACTTGTGGAAAAAACCAATTTTAACCAGATACTAAGAAAGAAGCAGATTTGGAATCAAATAAACTTAAATTATGAATAGCTATCAATAATGCAGAAGTAACAAAAATAAACAGAACAAGATGTCTAACTTGGCTCTCCTTCCTCCTACGTAACTGAATTGATAATGTTTCTGGAAATCACAGATTGGAGTGACACTGGTGTTGCCAGTGTCACATTTGGCAATGTGTTATGGTTATGTATTATCTGAAAAAATTAGGCAATTAGGGGGAAATATGTCAACTGCTGAAGCTGAAAGTTGAAATGGAGAGTTCATTTGTAGAGGGAGAGACTGGGAAGAATGTGTGATTATCGTCCTGCCTTGCAGAGAAGTTTAATTCTTGTTTAATTGGTGTGTATCCAGGCTTGATGCTCTGTAAAAACTTAACTGTTACATCTTTGGTAAGTTTGTATAGTGGTGAGTTGCTGTTGTAAGAACTTAGCAGGTACAGGTGACTTCTGAATCTCCTGGGGAGAAAATGGCCAGGCTAATGTCCATCCTACTAGGGGACTTAGCATCAACTGTTTGTTTAATTATCTTTTTCCCACCAGACTCATGTTTCAGATGAGTTTCTGGGGAGGGTGGGGTCTGTCCCCACGTGCTGAGGAGTTCGTGTAGCTTGCCTTGTCCTCCTAGTTGAGTCCTTATGCAGCTAAGCTGTTATGGGGTAAAAATGGGTGTCGTGTAACAAGAGTTTGGGATGCAGGCGCTTCCATAGTCCACGATAGGATTGCGGGAGACTGTCGGGGACTGAGGCAGATACAGGATTTCGCACATCTTTTTGGCATTTTGTGTTGATTGGCTTGAATTGCCATGTTTAATGAGAGTCCCATTTTTCAGCACCTGCCTTGTTAGTGGGAGCAGTACTTCCAGCAGTACTTTCAGACCATCAAGAATGGTTCCAAAGAATGTTTATCAATATGGTGATAGGCGCTTTATATATATAAATATAAATATTTAGATCTACTTTAAATATAAACCTTAGATCTACTGGTGTGTGGTATCACTGTCCTTAAGTTCTCTTGTGGAACTGGGTCATGGTGCTGCTTTGTCTACCTGTCCAGGATTGATTTAGAAGCATCTCAAACACATAGCTTTTATTTTTGACTAATATTCGTATTTTGTGTATATTTCCTGAACAGGACCAAGTTTGATTCTGTGTGTTTAGTCAAAAGCTAAGCTGCTTTGAACAGAAAAAATGTTTTATTCTTGAGACCCAGTAGTAACTTGACTCAAGTAGGGGAAGAAATGAGAGTAGGAATTTTGGATTATGTAGTTGGAAAAAGACCACTTGAAATTGAATTCAGATAGTCTGTGTTGGTCATGACTGACTTTTTCAAACTATTGTTTTCCTCTATGCTTAGTTTGCAATGATAGATAACAAACGTTTGTCTTAAATGCCAAAAAACAAACAAAACAAAATCTGGTGTCTCTTAAGAGAAAACTGATACAGCCTAATGGATTTAGTGTCCTAAGTGGCAGAGCAAGAACTTTGTATCTGTGAGGTACTGAGGCAAATGCAAATGCACTGTCTGGAGAAGCCTTAATGTGGGAAATAATTTCCATGTTACATATTTGGAGGCTGCATGCAGGGAAATGCTTAGCTGTCAAGTGCAGCTGGAAGAGTTTGCATTACTGTGTTTGTCACCAGCAGGCTGCTTCATAAATGCAAAATGTGGAGCTGGACATTCCGTGGCTTCTAATTAGCATGTAGCTGCTACACCATGAACTTTTGTTTCCTTCTACAGAAATACTTTCCTTTCAAAAACTGATTAAACAAAACCATTTGGTCCTCTGGCCAAAAAAAAAAAAAAAAAAAAAAAAAAGCGAGTGGGAAAAGCAAAGGTAAACCTTGATCTTTCAGACTTGTGTGAGTGAAGCAAGAATTTTAAAGGTGCAGTGTCAGCAGGAAAAAGATGCATTTGTGAAATTATCTGATTGTTGCATTTCTAAGAACATTTGTTAGTTTGCATTTATTTCTACCGTGCAGTGCAGATGATAAAAATTTGTGTGTGTTTTCAAAGCAATCCATTTGTTCACTGCAGTATTCAAGGTTGTAACTGTTTCAGGTCTTTATTGTGAATTTGCTGTTCCTGTTTATTATTTAGGGCAATCTGTCCAGCTGATCTGTTTTAGGGGCCAGATCCTGTTCACAGGATAGGACAGCTCTGTCTAATCTCTTCTCCATCCTCCCCTCCAACTGAAATAATCTATTATAAAAATTGTTACCTGCCACTGGCCTCTGAGTAAATTATTAAAATACTGCCCTCCATGTGCACTGCCTCCCTCAGGATGCTCAGTACTTGGGACATGTTTGCTTAAGTAAACTGCTTAACTTGCTGCAGATTGTTAATGATTTACATTTCTTGGTAACTGCTCACAAATTGCACATATCCCTCCAAAGCTTACTGTGTGTGTTTGATAAGAAGACACAATTCACTTGTATTAGATAATCTGACATGTGGAAGAGACTTACTGGACTGCCGGGTCTTTCTATCTGGATGTTTTCTGCATGTCTCAAGATACCAGAACAGGAGAGTGGGAGGAGGAACTGCTTGACACAGCAGCACATGCATGGATTTTGAAACCAAAAAAGTGGGGTTTAGTTTGTGGGAAGCATATCTCATGGCTCGAGGTAACTGGATGTATTGTCTCAGCATATACTTTTTGCATAGTAGCTTAACTGTCTGCAAGGAAAGCTGTTCCTCCGCTCCCTGCCCTCTGTGTAAGAAGCAATCCTGTCTGACCTGTGAATAGCTGAGCCAGAATTACAAACCTGATTTAACTTTTCAGTGCTGAGCCTGCAAGGCAGCAGGATTAAAGAGGACCCTTCTCTTATTTACTACTTTACCCCATCATAACTCATCTTTTTCCCTGGCAGATGCTGTGAGCTGATTTTACGCTTTAACTGTTATCGATTTGTTAATAAGTTAAGATTGATTGATTATATTAGATTGATTAATTGATTTTATAAAATCATTTAATAGAATTAAAATATAGAAGAATAAGAAATTTTTTTATAGGAAACTTATAGTTGCACAGTAAAAGCTGCTATGAGATCTTTTGTACGTCTTGTACCAAGGCTAGAAGAAGGGCCTGGAACTATTGTGAAAACTTAGGTAATAACTCTAGGGTTGAAAGGTTCCTTTGTACTTAACCAGTCTTCTGTATGCAGAGGTGTATTGAAATGTTAGAATATGAGATTAATGGGAACTGGGGAGAGTTGACTGGAACAGCTTGTAGGTGCCTGCCAAGAAACTGTGAACTTTAGTAAAAGGTAATTCCGGCAGGGGGAGATCGCGACCACCGACTCATATACCACCTACCCAAATCGTACCCTAGACCCATTTCCGGACCTTTCTACGCTTTACTGCGCAGAATCGGATATAGGAGGAGAATATGTTAATGATTTCTGGGAAATGTTATGATTATGCATGAATAATTAATGAATATGTATGAATAAGTTCTATATATGGAATCTGCTTTTAGGACCTGGTGTGCGTTGATCGCGAGAGGACTCGCTCACGCACCCGGCCGTCAATAAAGAAGTGTCTGCTTATCTACATCACATTGGTGTCGATAAGTTCTTCATTCCGAGATTTCGGTAACAGTTTTGGCGACCCAGATGGGACCTCGCTGAAGGAGACCGGAGGAGTCGGGGACCTGATCGGTTCCAGCCGGCACCGAGGATTTCTCGGGGATACCCATCGATCCCCGATCCGTAAGGCTCTTCGCGACGTTCCCTGGATATTTGGTAAGACACTTCTTTTTTTTAATTGTAGTAAGTGGGTGAGAGTCCCACTAAAGTAAGTAAGTAAGTGCACTAGAGAAAGTGGGGGGGAGTCCCACTATAATAAGTGTATGGTAAGGAGTGGGTTAGAGTCCCACCAGTGGGTTAGAGTCCCACTGAGTAAGTCTACCTGTCAGACGCAGTGAAAGACCTGCGCAGGGTAGGACTAGGAGTCTGCCTGTCAGACGCGGCGAAAGCTGCGCAGGGTTGGACTAAAAGGATCCTTGTGTAAGTGGAAGCCTAGGCGTCTGCCCGTAAGACATAAGCGAAAGCTATTGCAGGGTTGGACAAAAGTGGAAACAAGAGAAACTATATGCTATAGTGTTCTCTAAGGTAGTGCCTCTAACAAAAAGTTAGAAGAAGTTTTTGTGTTTGTGTATTAAGAAGAAAATTAAGAGGTATAATATTGTGTTATATGTTTGTTTAAAGTAACTGTTGGAAAGTGTGAGTGTGGCTGTAAGGGTGAGACGTATAATTGAGAACGAAAGCGAGTGTGGAGTGTGGATCCACGGATCGGAGTGACAGAGTTGAATAATTGTGTATTGTACTGTGAGTAATTATACCATGGCAACTAAGTTAACTCAGTTGTTTAAAAGTAAAAGCATGGGTAATCTTGCTGTAAATGACAAAATCTTGAAAAATTCTTTGTTGGGATGTTTATTGACACATTGGGGAAATTTACAGGATGATCTGTAAAACAGTCAGATGATTGAGTATTGTAATAATTGGTGGTCTTTGTATATATTGGATGATCAGGAAAAGTGGCCCATGAAGGGGACACTGAATTATAACACTATTTTGTAGTTAATGTTGTATTGTAAAAGAGAAGGGAAATGGAATAAAATGCCAGATGTGGATTTGTTTTTTTTAATTTAAGACAAAGAAAGGATTGGCAGGATGAATGTAAGCTAACTATTAGAGATAATTTGGTAATGGCTATAACTTCTGATAATAAGAAAGTGGAAAAAAAAAAATGTTTAAATTGTGAGGCTGGGAGTGGATATAGGAGCGACATTTTTTATTAAATATCTGTAAAGGAAAAACTGGAACAAAACCAGGCCATTTTTGTAACCCCTGGATTTGAAATTTGGAAATAAGATAATTACACATGAATTTTTGTATGTACCAGTATGTCCGATACCCTTCTTAGGAAGAGATTTGTTATCCAAATTAAATGCACAGATTGTTTTTGACGAAGGAGAACTTTTCTTGAAAATACCTGAGTCAAAAACGGGAGAAATCTTGATGATACAAGAAAAGGTAAAGGAACAAGAAATTCCACCGGAGGTGGATTTGGCAGTGATCCCTACTGTATGGGAAACAAATATTACTGGTAAATCGAAACTAGCAGAACCGGTTAAAAGAGATTTGAAGGAAGGCGCAGGAACAGTGAGAATTAAACAATATCCAATCAAACTGGAAGTGAGACAGGAATTGAAGAAATTGATTGATAAATTTTTTGAGTATAAAATTTTGGAAGAACGTGAATCTGAGTATAATACTCCTATTTTACCAGCCAGAAAACCCTCGGGTGAATACAGGCTGGTGCAAGACTTGAGAGCAGTATATCAAATAGTTAAGGATATTTATCCTGTAGTAGCAAACCCTTATACACTGTTAACAGCGTTAAAGGAGACTTATCAGTGGTTTACAGTGCTTGATTTAAAAGATGCTTTCTTTTGTATACCTTTGGAAAAGGAAAGCAGAAAACTGTTTGCTTTTGAATGGGAAAATCCTCAAACCGGGCGAAAGATGCAGTTGACATGGACTAGATTACCCCAAGGATTTAAAAACAGTCCAACTATTTTTGGAAATCAATTAGCTAAAGAACTTGAAATCTGGAAACAGGATAAATCAAGACCTGGACATTTACTATTACAATATGTGGATGACATATTGATTGTTGCAGAAGAAAGATTTACCTGTATACAGGTGACTATTGATCTCTTGAATTTCCTGGGACTAAATGGATACAAAGTATCCAGGAAGAAAGCCCAGATAGCCTGCCAGACTGTGATATATCTGGGCTTTGAGATTTCAAAAGGACAACGGCAATTAGGAAAAGATCGCAAAGAAGCTATTTGTGGTATACCTGAGCCGAGAAATATTCATGAACTCAGAGCTTTTTTGGGAACGACTGGGTGGTGTCGCCTTTGGATTATGAACTATGGGCTAATAGCTAAACCACTCTATGAGGCCCAAAAGAATTCCCCCTTTGTATGGGGCCCACAACAACAAAAGGCTTTTGTAGAATTGAAACGTGCCTTAATGTCTGCACCTGCTTTGGGACTGCCGGATCTAACCAAAGATTTCCAGTTGTTTGTTCATGAAAGGCAACACCTGGCACTGGGAGTACTAACCCAGAAGATGGGAAGCTGGAAACGACCAGTCGGATACTTCTCTAAACAACTGGACACAGTGAGTAAAGGGTGGCCAAACTGCCTTCGAGCAGTAGCCGCAACAGTGATGCTCATACAAGAAGCTCGGAAATTGACTTTGGGAAGAACAATAACAGTCTATGTCCCACACATGGTGATAACTGTTTTAGAACAGAAGGGGGGACATTGGCTGTCTCCCAGCCGAATGATGAAGTACCAGGTGGTATTGACTGAACAAGATGATGTGATTCTAAAAACGACTAACCTGGTAAATCCTGCAGTGTTTTTAAGTTCCATACAGGAAAAAGGACGACTGGAACATGATTGCTTGGCTACTATCGAGTATGTTTATTCCAGTCGTGAAGATCTGAAGGATGTGCCGTTGGAGAGACCAGACTGGGAACTGTATATTGATGGAAGCAGCTTTATGGAACAAGGAGTCCGATACGCCGGATATGCGGTAACAACAGAGACTACAGCTATAGAAGCAGGAGCATTGGCGAGTACCACATCAGCCCAAAAGGCAGAACTCATCGCTTTAATTGGAGCCTTAGAATTAAGCAAAGACAAGAAAGTAAATATCTGGACTGACTCAAAATATGCCTTTGGGGTAGTGCATGTCCATGGAGCCTTGTGGAAAGAGAGGGGGTTATTGTCCTCTCAAGGATCAAACATTAAGCATCAAACAGAAATTTTACAATTATTGCAAGCAGTTAAAAAACCAGATCAAGTAGCAATCATGCACTGTAAAGCACATCAGATTGGAAATATAAAAATAATAATTGGAAATAATTTAGCTGATAAAACAGCAAAGAAAGTAGCAAAGAGACAAATATCGCAAATGGCAATAATTCTTTCTAAAACAGTAACCCTTCCTAGGGAAAAACCGAAATATTTAGAGGAAGATGACAAATTAGGTCAGTTATTAAATGCTAAGAAAAACTTAGCTGGATGGTGGAAAACTCTTAATGGACAGGTAGTAATTCCCCCTCTTTTAATGAGAGAGAAAATTTAAGTAAAACACCAAGAATGTCATTGGGGGGCAGAAGCTTTAGTAACATCTTTACGAAAACAAGTGGTATCAGTTAAAATGTTGGGAATAGCTAAAATGATAACTGCAAAGTGTGAGGTATGTTTGAAAAATAATCCAATGATTAAGAAAAAGGTTCAAATGGGTAGACTGAAATCTGGTGTAGAACCTGGAGATTATTGGCAAGTAGATTTTTCAGAATTACCCAGACAAATGGGTATCGGTACATTCTGGTAGGGGTTGATACTTTTACAGGGTGGCCAGAAGCCCTTCCCTGTCGCACTACACAAGCAAAAGAAGTGGTGAAGTGGTTATTACAGGAAATAATTCCGAGATCTGGAGTTCCTATTGGAATTTCTTCTGACAGAGGTCCACACTTTGTTGCTGAAGTAGTTCAAAGTGTTAGCAAAGCATTAGGTATTAATTGGGATTTACATGCCTCTTGGAGACCACAGTCTAGTGGGAAAGTGGAGAGGATGAATCAAACTTTGAAATGACAAATAGGTAAAATTTGTCAAGAAACCAGTCTAAAGTGGCCTTAGGCACTTACATTGGCATTATTATGAATCAGGGTACAGCCAAAGAGTGGAACCTCAGTCAGTCCTTATGAATTGTTAAATGGAAAACCATATGAATCTCCAGAACCAAATCCAAACATATATGTAAAAGGAAAACAAGATGTGTATAACTATTTGTTTTTTTTTAAAGGAAAATTTTGGCTGTGATTTGGAGTGTAGTAATTTGGAATAGACCTTTACCCCTGAAAAATTCAGTGCATGATTTTCAACTAGGAGACTATGTCTATGTGAAGACTTGGACCTCTGAACCTTTGCAGGAGCACTGGAGAGGACCTTTCCAGATACTGCTAACCACTTTTACAGCTATCAAAATTGCAGAATCGGATGCTTGGATACATTATACTCGAGTGAAGAAAGCACCGTGAAGAAAGCATCTACTCCGTATAAATTGCTAATCGTGACCCAGAGACTTAAAAATTGACTTTGAAACATGTCTAATTTTTTATATCAGGTTATGATTGGTTTTTGGATTTTTTTGGTTGGTAATGTTGGTGGGATCATGGGCTGGCTTGGTGGACAGGAACAAAAGACAAATAGAAACAGAACAAGTGATTGACATTCCCAAACAAATGGCAGAGGAAAATTTGTTGGTAGGATTGACTAAAGAATTTGCCAATTTATAAAATGTCATGCAGATCACTGCTTGTTTGTCAATACCGAGGGCAGTAGGTGAATCTATTCCATGGGGAATTTTAACTATGAATTTGACTAACCTGGAACATAAATATGAAACGAATTATTGTGAACAGAGGCCAATGACTCAATGGTATGAGCAAGTGAAAGTCACTAGAAAACAGTGGAAAACTCCAGGTAGTCTGTCGGATTGTGAAAAATTGTTAAATCATGTTTTTACCAAAATAGGGAGATTTAAGACTGTGGGATGGTGTTCTTATGATGAACAACTTAAAACCAATGTGAGCAGAAGTATCATGAAATGAAAGTGTAATAAAACTGGCCAAGGTACCCAATTAGTAGAACGGGACTCTATATGGTCTATGTCCATATTTTCCCATTTTCAGTATATGGCAATAAATTTTTAGTGTTTTACCTAGGATGGAAAGGTTTTTTTTTAGTATTACCCTGGGTCAACGATAGGTCAACTTTATTGGGAGAAAAGGAAGATAAAATAGTGCCATGGTGGAAATGTGAAAAAGTGTATGATTGCAGTAATGCAGACTTAGTAATCTAAAGAATTTCTCCATAGGACACTGTTTTAAAATATGGTTGTTTTTGTCGAGGTCTTAAGAACACTCTCAATTTAATCAGCACTTTTACAGTTAGGAAAGGAACTTTGTTTAGTTATAGTAAAACTATTATTTGAAGTTTTGGACATTTAATTTGGGCATTGAGTGATGGAACCTGGACAACTCATTTACCATTAGATGGTAAAGTGAAACAAATTACCTTAGGCATGCCAACATTGTGTCCGATTTGGAAGAAATCACCATTTAGAGGATCCCTAGAAAATTTAGAACTAAAACGAACAAAGAGATCTGAGACAAATTATGATAATTGGAATGAACCCTCTACAGGAGTGAAAATTGGTTGGGCACTTGAATCACTTTTAAATCCTATAGCATCATATAGGAACAGAGCATGGCTTTATAAGTTAACTGGTCAAGTGGAAAAATTAGCAAACGTTACTAAAAAGGGGTTTAAGGAATTGAACATGCAATTACAAGCGACTTCCAGAATGACTTTACAAAATAGAATGGCACTAGATATGCTCCTACTTAAAGAACATGGAGTGTGTGGATATCTCAAAGATAAACTGGACCACTGTTGTATCCACATTCCAAATGTCACTCAGGATGTGGAACATGATCTGGACCTATTGGGAAAAATTGAAAAAGAAACTGAAAATATTCAAAAGGATATGTCAGAAGATTGGCTTGGAAAAATTTTTAATAAATTAGGATGGAACTTGAGCTCTTGGATACAATCCATAATCAAAACTTTGTTTTTGTTATTGATTGTCTTTTTGATGATCATGTTAGTATATGCATGTTTGAAGAAACAGTTTATCAATAGGATTGCTGTCAATCGTATGATTATGAGAGAAGTGCCTACTAGTCCACCAAGACACAGCCCACCACCACCAAAATATGTTGAAACAAAAAATATATGAATAATGTGAAAGTATTGAAATAATGATTTTCAACACTTTCAAAGGGGGGAAATGTTATCGATTTGTTAATAAGTTAAGATTGATTATATTAGATTGATTAATTGATTTTATAAAATCATTTAATAGAATTAAAATATAGAAGAATAAGAAATTTTTTTATAGGAAACTTATAGTTGCACAGTAAAAGCTGCTATGAGATCTTTTGTACGTCTTGTACCAAGGCTAGAAGAAGGGCCTGGAACTATTGTGAAAACTTAGGTAATAACTCTAGGGTTGAAAGGTTCCTTTGTACTTAACCAGTCTTCTGTATGCAGAGGTGTATTGAAATGTTAGAATATGAGATTAATGGGAACTGGGGAGAGTTGACTGGAACAGCTTGTAGGTGCCTGCCAAGAAACTGTGAACTTTAGTAAAAGGTAATTCCGGCAGGGGGAGATCGCGACCACCGACTCATATACCACCTACCCAAATCATACCCTAGACCCATTTCCGGACCTTTCTACGCTTTACTGCGCAGAATCGGATATAGGAGGAGAATATGTTAATGATTTCTGGGAAATGTTATGATTATGCATGAATAATTAATGAATATGTATGAATAAGTTCTATATATGGAATCTGCTTTTAGGACCTGGCGTGCGTTGATCGCGAGAGGACTCACTCACGCACCCGGCCGTCAATAAAGAAGTGTCTGCTTATCTACATCACATTGGTGTCGATAAGTTCTTCATTCCGAGATTTCGGTAACATAACTAATAGCACAAGGATTTACTTGCCCAATGGGTGGTCTCTAGCTGTATTCTACCTTGTATTACCATTTAAAATCTGGTGTCCTCTGCCAAGGTCAGTGATAGATCTAGCCTGCTTCAATCTGCTGCCATCCTCTGCTTCCGTTGGCCCTCAAACAGCCCAAAGTCATTATTTCAGACACCTTTGTTTGCACTGTCCATGCTTATGCTAATTAATAGTATCCTGTTGGAAGGCAACATCATGAAAGTACATGAAGTACATGGAAGTACACCACATGAAGTGGTGTATAAGCTGTGTTCATGTGCATGCAACTCCTCTGCAGGTAACTTCAGGCCACTGTGAAAATATTACTTGACTCAAAGCTTGGTGATATATAGTTGTCTTGGTTCACACCAAGTTACCCTTTCCTAAAAAGAAATCATCCTCTTGTTATTAGCTTAGTCTCTCTACGTCTTTACTCTCCAAATCTTTACTGTTCTTTAAAGAGGATTGCCTGATTTATTTATAGTGCCAACAGGCAGAGCACAATCCTGACCGTGATAGGGATGGGTGGTACAGCACTTGCAGCATACACTGATGGTGTAGCATAGTGGGTAATGTGCTCTTCATACCTGCACATGTTCTGGGCTGTTGTTGTAGGCTGGCTCTGTGGTATGTGTTATAAATACTTCACATCTGTTGTCATCTCCATACCTGTCAGCTGTCAGTGTTCTTCTATGTGAATTCAAGAATCCTCACCTGTCTGAATTTGGGCAGGCTGGTGTGGGAGCTTAATGAAAGGAAGGTCCCTAGTAAGGAGCCTTGTCTTTATTCAGGATGGGGCAAGGTGATCAGCTTTTTCCAGTGATCGTGTACAACTGATCAGTAGTTAAATCAGCAATGACATTGAAAGTCCTTGCTTTGAAAGAACTCTGTCTCGAACCCCTGACTTTTGTGAATATAAATACTGACACCTTTACTGTGATCGCCATGTCCAGTAGCATGACCTAGTAAGAACTTAATATTTTTGAACTTCAGGATGTTGCCTTTTGTATTAGCTTGGAATAAGATTTAATTGTGAGGGGCTGCAAAGCAGAGGAGCAGATCTTTAGAGCTGATTTTATTTCACAACCTGAATTCTGTTTCTTTCAAGATAATACTGATAATTCCCCTATGAATGGCAGCAGTAAAGATCTGGAGAATGCAAGCTGAGACAGCATCTGGACAGGAATTGCAAAGGACTCTTCTTGTAAGCTTCTAGAGAAAAATAAGGCACCAAAATAAGCTAGTAACAAGGTGCCAGCAGAGAGGTTTTAATAATGTTTGATGCTTTTGCCGTGAACTGGAAGCTGTCCCTTATTGCAAAGTAGAAATTACCTATAAGGCAATGACTAGGTAAATGAACTGAAGCTGCTGCAGGCTTTATTTGTTTGATGGATGGGTAGCAGTTGTCTTTACAAAGGTGCATTGTAATATACTGCATGGTTTCACATATTTAAATATTGGTTTTTTCCATACCTGAGGAGAGAGTTGTCTTGTGTCCTCCTACGCTTATACAATAGATGTAGCTTTCCTGTCCTATCTTCACAAGGAGAAAGTGTGATGTATACTGTCAAGGTTTTTCCCTGGCATGTGACTGCTTCTACCCATTGCTCTCTATCATTTTCTTTCCACCTCTCTTGCTGGGTAGACGTGGTTCTGGGATTGCCCCTAAGAGCTGAGGCTGAATCCTCTGTTCCCTCCCCTACCAGTGCAGTCTGAGCCAGTTGTCTACCTCAAATTAGCAGATAAGCTGATTGGGTCTAGAGAGATGTGAACAATTGCAGAACATAATAAATGGATAGCAGTGTATTGCAGAGAGACTCTAATATTGATAAATATACATTTTTCTGCCATCCATCATTTGTAAGTTTCTAAATCGTGCCAGTGTGAATAAAAATTGTGTACAACTGCTGCCAAATAAGCAAATGCTGCTAGGATGCATACAGGGAGAAGAAGAGTGATAATGCTCTTATAATTCAACAGGTTTGTCTGTGTCTGGATTGCTGTGTTTAGTACAGAAGACGCCAGTTCAACCAGGATATTGCCTCACTAGAGGGATTGAAAGTCAGGTAAGGAGAACAGGGCACAAGAACAGCTTTCCCAAGAGATTGGAAAGATTGATTATCTTAAAGAGGAAGAACATAAGAAATGCTAGGAGTATACACAGCAACTAATCAGTGGGAAAAGTAGAGACAACAGAAAATTCTAATCTTGTACCACAGGAGCAAGACAATGTTCATTGAAATTCACAGTTAGCTACCTTAAAGATGATAAAATAAAATCAGCACAGTATGAATTTGAATGCTGAAGAATGGGAAAGCTGTAACAAGGCAATGTGAAGAGGCACTGCATGTTTGAGATTGGATTTTTTTAATAATAAAATTAAAGTTTAGGATATGATGTTCAGTCTTGCAATACAGGTTTGAAGACAGTTTCTGTTCACTTGTGTTGATTTTCATCTCCTTAGGCAATTCCCCACAGGAATGCAAAGGTGACAAACTGTCTTGTAAACCCTTGAAATGCCAGATTACCTCTAAATTAGAGTCAGAGGTTTGGGTTTTGCTGGCACCTCACTAGGCACTCCTCAGTATGTGTGATAAAAAGAAATCTGGGAACCCCTGGCAAGGCGCTTCAGGGCTGCAGTCCTTTGCAGCTGAAGAACAAACCTTTCAGGATGGTTTTAGGTTTGCATTGCTTTGCCCTGCTTTCTCCATCCCATTTTGCAGGCACTAAAGCTGCTGGGCTTGCTGCTTTCTTTCCCAGAGAGAGTACTGTGACACCCCAGACAAAGTTGCCCTTCTGGGTCAGAGCAACAGAGCCCCTTGCCTCCTCTAGCAGAGCAAAACAGGTAGGAGTTGGGTTTGTGCAAGAACAGTGAAAATATCTCTGAGTCAGGCTGCCCTGAGAGGAAAACAACAATGAGCAGAAAAGCTGAGGGAATGTTTTATCACCCGTGAATCACTGTTCCAAGTTCACTGGTAAACTGGAGTAACTGGAAATGGGACTCCTCTGCAGAAGGTGCTTGATGCCTCAAGGAGATCATTTCCAGAGGCATCTTGGTGTGGTGCAGAGCATGCTAATGTATTCCAAGTAGATGTGTTTGCCATCTCTGGAAAAAGTGTTCATCAGTATTTGAAAAACAAAACCCTATCTGTTCTTAGAGTTGGTGTTCCAGTAAGCCTTCAGCATCTGCAGCTGCATGTGGCCAGCTGATTGTCGTATTTATTGGCTAAGGAACTTACCTATACCATACAGGTATGAGGGCTGGGGTTTGGCTTGAGTTTGGGTTTTTTGGTTTTGTGGGGGTTTTTCTCAAAGAATAAAACCAGACAG
Organism: Falco naumanni; assembly: GCF_017639655.2. Taxonomy (NCBI): domain Eukaryota; kingdom Metazoa; phylum Chordata; class Aves; order Falconiformes; family Falconidae; genus Falco; species Falco naumanni. The sequence continues at coordinate 22,614,695 of NC_054079.1, forward strand.
ATAAACAATTAATAAAGTGAAATCTCATATAGTGACACAAATAAAAAATGTGCAATTTTGTTACCTCTCAGCTTTATGGGAACTGTATGGATGTTAGGACATAACAGCTGCTTGCTTTGAAAGGGGTTCATTTGCATCAGGACATGATTGATGCTCTTCTCAAAATCCAAGAAACACAAGTTTTCCCATACATCCTTGTGTAGTATGAATTAAAAGTGAAGTTCTTTCTGACTGAATGTGATAAAATATACTGTCAGGGGAAAATAACACTTTTACAGGTTGTGTGTGCTCTTGTCTTTTCACAGCTAGGACCCTATTTTCCTTACAGTAGGATTCTCAAGTATCTGCAATAAATTGTTATACTCTAATACATCAAATCGCCTCCAAGAAGCAGTGAAGTAGTTAATGATTTAATTTAGTCTTTTGTGATGGATAATGCAGATGACTTGCATCCAGAAATTAAAATGCTGAGAGAGAGCATCATCCTATGGATGTGGAAATGTAGTTCCTTTCCCCACAGTAAAGGCATAATTTACTAGATACTGCACTGTATAGTTAACAAAGGAAAACATTTATATGAAAAATAGAGGCCTAAGGGTATTACTGTTTGAGAGAGGATCTCTCGTCTTCCTCCATATTACTTTATTGCTTGCAAACCTTTTCCATCTGCATTCATTCCTCTGCCCAAGTGCTGTACTGTGTTCTTACAGATGCTGTGATATTTACGTGTGGAATTAGACTCTGTAAGTTGAAAGTTATAAAGTAGGTACGTTTATTGCGCGCAGATGCCCGGGGGATCACTCCTCCACAAGTGTGCATACCCGAAGTGAGGAACCATCTCACATTTATACAATGAAACAAATGAATATTCAATTAACGCCTATACATATTCCTTACCTAAACCCGCTTACTCTCGCTTCGTATGTTAATTAGCTTATCAGTCCCTTGCCTGGAATGTGGTGGTCTTGCAGGTTTCTAGGTGATTCATGTCCTTGTGACCATCTGATCTTCTCCAGCAAGAAGACTTAGCACTCCCTCCCTCTAGATAACATTGGAATGTCTCTCATCCTTTTCTCATCCTTTTTATAAATAGCCCCTTTGTTAGAGGAAGAAGGGCAGGCGTCTCCTCAGAGCTGTGTGCCTATGTGACCAGACACCACACCCATGACCAGTCACCATACCCACATTCCTTGAGCAGACATATACAATCACAGTCGGTGTCCATTGTCCCCATTTCACACTATTTCTCCATATCAATCCCCCCTTTTCTATCAAACTAAGTAAATTCTTTTACTTAAGCAGTCTTCCCGAATGATATAAAGCATCATACATAAGTGTTACCCTTGTAAACATTCTCCAAACCCACAAATATAACATAATGGTTAGTATGAAGGAAATTCCTAAACTGATCAATAAGATCACAATGGGGTGTACCATAGCGTTAAGAATTCCTGTTGCAGAAGGTGACCAGCCAAAGAGAGTATCCCACCAATTATGGTTTCCATCAGGAAATCATTTACATATTAATTAATTCTGGGAATTCATTTACATATTTCACTCCTGCGCAATGTCCTTGCAATGTCCTTGAGGAGTGGTCGTCTGGGGGTCTTCAGGATGAAGATCAGGAGTCTTCCTCCAGTGAACCTTTTTTACCTTCTTGTTTCTGCACAGACTCTGTTCCTCGATAGACTAGTGAGCATGAATCAAATTCCTTGTTTAGGTAGCGTTATAGACACAACAGAAACTTAGGACCTTATGGCCCTTATAAAGATAACGAATCCAAGGACCTTGTGTCTAGTACATCCGTGGTGCTGATACTAAGGGTCTTGGTGTATTCATCATGTTGACAATAAGGGTCCTTGAACACCTCCCAACTTTGGATAATTATATAGAAGCACATCATTTTCTAAAAAAGTAGTATACCATCGCTCATTGTACGTAGCTCATTATTCAATCCCCCCTGTTCTAAAAACTATCATTATGCTCTCTGATCATTCTTCGACAGCACCAAACAGAACATTGAAGTAATAAGGAGTATGTAATTGCCAATCTATTCCCAATACTGTACTCACTTGTTGTACTATTTTGGCACAAAAGTGTGAGTCTCTATTGGAAGAGATTGTTGCCGGAACCCCAAAGCGGGGGATAATTTCATTTAACAATCCCTTTGTTACCTCTCTTGCTTTATTTGTTCGACAAGGAAAGGTTTTTGGCCAACCTGAAAACATATCAGACATAACTAATAAATATTGGTACCCCCCTTTTCTTGGGAGTTCGGAAAATCAGCTTGCCACTGTTGTCCTGGATAATTTCCTCTACTAATGTTCCCTAGTTTTATTTTATTTGCTGTATTGGAATTATTGCGTAAACACATTTCACATTGCTGAGTCACCTGTTTTATTACAGTATACAAGTTTCGCCCTATCAATTTCTGATTTAGACTTTTATATAAATTATCAGCTCCCCAATGCATCTTACTAATAATAGGGCTGTGGTCCATATTAAATTGGATGGTACCACTATACGACCATCCCTTAAATAAGTCCACTTATTTATTTTTATTTTATCATTCATGTCCTGAATTACCTTTAAGTTTTCTTTAGAATATTTTGGCTCCAGATCTGTACTTAACAGTTTGGATTTTATCATCTGGTATTAAGGATAATTCCTCCTTTCCTACCTCCTCTGCTACTCATCTGGCCTCATGGTCGGCCAGGCAGTTTCCAATTTCCAAATCAGTGCCTCAATGGGCCATCTTATGTTCTTCCTTCCTGGATGACCCTCTTATAACAGAGGGGGCCATTCCTCACATCAAGGTCTGGCATGGCATATGTTCCCACCGCTCAACGCCTACTGGGTTGCAGCCAGCAGCAGAGCTCAAGATCCTTCTTGGTGGCAAACACAGAGGCCAACCCAGTCTTGCCCTTGATTGTGGTAGGAGGCACTTGACCAACCTTATTCCTTGTACTTTGTTGTCAATGCAGAGTTTCATCTGCACATCCCGTAACAAGTCACTGTCATGGCAAAACACACAGATTAACATTAGTAGAACTACTACAGAGTGTATTTTATTTCAGTTTTTCTGCCAATATCCCCCACAGCCTTGCTGACCAAGGGATATTGTATTATCTGAACTGGGCAAGCCTCCCCCTTATAATTTTTACTGTAACAGGTAAAGCATTTTTCACCTTTTCTGGAATTTATTTTCAGATACACCTGGTTAAAAATTTCTTTTACTTCAGGGAGGTCCTCTTTTCCTCTTTTCTGTTGAATTAAAGATAAGCTCAATATTTCAATTACTTGATCATTTTTAACTTTTAGTTTCATTTCTCCTTCTTTAAACGTCTAGATGTTCTAATAAATCTCATCCCAACAAAGATTTTGGTGAATTTGGCATTCATATTTGTTTTCTTAGTTTGTACTTTAAAGGTTTCAGGATGTTTTCCTGGTGGCCAGCAGCTCCCACAACTGTAACAAATTATTTTTTATTTAACTGAATTTTAACAAACAAGTTGGTTTTGTATTCACTAAAATTCCACCTCATTTTTCCTAGTCCCTAGTTCACCAGAACCCCTTGCTGGTTCTTTAGCTTAGGGCGATCTCGCTTCCAGTGTCCACTTTCCCTACAATATGCACAGTAATCCGATCCCATAGGAGAGGGGTTCACTCTTTCACTTCTGCCTGACATTCCTCCCGTCTCTGCCAGTTTAGCACGACCCAACTCTTCTTCTCTTACCTTCTGTACACGTTCCCTGTTCCTTCTATCAACTTTTCTATATCACGCTTACTTAGTAACTCGAACCTTTATCTAGTCCTATTAGATCATCCTGACAAGTCTTTCATAACCAACTTTCAAACATCTGAATTTCCCCTCAGAGATTCACCTTTACTCTCCTCAGACCCGCTGCCTGCCCTAAAGGGGCCGTTACCGGTCCTGTTGTACTGCAAATGCTGCAGCAATTGGGGTGACATTGTCAGGTCCTTCTGCTCAACTGTCAGCAACAGCAACCGCCTCCTCCCCACCAGCAGAAGGATTGGAGCAGGAGATGCTCTTCCTGCTCTGCAGGTTACACAAGCCTGCCTCTGCAACAGCACTTCTGTTTTAACTCTTTCTTACCCTGAATGCAAATCTGCTCCTTGTTGCTTTAAGTCTGTGTTCTTACCTATCAGCCTTTGCAGGCAAACAGCAAACACCCTGCCATGCGTCCAGCAGGACTCAGTCGCACCTTCGAGGGGGTACGAGGGTTTGTACAAACTCACCCCAATACTTTAACACTTTCACAAGGTCTTTGAACACCCCCCCTCCCCGCCTCAGGTTTTACATACATCAGTACAATTTTTTATATCTTATAACGTGTTTCATTCTGGTTGCTCCACAGAAGGAACCGCAACCTGAGCTTTTTAACGCAAAAATTTCAACAAGAACATCCTTCTAGTTTAGGTCTCAGGTTTTTTTTGTCCTATCCTTTTCTAGAGCCATAATCAAAGATCAGGTGATGTTAATCCCACACTCTTTCTAGTGCTAGTACCATAGGATCCCGAGGGGGTACTAATCCACTGTCCTTTTGCCACTCAGGTTTGTTCTGGAGGACGAAGAACATGTCTGCATATGATACTTCGTCCCATTTTCCCTCTCTTCTCAGAAACAACATTAATTGCAGGAGAGTGTTATAATCTAACGTTCCTCCCTCCTGAGGCCATTTCGCATCACTCCCCAATTTACACAAAGGCCACCACTGATTACAATATTTAATCAATTTCCTTTATTTTCGGTGCCACCCTGTCCTACGATATCCCTCCAATGTTTTAATATATAACCCAAGGGCGATTTTTCACAGGGCTTACTCCTTCCATTTCCCATTTTGCAATTTTAATTACTTTGTTTTTCTCCGGCCGCCTAAGCCACCCAAGGTCGGAAACGCGGATAGAGCTCCTTACTTGTTTTGCACTCAAACGCGTGTCTCAAACACTCTTGCACTCACACTCAGTCAAAATAATTAAGCTATACACGGAAAATCGAAATGTGCATCTCAATCACACCATTCACACTCTCCGGGCAGCCCTCAGTCACACAAGCAGTATGTTATACGGTACCGTGCACTTATGTACAACTTTAGGAACGCTGACAGTTCACAAAGTATGCATTTCAATGAACAGTTGCCAAAAAACAGATTCTGATTTTTCCTGGTCTTAAGCAGAGTGTTAAGTTTTCCGCTATTTGCCACGAATTACCAGAATATTATTATTTTTCAACATACATTTCATAACTCCAAGTTTTGAACATGTAACAAGACAACACATAGAACAAACAAGACAGAGCGCTATTTCAGTTGTTACATTCTAGGAATTCCCCAATTCTTAAGACAACCTAAAGGAAGTTTTTAGCTTCCCAGATCTTTATGAAGTATTTAAGTTTTATCTCAATCGCTATCCCAGCCACAGACGACTCTAATTTCACTTACAGCTCTCTCTCTTATCCCAAGGCGTCCAAACCTTACAGTTAGGGCATTCAATTTCTTGTCCCCAACATACATATAATAATTCTTTACACCATATACACCTTAAAACATATAGAGGTTCACATTCACCCCTTGGATGTTCAAGACAATAACCACATACCAACATTTACAATATGCTTAATACAAAAATGTTCTCACATTTCCAGCATAAATGAGTATAACAATTATTAATAACCTTATAATTATTAATTAAAAGGCCATTTTTCTCCACATTCCAGCTTATAAAGTGGCTACCACTGATTACAATATTTTATCAATGTTTTCTTATTCACGTTCCCACCAGCAGATACTCCAATATCCTTCCAATGACTTAAAACACGTCCTAAAGGACTTTTCCTTAAAATCTCACTACTTTGTTTTTCCCCCATTTTCCACTTCACACTAACAGAATACACTTAACACAAAATGCAACATGCAGGTACCTTTCTACAGCAGCATCAAAACCCCACTATTATTACCAAGAATATAGCCAAAATCACAATAACGATAATCAGAGTCAAATATCCACACCCAATAAGTCAGAAAACCGTAATAGGCAAGACCGTACCAAACGAGCTCTATAGGCGAACTTGCCAGGCTCCAAACGGCAATTGAATGCCAACAAAACCAAACGTATACTTAAGGTGCTAGCCACAAAAGTATACACCACCCTGCAGAAGTTTAACTTTTGACTTACGGGCAGTTCCAAATGACCGGTCTACCAAACCCACAAACCAAAATAAAGAATACCGTCACTTACAGTGATGGGGTCCTTGCCTGCCGCCGCAGTGATCCATTGAGTCAAGGAGTCCCTCCGGGAAATCCCGGGGGTACCCTAGGGAGTCCTATCCCCAGCGGGTCCTACAGCCCGGCAGAGAGGTGTCCCATCTGGGGTGACAGATTGATTGAAAGAACGAATTCAAAATTTCTTAGTGACTAAGTATCCTTTATTGGCAGCGCTGGATGCACGGGGGATCCTTCAGCCTAACGTGCATACCCAAAGTGACGATCCATCTCACATTTATACAATAAAACAAATGAATATTCAATTAACGCCTATACATATTCCTTACCTAAACCCGGCTTCGTATGTTAATTAGCTTCTCAGTCCTTTGCCTGGAATGTGGTGGTCTTGCAGGTTTGTAGGTGATTCATGTCCTTGTGACCATCTGATCTTCTCCAGCAAGGAGACTTAGCACTCCTTCTAGATAACATTGGAATGTCTCTCATCCTTTTCTCATCCTTTTTATAAATAGCCCCTTTGTTAGAGGAAGAAGGGTAGTCGTCTCCTCAAGGCTGTGTGCCTATGTAACCAGACACCGCACCCATGACCAGTCACCATACCCACATTCCTTGAGCAGACCTATACAATCACAATCGATGTCCATTGTCCCTATTTCACACTATTTCTCCATATCAGGTATGTGAGAAACAATGGACTAGGGTATTGTTTATTAAGATTTATGTTAAGCCCAATGTAAAGGTCAGACAGCAAAAGATATGAAATCGCTTATGCAAACAGCCACCAGACACCGCTTGTGTAAGGTAGGATAACCGCAATCGCTTACACAAACTAAACCAGATACCGCTTGTGCAAGATAAGATAACCACCAGATGTCCAGGAACCGACAGAAACAGGGCAAACAACCCCATATAAGGACATATGAGTGAGGGGTCAACTATGGGACGAAGGAGGAAGACTTCTTACTTCGGCCTCAACGACCACCAGGAGGCAGAAAACGACCCCCTAACAACAACTGAAGCATGCGCAGAGTACCTCCACTACTTCATGAACACGGAAGTAAAGATGTATAAAAAGGGACTGTTTGAACTGCTCAGAACGGCAGTTGGCGGAGCGCAGACTCCCCTGCCGTCCAGCGCTGTTTTTGCTCATATTCTACTTGCTATAATTAATAAAATTTTAATTGGATTATGATCCGTTGTGGTCTCAATTTATAACAAGGTACAATCTCAGTAAGTACATCCAAAGATTTCTAGTTGAAATGCTTCCCTTTTGAGAAGTATATGTGTTGTTATAAATTGAGACCACAATGGATCATAATCCAATTAAAATTTTATTAATTATAGCAAGTAGAATATGAGCAAAACAGCGCTGGACGACAGGGGAGTCTGCGCTCCGCCAACTGCCGTACTGAGCAGTTCAAACAGTCCCTTTTTATACATCTTTACTTCCATGTTCATGAGGTAGTGGAGTCATGCTTTTGTTGTTAGGGGGGTCGTTTTCTGCCTCCTGCTGGTCTTCCTCCTTTGTCTCATTGCCCTGTTTCTGTCGGTTCCTGGACACCTGGTGGCATCCTGGACACCTGGCAGTGATCTTATCTTTTCACAAGTGGCATCCTGCACACCTGGCGGTTATCTTATCTTTTGTTGTCTAATCTTTACATTTACATATGGATTTAACATAAATTTAAATAAACAATACCCTAGTCCATAGTTTCTTACATGTGTGATGTGGTGAAGGTATTTTTCTAGTGTTTGGGAGATAGACTTTTTACTGCTAGTGGAACTGAAACTGTAGTGTAGACAATGGGGTGAAATTCATAATAATCTGCCAACTGCCACAAAGGGATGGAATGGGGTTTACAGTATTTATTAGGCATCTCAACAAACTGTCTTAATTTGCATATCTTTTAAAAATAACAACGCCAAAAAACAGCTGGTTTTTTATTAAATTTTAGTGCCTTGTTAATCATACCATACTAAAGTTTTCTGAAAGCAGTCATTAAGAGGTAAAAATCATCTTCTGGGAGTCAGAAGGTGGATTTATGCTCCATATTTAGCTGCTTTTCCAAACTTCAGGGTTCAGATTTTGTTTTCCTCTCACCTCCATCTGAGGAGTTGCTCCTAACTGGCAGTGCTGTTGCTGAAAGATTTGATTCATGAATATCTGAGAGATATGTGTATGGAAAGGAAGCAGGGTATTAAAACAAGAGTCTGTCTTAGATTTGGGACAGAGGGTAGCATTTGACCTTATTCTTTGGATTTTTCTTGTGGGACGATGAGTAAAGAGCCATATCACTTTGTGGAAGGGTCATGGGTCAAGAGAGCTATTTTTCATCTATGCTTCATCAATAGACTTATCTTCCAGTTTAAGATCATATTGCCATTGACGTGCGGAATTAGACTCTATAACTCGAAAGTTATAAAGTAGGTATGTTTATTGCGCACAGATGCACGGGGGATCGCTCCTCCACAAGCGTGCATGCCTGAAGTGACGAACCATCCCACATTTATACAATGAAACAAATGAATATTCAATTAGCGCCTATACATATTTGTTACCTAAACCCCGCTTCGTATGTTAATTAGCTTATCAGTCCGTTTCCTGGAATGTGGTGGTCTTGCAGGTTTGTAGGTGAGTCATGTTCTTGTGACCATCCCATCTTCTCCAGCAAGGAGACTTAGCACTCCCTCCCTCTAGATAGCATTTGAATGTCTCTCATCTTCTCTCATTCTCTTTTAAATAGCCCCTTTGTTAGAGAAAGAAGGGCAGGCGTCTCCCCGTCTCCCCTTTGTTAGAGGAGAGGGGCAGGCGTCTCCTCAAAAACTGTAGTTGTCTCCTCAGAGCCGTGTGCCTATGTGACCAGACACCGCACCCATGACTAGTCACCATACCCACATTCCTTGAGCAGACATATACAATCACAGTCGGTGTTAAGCGTCCCCATTTCACACTATTTCTCCATATCAATCCCCCCTTTTTATTAAATTAAGTAAATTCTTTTACTTAAGCAGTCTTCCCGAATGATATAAAGCATCATACATAAGTGTTACCCTTTTAAACATTCTCCAAACCCACAAATATAACATAATGGTTAGTATTAAGGAAATTCCTAAACTGATCAATAAGATCACAATGGGGTGTACCATAGTGTTAAGAATTCCTGTTGCAGAAGGTGACCAGCCAAAGAGAGTATCCCACCAATTATGGTTTCCATCCTGTTCTACCTTTTTTTAAAACTTTCTTGATCCCCTCTACATCATGATGGATCATAAGAAGAGTTTCATGTCCCTTTTCTTTGGTTTCTTTCAGTATACGTTGTAAATCTGCATGTTTTAATAGTTCTTTTATACTGCTTATATTTAGTCCTATGGGGGTAGGAATTATCATCTGTGATAGGGTAAAGTTGGATTTTAAGAATTGATGAGACACTACTGGGGCTGAATAACTAAAATCGCATCCTGTGATAGTAGTAAAATTACAAATACAATAATTTGAATATTGTGCAGTCTCCTTTACCTCCCCATCTACGGTTATTGTGTTACACTTAGTTCTCAAACACGCACATCCCTTCCCTGCATATATAATTACTGTTTTCAAGTTTGCATTTGGTTGGGCCTCAAAATGACATATTTTTGATCTGTATCTAAACAAGTATCCTGAGCCATTATAGTATTGCTTTCACAGAGGAAGCCTTGCTGTTCTCGCATAATACAAGATTCTAAATCTACTGTTTGCCACTTGTCGCCTATCTTTCTGGCCCATGTTCTATGTTCAAAGGTATATTTTCCTAGGCATATTATAAAGATGGGCTCAGTTAAGGTAAAATTGTGCCAACATTCCCGTGAATTAAAGCACATGGCTGTATTTAGAAGGGTAAATTCCTTATTTACCTTTCTGACATTAATCAGGGTGTCTCCTGAAATCTTGGTGTTATCTTTTTCATTGTATGTTTGACACCCTACTTTTATCCTATCTCCTAATTTTCCCCATAATCGGTCGACTTTGTGTACATCCTCCACGTCCCATTGATTCCTTTGGTACACCTCATTTTCAGAAAAAACACCATAGCTAGTTTCGTCTTTGAGTCCACCTTTCCCATTATTCCAGTGTGTTTTTTCTGGGCATGATTCCAAGGCCAGTTATCAGGCTCTTGGTTGTAGGCAAGAGAGAGGGTACAAAAAACCACAAATGATTTAAACCCACTATTGATCATTTTAGGAATCTAAACGTTCCTCATATATACATATAAATCTGTTTTGATCAAAAATATCTTTGTTTGAGTTGGGGCTTACCGATAACAAGTTGGGAAAGACTGGCCACTGGCTTAGTCCCAGACTCTTTTGTTCTATATTGTTTGTTGTGGTGCTCTTCCCATATAGTGGATCCACAACCGCCCAGGTTCACTTACTTGCCACCCACATTGTTCCCATTTGTCCGAGTAAATTTGAGTTTCAGTTCTTTTTATCTGGGGTTACTCTCCACGAAGTTGCAGAGGCTTTCTTGATCCGGGTATGGTGAATCCAAGAATTCTGTCCCTCAACCTTGATTGCGGTGTAGGTGGTGAGTAGGACTTGAAAAGGTCCGGTCCACTGTGGTTCCAGGGTTTTATCTGCAACACACTTAGCGTATACATAGTCCCCTGGTCGTATATCGTGAACAGGTCCATCCAGATCCCTACTGCGTGTTCCATCACATGCTTCTCAATTCTTATTAATTGTTTGTTTAGTGCCACCATATAGGAAGTCATTGTTTCTTCACCAATCTGTGAAGACGTCCCCTTTTGTACCCCATAGGGTTGTCCATATAAAATTTCAAATGGGCTAAGCCCCTCTTTTGCTCTTGGTCTAGTTCGAATTTGTGTAAGAGCTAATGGCAAAGACTGGGGCCAAGTTAGATTTGTTTCTTGACCTAGCTTGACAATCTGTTGTTTGATTAGATGATTCATCTTTTCCACCTGGCCACTTGATTGTGGTCGGTATGGGGTATGTAATTGCCAATCTATTCCTAGATGGTGGCTGATCTGTTGCACTATTCTGGACACAAAATGTGGTCCTCTATTCGAGGACATTACCGCTGGGACTCCAAACCTAGGTATTATCTCTTGGAGCAGTATTTTGGTCACTTCCCGGGCTTTAGCAGTTCTGTACGGGAAGGCTTCTGGCCAACCTGAAAAGGTATCTGTTAGTACCAATAAATATCAATACCCCCCTTTTTTAGGAAGTTCCGAGAAATCAATCTGCCAATGTTGCCCTGGAACATCTCCTTTCCCAATTTTTCCCAACTTTGGCCCCTTGGTAATCTTAGGATTAGTCTGGAGACAAAGATCACATTGTTGGGTTACTTGTCTAATAGTAGTATACGAGTTTCGTGCTATTATGTTTTTAGTGAGATCCTTATATAGAGCTTCTGCCCCCCAGTGCCTTTTTCTATGTTCTTCCCGAACTACTGACCATACCATGTAGGAAGGAATCACTATTCTCCCATGTGAGATTACAGCCCACCCTTCCTCATTATATGATCCTTTAGGTCAGAAATCAGTTTGCGATCTTCTTTAGTATAGTCTGGTTTACCTTCTAGAGATATTTGTCCATCGGGTATTAGCGCACCCTCTACCTTGATTGCTTTTCTGGCTGCCTGTTTTGCTTCCCTGTCCGCCAGTTCATTTCCTCTTTCTAATTCTGTGCTCACTTTCTGGTGTGCCTTGATGTGCATAATTGCCACCCTTTCAGGAAGCTGGACCGCATTTAGGAGTTTCAAAATTTCTTCCGCATGTTTGATGATTTTTCCTTGGGAGTTTAACAGTCCCCTTTCTTTCCATATTGCTCCATGAGCATGTACCACTCCAAAGGCATATTTAGAATCAGTCCAAATATTTATAGGTCTTCCCTGAGCTCTCTCCAGAGCTCGAGTAAGGGCTATGATTTCAGCCTTCTGTGCCGAAGTGTCAGCTGGTAGCGGTCCCGATTCTATCACTTCTTCAGAGGTTGTAATAGCATATCCGGAATGTCGCTTTCCATTCAGCATATAGCTGCTCCCATCCGTGAACCAATGTTCAGCTCCATTAATAGGAACATCCTTGAGATCTGTCCTACTAGAATAAGTGGCTTCGATTGTTTCTAGACAGTCATGATCGACTGATTCGCCAACATTCCCATTAAGAAATGAGGCCGGATTGACGATGTTTGTAGTCACGATCTCAACATCATCTTGTTCCACCATTATGGCCTGGTATTTTAGGAATCTCTGTGGGGAGAGCCAATGCCCCCCTTTTGTTTCAAGGACTGCAGACACTGTGTGGGATACTAAGACAGTCATTTTCTGGTCCAAGGTAAACTTCCGGGCCTCCTGGATGTTTAGGATGACAGCTGCTACTGCTCTCAGGCAACCAGGCCACCCTTTTGCAGTGGCATCCAGCTGTTTAGAGAAGGCCCGTCTGTATGGTCCCAAATCTTGTGCCAGTATTCCTAATGCCATTCCCTGTTTCTCATGGGAAAATAGGAAAAATGGCTTACTCACATCAGGAAGTCCTAGTGCTGGTGCCGACATCAAGGCTTTCTTCAGTTCATGGAAAGCTCTGTCTGATTCAGCATCCCACTGAAGATCCTTCTGATTAGCTGCTATCAGGGAATATAATGGTTTAACAAGCAAGCCATAATTACATATCCAAAGCCTGCACCATCCTGTCATTCCCAGAAATGTCTGCAGTTCCTTTACAGTTCGTGGTCGGGGGGCTTGGCATATGGCTTCTTTTCGGGCCTTCCCTAGGACCCGTTGTCCGGCACTGATCTCGTACCCTAGGTATGTGACTTGTTGTAACACCACCTGTGCCTTCTTCTTAGAAACCCGATATCCTTGTAGTCCCAGAAAGTTCAGCAGGCTCACAGTCCAAATAATACAAGATTCTTCAGTTCTGGTTGCAATAAGAAGATCGTCTACATATTGTAACACTTTCCCTTCTCCTGGTGGTGGTTCCCATAACTCCAAATCCTTTGCTAATTGGTTTCCAAAAATTGTGGGGCTATTTTTAAACCCCTGTGGCAACACCGCCCATGTGAGCTGGGTCTTTCGACCGCTTCTGGGATTTTCCCATTCAAAAGCAAAAATTCTTTGGCTGGCTTCATGGAGAGGGAGGCAAAAGAAGGCATCTTTTAAGTCTAAAACTGTGAACCAAGCTAGGTCAGGTGTCAGGGTGGTTAGTAAGGTATAGGTGTTAGCTACTACAGGATACAGATCCTCTGTTATTTTGTTAATGGCCCTTAAATCTTGAACTATCCTATAAGACCCATCAGGTTTTTTAACTGGGAGGATAGGTGTGTTAAATTCTGACTCACATTCTTTTAGTAGTTTTAATTCTATGAATCGCTCTATATTTGGACGAATTCCTTCCCTATCTTCCCTTTTCAGTGGGTATTGTTAAATTCTTATCGCACCCTGTCCTTCCTTTAATTTTACTATAACAGGTGATGCATTCTTGGCACGTCCCGGTATGTCAATTGCCCATACTCCGGGATATACCTGATCAATAATTCTGGTATCAATTTCCCTTTTTATAGGAGTACTGGCCAAAGATAGGCTCATAACTTGTATGTATTGGTGATCATTTACTTCCAGAGTAACTTCCCCTTTTTTAAATTTGATTGTTGCCTCCAATTGTTCTAATAAGTCCTTACCAAGAAGGGCCTTTGGGGAATTTGGCATTCTTGTTTGTTTTCTTAGTTTGTACTTTAAAGGTTTCAGGATGTTTTCCTGGTGGCCAGCAGCTCCCACAACTGTAACAAATAATTATTTTTTTACTGAAGTTCAACAAATAAGTTGGTTTCGTATTCACTAAAATTCCACCTCATACCCATTCCCTGCCCTAAAGGGCAGTTATGGGTCCTGTTGTACCGCAAATGCTGCAGCAATTGGGGTGACATTGTCAGGTCCTTCTGCTCAATTGTCAGCAACAGCAATCCCCTCCTCCCCACCATCAGGAGGATTTGGGGCAGGAGATGCTGTTCCTGCTCTGCAGGTTACACAGGCCTGCCTCTGCAGCAGCATTTCTGTTTTAACTCTTTCTTACCCTGAATGCAAATCTGCTACTTGTTGCTTTAAGTCTGTGTTATTACATATCAGCCTTCGCAGGCAAATAGCAAACACCCTGCCGTGCATCCAGCATGACTCAGCCGCACCTTCGAGGGGGTACGGGGGTTTGTACAAACTCACCCCAATACTTTAACACTTTCACAAGGTCTTTGATTCTCCACCCACCCCCGCCTCAGGTTTTACATACATTAGTACAAGTTTTTATCTTACAACGTGTTTCATTCTGGTTGCTCCACAGAAGGAACCGCAACCTGAGCTTTTAACACAAAAATTTCAACAAGAACATCTTTCTAGTTTAGGTCTTAGGGTTTTTTCCACCCTTTTCTAGAGCCATAATCAAAGATCAGGTGATGTTAATCCCGCACTCTTTCTAGTGCTAGTACCATAGGATCCCGAGGGGGTACTAATCCACAGTCCTTTTGCCACTCAGGTTCGTCCTGGAGGACGAAGAACATGTCTGTATACGATACTTCGTCCCATTTTCCCTCTCTCCTCAGAAACAACATTAATTGCAGGAGAGTGTTATAATCTAACGTTCCTCCCTCCTGAGGCCATTTCGCATCACTCTCCAATTTATACAAAGGCCACCACTGATTACAATATTTAATCAATTTTCTTCTATTTTCGGTACCACCATGTCCTACGATATCACTCCAATGTTTTAATATACAACCCAAAGGCGATTTTTCACAGGGCTCACTCCTTCCATTTCCCATTTTGCAATTTTAATCACTTTTTCTCCGGCCGCCTTAGCCACCCAAGGTCGGAAACACGGATAGAGCTCCTTACTTGTTTTGCACTCAAACGCGCGTCTCAAGCACTCTTGCACTCACACTCAGTCAAAATAATTAAGCTATACACGGAAAATCAAAATGCGCATCTCAATCACACCATTCACACTCTCCGGGCAGCCCGCAGTTACACAAGCAGTATGTTATACGGTACCATGCACTTATGTACAACTTTTAGGAACACTGACAGTTCACAAAATATGCATTTCAATGAACAATTGCCAAAAAACAAACAACAAACAAAACCCAATTTTTCCTGGTCTTAAGCAGAGTGTTAAGTTTTCCGCTATTTGCCACGAATTACCAGAATATTATTATTTTTCAACATACATTTCATAACTCCAAGTTTTGAACATGTAGCAAGACAACACATAGAACAAACAAGACACAGAGCGCTATTTCAGTTGTTATATTCTAGGAATTCCCCAACTCTTAAGACAACCCAATGGAAGTTTTTAGCTTCCCCCTTTTTTCCTACGCAAAAGTTTCCCTTTTACTTTTGCTAAGAGGTCCCTCTTGTTCCTGTGAGATTCCGCCTTATTCCGTCCCGCCCCCCGCTTTCCGTCACGAGGCCTCCGGGCTTTTAGGAATGGCAGTAACCTCGGG
This sequence comes from Falco naumanni, assembly GCF_017639655.2. Classification (NCBI taxonomy): domain Eukaryota; kingdom Metazoa; phylum Chordata; class Aves; order Falconiformes; family Falconidae; genus Falco; species Falco naumanni. The sequence goes on from NC_054079.1 coordinate 22,630,420, forward strand.
TTTGCTCGATCTGCCCTCAAGATCGCTAGCGGCCACCCCTTGGTCAGCAAACCCCCTCCCAAGGTACCTTTCCTCCTGGGGACTACGCTGCGCGCCGGACGTCTCCGTGCGTCTCACCAGCCGCCCCGTTACTAAACATACCGTTTTATCCGTGGATCCAGGGGTTCTCTTCTGCTCCCGGGTGAACAGCTGAGAAGAGGAGGCTCCTCCGAGGAAATCTCCCGGGGCGCGCCTAGGAGCGTCCGCTCCGCAGCTGGTCCCTCAGCCGAGCAGAAATCCTCCTGCCTGGCTCGCCAAAACTGACGTGCGGAATTAGACTCTATAACTCGAAAGTTATAAAGTAGGTATGTTTATTGCGCGCAGATGCACGGGGGATCGCTCCTCCACAAGCGTGCATGCCTGAAGTGACGAACCATCCCACATTTATACAATGAAACAAATGAATATTCAATTAGCGCCTATACATATTTGTTACCTAAACCCCGCTTCGTATGTTAATTAGCTTATCAGTCCGTTTCCTGGAATGTGGTGGTCTTGCAGGTTTGTAGGTGAGTCATGTTCTTGTGACCATCCCATCTTCTCCAGCAAGGAGACTTAGCACTCCCTCCCTCTAGATAGCATTTGAATGTCTCTCATCTTCTCTCATTCTCTTTTAAATAGCCCCTTTGTTAGAGAAAGAAGGGCAGGCGTCTCCCCGTCTCCCCTTTGTTAGAGGAGAGGGGCAGGCGTCTCCTCAAAAACTGTAGTTGTCTCCTCAGAGCCGTGTGCCTATGTGACCAGACACCGCACCCATGACTAGTCACCATACCCACATTCCTTGAGCAGACATATACAATCACAGTCGGTGTTAAGCGTCCCCATTTCACACTATTTCTCCATATCACCATCATTTCAGATTTTTACTGCTGTTGTCTCTGCCTTACATGCTTTATAACTGAATGCATGTTTGCAGCTTTACATAAGGGCAGCTGCCTGCACTAAAGCCAAGATAGCAAAGGGTGTGTGACCCTTTTAGTTGTTGCCCATAAGCTGTATCAAAGATGTTTTAACCTATAAAGCTGTTAATTGCTAGTAGCAAAGATATTTTTTGTGCCTGTAGGGGATTTCTCCTCTTGTGTCTAGGAGATGGGACAGCTGCCAGAGAATTCTCTGCAACTTTGAAATTCCCTCCTTCCCACTCTCTGAAATAGCTGTAATTTGCCAGTCCTACGAGGCGCTTTTGTTTTCACTAGGCCTTTGAGGCATGTGAAGGGGACTGTGAATAAGGTATTTAAATACTCTGGCAGGACAGAAGGTATGTGTGCTTTGTCTTCAGGGAATTTTGCCTTGAAGAGTCAGAGGGTACTTGAGCCTGAATGGAGTAAAGTATTTTCCATTCCGAAGCTAAAGAAGGCAAATGAGTTATGCAGGTGGTAAACAGACATGTGACTTTGGGTACTTACAGGTAGATATTGGCATGTGTAAATGGATTCTGTTTGTTGCTAAGCTGGGCTTTGCTTTTCACAGTCTTCTGGATACAAGTACATGGGAGGGGGGAAGGGCTTGTCTGTGTTGCTTAATTTAGTCCCTGTAGCTGCAGACAGTTGTGTGGTAGAGGATGGTGCAGAAAATATGCTCTACAAACTTCCAGAAGTTGGATGAAATGTTTTCTTCTGTGGCAAAACTAAGGCTTGTAAGAGAAGCCATAATTGTCATGTACTACAAGAAGTGGTGGAGGTGGGAACAGAAGAGCAAGAGTAGCCCTGATATGGAGAAATAGTGTGAAATGGGGACAATGGACATCGATTGTGATTGTATATGTCTGCCCAGGAATGTGGGTATGGTGACTGGTCATGGGTGCGGTGTCTGGTCACATAGGCACACAGCTCTGAGGAGACAACTACAGTTTTTGAGGAGACTCCTGCCCCTCTTCCTCTAACAAAGGGGAGACGGGGAGACGCCTGCCCTTCTTTCTCTAACAAAGGGGCTATTTAAAAGAGAATGAGAAAAGATGGGAGACATTCAAATGCTATCTAGAGGGAGGGAGTGCTGTCTCCTTGCTGGAGAAGATTGGATGGTCACAAGAACATGAATCACCTACAAACCTGCAAGACCACCACATTCCAGGCAACGGACTGATAAGCTAATTAACATACGAAGCGGGGTTTAGGTAACGAATATGTATAGGCGTTAATTGAATATTCATTTGTTTCATTGTATAAATGTGGGATGGTTCGTCACTTCGGGTATGCACGCTTGTGGAGGAGTGATCCCCCGTGCATCTGCGCGCAATAAACATACCTACTTTATAACTTTCGAGTTATAGAGTCTAATTCCGCACGTCAGTTTGGCGAGCCAGGCAGGAGGATTTCTGCTCGGCCGAGGGACCAGCTGCGGAGCGGACGCTCCTAGGCGCGCCCCGGGAGATTTCCTCGGAGGAGCCTCCTCTTCTCAGCTGTTCCCCCGGGAGCAGAAGAGAAACCCCTGGATCCACGGATAAAACGGTATGTTTAGAAACGGGGCGGCTGGTGAGACGCACGGAGACGTCCGGCGCGCAGCGTAGTCCCCAGGAGGAAAGGTACCTTGGGAGGGGGTTTGCTGACCAAGGGGTGGCCGCTAGCGATCTTGAGGGCAGATCGAGCAAACCCGAGGTTACTGCCATTCCTAAAAGCCCGGAGGCCTCGTGACGGAAAGCGGGGAGCGGGACGGAATAAGGCGGAATCTCACAGGAACAAGAGGGACCTCACAGCAAAAGTAAAAGGGAAACTTTTGCGTAGGAAAAAGAAAAAGGGGGAAGCTAAAAACTTCCATTGGGTTGTCTTAAGAATTGGGGAATTCCTAGAATATAACAACTGAAATAGCGCTCTGTGTCTTGTTTGTTCTATGTGTTGTCTTGTTACATGTTCAAAACTTGGAGTTATGAAATGTATGTTGAAAAATAATAATATTCTGGTAATTCGTGGCAAATAGCGGAAAACGTAACACTCTTCTTAAGACCAGGAAAAATGTGGTTTTTTGTTTGTTGTTTGTTTTTTGGCAATTGTTCATTGAAATGCATACTTTGTGAACTGTCAGTGTTCCTAAAAGTTGTACATAAGTGCACGGTACCGTATAACATACTGCTTGTGTGACTGCGGGCTGCCCGGAGAGTGTGAATGGTGTGATTGAGATGCGCATTTTGATTTTCCGTGTATAGCTTAATTATTTTGACTGAGTGTGAGTGCAAGAGTGCTTGAGACATGCATTTGAGTGCAATATGAGTAAGGAGCTCTATCCACGTTTCCGACCTTGGGTGGCTAAGGCGGCCGGAGAAAAACAAAGAAATTAAAATTGTAAAATGGGAAATGGAAGGAGTAAGCCCTGTGAAAAATCGCCCTTGGGTTGCATATTAAAACACTGGAGTGATATCGTAGGACATGGTGGTACCGAAAATAGAAGGAAATTGATTAAATATTGTAATCAGTGGTGGCTTTTGTATAAATTGGAGTGATGCAAAATGGCCTCAGGAAGGAGGAACGTTAGATTATAACACTCTCCTGCAATTAATGTTGTTTCTGAGGAGAGAGGGAAAATGGGACGAAGTATCGTATACAGACATGTTCTTCGTCCTCCAGGACAAACCTGAGTGGCAAAAGGACTGTGGATTAGTACCCCCTCGGCATCCTATGGTACTAGCACTAGAAAGAGTGCGGGATTAACATCACCTGATCTTTGATTATGGCTCTAGAAAAGGATGGGAAAAAACCTGAGACCTAAACTAGAAAGATGTTCTTGTTGAAATTTCTGTGTTTAAAAGCTCAGGTTGCGGTTCCTTCTGTGGAGCAACCAGAATGAAACACGTTATAAGATATAAAAAATTGTACTGATGTATGTAAAACCTGAGGCAGGTGTGTGTGTGTGTGGAGAATCAAAGACCTTGTGAAAGCGTTAAAGTATTGGGGTGAGTTTGTACAAACCCCCGTACCCCCTCGAAGGTACGACTGAGTCATGCTGGATGCACGGCAGGGTGTTTGCTATTTGCCTGCGAAGGCTGATATGTAATAACACAGACTTAAAGCAACAAGTAGCAGATTTGCATTCAGGGTAAGAAAGAGTTAAAACAGAAATGCTGCTGCAGGGGCAGGCCTGTGTAACCTGCAGAGCAGGAACAGCATCTCCTGCCCCGAATCCTCCTGATGGTGGGGAGGAGGGGGTTGCTATTCCTGACAATTGAGCAGAAGGACCTGACAATGTCACCCCAATTGCTGCAGCATTTGCAGTACAACAGGACCGGTAACGGCCCCTTTTAGGGCAGGGAATGGGTATGAGGTGGAATTTTAGTGAATACAAAACCAACTTATTTGTTAAACTTCAGTAAAAAAAAAAAAAAAAAAAATAATTATTACAGTTGTGGGAGCTGCTGGCCACCAGGAAAACATCCTGAAACCTTTAAAGTACAAACTAAGAAAACAAATAAGAATGCCAAATTCACCAAAATCTTTGTTGGGATGAGATTTATTAGAACATCTAGACGTTTAAAGAAGGGGAAGTTACTCTGGAGGTAAATGATCATCAATACATACAGGTTATGAGCCTATCTTTGGCCAGTACTCCTATAAAAAGGGAAATTGATACCAGAATTATTGATCAGGTATATCCCGGAGTATGGGCAATTGACATACCGGGACGTGCCAAGAATGCATCACCTGTTATAGTAAAATTAAAGGAAGGACAGGGTGCGATAAGAATTTAACAATACCCACTGAAAAGGGAAGATAGGGAAGGAATTCGTCCAAATATAGAGCGATTCATAGAATTAAAACTACTAAAAGAATGTGAGTCAGAATTTAACACACCTATCCTCCCAGTTAAAAAACCTGATGGGTCTTATAGGATAGTTCAAGATTTAAGGGCCATTAACAAAATAACAGAGGATCTGTATCCTGTAGTAGCTAACACCTATACCTTACTAACCACCCTGACACCTGACCTAGCTTGGTTCACAGTTTTAGACTTAAAAGATGCCTTCTTTTGCCTCCCTCTCCATGAAGCCAGCCAAAGAATTTTTGCTTTTGAATGGGAAAATCCCAGAAGCGGTCGAAAGACCCAGCTCACATGGACGGTGTTGCCACAGGGGTTTAAAATAGCCCCACAATTTTTGGAAACCAATTAGCAAAGGATTTGGAGTTATGGGAACCACCGTCAGGAGAAGGGAAAGTGTTACAATATGTAGACGATCTTCTTATTGCAACCAGAACTGAAGAATCTTGTATTATTTGGACTGTGAGCCTGCTGAACTTTCTGGGACTACAAGGATATCGGGTTTCTAAGAAGAAGGCACAGGTGGTGTTACAACAAGTCACATACCTAGGGTACGAGATCAGTGCCGGACAACGGGTCCTAGGGAAGGCCCGAAAAGAAGCCATATGCCAAGCCCCCCGACCACGAACTGTAAAGGAACTGCAGACATTTCTGGGAATGACAGGATGGTGCAGGCTTTGGATATGTAATTATGGCTTGCTTGTTAAACCATTATATTCCCTGATAGCAGCTAATCAGAAGGATCTTCAGTGGGATGCTGAATCAGACAGAGCTTTCCATGAACTGAAGAAAGCCTTGATGTCGGCACCAGCACTAGGACTTCCTGATGTGAGTAAGCCATTTTTCCTATTTTCCCATGAGAAACAGGGAATGGCATTAGGAATACTGGCACAAGATTTGGGACCATACAGACGGGCAGTGGCATACTTCTCTAAACAGCTGGATGCCACTGCAAAAGGGTGGCCTGGTTGCCTGAGAGCAGTAGCAGCTGTCATCCTAAACATCCAGGAGGCCCGGAAGTTTACCTTGGGCCAGAAAATGACTGTCTTAGTATCCCACACAGTGTCTGCAGTCCTTGAAACAAAAGGGGGGCATTGGCTCTCCCCACAGAGATTCCTAAAATACCAGGCCATAATGGTGGAACAAGATGATGTTGAGATCGTGACTACAAACATCGTCAATCCGGCCTCATTTCTTAATGGGAATGTTGGCGAATCAGTCGATCATGACTGTCTAGAAACAATCGAAGCCACTTATTCTAGTAGGACAGATCTCAAGGATGGGAGCAGCTATATGCTGAATGGAAAGCGACATTCCGGATATGCTGTTACAACCTCTGAAGAAGTGATAGAATCGGGACCGCTACCAGCTGACACTTCGGCACAGAAGGCTGAAATCATAACCCTTACTCGAGCTCTGGAGAGAGCTCAGGGAAAACCTATAAAGATTTGGACTGATTCTAAATATGCCTTTGGAGTGGTACATGCTCATGGAGCAATATGGAAAGAAAGGGGACTGTTAAACTCCCAAGGAAAAATCATCAAACATGCGGAAGAAATTTTGAAACTCCTAAATGCGGTCCAGCTTCCTGAAAGGGTGGCAATTATGCACATCAAGGCACACCAGAAAGTGAGCACAGAATTAGAAAGAGGAAATGAACTGGCGGACAGGGAAGCAAAACAGGCAGCCAGAAAAGCAATCAAGGTAGAGGGTGCGCTAATACCCGATGGACAAATATCTCTAGAAGGTAAACCAGACTATACTAAAGAAGATCGCAAACTGATTTCTGACCTAGAGGGATCATATAATGAGGAAGGGTGGGCTGTAATCTCACATGGGAGAATAGTGATTCCTTCCTACATGGTATGGTCAGTAGTTCGGGAAGAACATAGAAAAAGGCACTGGGGGGCAGAAGCTCTATATAAGGATCTCACTAAAAACATAATAGCACGAAATTTGTATACTACTATTAGACAAGTAACCCAACAATGTGATCTTTGTCTCCAGACTAATCCTAAGATTACCAAGGGGCCAAAGTTGGGAAAAATTGGGAAAGGAAATGTTCCAGGGCAACATTGGCAGATTGATTTCTCGGAACTTCCTAAAAAAGGGGGGTATCGATATTTATTGGTACTAACAGATACCTTTTCAGGTTGGCCAGAAGCCTTCCCGTGCAGAACTGCTAAAGCCCGGGAAGTGACCAAAATACTGCTCCAAGAGATAATACCTGGGTTTGGAGTCCCAGCGGTAATGTCCTCGGATAGAGGACCACATTTTGTGTCCAGAATAGTGCAACAGATCAGCCACCATCTAGGAATAGATTGGCAATTACATACCCCATACCGACCACTATCAAGTGGCCAGGTGGAAAAGATGAATCATCTAATCAAACAACAGATTGTCAAGCTAGGTCAAGAAACAAATCTAACTTATCCCCAATCTTTGCCATTAGCTCTTACACGAATTCGAACTAGACCAAGAGCAAAAGAGGGGCTTAGCCAATTTGAAATTTTATATGGACGACCCTATGGGGTACAAAAGGGGACTTCCTCACAGATTAGTGAAGAAACAATGACTTCCTATATGGTGGCACTAAACAAACAATTAATAAGAATTGAGAAGCATGTGATGGGAACACGCAGTAGGGGTCTGGATGGACCTGTTCACGATATATGACCAGGGGATTATGTATACGTTAAGTGTTTTACAGATAAAACCTTGGAACCACAGTGGACCGGACCTTTTCAAGTCCTACTCACCACCTACACTGCAATCAAGGTTGAGGGACAGAATTCTTGGATTCACCATACCCGGATCAAGAAAGCCCCTGCAACTTCATGGAAAGTAACCCCAGATAAAAAAGAACTGAAACTTAAATTTACTCGGACAAATGGGAACAATGTGGGTGGCAAGTAAGTGAACCTGAGCGGTTGTGGATCCACCATATGGGAAGGGCACCACAACAAACAATATAGAACAATAGAGTCTGGGACTGAGCCAGTGGCCAGTCTTGCCCAATTTGTTATCGGTAAGCCCCAACTCAAACAAAGATATTTTTGATCAAAACAGATTTTATATGTATATATGAGGAACGTTTAGATTCTTAAAATGATCAATAGTGGGTTTAAACCATTTGTGTTTTTTTGTACCCTCTCTCTTGCCTACAACCAAGAGCCTGATAACTGGCCTTGGAATCATGCCCAGAAAAAACACACTGGAATAATGGGAAAGGTGGACTCAAAGACGAAACTAGCTATGGTGTTTTTTTTTTCTGAAAATGAGGTGTACCAAAGGAATCAATGGGATCGGGAGGATGTACACAAAGTCGACCGATTATGGGGAAAATTAGGAGATAGGATAAAAGTAGGGTGTCAAACATATAATGAAAAGGATAACACCAAGATTTCGGGAGACACCCTGATTAATGTCAGAAAGGTAGATAAGGAATTTACCCTTCTAAATACAGCCATGTGCTTTAATTCATGGGAATGTTGGCACAATTTTACCTTAACCGAGCCCATCTTTGTAGTATGCCTAGGAAAGGGATCCCCAAGAACAGCTCTGACTTATAAGATCAAAATAACAATCATGCTAACCACTGTTCCTACCACCCCCACAGTTACAACAACGCAATTAACGCTTGATCTTAAGTTAACTAAACCAAATCCAAAAATTTATACAATTGGACCATATGTAATCAGAAATACAGGTCAGCAACAAATGTCGTTTAACCCAGAGTGAACTTTACCTACGACCCCAACACACACACAATCACAGCTTTTGTATTAACCATACATAATGCAGTAATAATTACCATACACCCCATTGTAGCCCTTGGAATTAACCATAATGGGGTGCTCCTATATCCTTTTGAACATAGAACATGGGCCAGAAAGATAGGCGACAAGTGGCAAAGAGTAGATTTAGAATCTTGTATTATGCGAGAACAGCAGGGCTTCCTCTGTGAAAGCAATACTATAATGGCCCAGGATACTTGTTTAGATACAGATCAGAAAATATGTCATTTCGAGGCCCGACCAAATGCAAACTTGAAAACAGTAATTATATATGCAGGGAAGGGATGTGCGTGTTTGAGAACTAAGTGTAACACAATAACCGTAGATGGGGAGGTAAAGGAGACTGCACAATATTCAAATTATTGTATTTGTAATTTTACTACTATCACAGGATGCGATTTTAGTTACTCAGCCCCAGTAGTGTCTCATCAATTCTTAAAATCCAACTTTACCCTATCACAGATGATAATTCCTACCCCCATAGGACTAAATATAAGTAGTATAAAAGAACTATTAAAACATGCAGATTTACAATGTATACTGAAAGAAACCGAAGAAAAGGGACATGAAACTCTTCTTATGATCCATCATGATGTAGAGGGGATCAAGAAAGTTTTAAAAAAGGTAGAACAGGATGGAAACCATAATTGGTGGGATACTCTCTTTGGCTGGTCACCTTCTGCAACAGGAATAACCATTATGTTATTTGTGGGTTTGGAGAATGTTTAAAAGGGTAATATGATGCTTTATATCATTCGGGAAGACTGCTTAAGTAAAAGAATTTACTTGGTTTGATAGAAAAGGGGGGATTGATATGGAGAAATAGTGTGAAATGGGGACAATGGACATCGATTGTGATTGTATATGTCTGCCCAGGAATGTGGGTATGGTGACTGGTCATGGGTGCGGTGTCTGGTCACATAGGCACACAGCTCTGAGGAGACAACTACAGTTTTGGGGAGACGGGGAGACGCCTGCCCTTCTTTCTCTAACAAAGGGGCTATTTAAAAGAGAATGAGAAAAGATGGGAGACATTCAAATGCTATCTAGAGGGAGGGAGTGCTGTCTCCTTGCTGGAGAAGATTGGATGGTCACAAGAACATGAATCACCTTTCCTTGCTGAAGAAGATCAGATGGTCACAAGAACATGAATCACCTACAAACCTGCAAGACCACCACATTCCAGGAAAAATGACTGATAAGCTAATTAACATACGAAGCGGGGTTTAGGTAACGAATATGTATAGGCGTTAATTGAATATTCATTTGTTTCATTGTATAAATGTGGGATGGTTCGTCACTTCGGGCATGCACGCTTGTGGAGGAGTGATCCCCCGTGCATCTGCGCGCAATAAACATACCTACTTTATAACTTTCATAGAGTCTAATTCCGCACGTCAGCCCCATATTCAAATCTCAGCAATACTGGGCTATTAAGAGAAAATCCCCTGGTACTTCAAAGTGGGTTACAACTACCCTCTGGAGGAAAGGATAAATATTCCTTCCTTGGCACAGCTATGATGATTAGTTTAGCAGAGGAATATACAAGCAGGGCACGCTGGCTACAGAATAAGGGAACTTACCGCAGTTAGGTGACCTTAGTGTCCTGACTTTTAATTGTGTGGCCCTCCAAGGGAAAGTACAGGCAATTTACTTGAGTAGCTTGAAATATTTGGGAATTAGTCAGCTGTTCCATGTTAGCACTTCTGGTAATGCCCAGCACCCTTGCGTAGACTGGGTGCAGGGCCAAAAAAATGCTGAAAATCATTCTGCCTCTTCACTTTGACTGTGTAGAAGAAAAAGAATCCTGGCAAGAGCTGTAAGGTGATACAATACTTGTGAGAGTGCCACATAATCTCAAACTAATCTTTTTGCAGTACAAGGAAGTACTGCTTTTGCTTGCAGATTTAAACGGGGATAAGAAAGTAGAACTGCCTTTTTTTCTTTTACATGAAATGTTTATAAACTCTATGGATTTTGGTTATAAGCCTGGCACCTTGGAAATCGTGTATGGTGCATTTTGAGGATGGTAGCAATGCTATTGTCACAGATGTTCCTGCAAAGCCACCATGAGGTGAGCTTGTATGGCCACCTTTCCTTGTGAAATAGATTGACAGTTTTTGCTTCTATAGAGATGAAGAGATTTTCAACCTTTTGTAACTCCTCAGCATGAAGGCTGCACAAATATTTGTGCAGCACAGTAGACCGTTCTCTTAAGCAAAACACTGTATAGCATTTTGCTTGAAAAGCAGAAAAAAAAGCTTCTATGATGGGTTTTTTTTTTTCCCACTTTGAAACTTTTTTGAGAAGAAATGGCATTTGTGTTACTTTATGTCTAAAAGACTGCCTGAGGTCCCTTTTGGATGCCAAAAGACTTTATCATGGTCACAAATTCCTTGCTGTGAAGTGGTGAAAAACATGCTTTAATGGATGCAGGCCTCTCAAGATACCACAAGAAGAAACAGAGGAAAAATCCATTACTTGCAAAAGATAGGAGACTTTCACAGACAAGACTCCTCACCTAATTTCATCCATCTGGATGTTAGCTTCCTAGATAAAATTAATCATTAGGTTCTGGAGCCAGTAGAGGAGAGATTAATCGCCTTTGGAGACACCAATGTTACTTACCCTAGAAACTCTTTTAGAATTGCAGATGTCTCTCTCCCCTTTTCTGGGGTCATTTAAATGAAGAATTTAAATTTTAGATAGCTGAAGCTGAATTAAATTGACCTTTTTTGCTGACCGTGCTTGTGTCTAGAAGCTGTTACATGCTTCAGGCAGGGCCAGAAGAACAACAGGGCACCAGAATAATCCCTTCAGAATTCTTCCTTAGGGATGGTACTTATTAAGATGAATTTATCTTCCACATCATCTGATATTGCAGGTGTCTACAGGTTTGACCATAAACAATACTTTGAATACCTGAGTCTGAGTCAGGCTCTACCTGCTGATGTATGCCTTTCATCTCTACCACTGTGGGAAACTTATTTTTTCCTTCAAGAAAATTACACGATGGTGTCGGTCATCTCTCAGGGTTTTTTTACTTTATAAAGTGAAAACACTGTAATAATTTTCTAGAGCTTTCTTTGCAACAGACATAGATGTAGGGTCTAACAGTAGATTTAAATGTCTTCATTCTCTTGCATTTCTGAAGTGAGTTTGTCCTCTGGAAGGCCTGAGAGTGCTGTTGGTCACTTGTGTTAACAGGATGAAGTCAAGTCTTTAAGGAGACCTGTAGCATGCTGTCAAAGTGGCATCATCTATCAGAGTACAGAGTGTAAATTCCCTGGGTGGGAACTAGGTTGTGAATGGGTAACACGTAACTAATATATAAAGATTATTAACTCTCAGAAATTGATTCAGTTGCCGAAGCAGAGGTCTCTAGTGCTATTTTGGAATACATCATTTGGCATCCACCTGCAGCTCTGGAAAGGCATGGGTCTTCCTTAGACCTTTAGCCACCTCAGCCATCCCCATGGCCAAGGGCTCTGAAATGGCACACACCTGAGTATGGGTTTTGTTTGCCCTAACAAGAGCAACTTGAAACAAGATGCTGATAGTATTTCCAGGATGGTTTACAGAGGTCTTGGGCTCAAGAGAAGTTTGTGGGGGGGTGTGTATGTTTCAGGGTGAAGGAGATGTGCTCTGTGAAGGTGCAGTTGAGTCTTTGTACGATAGTGGGCACTAGATTGGACAGTCTTTTCAGATGCTCAAGATGCTTTGTGAAGGCTTTCATGGTACCAAGCCACTGTTGTAATAATCTTACCTGAAACAGCCAGGACTAATCACTAGCGTTTTCAGTATGGTAGAAAAGGTAGCAAGTAGCTCCAAAAGAACCTCTGAAGAGCAGAGCCAGAAAAAACGGTTTTAATCCCTGCAAGGAGGGATTTTGGTTTTGCCATCCTTAGCACTCTGATAGATTCCAGCCCCTCCTATGCAAAAGGGGCTCGTACAGGACTCTGAAATCTTTCTGTGTTCTGTTAATAAGCACCAACTGAGCTGGGTGGGTGACCTCAGACTTCCTAGCTCATTAACAAGAGCCAAAAAGCTGCCTAATGAGAACTGGGCACCAGCAGCTTTGAGAGGAGCAAAACATCTACGTATGGAAGAATAAAAAAAACCACCCCAGTTTCTGCTGGTACAATGTTAAGGAGATGTAGTCGGTGGTTTTGTAGTGCAGATGACACAATGTATGTGCAGTAGGGCATGAATTTCTTGAGCAAGGTGCCCTGTGCTAAAATACCTGTCTATTGACGCAACTAATACATTTGGCCCTGAGAGGATGAGTGCAATGGAAGAACACGTGACAGTGTAAAGGTAAGCAGGGAGTAAAAGACCTAGAGAAAGATCAGAAAATGCGAAACAAGAAAATGCATCACAGATTATATGCTTTCAAAGAAGAAAATGAGAAGCAAGAAGACTTGGGGGGGGGGGGCGAGGGGAGGTAAGGGAAGAAAAAATTATATCCGGGATTCACATTAATTGGAACTGTGTTTATTTTGTCCTGTATTTGTTTATCTCCTTGGATGGAGTGGTGTATTTATAGTGCATAGCTGTAGTTTGTACTAAAGCATACAGAGCTAATCAATACTTGGGTAAATCTTATGAACTGCAGTTCTGTTTGATTCACTGTATTATAATGAAGAGACTCAAAAGCCTTTTCAGACTTCCACTGAAACTGTGGGACTGTTCGTATCATGGAACAGAATGGCCATGTCAAATTTATCAAGGATAAAATGCAAAGAAAAATGAGAATACAAGCCACACTTTTCATCCCACCTGAAGTCACCAGCATCTGTGTGCTACCACAGGCAAACTTGGGGACAGCCAAACTGGTGGGAAAGGCAGACATATTCTCCCACCATGTGTCACAGCAACTGAGGCCCTTTAACAGCAGAAAGTTAGCATTCATAGCAAAGGGTCTTGCTTCAAGTAGACTTTGTAGCAAAGCATTGCATGTGGTGGTTTAGTATTCTTGAGGCAGTGGGTAATGAAAACCACTTCCCCTGTAAGTAGCTAGGGAGGTATAGCAGTTTTTTAACGTTCTGTGTTTTGTAAAATTAAGGTGACCCTGGCATAGAAATCCAGCTGACTTAATTGATTTGTTACTGCTGTTTAAATAACACTCCCTGCTGTAGTCCTTAACTGTTGGGGAAAGCTAATGGGAGGTGGAGCAGATTAAGGAAAGGAAGATGAGCAATTCAAGAAAACTTAGTTATAACTAAGTTATGAACAGAAACCTAGAAACAGCAAAATACATAGCTGTGTCAAATCACTCATAGTTGTTTTCTTGGAAGCTGAGATCTCTGGATGTTCCACAGATGGGTATTGTAGGCTCCCCATTTTGGTGCCAAGCAGTAGCAATGATGTGTTAGGGTAATCCTGGTGCTGGAAAGCCATGCACATTACCCACAGTGATGACACAGAAAATGCAGAGTGACTTTTTTTTAAATTCCAGGTTGGAAACTGGGGATAAATACTGGCTTTTCACCGATTAGAATGTCTTCTCATGCTCTTGCATTAAACATTTGGTTTGCCTTAAATGTAGGCTGTAGGGTGCTCAAGTCCAGTCTTCTCTACTGTTGCCCAGTGTTTTTGGCAGTGTTTATACATGAACATTTTGCAACTCTGTGCTTTACAATTTCACTTATCTTGTGTTTGTAGTGTTTCTTTTATTTTTTTTTTACTCTATTTCCGATCAAATTAGTTAAGTTTTACTTCTTCTATCCCCTAGGTATATTAGCTCAGGGAATTTCTGTGTAGTTTGCTATAAATTATTAATGTGATGTGTTTTTACACTCCTCAGTTTTCCTTTGTGTCGCTCTGAGTATGCGGCATACACATGTAGAAACCTGACAGCAATTTGAAAGCTAATTCATGCGGTGGTGCCACAGAGCCTACCCTTTGCTTGAGTGTATCCTCTAGAGAGATGTTGGAGGAGTTTTGTTGTGGCCATTCTGTTTCCCCAGCTTTGAGCAATTCTTCTTTTCAAAATGAGTGGCAGGGACATCCAGGTGCTCGGTCAATTTAACTACGGGGATTTTTTTTCCAAGAGCTGAGGCTCCCGTGCAGACTTTTAGCTGCTCTTTTCATCATTTCCTCATGCAAAAGCCATATTGGTGGTTGAACAACAGCACCAAGGCAGCAGGAGTGCAGCACCAGGCCCCCCCATAAGTGTGCTCTTCCCTTGCAGAAGCAAGCCAGGCTGGTCACACCACACATCTCTCCCCAGGCAGCCACAGCCTATGCTAAGCCACCCTCCATCCCACGCACAACTGCTTGTTAGCCACAACGAAGCAGTAGCAAAGGAAGAAAGTCTGCTTCTGAGACACCAAATTAAGTATTAACCAATAGTGGAATAAAATTAAGTGGAGAAAAAGTCAGAGTTTCTGTTTGTCTGAAGCACTGAGACTTCTCAACAGAAACCTGAAATGTGTTCCCATCATGGATTATTGGTACCTAGTTTGGACTAAGCAACTTCAAGGGGCTCCTTTTTATTTTTATTGAGTTTTCTGAGTGTTCAGGTTGGGGTGTGGCGTATAAACATGCATAGCTACATATGTATACACACATGCATGCTTCTGCACACATAGCTGTGTACACATGCAGGTGTCTGCGCAGTCAGTCCCAAGCAATAGGTGTTTGCTATGAGCCAGACCTGAGGTCTCTCATTTTGTGGTACCTCAGCTCATAGCCAGTCATTTCTGTCAGCTTTTTTGACCTCTTTCTTTAATATTTCCTCTTTTATCTCCACCATTCTGTTCAGAAGCACTAGTGATGTTGTTTCTTAGGAAGCTTTAAAAAATGAAATACTTTAGTTTTTTAAATGAAGGTACTCAATATTAGCAAAAATTATAGACAGGACTGTGGTTGCGAAGAAGGGAGAGTTTACCTTGGTAACGAATTAAAATGAAAACACTTTCTACCTCTAAGCACTGTTTCTTTTGTTTTTTCTTTCCTTGCCCTCAGGAGTTCATTTTATCAGAAGATTACAACAAGATGATGTTAGAGAAAAGTTACCAGGGTAAGAACCATGATCCATGATCAATTTTAATTGGTTTGTGTTGTCATTAATTTTTGTTAAAGTCCTCTTAAGGAGTGTGAATGGAGAGAAGTCTCCTTTACAGTGATTGACTTTTTTTTTTTTTAACTAATGTAAATGCTGGTTTGACCAATAATGTGCTTTGTTCTGAGATTGCAAGACTTTTAAAAAGCTGGTTCGTGTTCCTTTTCCTTTTAAATGCTCCTTTGGAATATTCTTCTTGAGAGCAAACTGTCCAAAATCCAGACTGTGTTTGGGGAAAATAAGTATTAATCTTTAGTCATCCAGGGTATTTAACAGAACAACTTAGAAAATTAACCCATCTTTGAGGGTGAAACATTTAGGACTGTAGCTTTTGGGGTTAGTCTGGTTATATTTTGATAACTGTCAGCTTCAGTAATCTCAACTTTATCAGTGGATACCTGTCATGGTAAAAAAGGTCAAGAAACGCTAATCCATATCTTTTCTAATACATTCTGGTATTCACTAATGTAATGTTTTAAGAAACCTAGCTATACTTCTCAAACCTCTAAAGGACACTGCTTCGGACAGGTATTCTTATAAAAGTAACAAATACATGCAACAATTTATTCTTCTATCTCTAAGATAAGATAATTTCTTATCTCCAAGATAATTTATTCTTGTATCTCTAAGAGGTAGTATGATATTATATGGTATCATATAATATATGCGAAGCATTATGTTTCTGTATAGAAGCCTCTAATATGTTGGCTTGAGATTTCCCACATACATTTTAAAATATGTATTCACTCATATATTTTGAATTTTATACCTTGAAATGTTGAGAGGATAATTTAAATCTCTAAATGGAGGCTCTGGGGATCACTTTGTAACATTTAAATGTTAAGGTATGACAAGAATCTTGATGTTTGCAGAGCGCAGCTAACATGCATCAGCTTTTGAGGGTTTTACTTCAGCTGTTTCATGAATGCCTGGTGTGTTGTAAAATCAAGCTAGAATGCCTGCATTTTTTCTTAGCTTGTAAAAACTGGAGAAAAATATCCAATGATGATAAAATGTGTATGTGAATCTTAAATAAGAGTGCTGCAGTCTGACTGTACAAGTCTTTGTTATCCGAATTTGTGATTGCTCCACAATCCCTAAAGTTTGACATACCTAGGTTTCATTTTTAAGGGTTGTTGCACTGGTAAGTCCTACTGACTGTTCTGTAGCCCCTCTCTTATTAGCTCCTCCATTTGCATGCTTGGATTCAATCTTGCAGGCTACTTGCAGCCCAGGAAGGGTGAGCTGAAGTCTTTTCTTTGTATGCAGAACAATGTGTGAATGAGACCATCTTTCTTGCTGAGCTCTTCCGGGAAAAGGCTGAAAATTTTGGAAGGAGGGAACATACATCTTGGCAGTATGGCAGAATAGGAAGTTGACTGTGGCAGCCCACCCAAGGCCTGGGGAGCACCCCTCATAAAATTAGAAAAAATGAATGAAAATAAAGGCTGTTCTTATGGCAGTCTGCTGCAGCGTACCAGATGTGCTGCTACTGCAGAGCTTTGGAGGAGGCCCTTGGATAGGAAGATGCCATGGAGAACCTCCATGGGTTGTCTTGTGGATGACTCCCAGGAGTCCAGGTGGCATCCCCCAAACATTGGACAATAGAAGACTCTAACAAGAATCCATTAACACCAGTAGAGAGGTGGTAGAACTGACCAGAGTCCCAGCTGGAGTCACCTTCCTAGACTGCCTGTCTCAGTTGTGGGAAGGTTTTTGATCAGTTTGGATCACTTTGTGCCAGGAATCTTAGATGTGTTAGAAGATTTTATCTGAAAATTGTGGACTTATTTTAGGGCAAGAGAAGCAATACTTGTGCCCAGAATAGGCATAATTTCAGTTCTAGTCCAAACCACAGTGTTCGCTGGCAGCAGATGGTGTCTGCTTTCAGACAATTAAAACAGTGTGAGCGACACTCGCTGCTGCTGTGTCCCTCACATTTTCCTCTCTCGCTTCTGGGGTTTGATGTTTGGTCTTTTCCTTGTTTAAGCTGATAAAAACTCTATTCCCCTAGCTTAAAAAATAGTGGCAGTGTGCAAGTGACCTAATTTGGGGAGTGGAAAAAAAATCATGTAGGTGTGGGTGTCTGTATAGTAATCCCCTCTGTGCAAGGGTTAAAGAAGCATTAGGGCTGGTGTTCTACACATTGCCAGCCATGGGGGCAAAAGTTTGGTTTTGGAAAAATATGCCCTCCGATGTTGTTAGAGATGCTGTTTTATCTTTTTTTTTTTTCTCCCCCTGCTGCTGGCTTAGGAAAGCAGATTGCTGTTAGTGCTGCAAATGGAGATGGCAACCAGACAGGGGGAAAGATGGGTTTCAATTCATTGCAACAGGAGGGACAAGACTCTGTGAAGGGCCATTCGGATTCAGTAGGAAACTTTCCCTGGAACAGTGGTCAACAGCTGCCATAACACAGCTAGGCAGGACACAGGGATGGAGGAGAGCCTCTGCATGAAGACATGCTCTGCCCAGCTTATCAGCAGTGCTACACATGCTGACTACAGAAACCCCTCTGGGCCGTTCCTCTGTCTGGACCAGAAATGACATGGCACAGAGTAAGTTACAGCAACCCAGGAACAATCTTGGGTTGCCTCAGCTCCACTGGAAAGTGTCACCCAAAGTCCCGAGGGGCAGGTGAGTGGGCAGGTTTTTGACCGTGCAAGGGAGGAAAACAAAAGCAGAGATTCCCCACTGTTTGCAGCACACTGATGACCTGAGGCTGCCTGCTGCTCTGCAGCACAGTGCCTCCTGTCAACCCATCCATAGAGACATGCTCTCTGATTCTCTGCTCTTTGTACCACATGTTGGTGTTGGTGGGGGAGCACAGTACAGCTGGACCTGTACTGGAGGTCTGGGGTGCTGGGGAAATGCTGCGGAAGTCAGATCTCTGGGAGCTGTTGTCAGTCATGAGTTCCTGTGGTTCCATCGGATCACGCAGTGGTAGGCACTTCCATGCTACTCTTGCTACAGTTGCCTCCATCCAGGACACTGGATCTGGGCTTACTGGGGCCAGAGTCCAGCAGTGCTGCTGGGACTTGGCAAGGAGAGCCCCATGTCCACTGAACTCTCTTGGAGAATATGCTGGGAGGGCCACATAGTCCTTTGGGTAGGCATGTCATGATCCAATAGATGAACCTTCTTCACCTGGTCCAGGAGGACTACCATGGACAATCCCATCGCCTTTCTCATATAGCTGTATTGAGGTATAGGGATTGGCATAAGCATCCTGGCAAAGCGCTGGGGCAGGGAAAAACATAATTTAAAAGGAACACATAGTTTTGTTGGGTATGGTGGCCTTCTAGTGGTTCATTTGTTAAAACCCTCACTTCTAAAACCTGTTGGTTTTGTTTAAAGTTTTCAAGTAAGGCCTTTACTTTTTTAAAAAATATTTTAGGAGAGTAAATAATTTTATTTAGCCTACAAGGGGACTTTAGCTTAGCTGTGCTGGCTGGTTTTGTGTGTGCTAGCTTTGCAAATGTTCAAGAGTGCTGTTTAAAAGTAGCATCTTGCCCAGTGACTGGTGGGCTATCAATAATCTCCCACAAGGTATTATTACAAGTAGCTGAAGCTGCTGTAGCTATTAAAGAACATTAATTGTGTCTTGAAAAGCCATGAATATGTCTGTGAAATCTGCTAGTAACAGAGAGTGACAGCAAAGCACAGCCTATGCACATGGTCTTGGCAGGAGTCTGCGGCCAGATCCAGTGTTGTACGGTGGCCCGGCACCACCAGCACATGTGGCTGGACATGCTCCGTGCAGGTTTTGCTGCGACACTGTGTCTGGAGTTCTGAAATCTCCTGTTTCTTGAAAGGGGTCAAAACATCAAGATTGGGGATGTGACACAGTGTTAGTGAGGAGTCAGTGGGTCATGGAGCATTGGCCTCCTACAGGCACTAACTCCTTCCCTTGCATGAGGAGGAGTAGTGCAAGCATTTGAACGGTGCTGTTTGGGACACTCTGGGAAATTAAACTTCATTCTGTGTCAGTCTTGCATAACTGTCATCATCCCCTCTTCTTCAGCTATAGCACCAGCTGCAGGCACGGGCAACCTCCGCTCACAGCAACTTTTCCCCGGGCAGCTCCTCTCACATTCCTGCAAGACTACAGGTGCTGAAGAAACCCTCCCCTTCCCTCAGCAGCCTCAGCTTCTAGCCCTTGCCAGCCACCTCAAGCTGCTCACGAGCTGGTCCTGCCGTATGCACAGCCTTTTCCACCCAGCTCCTTGCAACTGCACCTTCTGGATGATGTAACACTTCCTGCTTTTTTAAATTTTTTTTTTTAAAAAAAAATTATTTAACATGTGCTTTTTCTACCAAGCAGGATTTGTAGACTGGCTTCTGCCCTATGCTTTCTGCAGCTTGCCCATTTTGGGGGCGTCCCCCTGCCTCCTTGCTTTCAGGTCGGCTCACGCAGTACCCTTACTTCTGCTTTCCCATATGCACAGCCTCTTCTCTTGTGCTTTTCTTGCACATGCTAAGTTTTTCTTTCTTACTGCTAGCTTCTACCTCTCTTAGTGTTTGCTGCTGCTTTTCACTGTTGTAACCCTCCTTTTCACCCATCGCAGCTTCTTGCCCTGCACTGTGCGTAGCCACGCACTGGCTGTGCTTTTCAGACCTTTGCCTTTACACACAGTGCCTAGCCTCCTTTCCCCTGCGCTCTGGCTGCTGACATCTCAGCATGCACCTCCTGGCTGCAGCTTCTTTTCTCTAGGCACAGCCCTTCTATTCTCTCTCCAACTTGCTCTTTGCACGGTGCTTGCTGCTGCTTTCTCATAGCAGAGTGCAGCCCCCCTGCTCCCTCCCACCATCCAGCTGCAGGTGGACCTGCTCACTTCTCCTGTCTGCTGCTTCTCTACCCTCTGTACAGCATAATCTTCCCCTGCACATGGGCTTTCTTCTCATGGTGGCTTACCCAGGTTTGCTTGTTGTGGCTTTTTCTGTACTGTGACCACATTCACCCTTCATCCTCCCTTCTCCATGTCACTGCTGCTGCAGTGAGCAGCTTTGGAAGCATTTGTTCCAGTAGTTTTTTTGCACACAAATGGTGATCAAACCTTCCATGGACGAAGGAGCTGGTTTTTTGTTTGCTGTTTCACAGCCCTGAACCTATGTCAATCCTAGGGCCCAGACCTCTTCCTTGTTCCCCTATAAACTTCCAGTCTTCTGACATTTTGCTTCTTTAATCCTTACATGGGTCAAATTCCCTCTAAATGACAAGGACTTCTTATTTAGATTTGTCCTCTCTTTCTTCCCTTACTTAGATGACCTCCACTGTGCCCTTTCACTTGGTTCAGATATATCTGCCATCAGCATGTGTGTGGGGGCACCAGCTAATATGTGCAGCACTTGCAGGTGGACAACAGAGTGCTGAATTGAAAGTTCTTTTTGGGGAGGGAGGATAAGCAAAGCTATCACGTTACACCCCTTCCACCTCTTGGCACATACATATTTCTTCAATGCCTACTCCTTACCTGCCAGAGAGAGCTGCTTCACCATCTGGCAAAAGGTACAAGCCCTGCCTTTTGGGAGATTTAGGAGGAGACAGGAGAATTGGGTGGTGCCGGTTATCCCCAGAGCCAGTTCAAACCACAAGAAGCTGGCACTAGCAGTTGTAGTTGCCATGTGCTAAGAAAACGTTCCAGGGCAGGCCCCTTGAACAGCCTGACCTCAGCCAGCTTTGCACATCCTGTGGAAGTGCATGGGTCTCTACAGCACTGCTGGTGCACACAAGCCCCTGGGACATGTATACAAGCCCATCAGGTGCTTGTAGCAGCAGGTGTCCTGTTGTGGCCCTTTCTGCAGTGCACCACTACAGCTAGTGCAGGTGCTCCTGATAAGACCAACCAGTAGGTAAAGACAAACATTAGTCACTCACCGGGTCACTGAATTTCTTCCTGGAGAAATCCAAAGGGTGAAGGAGAGAGAGGATCTGATTAAAAGAGCTCAAGTGACTCCTGGGTGGTCCCCATCCTTCTGCCTTGATTGCAAATGTGGAGTTAAAGTGTGTGGAAAAAAGCACCAAAATTTGAGCTTTTCTATGGGCAAGGGTGAAAGCATCTGGACACAGTTCACATCTGACACTATAAACTGGTCTAGCTGTGTGTCACAGTTATGGCAACTTGTGTCAAAGCACCTGTTGACTTTTCTCCTCGAGGATTCTGGGTCTAAAAAGCAGTGTGGGTCAGGGGCAGATGTCGGCTCGTGCAAGCCTCCTATTCTTTGCTACAACTAGCTCCCCCTCATAGGGTTTGAACACAGCTCTCATCTGGGCTGTGTGTTTGTATAGGGCAGGCAGCAATCTTCCCATGCTGTTCTGAGGAATCTCTGCATTTCAAACAGAGATCTCGGGCTGATTTTTAAGCTTCCAAAG
This sequence comes from Falco naumanni, assembly GCF_017639655.2. Taxonomy (NCBI): domain Eukaryota; kingdom Metazoa; phylum Chordata; class Aves; order Falconiformes; family Falconidae; genus Falco; species Falco naumanni. Next base: position 22,652,432 of record NC_054079.1, read on the forward strand.
ATGTTTAATCTTTTCAGTGTGTCAGCTTTTACACAAACAAATACAAGCAGCCTGCTTTGTGCGACACATGTTGCCATGTCTCAGAACAGTAATAAACCAGTAGGGCTGTAGATTGAGGAGTATGGCATTTGCTACTAAGTTACAGCTGGGAATAATTCTGCGTGGCTTTCCAGCCACTTGTTTTATTAAAAAATTGGCTCAATCACAACCAAACCCACTGGTCATTCATACAAAAAAACATCTGTACAAGCCTGGGTTCCCTTGTTTTAATGAAAAGCTTTCGATGGCTTTTAGGTAGCAGTAGAAATTTATTCCTTCCGCTGTTTTATTAATCTTGCCGAGCTGTGATATTTTTCAGGTTTATTTTTATTTTATTTTGGTTTATTCCAATTTTCTTTTTAGCTGGTTTGCATGCAATGCTAAAATTTCCCTTTGGTGCAGCATTGTGCCTGTGCTGTAACTCATCGTTCTGCTGGCATGCCACAATCCACAGCCCAGATCCACCAGACCTCACAGTGAGAGGAGTGGCAGCGTAGGCGTCTGTACTGCTGTCATAAAACCAGCTCAGAAGGGGTTGAAGTAGAGCCCAGAGTCCTTTCCACAATGGCAGCTTTGTTGGTGATGATACAGGGATAGAAGGAAGACTTGTGCTACTGTAGAACATAAATGACTGCAATAGGCACAGAAGGAATTAAGTTTTATTTCTACCCTTTCTTGCACAAATGCTGAACAGGGACCTTACGAGCTTGCTTGGTAGCTTGTGTCGATAGGATTAATTAAACACCAACTTCTTCTGTAAGGACAGGGGAGCAGGTGAATAGGGAGTGGAGGAGTTGGGTGCAGTTGCTACTTGCAGTAGTCTTCTGCCCCCGTGTCCTTCTCTACAATGTGATTATATGTCTGCTTAATTTTCAGCTCATCAAAGCAGAGTCACGATGATTCTGTTTGTCCTGGAGATGGAGTGGGTGTTAAGCACCGGACAAGACAAACACTTCACGTGGCACTGTTCGGAGAGTGGCCAGCAGCTGGGAGGGTACCGCACCAGCGCAGGTGCCTGTGGCCTACAGTATCCTTTGCTGAGCTCTCTGTTTTATTTCTGCTCTCTGGCACTCAAATAGCCCTTTGAGTTTCTTTTTCTAGTTGTCCTCCAAATTTTGTGCCCCTTATAGGTTCAGTGCTTTGTGAGAAAAAATTATTTAAAGCCAATTTTTAAAAATTTCTGTTCTTGCTCTGGCTCCTTAATGCACGGTGACATATTTAGGTCTAAGCATTTTCAGCAAAACAATGGCCGATCTGCAATCTATTGTGGCCTGCTATTGTAATAAATATGGACAGGGCCTTCATTTAAGCACACAGCACATGCTTTCTTCTAAGAATTGATGGTAGCAAAGTAGGTCAGTGATCAGGTCAGCGTGCTTGTGTGCATGCGTGGTAAAAATTAAAAAGCTTTAATATAAAATAATGAGCACATGTCCTTCAATCTGAAACTGCCCACTATGTATTGGGAATTTGGGTTAACTAAAGAGTAAATGATTCAAAAAATGGCACTCAAGTGGCTTATTCACCCAGAGCTGTCCCAGCTGCCTGACAATAAAATAAAAATTAATTCAGCTTTATGAATGAAAAGGGAAGTGTAAAAATATGAGCTCTTAGTTTGAAACCAGGGATTAGCATAAACAGACTTTTTAGTGCCTGGTAAGGTATGTGGTATAGATGATGTGTGTTTTGCTAGTTCATGGGAAGTAAGATGACTTAAAATGACTGTCTGAATATGGACTTGCTTTATATCATCTGGTCATTCAGCCAATCTAAATGGCATAGAGACTGAACTTAATTTTTAATTAAATAATAGTTTTGAAAGTGTGATGCAGGAATTTGTCCTGTATTTCCTAAATCTCTCTAGAGAATGGGCTGTTTTGAGTAATTCAGACTTTTGGAGGATGCTTTAATTTGAGTCATCAGATCATGCTGGTGGAGGGCAGGGGAAAGGAGAATCATTGACAAATATTGGAGAAAAAAACAAAAAACAAAACCCAAAAACAAACAACTTGGCAGAACCAGGAACATGGATTTCCCCCCCGAGTCCTGTATGCATAAAATCAGTGCTAAGCAATTGCTCCTTAAATATCCACTATGGACTCTGAATTTGGAATTAAATTGAAGAGCTCCAGAACCTGTCCAGTTAGGTGGTTCCAGCAGGTGGTTGAATGGGTCAAGATTTTATTCAGTTTAGAATATGATGTGTGATGCACCTGATGTAGCTGACACTTCCCCAAATACGACATAAAAACCCTTTCATTGTATTCGTAAACAAATCTGAGTAGAATAATGAAAAATAAAACCAAATTTAAAAAACGCCTTCCCCCCACCCCTCTCTTCACACCTTCCCCCCACCCCTCTCTTCTTCCCCAGCTTAACTTTACTCCCAATTTTCTCTACCTCCTCCCCTGCAGCAGCACAGAGGGATGGGGAATGGGGGCTGCCATCAGTTCATCATGCTTTGTCTCTACAGCTCCTTCCCCTCAGGGGCGGCTCCTCACACCCCTCCCCTGCCCCAGCCTGGTCCCCCCACTGGTGCCGTCCTTCAGGCACAGCCGGCTCCAGCCTGGGTCCCCCCGGGGTCCCCAGCCCCGCCAGCAAACCTGCCCCAGCCCGGGCTCCTCTCCCCGCGGGGCCACAGGCCCTGCCAGGAGCTGCTCCAGCGTGGGCTGCCCACGGGTCACAACCTCTTTTGGGCACCCGCCTGCTCTGGCGTGGGGCCTCCAGGGGCTGCCGGTGGGGATCTGCTCCTCCATGGGCCTCCCCGGGCTGAGGGGGACAGCCTGCCTCAGCGTGGGCTTCACCGCGGGCTGGGGGGAACCTCTGCTCTGGGCCTGGAGCCCCCCTGCCCCTCCTGCACTGCCATGGGGGCTGCGGAGATGTGTCTCTCATGTATTCTTGTTCTTCTCTGGCTGAAGTTTGGGGGGGGAGGGTTCCCCTTTTCCTAAATATGTTACCCCAGAGGTGCTACCACCGTCACTGATGGGCTCGGCCTTGGCCAGCGGTGGGTCCATCTCGGAGCCGGCTGGCACTGGCTCTGTGGGACAAGGGAGAAGTTTCTAACAGCTTCTCACAGAAGCCACCCCTGTACCCCCCCCCAAAAAAAACAACAACAACAAACCACCACCAAAAACAACAAACAAACAACCAAAAACAACCTTGCCATGCAAATCCAATACAAGCAGAAAACTAGTAATAGTTATTTTATGGAATTTTGGGAAGGGGAAGAGAGAGTGGACACCATCCAACTCTAGCACCTAAGTTAGAGAGCTTGTGGGAACGACTCCTCTGTTTATGGCAAAGGGCTACTTTAAAGGGGGGAAATGTTATCGATTTGTTAATAAGTTAAGATTGATTGACTTTATTTGATTGATTAATTGATTTTATAAAATTATTTTATAAAATTGAAATATAGAAGGATAAGAAATATTTTAACGAAACTTATAGTTGCACAGTAAAAGCTGTCATGAGATCTTCTGTACATCCTGTACCAAGGCTAGAAGAAGGGGCTGGAACCATAGTTAAAACTTAGGTAATAACTTTAGGGTTTGAAAGGTTTCTTTGTATTTGACCAGTCTTCTGTATGTAGAGGTGTATTGAAATGTCAGAATATGAGATTAATGGGAACCGGGGAGAGTCGACTGGAACAGCTTGTAGTTGCCTGCCAAGAAACCGTGAACTTTAGTAAAAGATAATTCCGGCAGGGGGAGATCGCGACCACCGACTCATATACCACCTACCCAAATCGTACCCCAGACCCATTTCTAGACTTTTCTAAGCTCTACTGCGCAGAATCGGATATAGGAGGAGAATATGTTAATGATTTACAGGAAATATCATGGTTATGCATGAATACTTAATGAATATGTATGAATAAGTTCTATATATGGTGTCTAATTTTGAGACCTGGTGTGCGTTGATCGTGAGAGGACTCGCTCACGCACCCGGCTGTTAATAAAGAAGTGTCTGCTTATCTACATCACATTGGTGTCGATAAGTTTTTCATTCCGAGATTTCGGTAACAAAGGTGTTTCATAACAAAAACAAATTGTGTTTTCTTCCTCACTCTTGTTTACTCAGGGAGACTGTACTATTAATATGAACAGGTATGAACTTGGTGCCTAAAAGTATACTCTGAATACTTCCTTGAGAGTGGAGCACTATTCACGAGGTTGTAGTATACTCGTGTTAAATTAACAAGTCATGAAAGGAATGCAAAGCTTGTGTAAGCAATATATTTTCCTCAGCATTTATCTATCAGATTTGATGTGGAAACTCGGCATGTGTTTGTTGGTGATCACTCTGGGCAAGTGACCATACTCAAACTAGAGCAAGAGTCCTGCAGCCTTGTTATGACATTTAAGGGACACACAGGTAAGGCCTCAGGAGGAGACTGAATTTTGTTCTTCATCTGTGCTCCGTGTTGCGGTGGTTTGACTCTGCTGTGAAACCCTAGGGTGGCTTCTGTCAATGCATAGCATGAAAGGGAAATAGACCTTAAACTGTCACTGCAGCTCGGGGAAGCTTATTCTTTATTGGTAAAACCCAGAGTGATAGACTTTTGATCAGAAAACTTCTATGGCAGAAAAACACCACCATCAGTAGCTGCTACTTAAAGCAGCATGAGACTAGAACAAGTAGTGGTAATTCTGAGGGGAACAGGATGTTCCACAAAGACCCATACTGGTAGGCATTTTTGCCCAAGTGGAGTAGGCACATCTTGGAGGCACTAACTGCTTGTTTCACTGCTGGGACTTGTGCCCCATCACACTTTAAAAACAGCAATCCTGGGATGTGATCCTGCCATCTACCAGAAGAAATGATGGTCGTTTCTCAGCATTTTCTCTTCATATCCCTCCTCTCTGACTGACCACTGACAGCTCAATCACAAGGCAGCACAAGGTAGTTCAGTCCTCTCACTAGGATACAGTAAAGATGCCCATAGTATTCCACACTTGCTTCTCTCTTGTGATGTCCTGGGAATGATGGAGGGGAAAAGCTGTGTAGTCACACAGTGACCATCCTTCTATGCTTTACTGCTCAGTGGATTCATCTATGTGAGTGACAGCATAGCCTTCTGCTTGCAGAAGAGCAGGGTGGGGCTTCAATAGGCTTTCTAGGCTGTTAGCTTTCAGCTGGCAAGCACAGTGGCTGCATGGCCTTTGCCGAGTGCTGCGTTTTAATCACTCCATCTCCATGTTTTTTTTGTTGTATCTTTATATATATATTTAGCTACAATCCTGCCTTCCACTTTCTGTAATGAAATGACTGTTGTGTGCATCTCCTGTTTCAGGTGGTGTCACTGCTTTCTGTTGGGACCCAATACAGCAAGTTTTATTCTCGGGTAGTTCTGATCATTCCATTATAATGTGGGATATTGGAGGAAGAAAAGGAACAGCCATCGAGTTGCAAGGACATAAGTAAGTTCAAAGCCCTTCCTCCTGTTTTTATGGGAGAAAAGCTAAAGGCAGAAGCCACATGTGGAAACAAAACAGCCCAAAGGTTACAGTCTTCATAAGCCTCAAGCTTGTATGTGTGACTCCCTGTGGTCCTTATACAACAGGAGTAAGTTGCTTATAGTAAGTTTTTCAGCACTGGGCCCACAGGCTGGTTTGAGAGTCTGCAAAGGGTGGTGAAGGAAAGCACAGTATCTGTAGTCCCAAATGTGTTATGTCAGAGCCTGCACCTTTGTTGCAAAGAGGAGGGTCCTCAAGTGGGAACAGCTGCAGGGAAATTCTCTCGCTTTTTAGGTGTCAAGATCTTTTCTTCCCCTAGAGGAAGCATCAGGCTTGGACAATTGGTCCCTTTTTCCTCCGTGCTAACTTTTTCCATGCCACTTTACCTGCAGCCTGAATTCAAGTTAACGTGCTTTACCCATAGGGGCCTTCACTATCTCCTCAATGCAAAGATACTTCATCTTTGCATGTACAGACCTCAAATTTGCTTACTGTAGTAAATGTCTTTGAAAAAGATTAAGCGTGTGCTAGGCTTTGAGTAGAGATCAGCATGGCTCTAATTGCAGTGACCTCCCAGCCTTGTGTGCCAGGGTCAGGTCTGGAGAGGCAAAATCCCATGGTGGTTTTGGTCTAACAGTTTCTTACATATTCGTAAGTTTATTTTGAGTGATGCTGCGCTCTGCAGAGTGATTTGGATGCTGCTTGGATTTCAGAGCACTGCAGAGCTTTTGCTGAAATTCCCAGATCACCCTTGTACCCTACCAGTGGTGCTTGCCAATGCACCACTGCTAGACTTATTGCTGTGGAAATTAGTTCTCCTAATACGAAGTTAGCCTCTGGATCTTAATCTGTAGCATGGCTGTTGGCTGGCACTGTAAAGCATAGAGACCTGCTCCTAAGGACAACAGGGACTAAGAAATGTTTCAGCTGAAGGTGCCACTGGCGTTGGCAGGCAGGTGCTGTGAAGGCAGGCTGTGTTGTACCAAACTGTCCCATAAATGTGTTTCCCTCTGGAGGAGTGTTATCGATTTCTTAATAAGTTAAGATTGATTGACTTTATTTGGTTGATTAATTGATTTTATAAAATCATTTTATAAAATTGAAAAATAGAAGGATAAGAAATATTTTAACGAAACTTATAGTTGCACAGTAAAAGCTGCTATGAGATCTTCTGTACGTCTTGTACCAAGGCTAGAAGAAGAAGGGGCTAGAACCATTGTTAAAACTTAGGTAATAACTTTAGGGTTTGAAAGGTGTCTTTGTATTTGACCAGTCTTCTGTATGTAGAAGTGTATTGAAATGTCAGAATATGAGATTAATGGAAACCGGGGAGAGTTGACTGGAACAGCTTGTAGGTGCCTGCCAAGAAACCGTGAACTTTAGTAAAAGGTAATTCCGGCAGGGGGAGATTGCGACCACCGACTCATATACCACCTACCCAAATCGTACCCCAGACCCATTTCTAGACCTTTCTAAGCTCTACTGCGCAGAATCGGATATAGGAGGAGAATATGTTAATGATTTACGGGAAATATCATGGTTATGCATGAATACTTAATGAATATGTATGAATAAGTTCTATATATGGTGTCTGATTTTGAGACCTGGCGTGCGTTGATCGTGAGAGGACTCGCTCATGCACCCGGCCGTCAATAAAGAAGTGTCTGCTTATCTACATCACATTGGTGTCGATAAGTTCTTCATTCCGAGATTTCGGTAACAATTTTGGCACCCCAGATGGGACCTCGCTGAAGGAGACCGGAGGAGTCGGGGACCTGATCGGTTCCAGCCGGCACCGAGGATTTCTCGGGGATACCCATCGATCCCCGATCCGTAAGGCTCTTCGTGACGTTCCCTGGATTTTTGGTAAGACACTTCTTTTTTTTAATTGTAGTAAGTGGGTTGGAGTCCCACTAAAGTAAGTAAGTAAGTGCACTAGAGGAAGTGGGTAGGACTCCCACTATAATAAGTATATGGTAAGGAGTGGGATGGAGTCCCACCAGTGGATTGGAGTCCCACTGAGTAAGTCTGCCTGTCAGACGCGGTGAAAGCTGCGCAGGGTTGGACTAGGAGTCTGCCCGTAAGACATAAGCGAAAGCTATTGCAGGGTTGGACAAAAGTGTAGACAAGAGAAACTATATGCTATAGTGTTCTCTAAGGCTGTGCCTCTAACAAGAAGTTAGAAGAAGTTTTTGGGGGTTTTTGTTGTTTTGTGAGTTTGTGTATTAAGAAGAAAATTAAGAGGTACAATATTGTGTTATATGTTTGTTTAAAGTAACTGTGGGAAAGTGTGAGTGTGGCTGTAAGGGTGAGACGTATAATTGAGAACGAAAGCGAGTGTGGAGTGTGGATCCGCGGATCGGAGTGACAGAGTTGAATAATTGTGTATTGTACTGTGAGTAATTACACCATGGCAACTAAGTTAACTCGGTTGTTTAAAAGTAAAAGCATGGGTAATCTTGCTGTAAATGACAAAATCTTGAAAAATTCTTTGTTGGGATGTTTATTGGCACATTGGGGAAATTTACAGGATGATCTGCAAAAGAGCCAGATGATTGAGTATTGTAATAATTTGAGTATGGTAATAATTGGTGGCCTCTGTATATATTGGATGATCAGGAAAAGTGGCCCACGAATGGGACACTGAATTATAACACTATTTTGCAGTTAATGCTGTATTGTAAAAGAGAAGGGAAATGGAATAAAATGCCAGATGTGGATTTGTGTTTTTATTTAAGACAAAGAAAGGATTGGCAGGATGAATGTAAGCTAACTATTAGAGATAATTTGGTAATGGCTATAACTTCTGATAATAAGAAAGTGGGAAAAAAAATGTTGTTTAAATTGTGAGGTTGGGAGTGGATACAGGAGCGACATTTTTTTATTAAATACCTGTAAAGGAAAAACTGGAACAAAAACAGGCCATTCCTGCAACCCCTGGATTTGAAATTTGGAAATAAGATAATTACACATGAATTTTTGTATGTACCAGAATGTCCAATACCCTTATTAGGAAGAGATTTGTTATCCAAATTAAATGCACAGATTGTTTTTGACGAAGGAGAACTTTTCTTGAAAATACCTGAGTCAAAAACGGGAGAAATCCTGATGATACAAGAAAAGGTAAAGGAGCAAGAAATTCCACCGGAGGTGGATTTGGCAGTGATCCCTACTGTATGGGAAACAAATATTCCTGGTAAATTGAAACTAGCAGAACCTGTTAAAATAGATTTGAAGGAAGGCACAGGAACAGTGAGAATTAAACAATATCCAATCAAACCGGAAGTGAGACAGGAATTGAAGAAATTGATTGATAAATTTTTGGAGTATAAAATTTTGGAAGAATGTGAATCTGAGTATAATACTCCTATTTTACCAGTCAGAAAACCTTCGGGTGAATATAGACTGGTACAAGACTTGAGAGCAGTAAATCAAATAGTTAAGGATATTTATCCTGTAGTAGCAAACCCTTATACACTGTTAATAGCATTGAGGGAGAATTATCAGTGGTTTACAGTGCTTGATTTAAAAGATGCTTTCTTTTGTATACCTTTGGAAAAGGAAAGCAGAAAACTGTTTGCTTTTGAATGGGAAAATCCTCAAACCGGGCAAAAGATGCAGCTGACATGGACTAGATTACCCCAAGGATTTAAAAACAGTCCAACTATTTTTGGAAATCATTTAGCAAAGGAATTTGGAATCTGGAAACAGGACAAACCAAGACCTGGACATTTATTTTTACAATATGTGGATGATATATTGATTGCTACAGAAGAAAGATTTATTTGTATACAGGTGACTATTGACCTTTTGAATTTCCTGGGACTAAATGGGTATAAGGTATCCAGGAAGAAAGCCCAGATAGCCTGCCAGACTGTGATATATCTCGGCTTTGAGATTTTAAAAGGACAACGACAATTAGGAAAAAATCACAAAGAAGCTATTTGTGGTATACCTGAGCTGAGAAATATTCATGAACTCAGAGCATTTTTGGGAATGACTGGGTGGTGTCGCCTTTGGATCATGAACTATGGGCTAATAGCTAAACCGCTGTACGAGGCCCAAAAGAACTCTCCCTTTGTATGGGGCCCACAACAACAAAAGGCTTTTGTAGAGTTGAAACGTGCCCTAATGTCTGCACCTGCCTTGGGACTGCCGGATCTAACCAAAGATTTCCAGTTGTTTGTTCATGAAAGACAACACCTTGCACTGGGCGTGTTAACCCAGAGGATAGGAAGCTGGAAACGACCAGTCAGATATTTCTCTAAACAACTGGACACAGTGAGTAAAGGGTGGCCAAACTGCCTTCGAGCAGTGGCCGCAACAGTGATGCTCATACAAGAAGCTTGGAAATTGACTTTGGGAAGAACAATAACAGTCTATGTTCCACACATGGTGATTAACTGTCCTAGAACAGAAGGGGGGACATTGGCTGTCCCCCAGCCGAATGATGAAATACCAGGTGGTATTGACTAAACAGGATGATGTGATTCTAAAGACAACTAACCTGGTAAATCCTGCAGTGTTTTTAAGTTCCATACAGGAAGAAGGACGGCTGGAACATGATTGCTTGGCTACCATCGAGTATGTTTATTCCAGTCGTGAAGATCTGAAGGATGTGCCATTGGAGCAACCAGACTGGGAACTGTATACTGATGGAAGCAGCTTTATGGAACAAGGAGTCCTATACGCCGGATATGCGGTAACAACAGAGACTACAGTTATAGAAGCAGGAGCATTGGCGAGTACCACATCAGCCCAAAAGGCAGAACTCATTGCTTTAATTTGAGCCTTAGAGATAAGCAAAGACAAGAGAGTAAATATCTGGACTGATTCAAAATATGCCTTTGGGGTAGTGCATGTCCATGGAGCTTTGTGGAAAGAGAGGGGGTTATTGTCCTCTCAAGGATCAAACATTAAGCATCAAACAGAAATTTTACGATTATTGCAAGCAGTTCAAAAGCCAGATCAAGTAGCAATCATGCACTGTAAGGCACACCAGATTGGGAATACAAAAATAATAGCTGGGAATAATTTAGCTGATAGAACAGAAAAAAAAAAAAAAAAAAAAGAGAGAGAGAAAAAAAGGTAGCAAAGAAACAAGCATTGCAAATGGCAATAATTCCTTCTAAAACAGTAACCCTTCCTAGGGAAAAACCGAGATATTCAGAGGAAGATGACAAATTGGGTCAGTTATTAAATGCTAAGAAAACTTAGCTGGATGGTGGATAACTCCTAATGGACAGGTAGTAATTCCACCTCTTGTGATGAGAGAGATAATTCAAACGAGACATCAAGAATGTCACTGGGGAGCAGAAGCCTTAGTAACATCTTTACGAAAGCAAGGAATATCAGTTAAGATGTTGGGAATAGCTAAAATGGTAACTGCAAAGTGTGAAGTATGTTTGAAAAATAATCCAGTGATTAAGAAAAAGGTTCAAATGGGTAGACTGAAATCTGGTACAGAACCTGGAGATTATTGGCAAGTAGATTTTTCAGAGTTACCTAGACAAAATGGGTACCGGTACATCCTGGTAAGGGTTGATACTTTCACAGGATGGCCAGAAGCCCTTCCCTGTCGCACCACACAAGCAAAAAGAGGTTGTAAAGTGGTTATTACAAGAAATAATTCCGAGATTTGGAGTTCCTATTGGAATTTCCTCTGACAGAGGTCCACACTTTGTTGCTGAAGTAGTCCAAAGTGTTAGCAAAGTATTGGGTATTAATTGGGATTTACATGTGTCTTGGAGACCACAATCTAGTGGGAAAGTGCAAAGGATGAATCAAACTTTGAAACGACAAATAAGTAAAATTTGTCAAGAAACCAGTCTAAAGTGGCCTCAGGCACTTTCATTGGCATTATTATGAATCAGGGTACAGCCAAAGAGTGGAACCTCAGTCAGTGCTTATGAATTATTATATGGAAAACCATATGAGTCTCTAGAACCAAATCTAAACATACATGTAAAAGGAAAACAAGATGTGTATAACTATTTGCTTTTTCTAAGGAAAACTTTGGCTGCGATTTGGAGTGTAGTAATTTGGAATAGACCTTTACCCCTGGAAAATTCAGTGCATGATTTCCAACCAGGAGACTATGTCTATGTGAAGACCTGGACCTCCGAATCTTTGCAGGAGTGCTGGTGAGAGAGGGGGGGGGTAAGAGATAGGGTAGAGTTTAACAATTGTAATAGTCTGTTTAGCTGTTTAGGGTAAAAGTTGTAAAATTTAAGCTGTTTGCCAAATCTTACATGCTTTGCTTGGGTACTGTGATAAGGTGTACGGGAGTAAAGGGCTTCATGACCACATCAGTCCAGCTTTATGACCATATAAGTCCAAAGAAAGATTACAACCTTGCAAGAACAAGCCAAAGCTGGTTCTGTGGTTTGGACAAAGAGCAGGACGTTACTGAGCCTGCGCCAGATGTGGGGGTCACGAGGAAGACTCACCTGCCTTCATCCTCAGGACCCCTGACGACCACCACCAGGGGACACTGCGCAAACTCAGTCGGGAGAGAGATATGGAAATGACTTGCAGAACTAATTTTAATACAAAGCGGGGATAGGTAATGCATATGTATAGGCGTATTACATCATATTATGAATATGTAATGAGTTGTCTTATAAAAACAGAGCAAGTTTTCGTGTTAGGCGCGCACGGTTTTGGCAGGACTACTCCCCCGTGCTGCCCAGCGCTGAATAAACATACCTACTTTACAATCTTACAGATCGTGGAGTCTGCTTTCCGCATGTCACTGGAGAGGACCTTTCCAGATACTGCTAACCACTTTTACAGCTATCAAGATTGCAGAATCAGATGCTTGGATACATTATACTCGAGTGAAGAAAGCACCTACTCCATGGAAGATTGTCAATCGTGACCCAGAGACTTTAAAATTGACACTGAAACATGTCTAATTTTTATATTGGATTTTATTTTGGTCGGTAGCGTTGGTGGGATCATGGGCCGGCTTGGTGGACAGGAACAAAAGACAAGTAGAAACAGAACAAGTGATTGAAATTCCCAAACAAATGGCTGAGGAAAATTTGATGGTAGGATTGACTAAAGAATTTGCCAATTTACAAAATGTCATGCAGATCACTGCTTGTTTGCCAATACCGAGGGCAAGGTGAATCTATTCCATGGGGAATTTTAACTATGAATCTGACTAATCTGGAACATAAAAATGAAACCACCTATTGTGAACAAAGGCCAGTAACTCAATGGTATGAACAAGTAAAGGTTATTAGAAAACAGTGGAAGTCACCAGGTAAAGAAACAGATTGTAAAAAAAAACAACCACCAAACTATTGAATTATGATTTTATAACAGGATCCCGACCTAGTGCCATAGCTCAAGTTCTTCTTCCTGGGGGTCCAAATCCCCAGTTAGGATGGTGTTCTTATGATGAACAACTTAAAACCAATGTGAGCAGAAGTATCATGAAATGGAAGTGTAATAAAACTGGCCAAGGTACCCAATTAGTAGAACAATGGGACTCTATATGGTCTATGTCCATATTTTCCCATTTTCAGTATATGGCAAGAACTTCTTGGTGTTTTACCTGGGATGGAAAAGTTTTTTCAGTATTACCCTGGGTCAATGATAGGTCAGCTTCATCGGGAGAGAAGGAAAATCAAATAGTGCCATGGTGGAAATGTGAAAAAGTGTATGATTGCAGTAATGCAGACTTAGTAATCCAAAGAATTCCTCCGTAGGCCACTGTTTTAAAATATGGTTGTTTTTGTCGAGGTCTTAAGAACACTCTCAATTTAACCAGCACTTTTACAGTTACGAAAGGAACTTTGTTTAGTTGTAGTAAAACTACTATTCAAAGTCCAGGACATTTAGTTTGGGCATTAAGTGATGGAACCTGGACCACACATTTACCATTAGATGGTAAGGTGAAACAAATTACTTTAGGCATGCCAACATTGTGTCCGATTTGGAAGAAATCACCATTTAAAGGATCTCTAGATAATTTAGAATTGAAACGAATAAAGAGAACTGAGATAAATGATGATATTTGGAATGAACCATTTACAGGAGTGAAAACTGGTTGGGCACTTGAATCACTTTTAAATCCTATAGCTTCATATAGAAACAGAGCATGGCTCTATCAGTTAACTGGTCAAGTGGAAAAATTAGCAAACGTTACCAAAAAGGGGTTTAAGGAATTGAATATATAATTACAGGCGACCTCCAGAATGACTTTACAAATAGAATGGCACTAGATATGCTCCTACTTAAAGAACATGGAGTATGTGGATATCTCAAGGATAAATTGGACCACTGTTGTATCCACATTCCAAATGTCACTCAGGATGTGGAACATGATCTAGACCTATTAGGAAAAATTGAAAAAGAAACTGAAGCAATTCAAAAGGATATGTCAGAAGATTGGCTTGGGAAAATTTTTAGCAAACTGGGATGGAATTTGAGCTCTTGGATACAATCTATAATTAAAACTTTGTTTCTGTTATTAATTGTCTTTTTGATGAGCATGCTAGTATATGCATGTTTGAAGAAACAGTTTACCAGTAGAATTGCAGTCAATCGTATGATTATGAGAGAAGTACCAACTATTTTATCAAGACATGATCCATCACCAAAATATGTTGAAACAAAAGATATATGAATAATGTGAAAGTATTGAAATAATGATTTTCAACACTTTCAAAGGGGGGAAATGTTATCAATTTGTTAATAAGTCAAGATTGATTGACTTTATTTGATTGATTAATTGATTTTATAAAATCATTTTATAAAATTGAAAAATAGAAGGATAAGAAATATTTTAACGAAACTTATAGTTGCACAGTAAAAGCTGCTATGAGATCTTCTGTACGTCTTGTACCAAGGCTAGAAGAAGAAGGGGCTAGAACCATTGTTAAAACTTAGGTAATAACTTTAGGGTTTGAAAGGTTTCTTTGTATTTGACCAGTCTTCTGTATGTAGAAGTGTATTGAAATGTCAGAATATGAGATTAATGGAAACCGGGGAGAGTTGACTGGAACAGCTTGTAGGTGCCTGCCAAGAAACCGTGAACTTTAATAAAAGGTAATTCCGGCAGGGGGAGATCGTGACCACCGACTCATATACCACCTACCCAAATCGTACCCCAGACCCATTTCTAGATCTTTCTAACCTTTACCGCGCAGAATCGGATATGGGAGGAGAGTATGTTAATGATTTACGGGAAATATCATGGTTATGCATGAATACTTAATGAATATGTATGAATAAGTTCTATATATGGAATCTGATTTTGGGACCTGGTGTGCGTTGATCGTGAGAGGACTCGCTCACGCACCCGGCCGTCAATAAAGAAGTGTCTGCTTATCTACATCACGTTGGTGTCGATAAGTTCTTCATTCCGAGATTTCGGTAACAGGAGCAGCCATGTGCACAAGCAAATGCGTTAGTGTGGAAGTCCTTTAGGTAGACAAGACCAGTGATGGCAGCAAAGAAAATCAAATGTTGTGGGTTGTTTCCAGCCTCTGTATGCTCAGTTACTCTCACTTTGTAACTTTGTTTTTTCCATAATAGCGTTACATGGTCTTTGTTTACCAGGTTGTAAATAGCTTGGGATGAGGCCTGATTTTCTTTCTTTTATGAGGAACTGAGCCCAGCTTTGGGGCTTTAAACTGAATAATTTTCCCTATGTTACTTTTTCCTTAGAAGAATCACAAGCACATAAATCTTCAACATTACCTTGAGAAGGCTTAGGAACAATTTAGTGATTCCTATATAGTTTTTTTAATTCTCTATGCTTGTTAGTGCTAACAAAATCTTCAGTGGTTTCTCAGTGCTTCATTCCTAGATGTTGTAGAGATTTATGAAAACAAAGTTGTTACTGGCTTTCTGATAAGAAGGTACCTTATCAGACCTGCGTTTATGCATCCAGATGTGCCTTCAGAGAGATCCAGAGCTGCAGCTCTGTTTAGCTTTCCCAGTGCAGCTGGGACCTCCCATCTCAGTAACAGCAAAAACAGTTATCAGAACAGGTCTTTGGCTTTGTGGATGCTGCCCAGATGAGCAACACTTTGGTTCTGGTCCAAGTTGGATAGCAAAGCCTGATCTGCATCCAATGGATGCCGTGTATGGTGAGGAGAGGAGGGAAACATATAGCCAAACAAATGGCTTTGTACTGCCTTATTGTATATTCTATGCTTACTTGTGTACAAGCTATAGATGGTTGATTCGTAACTGTTTTGTTTCTTTTTCAGTGATAAAGTCCAGTCTCTCCTATGCTCACCACACTCGGCAACTCATCTCCTGTGGTGCAGATGGGGGAATCGTCATTTGGAACATGGACGTCGAGAGGCAGGAGGTAGATGCTCAGTTATTGTCAGTTTGATCTGAAACAGTCTTGGCAAGAAGAGGCTTTCCAAAATGTGTAACTTTTAACCTGAACAAGATCATTTCAGGCTTTAAAAATGTTTTTTTTGGACATACTCCAGTTGTTATACAGCAATTATGCTGCTCCTTTCATAATATGGTACAGGGGAGATTGGCAGAAAATGTGTATTAAGTAGGCTGCTAAATGGCTCTTACCCTTCACATTACTGCTCTGAAAGACATCTTCTAAGGAGGTTATTGTGAAATTCTCTGCTTTGTTTTTCAGTACATCATGAGAAATATTATCAATACAGAGGTAAATGGACGGGTGGATAATTATTAAGGGTTTTTAAGAAAACAAAACAAAGCTCTTTGTCACCTCTGGAAACCTGTAACCCCATTTTTTTTCCTGTTCTTGCTAAAAAAACATTTAACTAGGGCTTCAATCTCACCTGCTACTTGGTCTTGCTTCCCTCTGGTGTAACCACATAGAAGTGGTGTAAATGATGACTTTGCTGATCCAGACAGCAAGATTTCACCCACATGCTCCTAATGGCTTTTGTGCTGCACAGCCAACAAATGTAAGTGGGTTCAAAAGCACACCCCAGGTCTTTGGTGCTGTGGGAGCAGCCTCCGCTCGGCAATTTCTGAGACCTGACTCAGAGAGGGGGAGCGAGCACTTTGCTAAGTGAGTCAGGCATCAGCCCTGCTCGGCAGCATGGCAAATCCTGGTAACGTGAGTCATGGCAAGCCTCTGCCCTGTTCCTGCAGAAGGTAGGAAAGCATCCCGAGGCCCCAGGGTGGGTAGGTCTGAGCAAGGCTTTTGGCAGTGTGGGCTTTCACCAGGTTTTCTGGTTCTTAGGGGTTTTGGCCTCCCTGGGTCATGTATGTCTCCCTTGAGCAAGGGGGAAAGCTAAGTGGAAAATTGGATTTAAGAGAACTACTGAAATAGGCATAGGCAGGAACTGAGCTCCCTTTTTTATGGGAATTAGCATTCCAGTTGGCTCCCTTTTAATTGCTAATCTAATGGTCAATTATGTCATCAGCTCCAAAAGTGAAAGGAAAGCAGAGCAGCTTCCTCCTTCCCAACAGATGTTTCCTTTTTGCTGCAATTCAACCTGAAATGAAACTATTTGCTGCCTTTGAAGGGCTACAGTAAGAGTTAAGACTGGCTTGTTGCAAAATGGGCGGCAATGCTGTGAGAAGGCTGGTTTAAAAAGTGGAGGAGAAATATAATTAGCTAAAGGAGGGCTTAGCAGCAGGTGCTAACGGGTGTGCTGCTTTCTCTGACTATGGCTATGTGGGCTTGTTCATGTTATCAGTAATGCAATAGGGTGTTCGTGGTGCTAAACCATCTTCAAAATGTGAACCTTTTGAGATTTTAATACCAAACTGTGGTTTGGAGTCCTAGAGTATTTTCTTCTGGATTTTGGCTTTAGTATTTTTGCCCATATTGAAGGGTTTTCTCCATGTGATGTGTGCTCAGTACTCACTTTGATGCTGTCAGATTGAGGTTGCATTAGAGTGAATTATGCCATTTTAGCCCTTGATTCTTTTTCCATCTCTGTTTTTTAAAAAGCTGTAAGAAAACAAGATCTGAAAGATGCTAGCAGCTGTGTTTCTACTTGACTACAAAGCGGTTACTTGCCACAAGCAAAATGTCACCTTCATCTATAGTGTTCAGATGCTTATGAGATAAAAACTTAGACACTCAGATGTAAATCTGTAGGCATTAAACAGAAAGATTGTTGTGGGTAGAAAAGACAAGGATTTTCTCCAGCAGAATTAATTACCTTCAGAATAACTGGCAGGAGAAGCTGAAGCAGGCAGTTGCTTTATTACTGGGGGTCAAAGCTATCCTGGGAGCTGAGAGTTTCCATCAGCCTTACCTTATCTTTGCCATTGTATTTTTGGCTTTTGTATTATTTTGATTTCTTAATCTTAGCTGTGTTTCTTGCCACTTTAAGTTGCAGCATATGAGAAGCCAATGGCTCTGATAAGACAACTGTAGTTTGCTAATAGCACCTCCTCACAAAATATTAAACATTATATAGTATTTATTTAATCTCATGGTGGGGTTGGGTGGGTGTAGTGGTTTGACCCTGGCTGAATGATGGGTACCCACCAAAAGTGCTCTATAACTTCCCTTCTCAAGAGGACAGGGGAGAGAAAGTATAGCAAAAGGCTCATGGGTCAGGATAAGGACAGGGGGAGATCACTGTGGTGTCAAGCTAGTGCTGGCAGGGCTGCCATGGTCTGACTGGGACTGCCCCACTGTGGGGACAGGATGGACCCGCTTGCCAGCACCAGCTTTGGGCTGAGCTCTTGTCCTGGTGGGGTGGATAAAGGAGCAGAAGTCTTCTGCTGGGAAGAAGTGTTGCTCTTGCTAGGCCAGGTTAGACAGACTGACAGCCAGCTGGAGATGGGTCAAGAACCAAGATTCTTCCTCATATCCACCAGATGGTTTCCTAAACATTGTGGGAAGGTGCACTGGGTGTCCCCCAGCAGCTCAGTGCAATACAAGTGTTGGGGAGCCAAATGTATGTGAGGAGATCGACTGCCCCCTCCACATGCCATTCTGCCACTTCAGGCATCTTCTGAGCTCTTTCAGGGTGTGGCAAGACTTGCTTCCCTACAGAACATCTGGTCCATGCTGGTCTGCACAACAAAACCTGGTCGCAGGAGAAAGTTTTGGGTTGTGTTTGGTTTTGTTTTTCTTTAAATCTTCTTGCCCACTTCATTCACAGCATGAGTACAAAGCTACATACCATGTTAGGAAATAGAAGACCTTCCTTCTATCATCTTTGTGTAAAAGCAGGGAAGAGGGCTGCTCTGGGTTTTAGGCTTGTTCAGGTGAATCTCATGTTTCTCCCCGTTATGTGTGATTTGTAGCCCAGATAACCTCTGACAGCAGGAATGGTCCTTAAAGTATTAAAGAAAGAAAGAAATAATAAAAAAACCCCAACCACATCAGCATTTCAGATATCTTCCCCTTCCCTCCACATTAGAAGCTTGGCTATTAGAAGTACTAATTGCCCCCAGCTCTCACCAGAGGCAACAGCAGATTGTAAATGCTGTCCAGACAGGACAGAGTATTTTTTATATGCTTAATTCCTGACTTGGAGAGGTGGGGGAGGATTATTTGTTCCTGGGTTATGTTTATGGTCTTATAATCAAACTGTGCTTCATGATTTGGGTGAGAAGTGGTCCTCCCGTATCCTTCAAGGCTCAGAGCTGAGCCAAAAAAGACATCCCAGGGAACAGTCAAAATGGCATCTTGTGAAAATGAGGAGTTTTTTACTCGAGTTTAGTTGGCCACATTACTGCACCACAATACATCTTTGTTGTTCTGTCTCTAGGCTCCACTGGAAGCTGTTCTGGTTGCTGCTCACTCCCACTTTGTGTTTGTGTGTGTGTGTTGCAGACCCCTGAATGGCTGAATAGTGACTCCTGTCAAAAATGTGACCAGCCGTTCTTCTGGACTTCAAGCAAATGTGGGACAGTAAGAAAATAGGCCTCAGGCAGGTTTGTATGCATTCTTTGGTGTGTTAGCATGATGCAATTAGGGTTTTCTCTCATAATAGACCATGGTAACTGATATGGAGAAATAGTGTGAAATGGGGACAATGGACATCGATTGTGATTGTATATGTCTGCTCAAGGAATGTGGGTATGGTGACTGGTCATGGGTGCGGTGTCTGGTCACATAGGCACACAGCTCTGAGGAGACAACTACAGTTTTGAGGAGACGCCTGCCCTTCTTCCTCTAACAAAGGGGCTATTTAAAAAAGAATGAGAAAAGGATGAGAGATATTCCAATGCTATCTAGAGGGAGGGAGTGCTAAGTCTCCTTGCTGGAGAAGATGGGATGGTCACAAGAACATGACTCACCTACAAACCTGCAAGACCACCACATTCCAGGAAACGGACTGATAAGCTAATTAACATACGAAGCGGGGTTTAGGTAACGAATATGTATAGGCGTTAATTGAATATTCATTTGTTTCATTGTATAAATGTGAGATGGTTTGTCACTTCGGGTATGCACGCTTGTGGAGGAGCGATCCCCCGTGCATCTGCGCGCAATAAACATACCTACTTTATAACTTTCGAGTTATAGAGTCTAATTCCGCGCGTCAGTAACCTTTTTTCCCCTGAAGATGTGAGAACTTGCACTTTGTTCTTCCACTTGAGTGGGACCTCTCTGATAAGGGTTGATTTTGTGATCAGAAGGAGCACACTTCTATTTTCTTCCTTCCTTCCCTCCTTTTCTATTTCTCCCCCTTTTTTTTTTTAATTTTTTTTCTTTGCATTCAGTCTCAATAGCAAATGCATGTAATAGGTCTTGGGCTGAGTAAATTGTTTTTGGGCCTTCCATGGCTTTACCCATGTGGGATTTTGCTCATTGTTAGTTGGATGTGATGTAGACAGAAATTTGCAGCTGATTTTTGGAGACTGTGCTGGAACCAAAGCTGTTTTCCATGAGGTTGAGTAAACATCCGTAACTGCTCAGGCTGTGTTGGAAAAGGCTTACTGGGCTTCTTGGAACACACTGCTGCATTTTCTTGCCCAGCAGGAGTGGGCTGTGAATTGCACACTTTTGAGAGAAGGGCATAAAAATGCTGAAAGGGATGTTCTCGTGGAGCTTGGGGAAGTCAGGTGTCTGGGGGAGAGCCCAGCAGCATCTTCTCTTTAGGTAATGCTCATCACCACAGAGCCTGGCTGTCCTGTGGCTAGTGAGGCAGCCTTGTGGTCCTACACAGCCAGTGGATGAGAAAACACAAGGCGGGTCAAAATGCAGAAACACTCTTGTGTATGGGGCTGAAAACGACAAAGGAGTTGACCAAGATGATTAGATGGTAGATGTTTATACTTAGAGGCTGGGATGGGATTCCAGAAGGACACTGTGCTAGTGTAACCCTCTACTAGCTTGGCCTGGAGATGTTTTAATGTATCACGTGCTGTTGAGTAGTGGTGTCATCCCCTACACCCCTAAAGTGAGATTCCCAGGGACAGGGGTAATTATAGCTCCCAGCCCTGTAGCAAATGCTCAGCTGGCTGGGACAGGTCTCCTGGGTGCGTAGTGGGGCTCTTTGGCCTGTTCTCCCATCTCTAGCTGCACTAATGAAAAGCGGACAGCTTAGACTTCCTTCTGCCTTCTACCCTGTTGAAAACCCCTTGTAACACAGGTCACACACAGAAGCCCTGACTCACAGCTACATCCACAGATGCCAAGTGGTGGAGGCAGTGATCGTTTTCTGGGTGGTGTATGGTGTCATCCTGGAGCTTGGAAGGGAGGTAGAGTCCACCTAGCCTGGGTAGAACTTTATCTGCCACTTCCCAGTGTCCATGCTAGTAATCAGCTGCTGCTTGCCCCAGGTAGTGAAGGAGGGGTGAGAAAAGTAAGATTTTCCCACCAAACGCCCCATTTATTCTGAAGTCCTTGCCTGTTCTCCTTCATCTTCCCTGGAAGTCACTTTCCTGTTTGCTGCAGCCTCAGTTGAGTCTTGCTGGAGTGAGATGGTAGAGCCAGTGGGACCTGAGCGGTGATCTGGGTTTGTAGCTGAAGATGTCTTTCCGCATGTTGTCTCCTACAGCATCACTGCCGGAAGTGTGGGAAAGCTGTGTGCGGCAAATGCAGCTCCAAGCGCTCCTCCATCCCGCTGATGGGGTTTGAGTTCGAAGTGCGGGTCTGTGATAGCTGTCATGACTCCATAACGGATGAAGAGCAAGTGTAGGCACTGAGCCGCCTTGCACTGGAGTGGGGCAAAACTCCTGCATCTCGAAGGGCCTGGGCAGATGCGAGGCTCCGGAGGGGAGCAACACAGTAGGGTGGCCCCCCGGCTCTTTCAGTAAGATAAGCCTCTGTGGTGACTACCAAAGTGAGAGGGATAGAGAGCCCTCCACCCCTGCTCCTCTCATGCCAGAAAGGTCTTAAAGTGGAGTTTACAGAGAGGTTGCTGAATTAATGACTTATATCAGCATTCAAATACTTATTTCCTCAATAGAGAACATTTGGGGGGAAAATCCTGCAGTCAGTCTTTGCTGATTTTTGGATTTCTTTCTTCAGGCGGGCACCCACAGCTACTTTCCATGACAGTAAGCACAACATCGTTCACGTACACTTTGATGCCACCAGGGGATGGCTGTTGACCTCGGGGACAGACAAGGTTATCAAGGTAGGAGCTAGGAGATTGCTCTAGCTCCTCTATCTCATTTCCCCTTCCTCTCCCACGTGTCTGCAGGTATGTCCTACCTGCTTTCTTCCACCCAGAGACCTCTCACTGATGCCAAATAATGACCAAGGAGGTCTTAATCTATGAAGTTATTGCCTGAAGGGGCTGGGACAGGGGCTCACTGTAGCTTTTCATCTGGGAAGACACTCTATTTCAACATGGCAAATTTCAGTTTGTGTGGCCAGATTTAAAAAAAGCTAAAATAACAATTAAGTTTATAACAAAGCTTGAATATTTAAAAAAAAATAATCCCTCACAATGTCTTATGAGTATGCTAATCATTCAAGTTAGCAATATAGTGTGGGGGTTTTTGTTTCTCTTGAGGTTAGCTCTGAACCTGGCTCATAAGGGTAAAGCATAGTGACATACAGAATGTCATCTGGTCAACCTCCACCAGTTTGACGTGAGTGCTAGAAAACAAGCTCAAACTTCTTCAGCATTGCTGCATCCACCTCTAACCATAAAGCCTCTCTTAAGCAAAATATAAGGTGTAAATTATGTAAATCTGACTTTTATACTGTATTTTATTAACTTTTACCATTATTCACTATGCTGTCGTATTTTATTGTATTAACAGTTGTGGGATATGACACCAGTAGTGTCCTGATGGTACATCAGTGAAACTTGAAAGGTGGTATTTACAGAAGAAACTCATTTCCTAACCCTAATGATACTGCAGAAGATAGGTAACGCTGGGCGCATACGGCAGATGAGAAATGAACTGATGAGTTTACAACAATTTTATGTCCTCTGCTTGATCAAGGCTGAACATTTGCACAAAGACTCTTTCCACTTATTCTCAGAATATACAAGAAGGTATTTTTTTAACTAATGTTTTGTACGATCTGACTTCAGTTGTCTTGAGTTTGTTTGGAAAATCCGTGTGCAGTGCAGTTTTTAGTTTTTATATTTCACTATGTCGAGATACTTGCTGATTTGTACAGAAGGTTCTTGGGTTGTGTCTTACCATGTGAAGTTTTGGTATCAACATACTGTATAAGGCAATCGGCTCTCCCCACAGTGAGTACGTATTGATTTGGGATGTTTCTGCTGACCATGCTCTCTCCAGTGGAGGAACTCAAGGCACAGCATTGCACGTTCTCTGGGTGCATCACCGAGGAGCTGATGGACTATTGCAATTCCTAAAAGGGCTCTATCATCTACTTGTCCTAGCAGGCATCATCCAGAGAGCGTTTTATTGGTTTGTAGTAGCTAAAATCCAGCTTCCTGCCTCTTTCCTTGCTGCACAAGCCACAAAACCAGGGGGCAGGTTGCTTAGCGACTAATTCCTACAAAAACTGAAATAGTTTTCCAGCTCAGAGCATTACAAGGAGCACACAGACCTGTTTGAGGTTGATGAGACTGACAGGCTGATTCAAATTAAATTATTGGCAACGAGAACTTTTGGGAGTGTGTGCGTGGAGGGGGGCAGATCTGAAACTGGTCTAGGTCTGAAAAGTCTGGTTTACCTCTACCTCTACCTTGCGCAGCAACATTTCAGCATTTATAACTTTCTATGTTGTTGAAGATGAATTTGATTCCTGTTTTCCATATGGTTAGTCATATTTATTTTTTGAAATGCTGATAGTTTTTATTACTTTCCTCTAAAGACCGAAAACTGATACTGCTAAATGATGCCCATTGTCCTGTTGTCATATTTTACATTTTCCTTTAAAGATAAAAAGTATTTAAAAACTGGGATTGACCAAAATTACCTTTTTAGAAGGATATTGTCAAGGTCAACAAACAAAAAAATGCCCCTTTTTCCAAAGGGATCTTCCCTGAAGAGTCAACTCTCTGTTCCTTTAATCCATTTCTCTTTTTAGCACACTATTGCTGATGTGCTTCAAAGAAACTGGTGCAGAGAATACAGCTGCAGACCAGACCTGACAGGGGCTTTCCTGTATGTCCTGTTTAAGCAGGCCTTGTGGTCTGTAGCTGCTGTGACACAGCATGTCAGCTCAGTCTTGCCCCATTTTGGACTTCACTTTTCTCCTCTAAAGTGTGGAGGCCATGATGTTTACCACTACATAGCACACTGCTGCCTAAAGAAGCCTTGTGTTGTCCCTTGAGTGGTAACACCAAAAGAAAATAAAGCTTCTCCTTTGTTTGCCTGGCAGTAATTCACTTTTGAGGAAACAAAAAAGGTTAACACAACCCATGGCATTAATTCTAGACTGGTGAGCTACTGCAGTAAAAGATGACTGGACTTTCATGTGCATGTTGCAGGACTGCTACATATTTTCAGGGAAAATTCTCTTTAAATATCCTATAAGCTGTGCTTAAGCATTTTGCAGTCATGTTCTCTGGCGTGATGCCACCTTGGTTTTCCTGGTCATACAGCCTGTTGTTGGTTCCCCTCTAGGTAGCATATTTTAAAGCATATTTTCAAACATAATTCACACAGCACTAAAACGTTTCTTTTTCCAGCTTGAATGTTAATTGATTTTGAAGTCCTCCCACTTTCTCTCCTGGAAGCTAGATGCTTGTTTCCTCTTGGAAGGCTTTTCATTACACCTTGTGCATATTTTCTGATGACTGCAGTGTTCTTGGCTGATGAAGCTGTGCAAGATGAGCAAGTTGTCATATTTCATTCCAGCTGGAGAAGGTGTATGAAACTTTGTTGGACTATGCTGTTCTATGTTACCTTGAGCTCAGGGCCTTTTGGCCTGACTTGCTTTGCTGTGCAGACAGTATCTCTCATGGTGGCAGAAACGTGGGAGCACTGAAGTGAATTTACATTGCTGCTCAGCACTTTGTTCCTGAGGAGATGTAGCGGTTGCAACAAGCCTGGGACACCAGCATAAATTGTGCTTACACTGATGGAGTGGTGGAGCCAGCAAGCTGAGGATCTGCCCCTGGGTCAACGCCTAGTCCTTTTGAACATATGACTTTCAAACAAAGGTGAGGAACTGACTCCAAAGGAGACTAAATTTGGGAGCGAGGTGTGTTTGGACTGCTCTGCAGTAAACTCTTGGCCATCCCCCCATTGTCTTCCAAGGAGCTGTCATTTCAGCGTCGCTTATGGCTGGATGTTGGGTATACAAATCCATTTTGCAAAATTTCCCTTGCTGTTCTTTCTGACTAAACTACCTACAGGGTTATCTGAATTTAAGCTGAACATTCCCTTGTCTTGCAGTCTCAGGACAAACTGGTCTTGGCTTAGAAAATTATATAAGCTGAAAGTGAAGGTAAGGGTGAAAGGGAAGTTTGTCCCTTTGCTATGACCCTAAGAGCTATAATGTAGAGATATGAAGGGAAAATAGGTGTTTCTGATTCAAACAATAAGTCCTTTACCTCCCAAAGGAAACAAGAAACATTTGACGTTGGGAGAGTTAAAATGCCTGCCTTCCTTTTCTGCTGTGTTAGGGTAACAATCTCAGTTTCTTCTGTCTTCCAGAGCTGCACAAAAAAGGGATCCCTGTTGCCTGGTCCTTTTCTTTCCTTTTTAGTTGCTTTCAGCTATTTTTATGAATTGCATTATTGGAGGGGGGGAAGGTGGCTTTTGGTACAGGTGTAAACCATGCAGCAGCTCCCACACGCACCTCCACACACTCAAAGGAAGCCAAGTCCCCTTTCCCCAGGGTTGCTGAAGTGCAGCAGCAGGCTTTGAGTGATAATCTCCTGCTATGCCAAGGGGCATACAAACAATGCTGGCCTTCCTCTGCTCTTCACTTCAGAAAAATTGATTTTCCTCCACAAGCGATCATTTTTAACTTTTAGTTTCATTTCTCCTTCTTTAAATGTCTAGATGTTCTAATAAATCTCATCCCAACAAAGATGTTGGTGAATTTGGCATTCTTATTTGTTTTCTTAGTTTGTACTTTAAAGGTTTCGGGATGTTTTCCTGGTGGCCAGCAGCTCCCACAACTGTAACATTTTTTATTATTTTTTTTTTAACTGAAGTTTAATCATGCTTACCTAGTAACTCGGAACCTTTATCTAGTCCTATTAGATCATCCTGACAAGTCTTTCATAACCAACTTTCAAACATCTAAATTTCCCATCAAAGATTCACCTTTATTCTCCTCATACCCATTCCCTGCCCTAGAGGGGCCGTTACCGGTCCTGTTGTACTGCAAATGCTGCAGCAATTGGGGTGACATTGTCAGGTCCTTCTGCTCAATTGTCAGCAATAGCCACCCCCTCCTCCTCACCAGCAGAAGGGTTCGGGGCAGGAGATGCTGTTCCTGCTCTGCAGGTTACACAGGCCTGCCTCTGCAGCAGCACTTCTATTTTAACTCTTTCTTACCCTGAATGCAAATCTGCTACTTGTTGCTTTAAGTCTGTGTTCTTACCTATCAGCCTTTGCAGGCAAACAGCAAACACCCTGCCATGCGTCCAGCAGGACTCAGTCGCACCTTCGAGGGGGTACGAGGGTTTGTACAAACTCACCCCAATACTTTAACACTTTCACAAGGTCTTTGAACACCCCCCTCCCCGCCTCAGGTTTTACATACATTAGTACAAGTTTTTATCTTACAACGTGTTTCATTCTGGTTGCTCCACAGAAGGAACCGCAACCTGAGCTTTTTAACGCAAAAATTTCAACAAGAACATCTTTCTAGTTTAGGTCTCAGTTTTTTTTCCTATCCTTTTCTAGAGCCATAATCAAGGATCAGGTGATGTTAATCCCGCACTCTTTCTAGTGCTAGTACCATAGGATCCCGAGGGGGTACTAATCCACAGTCCTTTTGCCACTCGGGTTTGTTCTGGAGGACGAAGAACATGTCTGCATATGATACTTCGTCCCATTTTCCCTCTCTTCTCAGAAACAACATTAATCGCAGGAGAGTGTTATAATCTAACGTTCCTCCCTCCTGAGGCCATTTCGCATCACTCCCCAATTTATACAAAAGCCACCACTGATTACAATATTTAATCAATTTCCTTCTATTTTCAGTGCCACCCTGTCCTACGATATCCCTCCAATGTTTTAATATATAACCCAAGGGCGATTTTTCACAGGGCTTACTCCTTCCATTTCCCATTTTGCAATTTTAATTACTTTGTTTTTCTCCGGCCGCCTTAGCCACCCAAGGTCGGAAAGGCGGATAGAGCTCCTTACTCGTTTTGCACTCAAACGCCTGTCTCAAGCACTCTTGCACTCACACTCAGTCAAAATAATTAAGCTATACACTGAAAATCAAAATGCGCATCTCAATCACACCATTCACACTCTCCGGGCAGCCCTCAGGCACACAAGCAGTATGTTATACAGTACCGTGCACTTATGTACAACTTTTAGGAACACTGACAGTTCACAAAATATGCATTTCAATGAACAATTGCCAAAAAACAAACAACAAACAAAAAAACAATTTTTTTCCTGGTCTTAAGCAGAGTGTTACGTTTTCCGCTATTTGCCACGAATTACCAGAATATTATTATTTTTCAATATACATTTCATAACTCCAAGTTTTGAACATGTAACAAGACAACACATAGAACAAACAAGACACAGAGCGCTATTTCAGTTGTTACATTCTAGGAATTCCCCAATTCTTAAGACAACCTAAAGGAAGCTTTTAGCTTCCCCCTTTTTCTTTTTTTTTTTTTTTCCTCCTTTTTTTTCCTACGCAAAAGTTTCCCTTTTACTTTTGCTGTGAGGTCCCTCTTGTTCCTGTGAGATTCCGCCTTATTCCGTCCCGCCCCCCGCTTTCCGTCACGAGGCCTCCGGGCTTTTAGGAATGGCAGTAACCTCGGGTTTGCTCGATCTGCCCTCAAGATCACTAGCGGCCACCCCTTGGTCAGCAAACCCCCTCCCAAGGTACCTTTCCTCCTGGGGACTACGCTGCGCGCCGGACGTCTCCGTGCGTCTCACCAGCCGCCCCGTTACTAAACATACCGTTTTATCCGTGGATCCAGGGGTTTCTCTTCTGCTCCCGGGGGAACAGCTGAGAAGAGGAGGCTCCTCCGAGGAAATCTCCCGGGGCACGCCTAGGAGCGTCCGCTCCGCAGCTGGTCCCTCAGCCGAGCAGAAATCCTCCTGCCTGGCTCACCAAACTGACGTGCGGAATTAGACTCTATAACTCGAAAGTTATAAAGTAGGTATGTTTATTGCGCGCAGATGCACGGGGGATCGCTCCTCCACAAGCGTGCATACCCGAAGTGAGGAACCATCCCACATTTATACAATGAAACAAATGAATATTCAATTAACGCCTATACATATTCCTTACCTAAACCCACTTACTCTCGCTTCGTATGTTAATTAGCTTATCAGTCCGTTGCCTGGAATGTGGTGGTCTTGCAGGTTTGTAGGTGATTCATGTCCTTGTGACCATCTGATCTTCTCCAGCAAGAAGCCTTAGCACTCCCTCCCTCTAGATAACATTGGAATGTCTCTCATCCTTTTTATAAATAGCCCCTTTGTTAGAGGAAGAAGGGTAGGTGTCTCCTCAAAGCTGTGTGACTATGTGACCATACACCACACCCATGACCAGTCACCATACCCACATTCCTGGGCAGACCTATACAATCACAATCGATGTCCATTGTTCCCATTTCACACTATTTCTCCATATCAATCCCCCCTTTTCTATCAAACTAAGTAAATTCTTTTACTTAAGCAGTCTTCCCGAATGATATAAAGCATCATACATAAGTGTTACCCTTTTAAACATTCTCCAAACCCACAAATATAACATAATGGTTAGTATGAAGGAAATTCCTAAACTGATCAATAAGATCACAATGGGGTGTACCATAGCGTTAAGAATTCCTGTTGCAGAAGGTGACCAGCCAAAGAGAGTATCCCACCAATTATGGTTTCAATCAGGAAATCATTTACATATTCATTACAAGTCCGGGAATTCATTTACATAT
The DNA here is from genome assembly GCF_017639655.2 of Falco naumanni. Taxonomy (NCBI): domain Eukaryota; kingdom Metazoa; phylum Chordata; class Aves; order Falconiformes; family Falconidae; genus Falco; species Falco naumanni. The sequence continues at coordinate 22,681,332 of NC_054079.1, forward strand.
TTTGCTCCTGCGCAATGTCCTTGAGGAGTGGTCGTCTGGGGGTCTTCAGGATGAAGATCAGGAGTCTTCCTCCAGTGAACCTTTTTTACCTTCTTGTTTCTGCACAGACTCTGTTCCTCGATAGACTAGTGAGCATGAATCAAATTCCTTGTTTAGGTAGCGTTATAGACACAACAGAAACTTAGGACCTTATGGCCCTTATAAAGATAACGAATCCAAGGACCTTGTGTCTAGTACATCCGTGGTGCTGATACTAAGGGTCTTGGTGTATTCATCATGTTGACAATAAGGGTCCTTGAACACCTCCCAACTTTGGATAATTATATAGAAGCACATCATTTTCTAAAAAAGTAGTATACCATCGCTCATTGTACGTAGCTCATTATTCAATCCCCCCTGTTCTAAAAACTATCATTATGCTCTCTGATCATTCTTCGACAGCACCAAACAGAACATTGAAGTAATAAGGAGTATGTAATTGCCAATCTATTCCCAATACTGTACTCACTTGTTGTACTATTTTGGCACAAAAGTGTGAGTCTCTATTGGAAGAGATTGTTGCCGGAACCCCAAAGCGGGGGATAATTTCATTTAACAATCCCTTTGTTACCTCTCTTGCTTTATTTGTTCGACAAGGAAAGGTTTTTGGCCAACCTGAAAACATATCAGACATAACTAATAAATATTGGTACCCCCCTTTTCTTGGGAGTTCGGAAAATCAGCTTGCCACTGTTGTCCTGGATAATTTCCTCTACTAATGTTCCCTAGTTTTATTTTATTTGCTGTAAAGGTTTCAGGATGTTTTCCTGTGGCCAGCAGCTCCCACAACTGTAACAATTTTATTTTTTTTTACTGTAGTTTAACAAATAAGTTGGTTTTGTATTCACTAAAATTCCACCTCATTTTTCCTAGTCCCTAGTTCACCAGAACCCCTTGCTGGTTCTTTAGCTTAGGGCGATCTCGCTTCCAGTGTCCACTTTCCCTACAATATGCACAGTGATCCGATCCCATAGGAGAGGGGTTCACTCTTTCACTTCTGCCTGACATTCCTCCCGTCTCTGCCAGTTTAGCACGACCCAACTCTTCTTCTCTTACCTTCTGTACACGTTCCCTGTTCCTTCTATCAACTTTTCTATATCACGCTTACTTAGTAATTCGAACCTTTATCTAGTTTCTCCGGCCGCCTTAGCCATCCAAGGTCGGAAACGCGGATAGAGCTCCTTACTCGTTTTGCACTCTAACGCGTGTCTCAAGCACTCTTGCACTCATTACACGGAAAATCAAAATGCGCATCTCAATCACACCATTCACACTCTCCGGGCAGCCCTCAGGCACACAAGCAGTATGTTATACAGTACCGTGCACTTATGTACAACTTTTAGGAACACTGACAGTTCACAAAGTATGCATTTCAATGAACAATTGCCAAAAAACAAACAACAAACAAAAAAACAATTTTTTTCCTGGTCTTAAGCAGAGTGTTACGTTTTCCGCTATTTGCCACGAATTACCAGAATATTATTATTTTTCAATATACATTTAATAACTCCAAGTTTTGAACATGTAACAAGACAACACATAGAACAAACAAGACACAGAGCGCTATTTCAGTTGTTATATTCTAGGAATTCCCCAATTCTTAAGACAACCTAAAGGAAGCTTTTAGCTTCCCCCTTTTTCTTTTTTTTTTTTTTTCCTCCTTTTTTTTCCTACGCAAAAGTTTCCCTTTTACTTTTGCTATGAGGTCCCTCTTGTTCCTGTGAGATTCCGCCTTATTCCGTCCCGCCCCCCGCTTTCCGTCACGAGGCCTCCGGGCTTTTAGGAATGGCAGTAACCTCGGGTTTGCTCGATCTGCCCTCAAGATCGCTAGCGGCCACCCCTTGGTCAGCAAACCCCCTCCCAAGGTACCTTTCCTCCTGGGGACTACGCTGCGCGCCGGACGTCTCCGTGCGTCTCACCAGCCGCCCCGTTACTAAACATACCGTTTTATCCGTGGATCCAGGGGTTTCTCTTCTGCTCCCGGGGGAACAGCTGAGAAGAGGAGGCTCCTCCGAGGAAATCTCCCGGGGCGCGCCTAGGAGCGTCCGCTCCGCAGCTGGTCCCTCGGCCGAGCAGAAATCCTCCTGCCTGGCTCGCCAAAACTGACGTGCGGAATTAGACTCTATAACTCGAAAGTTATAAAGTAGGTATGTTTATTGCGCGCAGATGCACGGGGGATCGCTCCTCCACAAGCGTGCATGCCCGAAGTGACGAACCATCCCACATTTATACAATGAAACAAATGAATATTCAATTAACGCCTATACATATTCGTTACCTAAACCTGCTTCGTATGTTAATTAGCTTATCAGTCTGTTGCCTGGAATGTGGTGGTCTTGCAGGTTTGTAGGTGATTCATGTCCTTGTGACCATCTGATCTTCTCCAGCAAGAAGACTTAGCACTCCCTCCCTCTAGATAACATTGGAATGGCTCTCATCCTTTTTATAAATAGCCCCTTTGTTAGAGGAAGAAGGGCAGGTGTCTCCTCAAAGCTGTGTGCCTATGTGACCAGACACCGCACCCATGACCAGTCACCATACCCACATTCCTTGAGCAGACATATACAATCACGATCGATGTCCATTGTCCCCATTTCACACTATTTCTCCATATCAACAGTAGCAACAAACGATCCTTTTTTCAAGATGGATTCATGTGCGAAGTCCCTTCAGTGTTGACCTCTTGTGTAATATTGAGGAAGAAACAGATTTTTTTTCTCTTCAAAATTGCATATGAAATTCGGCAGGAAATCTTTGCTCCTCAGAAGAAAAAGTGGTCCCTAGTCTGACAGAACCTGAAGCTCTGGAATTTGCTTGAAATTAATTCTCTGTGGTCACACGTGGCTTTTCATTGCATTCATTTTTTCATTGCATTCTCCTAGTTTGGGGGATTTTCCCTTGTGACCAGTTTTTGGTCATCTCTGAAACTTTGCTGCAGGACAATGTTGTGCTGCTAAAAACAGAAAGAGGTTGAGTTCAGAGCATTGAAACTGGTGCCACATGGGGACATTGAACTCCAAAGAAAATGAAAACACATGTATAGTCTTTGCAATGAAGAGATGCTGAAAGAGAATATTACCAGCATAGAAAAAAAGCCAGTAGTATAGAAATGAATGTCCATCAGAACTGTACAAAGCCAAACCTTCCCTGTCCCAGCACTGTAAGCTGACAGCAGATCCAGAAGCCATGAGGAATGTCGAGTTGTTCTAGTGATGGGGTGGTAGATGGAGTCCATGAAGGTCTGGCTTCAATTTCTTGTTCTTCGGTTTAATTGTCCAATAGCATTTATCTATCTCATGTAGTGCTGTGAGAAATGCATTAAATTCTTAAGTACTTTGACATTAAAATGGTGGGGAAGAGATACATCACTATTGAGATGGTGCAGATAAGGTGTCAAGCCTTATGAAGACAGAGGTTTTGCCTCTCTCTGGTTACTTGTTCCCTAGACATTAAATAATCTGAATTTATAAAGGATTTATCACCTTTGTACTTTCCAGGCTTCTTTACACAATTTTTTCATCCCTGTTCACTGAATTCAGCACCTTTGCAGATACTAACCAAATACAAACATTTTATATCAGGTCAGGGTGTCCTTTAGATGTGAAAAACACCTCTACTTCGTCCTCTCCCAAGAAAATTCTGTAGGGCTGCCATCATCAAGTAATCAAGAAAGTTTCAGAAAAAAATGAATACATGAACTTGCTTGATTCATCTTTGTCATTACCACTAGTTTCAGGTGTGGTTTGGTTTTCCAAAGGCTGAACATTGCTTCTGACACTCTACTTGGCGAGTTAAGTTGACCATACCAACCAATATCTTGCAGGCTTCATTGTACTTAGAATAGAGGGATTTTACATGGAAAGATCTTACTGGCTTTTGTTCAGGTCTGTGTTTTCTAGGAATAGTACTCAGCAATTTGACCATCTTTTCTGCTAATTATATTGTAATGCTTTCCAGTTCTGTTCCATTATGTAAATAAGTGTCTCCAACAGTAACTGAGTGAATTGTGCTAATTTAACCCCACTAAATTAATTTCTATCAGCTTCTGGCTATTACTTTTTCCTTCTTGATGTATGTGTTGATTTGTAAAGGGGAATTTCAGTTATTGAGTTTTGACTGGACGACCCGTTCACCTACCTGTTCTGGGAGTTGTCATAAAACTGACTGTTACATGGGCAAGCAGCATTCTTCTTTTGCCACAATGAATTCCTGCTCTGACCGCCTGGCAGTGGGAGAGCAGCCAAAGGAAGCCAGGTGTTTGGGCAGTCAAGGAATTGCACAATTTTCTGCGTTGCCCCAAGGCTTCCTGTGGATTTCAGAGTCTCAGCTGGAAAATAAAGGGAGCTCAGGAAGATGATTTTTAGCCATTCAAGGAAACCACCGCTTCCTGGGAGCTCCCCCCCGTGAAGTTTGCACCAGTGTAAGTTTTACCATTCTGCCTTGGTTCTGACAATGCTTTTATCCATGAATAACACTGGCACTGCTGGCATGGCAAAGGTTTGAGTTGTTTCTCATGGCAGCAGGCTGAAAACCCGGCCTGCTGAAGACCTTTGGCCAGGCTGACGCTGTGTCTCTTTGTAAGGCTGTGCATTAGCTTTTGTCTTGAGAGAGAACAAGTTTCCTTCACAGGAATACATCTTTTTTTCCTACCGTTTATCTGATGGCTCCCTCTAGAGAGAGGAACATAAATACTGACCTACTTCACAAATTGAAGTTCTTTGATTTGGTTGCTTTACTCCCCAAAGTGTTTTTGTTACACTTGCTGCCCATCAGACTCCCAGCCTCTTCAATGCTTTCTTTCTCTCATTGCCTAGATCAGTGCTGTTAGGATGACTGCAGGATCAGAGTTTTCAAGTCAACTTATTTGCATTTCAAAATTATCTCCTGTCATCAGTCACTGGGTCTGCCCAAATGCACCCAGAATTACCTCTCAGCAAAACAAAAGACGTAAGCCTTAGGGTGGGCAAACAGGGAAATATTCTCCTGGCTCAGGTCAGAGATCTGAAGCTTCCTGCTGCCATCCAAGTGATAACAACTTCTTTAAAAAGACAGTGGGTGGATGCTGACCAGCACTAATTTTAGATAAGTAGGATCTGGTGTCATGAGAAGGGGTGCTTTATTTTTCCAGGGTGTGCGAGACAGCAATACACACAGGGAGTAGAAGAAGGGCATGGGCAAAAGGGATTGAAAGATTGAACTGGTTTATAGCTACCCTTTTCCACTGGAGTCAATGACTACCAGGTTGTTCTCTGAAAGAACAGAATGAATCATAGAACAGTTTGGGTTGGAAGGGACCTTAAAGACCATCTAGTTCCACCCCCCCTGCACAGGCAGGGACACCTTCCACTAGCCCAGGCTGCTCAAAGCCCCATCCAGCCTGGCCTTGAACACTGCCAGGGATGGGGCATCCACAGCTTCTCTGGGCAACCTGTGCCAGTGTCTCACCACCCTCACAGGAAGAAATTCTTCACTAATATCTAGTCTAAATCTACCCTCTTTTAATTTAAAACCCTTACCCCTTGTCCTATTGCTACAAGCCCTAAAAAGTTTGTCCCCATCTTTCTCATAAGCCCCTTTTAAGTATTGAAAGTACTGAATACATGTTCACTCTGCTCACTTGAGTTAAACGTTGGTTAATGAAAGCTAGTACTGCTGCTACTGCTGTGGCTTTAAAAAATGCTCTGGCATTCCAAAAATACAATTAGTAATTGAATTGAAAATTGAGATGTCTGGTTGAAGTCTGTGTCTCACCAAATAAATTGTTTACATTGCATTTTTCAGCACTGACTTAAGGCTGTCTACGCTGAAGTCTATAGCAAAACTCCCCTCTTTGAGGCCAGGCAGGGCATGTTCAAACAGCCCACCTGAGTCTTGTTGAACAGGAAGGGGCTGCCTGCAACTTGTTCCCAGTGAGTGGAACAGTGTAAGTGGGGGGAGTCAGGACAGCACAGAAGCTGGAGAGTGTGTTGGTACAAATGCAAACAGTTGGTATTTACAGTTTACTTCAAAATAATGAGGTGTATGTGGGAATGCCCTGCTATTCAGAGGCAGGCAACAAACAATTGTTCATACCTTTAATCAATCACAAGTTGTTTTATTTTGTTTTTTTTACAAAGAGTAAACACAGCCCAGAAATGGAACTTGGGAGAAGAGGAAATGCAGTTGACAAAATTGCCTGCTCTCTGTTACACTGACCTCCTAACATTTTCACCCAAGACTGAGAAACGTTTCAGCAACCCCCACATCACTGCAGCCAGTGCCCACTGCGCTGTTGATGGGCCATGTCTTTCCCTCAGGACATGGGGACACTACTTTATATGTGGTCTGTGACGCTACATTCCTCTTTCTTTGAGCAAAAACCTTCCAACTAGGTGACTTCAAAAAATGAAGAAAAATGCAAAAGCCTTCAGAATGGGAATAATTAAACGACTGAGGTCAGAGTCATATAAGCCTGAAAGCTGACACAAGTGTTGGGCTGAGTATGGAAAGTGAAGGGCAGCAAGAACAGCTGCTGTGCTTGTTGCTTGGCTCCTAGACACCAGATGTGTACTGAAGTCCTCAGTATGCACTGCTGAGCAAGAACTTGTGCCACCTTCTATTTTTGGTCATCTGTCACTAGATGCCATTGTTCTCTTGCCCCTAAAATTTCATAGGTGGCACTAAAAGTATGTGCTTACACGCAGGTACAAGTCATTCTAAATTGCATTAACACAAAGCACCTCACTGGCTTTACAGCTACATGCTGCGTTTGCTCTTGTGGGAAATAAATTTCTTGCCGAAATAAAGCATCATTGGGACCACAGTACCAAAGTGTGGGAGGCTCTGGGTTTTGTTTCTAGTTGCTGTTCTGTGTTTTAATTATTTTTAAATCACAAGTGCTCTTAAACCATAGTATCTGGCTCTTTTACACTGTGACCAAACTTTGATTAAAGCAGTTTTCATACCTTTGACTCTGTTTTTAAGCTGTGACTAAAAAGACAATAGCCTATTCAAATACATCAATACAGAATGTGGACTAAAATGTTTTATATATATAACATGTGCACTATTGGTTATTTTTATGAACTATTTAAATACCAGTCATTAAACTTCTCTTCTATACTGCAGAGCAGAGAAGCAACTTGACTTAAATAATAATGCAAATGTTTTTATTAGTCCTTGGGGCTACTGGATTGAGAAGTGTAGTTACTATATATGCTTCCAGCCACACTCTTGTTTTCAGCAACTGTATTTAACAGTTTGAACCATATGAAATGTTAATACTGGACTTCTAGGAAATAAACATCTGTCCAAGCCTTGCTGTTGTTTTCTTTCACTGCAGCGTGAGGAGTTAAGTTTCTAAAATGAAGCAATCATTGGAATGCTGATCCAGCCTCTTCAGGAAGAGCTATGACAGCCCACTTGTCTCAGCACTGCTTATCATGGGAAAACTTATTTCAGGGCCTCTCTGACAGTAAAGCCGCTATTTCCAAGGAGACTGATAATAGGCTGAAAAAAAAAGTTTTTTTCTAAACTGATGCTTAATAGTATGTCTTTGTATAATGAGTAAATGCTGCCAGCCAGTAGGATAACTTTGGGGAAACTAAAATGTGTAAAGCAGACGTAACAGTTCTCTTCTGCCCATCAGCAGGGCCTTTAGCTACCAGTCACTGCAGAGGGCTCAAGAATGCCTATGTTATGTTTGTGTCTAAGGTCCACAGCCTTGTGCAAAACAACAGTGCAGCTTGGTTGGTTCTGTATGCAGTTTGCTAGCAAACACACTCAGTTCAGGAGATAATGTGTTAATCACTATTTTTGTTAATAGCCTTGGCTTTGCAGTAAATGTGAAATATGTAACACAAAATGAATCCTACCTGAACGTCTTGGTCTGAGCTGACTGTCTTCACCATCGGTAGAAAGATGCACGAATGTAGGCGTTGTTTCTTAAACTAGATCCAGTAAATTACTGTGAAAAAGCCAGTTTTCTCTCTATTGATTTAATAAGAATCCTAATGAGTAATTCAAATGTCCACAGGTCAGGTAAGACAAATCCCATCTTCTGTGTCTGGAAATGAACAGTTCCAGACAAAATACAGCCCTCCTGTCAGGAGGTGGACTCCTCTAGAACCTGTGCCCCACAATGTTCCCTTCTCCCTCTTAATCCATTCAGAATGATAAAGCAAGTCCCTTTGATCTTTCACAGAAGTGGTCAGCACATACAGCTTAGTAGTTACTTCGTTTCATGCCTGGAATCATGGAGCCATTTCTCCACTGGATCCAGCCATGCCTGGGTGTGGGATATGTTGAAACATCCTACTTCATGGGGTCTTGACATAAATGGGATAATATTCAGCCTGGCTTCATAATGTGGAAAGCATTTGGCAGCATTCCTAAATTCTTTCTGTTTAAACATGAGGAAGCAGATCACTTCTGCATACCAGCATTGATTTATAGAAACTGAAGGCCGTGAGGAGTCCTTCCATTTAAATTAAGCAGGCAATACAAGAGCTCCTGCCTTCCCAGTTACAAGTTAGAGCCCAGTCACCCCCACACAGTGAAGGAAGCCACCAACCTGTGAATAGAGTGGTTAAACACTGTTTAAAACATCTACTACTTCTTTCATGAAGTCCTTCACAAGGGCTACTGAAGGTACGCTCCTCTATTTCTCTGTGGTGTTTTAAATGATTGCGGGTAACTTCACAAAGCCTTAGAGTTTATTTTAATGCCTTCCATTTTTTCTTCCAAATCAAAGAACACAACCTTACTGTGTCTTGACACAGCATATGCATATTCACAATGGGAGAGAATCTCCACAGCAGAAGAAAAAATGGCACAGACACCACTCTTCCCCCATGATGTGAAAACCTGAACCTAATTTATTTTAGGCCCATGGCATCCTGCTTCCCCTCCGCGCTACAGTACTGTTACATTGTGAGCTTTACTGTATCAGCAGTAACACTAAGTTCCTGGAGAAGTAGATTTAAAACTTCTGGGAGAGCTCTTCCAGCACCTCCATTAGCTTCTCCTCATCCTCAGGTGGACTGTGGGTGCTTGCCAGGGGTAAGTGCGTAGGGACTGGTTGCCTGTCTGGAAGACCAAAACAAAACAACAACAAAAAATCCTTATGGTGACATTTAACTACCTCTTCTGGAGATTTTTCTGCTAGGCCTTATAGTGCCAAAACATACCTGATGGTCTGCAAGCCATGAAATGTACCTTCTAGGTATCTGTAAACAATTTTAGTTAAGTATATCTTCTAAACCAGAAATGAAACTAATTTCATTTGTCTCCTGGAACTAAAATGATTGTCCTTTAGACAAACACAACTTAGACTGGGGAGCAAGACCTCATTTGCAGCTAAGGACAGTATAGATGAAGGAAGGACTGGTTGCGGTGTTACACATGCTCTATCACTAGTCCAACTCCTGTAGACAAAGGCCAAGAAGTTGAGATTGCTGTTGCAGGCAGAGGATGCTTTGGCAGCAAGTTTTTCCTTGCCTCCTAGGTAAAGTTTCTGGTGCTACACAAATTCTCCAGCTGGGATTTTGTAGTCTGGATTATTTTCAATCTTAAAATACTTACTTTCATCCTTAAAAATAACAGCTAAATTCTAAATACTAAAGAACTTCAGCTAATTGCTCAATTGCCTTAAGTAACAGGTATCCAATAGAAAGACGTGTGACCAAATTTGCTCAGTTTGATGCTTTGCTTGGTTCTCCAAATCTCATACTCCTCAGTCTGTGTAAATATAGCTGTATCACCATCCATTCAAAGGGATTTTTCTCTGAAAAACCTGGTATCTAGAGCCCGGGAACATTATAACAGTGCTCTTAGGTGTCTATGAAACAATGGTCAGAGTACCCGTGCAGCACTGTTAGTCTATTAAATAAGCCCAACTTCTGCAGTAGCCAGCTGAGACTAAAAGAACAAGTGGTTGCAACATTGGGCAGCAGATTTCTCTGAAAACATATCAGGCTTCCCAGGGGAGCAAAGCTGTTTGCTCTCTTAAGAGTAAATGTTGTAACTGGCTGCACAAGCCATGAAACCTCTGCTCATGGAAAACTGAGGAGAGGGAAACACTCAGAGGAATGTTCCCTTCTCCATCACACAGAATATAAACTGCTTCCTACCTGCTTCCAGTAGCTCTTGCTAGTTTGGGAGCTATGTGTGGAAGCCAAGTTCAGAATCACAGAGAAGATGCTTCTAGTCTTTGGAAAGGAGAACTCTGTCAAACATTTTTTATTTATTTTGGCAGATGCAGAGAATTCTGGTTGTACGAGTCATGTTCTCACTTCCCTTTTTTTTTTCCTCAGGAAAAAAAAATTGCTGGCTTTGGTTTGCACTTAAAGGGAACAGAATAAAAGAATGGAGGAAATGGAGGGAAGGTTTGACTGATTCAGGAAATGGCCGTCAAGGACCAGAAGAGCAGACTGTGGTAAAGTGCTCCTGCTCACAAAGTCCTTTACTGAGCCTGAAGGCAGCCCATAGTAAGCTGTGGCTTCCAAAGAGCAGTAGGAGAGAGAAATAACTGACTTCATCACTCTTTGAGAAGCACAGGACATAGGCACAGGACTTCTCTTGCAGCCTCAAGAGCAGTCATGACAAGGCCAAAGCTCTCAAGAGTCAATAGCTATAGCTGAAGAGCCAAGGCACGTTCCCTGTTTACTGAAGCTGGGGGTAGACAAAGACCAAAAGCAAGAGCCTGGTGGAATTATGACCTAGAGAGAGAGCAACTGAGCAGGAGCATTAGGACCAGAAGAAGGTGATAGGAGTTTGAAAAAGGCAAAGCCTGGTTCTACAAAGAAGACTGACCAGCTGGGATGTGGGTTTTCTGCATGCACCACATGATGACATGAAAGAGGTCTGGTTAAATATCTGTCAAACAACACTGTGACTACCTGGGAGGGGACAGATGGGACAAAGTCAAACCAACTCTGGAACCAGGGTCTGAGCTTCCTGCATGCTCTGCCTAGAAATTCAGTGAATCAGGATTTGAGTGCCACATCCAACAAAAGTACTGGGCTTCTGTAAGCAATTAACCTGCGCTTTCTTTTCTCCTTCTGGACTGACCTGCATGACCATTAAGACATCTATGCCTACAGCTGCTTCTACTAAGATGTCTGTCATCTGCCTGGGAGAAAAGAAAGGCTCTGCCCTATTTTTTCCATTCCCTAAGCTTAGAGTGCCAGAAACGCCACTGTGCTCAAGTCCCTGCCCAGGACTGGAGAAAGGGGGAATTGGCAGTTTTAACTAGCATGAAACAGTAGGAAGAAGAGCAAAGCCAACCCCCAGTGCTCTGTGAGAAGGATGCTAGTTTCCCAGCATCATAAAAGATGCTGTTTGACTGCTGTGATTCACTTTACCTTGGCACAGACCTGTGTACAGCCATTTTCATTTAAAAAATCCCAACCCTCCCTAAAGAAATGCTTTAAGTCTCCATCAGCTACTTTAGAGGACAAACCCAGGAACATAACACAGCTGTTCTCTGGCTGCACAATGCTCACTTAAACCTTTAGTCTTGGACCGATTTGAAGAAATGCTTTATCCTTTGAACAATGGTTGCCTGGTTGACCTTTCATCACCTTCCAAGCCAGATGGGGATCCTACAGTTCAGGCAGCTTAGGGATCTCCACTGCTTCGCAATGTAAAACAATGCCAACTTACCTTGGAAGAATAAGCCACTCAGTAACTTTGTTGCTTCAGATACTGCCAACCATACAACAGTATCAGCTCCCTGGGCCTCTGTGCGCAGGGTATTTTTCATCTTCTGGTAGAAATCTGGCATTGATGATCTCACAGCTAGAAGAAATAACACCAGAATGGTGGTATGCCATGCAAGACACTTGATTTTTTATTTTTTTTTTAAAGCAGCTTAAAATTGAAATTGTGAACGTAGGAGAAAGAGAAGGCATCTCAGGAGTTTATGAAAGAAAAAAAGTATTTCCCCATAGCTAGGACTACAATGACTTGTGGTGGAATAGGGCTAAACTGCCAAATGATCCACCAGTTGTTTGGGTCAAATTACAGGGATAAAACTAGTAGGAGCTGAGAATAAGATCAGTGAGAGGTTTCTGAGCCTAGTCCATTCTAAACTGCAAAGATGTAAGACAAGGGAGAAACAGAAATACCAAAAACCCAAGTATTCTAACAGGATTTTTAGCTCTTATTTCCTCAACAGTTTTAGGAAACCAGTTGCAGCATTGTATTTAAAACCTGTATGGTGAACAGTACCTAAACCAACTACATAATTCATGTTTAAACTCTGGTTTCTTTTTATTTTGTCCAACAGGTGATGATTGAAAGCCCATCCCCTGAGCTGTTTATTTTTGGAGGTTGGAGAGTCCTTGAACTTTAAGGTGGAATACCTTTATGGTTCATTAGGTTTGAAATTCACAGAGGATCTGATCTGCAAAAATAAATATATTTCAAAGAAAAATAAATACTAGGATATTTAGTTGGAAAGGGCAGTCTTCAAGTATAAAGTAGCCAGGGAAAACGTTTCTGCTGTCAGAAGCAAATCTGGGGAACTGCATCCCTAGAAAAGACCTAGAGATCAGATTGCTGGTCTGCATCCAAAGTTTGGGTGTTAGGGGCTGGTAACATATTGCAGAATGCACCCCGCATACTGGATAACTGATGCCAGCCTTCCTGCTGAGACACAGTCACTGAAGAACAGCTGCAGCTCAGACAAAGGACTGTCTGGCCAAACACTGCTTCTTGATGGCAGTAAATGTTCAGAGGAAAAGGAGAGGAACAGGGCTTGCACAGTGGTGCATACTCCATTTTCCTGTATGCCCTTGCAAATTCCCAATGTCTGCACGTTGGTACTTACAAAAGCAGAAGTTCTGTGTGTTTAACAGTCCCACTACAAATGTAACTTAGAGGTTAGCTTAAAGCACTATGGCTCTGCTGTGCATTTGTGCGGGGCTGGAACCATTCGTTATCCATTATTATTCTCTGGATATAGACAGATAGCAGACACTACAGAACAGAGCTACCAAGGGGGTACAAAACTACTTCAGACACCAGTGTGGAGCCAAGACATCACTGCACCTGTTGGAGAAATCTACCAGAAAATTTCTTTTCTCTTTGCTTTTAGACTAATCCAGAAACGAAAAAAAAATATAGTGTCAAGCAGATGTTACCTGGAGTGTCTGCCCAGCCAGGATGCATAACAGAGAAATGGATGTTTCTGCAAGCTTTTGCCCATTGTTCTGTCAAGACAACTTGCTATCTCTAGAACAGAGCAAAAAGAGCCAGACTAGTATCAAGTTCAATAGCCTGCCCACCAAGTTAGTTCCCAAGGAGATAAGCTACACCCAATGTGCTGTAAATACCAGGATGTTTATATATAGCAGAAAATATACCCTTGCTCATCCTGATTGAATTTATTGGATAATTTTTTCAGAGACCACCATGGTCATTGCAATCCATATCCTGGCCACAAGCTTACTTTTAAAGTGGTTACACTGCTTTTACTGACCACATCTACTTGCTGCAGAGTGTCGGTAAGAACTAAGAAGCAGAAAGGGTTTGTCAGCACAAGACAGTTTTCCCCCTTGAGACTTATATCAAATCAAATTCAAGTCTAGCCATGTTCTCTGTGCAAGATGGTATGCACTCACAGGTGCATGCCATCATACTCCTGAATATTATTGCTGGTGCATCTCTGCACGAATTGGATGCAATGGGAAAGCAACAGTGAATGTCAGGCTTTTTGCAAAGCAGATGGTATAAGCTGCCTAGCAAACAAGTGCTGGGCTTTGTTTTCAAAACCATGGACCGTACCTTGTTTTGTGCATACACCATAGTTCCATCAAATGTCCCGTTTTCTGACTGCAAGTCAGATAAGTTTAATTTTTGAACTAGCATGCCCCCAGAAGAGACAGTTATCTGTAATCAAATGAATGAAAAGCAAATGAATGAAAAGCAAAACCAGGAACTCCCCACAATTTTGCTCATGCATGTAATGTTATCTTCAGGCCATATTTGGAAGTCCCTAGGGAGCAGGATTCTTCTGCACACTCTTAGCACTATGCTTGCGCTCGTGTGTGGAACATACCTGGAAATGAGGTGGAAGAAAAAATATTTTTTAGAAAGTGATTTTCATTCAAAGTGGTGTTGACTCCTCCAGGGAACTTCGTGCTCCTTCCTTTTGAAAAGTAATCAGGAGAAAGAAAATAGCAGGATAGCACTATTTGTAGTTTATATGTTTATCATTTATCAAATTGTTAAAATTATTATATATTTTTATTAACAAATTATATAATTAGGAAACAAAAGATTGTACAAAACTTCGAAAATTTCATTTAAAAAAGAAGTATCCACTGTCCTACTTTATGCCAAGACCTGTGAGGTTCTTTTAAGCCTATACTCCTATTATAGAAATTTTGCACTACGCTGCAGGAGATGCCTTGCCCCAGGGAAAGTAAAAGGGGAAGTTTCCAAAGGAAGTGTTTTGTACTCTGATTTGCAATGAGGGGTGGAGGGTTGTGGGCAGGAGTTTTACCTTGGAGAAGGAGGGTGTTAGCAAAATCACAGAGGTTTCTCAAGATGCTTACAGCATTATAACTAATCCTGTATTGCTAGCACAGTCAAAGAAATGCTGTCACAAACCAGAAAGTAAGAACAGTAAAACACCACTTTTCAACAGCATAGCAGACTCACCACTCTGGCATCAGCTTCTTTTTCCAGGAGGGGCAGCAGGGCAGTTGTCAGAATGTATGTTCCTAAAAGACAGAGAAGCACCAACATCAACTTTTCTTTTTAAAAAAGCTTTCTTCTCTCGCCACCCTTCCCATCACAACCCAAAACCCAAAGTCTATTTCTGAAAATAGATCTGAATTTAATGAAGATACCTTTCTTTCCCCCGCCCCGCTGTTTTACCTGCAATATGCCAACTCAACCTGTAGTGGCCCCCGTTGCTGCATACTTACCAAAAGGCACATCAGTTATTTTATAGACTTTTATGTTTATTGTACCCATAAAGCAAACTGCTCGCTACATTCAGCCGTGACTCTGAAGACAAAATAGCTCAGATAAGAATTTCCTTGGTGGGGGGGTGGGGGGTGATGCCAATGAAGAAACAGGGAATGCATTTCCCCTCCACGTGTGGTAAATATACATGTATCTATGCTGGGTCACAAACAAGAGAAGAAAACTGCGCTTCACGCTTGTGTTTCTTAGAGCCTTGCATATGCACTTGAGGCTTGCCCATTTTTGCCTTCACACTGTGAAATCACTTAGAGTATGCTGACACTTTTGATTTGTGTTGCACACAAAAACTGTCTCTTAAATCCCCAGCATGACTATTACAGAAGATAAGGAATCCTTAGGGGGAAAAATATTAATGTTGCATGCCCAAGGCTGAGCTAAGATTATTTGCAGAAACTTAACTGTGTCCTTCCTCACTTTGATCGTGTTCATTTAGCGTAGATTCGCACACACCACAAATATATTCCATTACAGCTGTTACCATGACCAGCAAAGTTTGTTATTCAAAACATTGTTCAACGCTAATATATTTGATTCAGACACACCTCATGATGTTTCACCCGCCCAAGTGCAACAACAGCGATTTTGGTTTGGTTTTGTCTCTTCAGAAATACGTTTAATTTTTTTTTCCCTTTAAACCATATTTTAAAAATTGCTTCATTCAAAGTGAATCTAGCCCCATTTAGTCTAGTGTTTCTGCATCAAGTGTAATACTTCTCTCTTATCTCTTCACAAATGGCTCTAGTTCAGCAGTTCTATGTCAGTGATAAACTTTTTCCATGAGCTACTGAGGCCATGTTTTTCACTAGACATGAGGACTTCAGCATGTGTCTTTATAACCTCACTTCCACAGAGGCAACGAGATCACCCAGTTAAAATACAGCATGTTTATAAACATGCTACCAAAATGAAACGTGTTACATGCTTGGTGAACAAACCATTCAGTTCCCCCATCAGCCACAGCAGTCTTCATTTTCTCTATATAATCAGAGGAACATCCATATGCACACAATATATGTAAAACCCTGGCAAATCAAACAAAGCAAATGCACAGCAGATGAATAAACACAGCCTGTCTTCAGTAGAAAATGCAAGCAAAGGCAGTTGCCAGTGAATAATAATCTCCCCTGGTAGAGGCGGGGAGACTGAACGATGACATCATTAGGACAAGAACTACTGCTGATTGTCATGGGAGACTGCTGCGATGCAATAAAAAAATAAAAAATATCACTTCAGTACAAGCTGAGAGCCTGGATTAAATTTTGATTTGTCATTGACCCTTCAAATGCAAAGTAACATCATGTTTTGGTTAAATAAGCTGCATCTCTTAAAGGCAGAGCTGCGATGCACCAGCTATGGCGATGCTTCATTTTACTGTCCTGCAGATTAATTTACGCTTTTAAAGGGCTTCATGTTGGTTTGTTAGTTCTAAAGGGATGCAAAGATGAATGCATTAACATTGCCTCACTAACAACTGACTTTTGTTTTGTTTTCCAGCTGGATGAGAGAAATGCTCAGTGCCAAAAATCCTGCTTATAGCAACTACAGCTTGTCAGAAGTTTATGTGCTTATTTAAAACCACAGACTAACTGCAAAGCCAGCATCTCCCCTCTTTCTCAAGTTCATTAAGAATTCAGTAAATCCCCCAGAGCCAGAGCACTCCATCTTTTTGCCCCACAAAACCACTTGCAAATTTGCTTTGAGACAGAGCACAAAAAGACCAGTTTTGATCTCAGCTTCCTATGCTAAGCACTAGTATCTCAAAACACATCAGGCATTAAAACTGAAGCATTTAATTTCTCCAGCTACTAAATACTTCACCAACTATTGTCCCCATTTGAAGTGTTCAAACACAAACTCCTTAGTACTTTAACAAATATACTTAGATATTATATGTCCTTGTTTGCATGAGCTGGTCTGTCAGGCAGAACAGCCTGGACAAGAAATTTAGTCTAATAATAGTAGAATAAGTATACCTTATTAATAAGGTATATTTCTGGTTGAAATACATCATCATCAATTGAAAACTCCACATTTTTATTCATGCAAAAGCTGGCACACAGTTTGCTAGTTACATTTAAACAAACAGGAAGAATGCTAAGTGCAGCAGTGTAGAGGCCTGGCACAGCCACGTACCTCATGGCATGTATTTTGCCAAGCACAGCTGTATTGCAGCACGCACTTATATAGAAATTAATTTCTAAGTAAAAGAAGAAGCTGCAGATTAATGTGTTGCCTGCCACAGTCCTTATAAAAACATGAATTGCATTACCAGTAAAAAAAAGCAAAAAAGGAAAATTTTAGTATTTTTAGTTAAAAAAAAAAAAAAGCAAGGAAAACCAAGGCTGATATGGTAGAAGAAACTATATTTCCCTCTTCCCTGACTCAAGGAAACCAAGACAACATCCAAATTGTATATCCTTTTCCTAATAACTGATAATTAATATCAGTGTACTGGACATCTGCCTTTCCAAAATCAAGACTTCAGCATTCTAGTATGCTTCCTTGACACAAAAATAATTTTTGCCTGTTAAAGGAGAGACTTCCTCCCACAGAGCTTAGTTAAAAATGGTAAAGCATATAAAATGTGATTAATTCTTATTTATCACTGTGTTTAAACCATACAGGGTTTTTTGAGTTTTGCTTTGGTTTTGGTTTTCTAAATTGTTTAAAAAGACCAAAAGTGAACACAAAGGTGCATGGAGGAAAAGTTGATGATCAACAGTGATGTGCCTTGCAATGAAAGCATTAAGCATTGAGTATCTTGATGATCATGCCCCTCCTCTGAAAGGACCTTCAGGATTCTACCAGAAACAAAGACCTTTTTTCCCCACAAAACAAGAACTGCCACTACTCCAGGGGGATTCTGCAAAAAGTGTGTCCTTGCCTCAAGCAGATACTCTGTAAACAGAGATGCTCAGCCTTGAGGCCACCACGTTTCCTAGTGCCTGTTCCTCAGCAGCTGTATCCACGACGGAGGAGGAACTGAGAGCCCTCTAGGGACACACAGCAACTGGGAGCAGGATGTTTCTGTCTGAACAGTTCTCCTGGACTATGGCCCATTTCTTGCACAGGTCTGAGTGCCTGTGGAAAACAGCAGGCTACTTTGAATTACTTGCAGGAGCAGGCTGGAAACTAGGACCATGCGTGGCAATCAGTTAGCTGAGGGGAATGTGCTCGAGCTTGTCTAGACAACAATTAACATGATGAGGCGTGTTTGCAGAGCACAGGGGAGTGGGAGACGGATGGCGCCAAGGAAAGGTAACACCTTGCTGTTAATTGCTGGTAGTTAACCACCAATCAGGGATTGCCTAGTATGCAATGCTTAGCTTCAAGAACCAATCTGTTTAAAACGTGCAGCTTCTGAAAGTGTATATAAACTCGTGCTTCTGTACTCACATGACGGAAACTCAAGCCGCAGCCATTCTCTCACACGCACCTCAGATCAGATGAGCTACGAGCCTGCAGGGAGCTATGAGTACACCTAGAAGGCAGTGCTGGACATACAGCTGTACTACCTGCGTCTATGACTGTGACAGGGGCCAGACTCTTATATATCACTTTTTTCTGCCATCAGAATGTATATTCTCTACACGGCCTGAAATTTTGACTCCCACTGGTGAAATGGTGGGAGGAAAAAAAATAAATTTGCAGTGAAACAGTTTACAACACTTCCCCTTGAAAAGGAGTATTTGCTGTGCCACAAAGGAGACCAGCAAGATGAATTTGGGAGCTTGCTCAGAAGGCTTGGTCACTACCCCCCAGTGAAACCACTTTAAAGCCCTCCTCACTAGCTTAGCACACCTGTTGGCAAAGATACTCTTGCTCCACTTTGTCATTCCTGCTCAGCAATGCTCATTTCTCAGAGAAGGTCAAAGAGGTCATAAAGGCCAAAACCAAAGTGACACCAGCTGCACCTTCAGGGTGTCTGTGCTCCTGCACAAGCCCTTTGCTTTCACTGGAAGGATTTAGGAGAGCATTACTTGGGCCCCCATGCCCTTTATCCTCTATAAGGCACTCTTGATTAACTCAGGGTCACCCCTCACAATGTCATGGGTGCCCATGTGGTTGGGCAACAAGATACTGGCCAGAGGTCCAAATGAGCCTCATGACGTGCGGAATTAGACTCTATAACTCGAAAGTTATAAAGATGGTATGTTTATTGCGCGCAGATGCACGGGGGATCGCTCCTCCACAAGCGTGCATGCCCGAAGTGACAAACCATCCCACATTTATACAATGAAACAAATGAATATTCAATTAGCGCCTATACATATTCGTTACCTAAACCCCGCTTCCTATGTTCTCTCATCTTCTCTCATTCTCTTTTAAATAGCCCCTTTGTTAGAGAAAGAAGGGCAGGCGTCTCCCGTCTCCCCTTTGTTAGAGGAAGAGGGAAGAGGGGCAGGCGTCTCCTCAAAACTGTAGTTGTCTCCTCAAGGCTGTGTGCCTATGTGACCAGACACCGCACCCATGACTAGTCACCATACCCACATTCCTTGAGCAGACATATACAATCACAATCGATGTCCATTGTCCCCATTTCACACTATTTCTCC
The DNA here is from genome assembly GCF_017639655.2 of Falco naumanni. NCBI lineage: Eukaryota > Metazoa > Chordata > Aves > Falconiformes > Falconidae > Falco > Falco naumanni. The sequence continues at coordinate 22,700,903 of NC_054079.1, forward strand.
ATATCAATCCCCCCTTTTCTATCAAACTAAGTAAATTCTTTTACTTAAGCAGTCTTCCCGAATGATATAAAGCATCATACATAAGTGTTACCCTTTTAAACATTCTCCAAACCCACAAATATAACATAATGGTTAGTATTAAGGAAATTCCTAAACTCATCAATAAGATCACAATGGGGTGTACCATAGTGTTAAGAATTCCTGTTGCAGAAGGTGACCAGCCAAAGAGAGTATCCCACCAATTATGGTTTCCATCCTGTTCTACCTTTTTTTAAAACTTTCTTGTTCCCCTCTACATCATGATGGATCATAAGAAGAGTTTCATGTCCCTTTTCTTTGGTTTCTTCCAGTATACGTTGTAAATCTGCATGTTTTAATAGTTCTTTTATACTACTTATATTTAGTCCTATGGGGGTAGGAATTATCATCTGTGATAGGGTAAAGTTGGATTTTAAGAATTGATGAGACACTACTGGGGCTATGTGACTAAAATCGCATCCTGTGACAGTAGTGAAATTACAAATACAATAATTTGAATATTGTGCAGTCTCCTTTACCTCCCCATCTACGGTTATTGTGTTACACTTAGTTCTCAAACACGCACATCCCTTCCCTGCATATATAATTACTGTTTTCAAGTTTGCATTTGGTCGGGCCTCGAAATGACATATTTTCTGATCTGTATCTAAACAAGTATCCTGAGCCATTATAGTATTGCTTTCACAGAGGAAGCCCTGCTGTTCTCGCATAATACAAGATTCTAAATCTACTCTTTGCCACTTGTCGCCTATCTTTCTGGCCCATGTTCTATGTTCAAAAGGATATTTTCCTAGGCATATTATAAAGATGGGCTCGGTTAAGGTAAAATTGTGCCAACATTCCCGTGAATTAAAGCACATGGTTGTATTTAGAAGGGTAAATTCCTTATCTACCTTTCTGACATTAATCAGGGTGTCTCCTGAAATCTTGGTGTTATCTTTTTCATTATACGTTTGACACCCTACTTTTATCCTATCTCCTAATTTTCCCCATAATCGGTCGACTTTGTGTACATCCTCCCGATCCCATTGATTCCTTTGGTACACCTCATTTTCAGAAAAAAAAAACACCATAGCTAGTTTCGTCTTTGAGTCCACCTTTCCCATTATTCCAGTGTGTTTTTTCTGGGCATGATTCCAAGGCCAGTTATCAGGCTCTTGGTTGTAGGCAAGAGAGAGGGTACAAAAAAACACAAATGGTTTAAACCCACTATTGATCATTTTAAGAATCTAAACGTTCCTCATATATACATATAAAATCTGTTTTGATCAAAAATATCTTTGTTTGAGTTGGGGCTTACCGATAACAAATTGGGCAAGACTGGCCACTGGCTCAGTCCCAGACTCTATTGTTCTATATTGTTTGTTGTGGTGCCCTTCCCATATGGTGGATCCACAACCGCTCAGGTTCACTTACTTGCCACCCACATTGTTCCCATTTGTCCGAGTAAATTTAAGTTTCAGTTCTTTTTTATCTGGGGTTACTTTCCATGAAGTTGCAGGGGCTTTCTTGATCCGGGTATGGTGAATCCAAGAATTCTGTCCCTCAACCTTGATTGCAGTGTAGGTGGTGAGTAGGACTTGAAAAGGTCCGGTCCACTGTGAAAACACTTAACATATACATAGTCCCCTGGTCGTATATCGTAAACAGGTCCATCCAGACCCCTACTGCGTGTTCCCATCACATGCTTCTCAATTCTTATTAATTTTTTGTTTAGTGCCACCATATAGGAAGTCATTGTTTCTTCACCAATCTGTGAAGACGTCCCCTTTTGTACCCCATAGGGTCGTCCATATAAAATTTCAAATGGGCTAAGCCCCTCTTTTGCTCTTGGTCTAGTTCGAATTCGTGTAAGAGCTAATGGCAAAGATTGGGGCCAAGTTAGATTTGTTTCTTGACCTAACTTGACAATCTGTTGTTTGATTAGATGATTCATCTTTTCCACCTGGCCACTTGATTGTGGTCGGTATGGGGTATGTAATTGCCAATCTATTCCTAGATGGTGGCTGATCTGTTGCACTATTCTGGACACAAAATGTGGTCCTCTATTCGAGGACATTACCGCTGGGACTCCAAACCCAGGTATTATCTCTTGGAGCAGTATTTTGGTCACTTCCCGGGCTTTAGCAGTTCTGCACAGGAAGGCTTCTGGCCAACCTGAAAAGGTATCTGTTAGTACCAATAAATATCGATACCCCCCTTTTTTAGGAAGTTCCGAGAAATCAATCTGCCAATGTTGCCCTGGAACATTTCCTTTCCCAATTTTTCCCAACTTTGGCCCCTTGGTAATCTTAGGATTAGTCTGGAGACAAAGATCACATTGTTGGGTTACTTGTCTAATAGTAGTATACAAATTTCGTGCTATTATGTTTTTAGTGAGATCCTTATATAGAGCTTCTGCCCCCCAGTGCCTTTTTCTATGTTCTTCCCGAACTACTGACCATACCATGTAGGAAGGAATCACTATTCTCCCATGTGAGATTACAGCCCACCCTTCCTCATTATATGATCCCTCTAGGTCAGAAATCAGTTTGCGATCTTCTTTAGTATAGTCTGGTTTACCTTCTAGAGATATTTGTCCATCGGGTATTAGCGCACCCTCTACCTTGATTGCTTTTCTGGCTGCCTGTTTTGCTTCCCTGTCCGCCAGTTCATTTCCTCTTTCTAATTCTGTGCTCACTTTCTGGTGTGCCTTGATGTGCATAATTGCCACCCTTTCAGGAAGCTGGACCGCATTTAGGAGTTTCAAAATTTCTTCCGCATGTTTGATGATTTTTCCTTGGGAGTTTAACAGTCCCCTTTCTTTCCATATTGCTCCATGAGCATGTACCACTCCAAAGGCATATTTAGAATCAGTCCAAATCTTTATAGGTTTTCCCTGAGCTCTCTCCAGAGCTCGAGTAAGGGTTATGATTTCAGCCTTCTGTGCCGAAGTGTCAGCTGGTAGCGGTCCCGATTCTATCACTTCTTCAGAGGTTGTAACAGCATATCCGGAATGTCGCTTTCCATTCAGCATATAGCTGCTCCCATCCTTGAGATCTGTCCTACTAGAATAAGTGGCTTCGATTGTTTCTAGACAGTCATGATCGACTGATTCGCCAACATTCCCATTAAGAAATGAGGCCGGATTGACGATGTTTGTAGTCACGATCTCAACATCATCTTGTTCCACCATTATGGCCTGGTATTTTAGGAATCTCTGTGGGGAGAGCCAATGCCCCCCTTTTGTTTCAAGGACTGCAGACACTGTGTGGGATACTAAGACAGTCATTTTCTGGCCCAAGGTAAACTTCCGGGCCTCCTGGATGTTTAGGATGACAGCTGCTACTGCTCTCAGGCAACCAGGCCACCCTTTTGCAGTGGCATCCAGCTGTTTAGAGAAGTATGCCACTGCCCGTCTGTATGGTCCCAAATCTTGTGCCAGTATTCCTAATGCCATTCCCTGTTTCTCATGGGAAAATAGGAAAAATGGCTTACTCACATCAGGAAGTTCTAGTGCTGGTGCCGACATCAAGGCTTTCTTCAGTTCATGGAAAGCTCTGTCTGATTCAGCATCCCACTGAAGATCCTTCTGATTAGCTGCTATCAGGGAATATAATGGTTTAACAAGCAAGCCATAATTACATATCCAAAGCCTGCACCATCCTGTCATTCCCAGAAATGTCTGCAGTTCCTTTACAGTTCGTGGTCGGGGGGCTTGGCATATGGCTTCTTTTCGGGCCTTCCCTAGGACCCGTTGTCCGGCACTGATCTCGTACCCTAGGTATGTGACTTGTTGTAACACCACCTGTGCCTTCTTCTTAGAAACCCGATATCCTTGTAGTCCCAGAAAGTTCAGCAGGCTCACAGTCCAAATAATACAAGATTCTTCAGTTCTGGTTGCAATAAGAAGATCGTCTACATATTGTAACACTTTCCCTTCTCCTGGTGGTGGTTCCCATAACTCCAAATCCTTTGCTAATTGGTTTCCAAAAATTGTGGGGCTATTTTTAAACCCCTGTGGCAACACCGTCCATGTGAGCTGGGTCTTTCGACCGCTTCTGGGATTTTCCCATTCAAAAGCAAAAATTCTTTGGCTGGCTTCATGGAGAGGGAGGCAAAAGAAGGCATCTTTTAAGTCTAAAACTGTGAACCAAGCTAGGTCAGGTGTCAGGGTGGTTAGTAAGGTATAGGGGTTAGCTACTACAGGATACAGATCCTCTGTTATTTTGTTAATGGCCCTTAAATCTTGAACTATCCTATAAGACCCATCAGGTTTTTTAACTGGGAGGATAGGTGTGTTAAATTCTGACTCACATTCTTTTAGTAGTTTTAATTCTATGAATCGCTCTATATTTGGAAGAATTCCTTCCCTATCTTCCCTTTTCAGTGGGTATTGTTTAATTCTTATCGCACTCTGTCCTTCCTTTAATTTTACTATAACAGGTGATGCATTCTTGGCACGTCCCGGTATGTCAATTGCCCATACTCTGGGATATACCTGATCAATAATTCTGGTATCAATTTCCCTTTTTATAGGAGTACTGGCCAAAGATAGGCTCATAACCTGTATGTATTGATGATCATTTACCTCCAGAGTAACTTCCCCCTTTTTAAACGTCTAGATGTTCTAATAAATCTCATCCCAACAAAGATTTTGGTGAATTTGGCATTCTTATTTGTTTTCTTAGTTTGTTACTTTAAAGGTTTCAGGATGTTTTCCTGGTGGCCAGCAGCTCCCACAACTGTAACAATTATTATTTTTTTTTTTACTGAAGTTCAACAAATAAGTTGGTTTTGTATTCACTAAAATTCCACCTCATACCCATTCCCTGCCCTAAAGGGGCCGTTACCGGTCCTGTTGTACTGCAAATGCTGCAGCAATTGGGGTGACATTGTCAGGTCCTTCTGCTCAATTGTCAGGAATAGCAACCCCCTCCTCCCCACCATCAGGAGGATTCGGGCAGGAGATGCTGTTCCTGCTCTGCAGGTTACACAGGCCTGCCCCTGCAGCAGCATTTCTGTTTTAACTCTTTCTTACCCTGAATGCAAATCTGCTACTTGTTGCTTTAAGTCTGTGTTATTACATATCAGCCTTCGCAGGCAAACAGCAAACACCCTGCCGTGCATCCAGCATGACTCAGTCGTACCTTCGAGGGGGTACGGGGGTTTGTACAAACTCACCCCAATACTTTAACACTTTCACAAGGTCTTTGATTCTCCACCCCCCTCAGGTTTTACATACATTAGTACAAGTTTTTATCTTACAATGTGTTTCATTCTGGTTGCTCCACAGAAGGAACCGCAACCTGAGCTTTTAAACACAAAAATTTCAACAAGAACATCCCTCCAGTCCAGGTCCCAAGGTTTTTCCTATCGTTTTCTAGAGCCACAATCAAAGATCAGGTGATGTTAATCCCGCACTCTTTCTAGTGCTAGTACCATAGGATCCCGAGGGGGTACTAATCCACAGTCCTTTTGCCACTCGGGTTTGTCCTGGAGGACGAAGAACATGTCTGTATACGATACTTCGTCCCATTTTCCCTCTCTCCTCAGAAACAACATTAATTGCAGGAGAGTGTTATAATCTAACGTTCCTCCTTCCTGAGGCCATTTCGCATCACTCCCCAATTTATACAATACAAAGGCCACCACTGATTACAATATTTAATCAATTTCCTTCTATTTTCGGTACCACCATGTCCTACAATATCACTCCAATGTTTTAATATACAACCCAAGGGCGATTTTTCACAGGGTTTACTCCTTCCATTTCCCATTTTGCAATTTTAATTACTTTTTCTCCGGCCGCCTTAGCCACCCAAGGTCGGAAACACGGATAGAGCTCCTTACTTGTTTTGCACTCAAACGCGCGTCTCAAGTACTCTTGCACTCACACTCAGTCTGTCATAAATTGAGACCACAATTGATCATAATCCAATTAAAATTTTATTAATTATAGCAAGTAGAATATGAGCAAAGACAGCGCTGGACGGCAGGGGAGTCTGCGCTCCGCCAACTGCCGCCCTGAGCAGTTTAAACAGTCCTTTTTTATACTTTTTACTTTCGTGTTTATGAAGTAGTGGAGGTGTTAACCCCTTACTCATATATCTTTATATGGGGTCTTCTGTCTTGTTTCTGTCTGGCGGTTATCTTCTCTTTTACAAGCAGCATCCTGGATGTAGTGGAGGTGTTAACCCCTTACTCATATATCTTTATATGGGGTCGTCTGTCTTGTTTCTGTCTGGCTGTTATCTTCTCTTTTACAAGCAGCATCCTGGACATCTGGCGGTTATCTTATTTTTTCACAAGAGGCATCCTGGATATCTGGCGCCTAGTCTTTACATTATGCTTAACATAAATCTTAATATCCTAGTCCATAGTTTCTTACATTATGCTTAACATAAATCTTAATAAACAATATCCTAGTCCATAGTTTCTTACAATCCCCCCTTTTTCTTTTTATCCTATTATTGTTTATTAGATGCTACTTTCATTCTCGGCACTGCAAATAAACCTTTTTCCACAATCCCAACATTTATCATAACACTCACAAGGTAATACCTCACAATTACAATAGGCACAATTTTCACGTGGCATAACGCATTCGCAACAATCTTCATCCTCATTAATAGATACACTCTTATATTTTGCCCTAGACCTCATAGTTAAAATAAGTAATTTAGCTATGTCAAATCGTTCTCTAATAAAGTGTAAAATATAGCGTAATATACAAGGCCCAAATATAAGTCCCAGAATCAATATAATAAGCGGTCCTGCTAAAGCAGACAACAAAGTAGTTAGCCAAGGTGAAACATTAAACCAGTTTTCATATCATGACCTGCCCACCTCACGATCTTTCTTACGTTGATCTAACCTTTTCCGGAGTTCAGACATGGTGTCCTGGACTACTCCCGTATGGTCAGCAAAAGAACAACATTCTTCATTGAGAGCTACACATAACCCTCCTTCCTTTAAAAACAATAGATCTAATCCTCTTCTATTTTGCAGCACTACTTCTGATAAAGACTTTACTGAAGTGGCTAAATTTTGGATAGATTGTTCTATTTTTGCTAAATCCTCATCTACAGCCATCTGCAAACTTTGTAATTCCTGACCTTTTACTAGGGAGGCTATGCCTGTACCTGCTCCAACTCCGCCCGCTATCAGCAGTGTAGCTAGGGTTACCACTGTAATTGGCTCTCGTTTTTGTCTGTTCAGGTCTCCTTCAAAGTGGCGTAACACCTCCTCAGAGGTGTGATAGATCAGACGGGGAACAATAATCACCTGTATGCAAAACTGAGATTGGTTAAACACGTTTAGGGATAGGCAAGGCGTTACTCCAGTGTCTGAACAAACCCATTTAGCTCCTGGTGTCGGGATAGCCCATTTGTCATTTTGATTCTTGTGTTTCTCTATATTGGTGTTAGTGACTGTTCGGTTACACAGAGGCTGATACTTTTCGGGTACTGTACCTATACATTTTCCTTGACCTGTTACTAATTGAATAGTAATTCCTTGCGTATGGTTCCTCTGGTCATCCCATGGGCATTCTCGTGGGTTTGAACCATTAGACCATTGAATCCTACCTGGTTTTCCAATTGCCTCAAAATATGGTGGTCTAACATTATAACATAGCCAGCATTCCTCAGTTAACTTTGGTTTGCTTTCATTAAGGGCACGATAAGAGGCTTGCATTAGATTCCATAAGGGGTCTCTGGATTCTGACAACTTTAGATCCCTGGATAAGGAGAATTCAGTCACAGTGTTTGTTGTTTCTGTAAGAGAGTTTGGAGAAGTGGTTGCGACGCTTGCGGGGGCAACCTTTTCTTCAGAGAAAGTGGGTGGATTCAGGACCAGGTTTGGTCCTATTGGCAAAGGATCATGAGGAAGTCTTTCTTTTATTATTTTAAACATACTCCCCTTATCTGGCCCTGTGTCCCAAAACCTAATTCCCCAGATTTTTCCACCTAACCATGAGTCTTCTGTAGGATTCATTATTTTGATACTAATGTTTCTGCAGTATCCTGGTGAATTACAATGTCCATAAACATGTCCATCCTTCCCAATGTTTGGCCGCTTACACCCTTTAGGCTCCCATTCAAATTTCAGATATCTGTCTCCAGGACTTGTCCAATCAGAAGCCCAGGTTTCACAACCCCAATAGCCACAAAAGTATTGACCTGGTTGATTACAATAGCTTTTACCAGGGTTTGATGCAGGACATACATAATATGCTCTACATGGATCTGCCCTATCTTTACGTCCTCCAATAATCATTGCAGTTAATGGTACAGTGAATTTTACTGTCTTTGGAGTTGTAATATTTTGAATTGCATGTGTCTCCTGTAAGTTATATATTTTCCATACCATAGGTTCGTGTGGATTTCCTGCCATTGTGGGTAAGACTAATGTGCTAAAGGTGCACAAGAAAAAGGGTACTGTGAGAGGGGTTTGTTTTTTATTAAATTTTAGGCTCTTACCAGTCCCGGGGGAATTCAGCCAGGGTCGCTTGCGCATTCCAAGTTGTAGGCTTTTTCCTCTGGTAGGTTCTCCTCTGCCTCGCCCGTCGACTGGGTTGCAGCCAGCCACGGGGTTTGCCATCTTCTCGGCAGCAGGAGTCCCTGGTGGGAATATGCCTTTCGCACTTGGTTAAACGGTGAGCATAAGCAGGCCAAGCTTTGGCCTTTACCATATGTTCATTGTACCCTACAGCTTTTACTTCCCGTCTACATTGGACTGTGACAATATCAATTACAAATGGTACTCTTTCCTGAGGGTGATAGCAATAATATTCAGGGTTTATCCCGAATGCAAAATAGAACCACTGTTCAGGAGTCCAATCCGGAAATTTGTTTCCAAATAGTTTTAGGGCCCAATCAGTTAGGTGCCTCTCGCTTTTATGGCAAGAGTTACAAACTCCTCGAGGAGGAGTTTCCCTCTTACAGTGTATTCACCATTTTTCTGACACTTTTTGCACTTAAAACTTGTAAATGGATAACACTCACAGTCAGGTTTCTCACACCTGACCCTCACGTCAGAGGTATAGGTGGCAGAAGTTGAGGTGGCTTTCAAATAACAAAATTCTTTGTTAATGTTACAAACTGAGCAGGCATAAATTTAACATACCCCTTTTCCACACTTAACTATTTTCCACAGATAATATACAATCAAATATATTATTAACGCAAAAATCAATCCTAAAACGCACTATATTCCAAAAGGTAGATCTGCTAAATACTGGGAAAAAAAAACCAAAAAAAAAAACCAGTTTGTATCATTACTTATCGTTTTAACACAAGCTTGGTGTCTCCAGGTGAGCTGACAATCTTCCACTGTGGAGGATTTACTGGTCCCTTAACGCGACTGGCATGTGTCCATCCGCGCTCTGCAGTTCGGATGGCTGTCTCTGTGGTGAGCAGAACAAGGTAAGGTCCCTCCCAATTAGGTTTTAGGGTTTCTTCCTTCCACACTTTAACCAATATCCAATCCCCAGGTTTAACATTGTGAATTTTTAAGTCCAACGGGGGTCGTTGCACAATCAGTCCGCGTTCCCAAAGCTTGTTACGATGTTCTGCTAATTGTAAAACATATTCATTAATCGTACGGTCTCGAATTAAAATATTTGTTTGTGGGCTTTCAATTCTATAGGGCATTCCATACACCATTTCGAATGCTGATATTCCCACATCCGCTCGGGGTCTAGTTCTGAGAATTAATAGTGCCATGGGTAGGCACTTAATCCACGATAATTTGGTTTCTATCATTAATTTAGTTAAAATAGTTTTTATTTCCCCATTCATCCTTTCAACTTTTCCCGAACTTTGTGGATGCCATGGCGTATGGTATTCCCACTTAATACCCAAGCTTTCTGTTAGATCTCTAACAATTTTTGACACAAAGTGTGTTCCTCTGTCTGAGTCGATTACTTCAGGTACTCCATATCGAGGTATAATGTGTTCAAGTAGCACTTTAGTAACTTGGTTAGCTGTTGTCCTGGAGGTAGAAAAAGCCTCAACATAATGTGTTAAATGATCTACCAGTACTAAGAGATATTTGTAACGCCCTACTCTAGGTAATTCAGTAAAATCCACCTGCATGTGTGAAAAGGGTCTGTATGCTGGGGAACGTCCTCCAAGAGGTTTTTGCCTCATGTTGTTTCGGTTTACTTTTTGACAGGTCTCACAGGCTGCTGTAACTGCTTTTGCTACATTATATACACCTATACAGGCAAACAGTTGATTAAAATGATCAACTAACGCCTGGGTTCCCCAGTGTGTTTTACTGTGTATTTTTGAAAATATTTCGAGTGCTATGCCCTTTGGTAAAACTTCTCTCCCATCTGGCAATATGTACTTACCATCCTGTTCCTTAGCTCCCATTTGTTCTAGTTTTTCCTTTTCTGCAGACTCAAACCTCAAATTTTTACTAACAGGTATTTGTTGTATAGTTAAAATCGTACTATAATTGCCTGCCACTCGTTTTGCTTCTGTATCAGCTGCATTATTTCCCCTAACTTGGTAACTTGTACCTCGCTGGTGTCCCTTTATATGTACAACTGCTATTTTATTTGGCATTTTTAATGCCCCCAGAACTCGCCGAATTAATTCTGGGTGTATCAGTTCTTTTCCCTGTGAGTTAACGAATCCTCTTTCCTCCCATATTTTCCCAAAAGTGTGTACTACTCCGTACGCATAGCGTGAGTCTGTATATATAGTTCCATCCTTTCCCTTCAGTGACTCTAATGCTTTCCACAATGCATACAGCTCACAGGCTTGAGCCGACCAGCTGGCACTTAGGGGGCCTGATTCTATTGTCTTAAATTCTCCTTTCTCTGACTTAATGATGGCATATCCAGACAATCGTTTACCTTCCACTATTCGTGATGACCCATCTATAAATAGTACTTCTCCACATTGTAGTTCTTCTTCTTCTAAGTCTGGTCTAATGCGTGTCTGTTGTTCAATTGTTTGAAGACAATTATGTACTAACTCAGTACTTTCCCCTGGGTATAAAAATTCTGCAGGGTTAACCGCTTTGATAGTCCTTAGGGATAGTTTTGGAGATTCTATGAGTATTCCCTCATACTTTAGCAGTCGGCTATCTGTAAGCCATTTTTCTGCTTTTTGTTGAAGCACCCCCCTTATATTATGAGGTGCATATAGGACAACTTCTCCATTAAAGGTAATATGATTCGTTTCTTCAAGTAATAAGGCAGCAGCAACAATAATTTGTAAACAACTCGGCCAACCCCTGCTCACAGGGTCTAACAGCTTTGATAAGTATGCCACCGGTTTCTTTTGTCCTGCCCATTCCTGAGTTAATACTCCGAATGCCGTTCCTTCATGTATGTTAACGAATAAATGGAATGGCCGCTTTAAATCTGGGAGGCTTAAAACCGGTGCTTGACTTAGCTCCCTTTTGAGACTGGCAAACTGCTCTTGATCCTGAGGGGTCCACTTGGGTATTTTGTCTTTAGACAGTTGTTCATATAAGAATTTAACTTTAAAGCTGTAGTTCTCTATCCATTGCCTACAATACCCAAATAGCCCTAATGCCTGCCGAATTTGCCTCTTAGTGACAGGCATAGGTAATTCCAGAATTCCTTTAATGCGCTCTGGATCTAATATCTTCTTGCCGTTAAACAAATAATGCCCCAAATATTTCACTTTTTCCTCCACAAATTGTAACTTTTCTTGTGATACCCGTAGGCCCTTTTGTGCAAGAAAATTTAGGAGTCGAATGCTTTCTTTTCTTACATCCTCCTTATTATTTCCTGCTATAAGCAGATCATCTACATACTGTAACAGCACGTTTCCCGTTTGTACCTGGTATTCTTTTAAGAGCTCTTCCAGGGCCTGTCCAAACAGATTAGGGGACTCAGTGAACCCTTGGGGGAGCACGGTCCACCTTAATTGCTGTCTACGGCCTGTTTCTATGTCTTCCCATTCAAAGGCAAAATAATCACGGCATTCTTCTGCCAGTGGACAGGCCCAAAAGGCATCCTTTAAATCTGCCACACTATACCAGGATTTATGGGGTCCTAGCTTGCTTAGCAGTGTGTATGGATTTGCTACTACAGGGAACCGGGTGATAGTCCTTTTGTTTATTTCCCTTAAATCATGTACGAGCCGATATTTCCCATTTGGTTTCTTTACAGGCAGAATGGGAGTGTTAAAGGGTGACATACAAGGCTCTAAGATTCCGTGTGCTAACAATCGATCAATTTCTGGTTTTAATCCCCTCCGTCCTTCTAGGGATATGGGATATTGCTTTACCCTCACAGGTATGTGGGGTTTGGAAATTTGGATTTTAATCGGTGGGATTTCCAGTCTACTAATTGTGTCCGGAGAGTACCAGACATCAGGGTTAATTTGTTTTTGATCATCCACTGTCAAAGGATAAGCCGATACTGTTAGCTCTTGATTTTTTACTTTAATTTCTAATTGCAATTCAACAATTAAATCTCGTCCTAACAGATTAAATTCTGCTTCAGGGACGAGCAAGAGTTCACCCATTCCAAATTTATTTTCAGTTTCGAATACCACATTTTTGATTTTGCTTACTTTAAAGGGTTCTCCTTTTGCCCCAATTACTTGTACTTTTTCAGGGGAAACTTTACATCCCTTAGGTATTTGCTTAATAGTTGATTTCTCAGCTCCAGTGTCTACTAAAAAGGTGAACTCTTGTTTATGGGGTCCTATTTTTAATTTTATCAAGGGCTCATGATGACTCCGGTCCCCTAAAATATAAAGCCCCTGACTTTCCTATTCCGTTTTCAATATTTCCTCATCCCTGATCCTTTCTCTGCAATTCTTTTTTATATGTCCCTTCTTTCCACAGTAGAAACAACATCTCTGTTCCTTTTTTACTATTACATTCCCTTGTTTTGTTCCAGCGGATCTGTGTTCACCAGTTCGCCCTTTGTGATCCTCTCTGACTGCTGCTACTATCATTTTTATTTGTCGCTTGCTGCTCTCTTCTTCCCGCCTTACGTAAACTTTCTGAGCTTCCCTCAATAATTCATCCAACCCTCTATTCTGCCAGTCTTCTAACTTTTCAATCTTCTTTCTGATATCTTCCCATGATTTTGCCACAAACTGAGTTTTGAGGAGTGCTTGCCCTAAAGGGTCGTCTGGATTTACCCCAGAGTACAGCTGAAGGGCTTTCCTCAGTCGTTCCAGCCACTCAGTGGGGCTCTCATTTTTCTTTTGCATTTCATTAAATGCTTTATTGATATTCTGGCCACGGGGTACTGCTTCTCTAATCCCCTGAATTACTATAGTTCTCAGGTCCTGCATATGAGTTCTATGCGCCGGATCCTGGTTATCCCAATTAGGTTTTTGAAGTGGCCATTTAATATCTGCTTGGGGTCCTTGGGCATGCTGAGCATCCCACAGTCTCATTCCTGCTCGTCTAATCATATCTCTTTCCTCAGTAGTAAATAATTGACCAAGGATAGATTGCATCTCATCCCAAGTATAAAGATTTGGTCCCAAAAATTGATTTAATCTTTCTGCCACTCCGAGTGGGTCCTCAATTAAGTTTCCCATCTCGGTCCTTTTAAAATCTCGTAGGTCAGCCGAATTTAGAGGCACAGAAATATATCCGATCACAGGTTGAGGTCCCCCCATGGGCATTTCCCTTAGGGGGTACATCTGAGTTGCCCCTTTTTGACTTCTAGTTACGCGTCTAGGAAGAGGGGGAGACTCTTGTTCCGATTCTGGTGGGGGAGTGGGCGCTCTGGGGACCTCTGCAGGAGCAGGAGGAGGAATGTAAGGAGGGGGGGTTAGAAGGGTTTCGTCTAACTCTTCCTTCTTTTTCTTTTGTTTAGTTTTTATTTCATTCAGCGGGTAAAGTCTAGCTCCCGGTCTTTCTAGCCACACCTCCGCATATTGACTCTCCTCCGGGTTAAGGGGTTTTTTATTATTAACCCAGAGGTTTAATTGCTGTCTTACCCAATCTTCTTCTGACCCATAGACTGGCCAAAAGACATTTTTAGAAATCTTCTTCCCTCCCCATATCTTAGTACAATATTCTATCATTTTCTGCTTATCTTTCCCTAGGGTTCCAGGGAAATATTTCCAATTGTCTAAGATATATGCCAGAGGGGTATTCTTAGGTACAGTGGGTACCCTTCCCATGGGAGTCGAAGGCTTGCTGCCCTTCGCCCCCATCTTCTGGAATATCCACAAACATACACTCACTCGCTCCCCTTGTTCCTGGCCCAGTCCCTCGCGGGAGATGGGAGACGCAGTACTTAAGAGTCCACACTCGCTTGGTTCAGTATATCGAACCTCTCACTCGTTATATTCCAGGAAACCCAATCCCGCCCGAACGGCAAAACCCGCGAACAAATTCGCAATATACTTACGCGTCCTGCGTCTTCGTCCGGACTCCCGTGCACAGAATTTTTATGGGATTTTACCGGTTTCTCCTTTGCTCATTATTCTAGAATTTAGGTTCGTCGGTAAGGTTGGAGTAAGCTGTTGGTCGTGGGGCCGCGAAATGTCGCGGGGCGCCTCCCCGGAGGACCAAAGCCCACTGTTCCTTATCCGAGTCACGGCACCAGAAATTGTCATAAATTGAGACCACAATTAATCATAATCCAATTAAAATTTTATTAATTATAGCAAGTAGAATATGAGCAAAGACAGCGCTGGACGGCAGGGGAGTCTGCGCTCCGCCAACTGCCGCCCTGAGCAGTTTAAACAGTCCTTTTTTATACTTTTTACTTTCGTGTTTATGAAGTAGTGGAGGTGTTAACCCCTTACTCATATATCTTTATATGGGGTCTTCTGTCTTGTTTCTGTCTGGCGGTTATCTTCTCTTTTACAAGCAGCATCCTGGATGTAGTGGAGGTGTTAACCCCTTACTCATATATCTTTATATGGGGTCGTCTGTCTTGTTTCTGTCTGGCTGTTATCTTCTCTTTTACAAGCAGCATCCTGGACATCTGGCGGTTATCTTATTTTTTCACAAGAGGCATCCTGGATATCTGGCGCCTAGTCTTTACATTATGCTTAACATAAATCTTAATATCCTAGTCCATAGTTTCTTACATTATGCTTAACATAAATCTTAATAAACAATATCCTAGTCCATAGTTTCTTACACAGTCAAAATAATTAAGCTATACACGGAAAATCAAAATGCGCATCTCAATCACACCATTCACACTCTCCGGGCAGCCCTCAGTCACACAAGCAGTATGTTATACGGTACCGTGCACTTATGTACAACTTTTAGGAACACTGACAGTTCACAAAGTATGCATTTCAATGAACAATTGCCAAAGAAACAAACAACAAACAAAAAAACACATTTTTCCTGGTCTTAAGCAGAGTGTTACGTTTTCCGCTATTTGCCACGAATTACCAGAATATTATTATTTTTCAACATACATTTCATAACTCCGAGTTTTGAACATGTAACAAGACAACACATAGAACAAACAAGACACAGAGCGCTATTTCAGTTGTTATATTCCCCAACTCTTAAGACAACCCAATGGAAGTTTTTAGCTTCCCCCTTTTTCTTTTTCTTACGCAAAAGTTTCCCTTTTACTTTTGCTGTGAGGTCCCTCTTGTTCCTGTGAGATTCCGCCTTATTCCGTCCCGCCCCCCGCTTTCCGTCACGAGGCCTCCGGGCTTTTAGGAATGGCAGTAACCTCGGGTTTGCTCGATCTGCCCTCAAGATCGCTAGCGGCCACCCCTTGGTCAGCAAACCCCCTCCCAAGGTACCTTTCCTCCTGGGGACTACGCTGCGCGCCGGACGTCTCCGTGCGTCTCACCAGCCGCCCCGTTACTAAACATACCGTTTTATCCGTGGATCCAGGGGTTTCTCTTCTGCTCCCGGGGGAACAGCTGAGAAGAGGAGGCTCCTCCGAGGAAATCTCCCGGGGCGCGCCTAGGAGCGTCCGCTCCGCAGCTTGTCCCTCGGCCGAGCAGAAATCCTCCTGCCTGGCTCGCCAAACTGACGTGCGGAATTAGACTCTATAACTCGAAAGTTATAAAGTAGGTATGTTTATTGCGCGCAGATGCACGGGGGATCGCTCCTCCACAAGCGTGCATGCCCGAAGTAACGAACCATCCCACATTTATACAATGAAACAAATGAATATTCAATTAGCGCCTATACATATTCGTTACCTAAACCCCGCTTCGTATGTTAATTAGCTTATCAGTCTGTTTCCTGGAATGTGGTGGTCTTGCAGGTTTGTAGGTGATTCATGTTCTTGTGACCATCTGATCTTCTTCAGCAAGGAAAGGTGATTCATGTTCTTGTGACCATCCAATCTTCTCCAGCAAGGAGACTTAGCACTCCCTCCCTCTAGATAGCATTTGAATGTCTCTCATCTTCTCTCATTCTCTTTTAAATACCCCCTTTGTTAGAGGAAGAAGGGCAGGCGTCTCCCCGTCTCCCCTTTGTTAGAGGAAGAAGGGCAGGCGTCTCCTCAAAACTGTAGTTGTCTCCTCAAAGCTGTGTGCCTATGTGACCAGACACCGCACCCATGACCAGTCACCATACCCACATTCCTTGAGCAGACATATACAATCACAATCGATGTCCATTGTCCCCATTTCACAGTATTTCTCCATATCACTCAGACGACTCTCCACAACACCATGGATGTGAGTCCCTAGCAAGTGACAAACCTCTCCAGACATTGAGCCAAGACTGCAGATGGGTGCCTCCAACCCCCCCAGGGAGGGAGCCTCCAGCCATTATCATCCACCACTTCCTCCCAGTGCTGACAACAGTTCAGGCTCATCTGTCTCCACACCTCCCCTGACAGAGCTTGTTCTTCCTTATCTGTTACCATGACACTATACCTATAAATGCACATCTGCTGGCAGATAACAAGCCTGCCTTCTGTTGCCAGCAGTCACAAGCTTCCATTCCTCCCCATCTTGGGAGTCTCTATCCACTG
The DNA here is from genome assembly GCF_017639655.2 of Falco naumanni. Taxonomy (NCBI): domain Eukaryota; kingdom Metazoa; phylum Chordata; class Aves; order Falconiformes; family Falconidae; genus Falco; species Falco naumanni. The sequence continues at coordinate 22,717,854 of NC_054079.1, forward strand.
CTTATTCAAGCACAGTTTCTAGCTGTCCCTTCTTCTGTGCAATGTTGGGGTTTGTGCTCTTCTACTCTCTGCAAAGACCTTGTCAATATCCTGTTTCTGTTCCCTATGGTTATGCAGCCTGCTCATCTCCTGCCGTTGCTTCACCCAGAAGCCCAGCATCTCAACAGCAGAACCCAACAGATAAGGCCACCATCATGCTCCACCCCAGGCTCAGGGAGAAGTACCAGTGACTCCCTGCAGCCCAATATCTGCCACATCATTCCTCTGGAGCTCTGTCTGGGCCAGCCTCCCATGTGCCAGGCACAGCTGCTCCAACCAGGGCAGGAGAGCACGCTTCCAGGTGCATCACTGCACCCACTCCAGCTGTCTCAGTGTTGGGTGCCTTCTGCAACCCCTTCCATGCTAACTGCTGCATTAACTGCCAAGTCCTTGTTAGCCACCCCATGTCACAACAGTCTTGCAATGTTTTGACATACTTATGACCAGGAACGTGGATGCAATAGAACAAAAAAAGGAAAAGCTTGACATAGAGCAAATTTATAATTTTCTAAACCACTAAAGCTAGAAATATCGCCTCTCTCCAAAACATCACAAACCTTTTACTGTTTGTTACAAGCAATTCTCTTGCTTTTTGCAGATTTGTGTTCTACCTACCTAGTACAAGCACAGTGGCATTTATCATAGGCATACAAAAGACATGTCGACTCCTACTCTTCTCCTAGATAGCACTTAGTCTCAAAGACATACCACAGACAGTCTTATGAAGTAACCCAGGAAAAGGCAATTTTAAAATAATTATGCAGAGGAAGTGTTCTCATGCAAAACAACAAATAATCATTAAAGGGCCTCCACTCTTTCCAAGTTGTTTCTTTAAATACTCATTATACAAGCAAATAAGATGAGCAAAGAAGCTGAGAAAATTATAAGACATTATTCCCTGCCGATAAGAAACGCATGACTCTTCCTCTCTAACCATTGGATTTCAGCTTCTTAAGTTGAGTTATGTCAGAATTTTCTCATGGTAATGTTAATTTCTGACCAAAAACCTAACATTGCTCTACTGTTTCTAACTGGATAACTCTCTAAAAGCTTTCTACTTTTAAAGCTACTACCACTATGTAGTAGTACAGAAGAACTGAACTTTTTGGGACAGATGTTCAAGATTACAAGTGATTTCAGAGACTGAAAAACACCTAAATCAATAATTGTCTGCTGAAGACTGTCACATTGGCTCAGAAAAAGGATGCACAGGCCTGTTCCCTATGAAAGTCCTTAAGGTAGCAAAGCCATTTTCAAAGTGAGACCTAATCTCTGTGATTAGATCTACTTTAACAGATATGGGGAACTTCCCGGTTCCTAGGTCTAGGTGCACCTGCCTGCCAAATAACAACTCCATTTCAGCACCAAACTCCAGCTGGTGTTGCTGTGGAAGATGGAAAAAATCTTTGGTATATGCTACAACAGGATCTCTGTCCAGATGATCAAGTTAACAGCTCAAGGAAGAGCAAGTTAAGTCTGGATAGAGCTTGTCAAGTTGCAGATATGGTACTTTATTATCTCCCTGGATTGTTTCTGAATGAGTACTTATAAAGAGGGATGTTCTAGTGGACTCCTTATTAAAATGACTCTTCCCAATACAGTCATATGTCCCACAGGGTCTCTTTTCAACTTGTCTAACACTTCACCAAACGCTGCTTTTTGTACAAGTACCCTGTCCCCAGGGTCTCACCCAAGTTCTGCAGTGCTCCCAAACTCTTCCAAGACTAGAGAAACTACAGATTTGCAGCATACCAAGAGTGGGAATGCAGTAATTGTGATGCTTTTAGAGGAAGAACATTATTTGCCTCAAGTTTTGTTTCACCAAATGACAAAAAATAGAACATGAAGGAACCTTCAGAGGTCATCAAACTTACCCTTCTTCCCAGGCTGTCTGACTGCAGTTAGAAAAGACGGTAACACAGATAATCTTACTATAGCCATGGGATTACACAGTTACAGACAGCTGGAAAGTATTATTTTCTATATAAGGACTGATCTAATTCACCTCCATTAAAGAACTGAAGTGTAATGCTGGTTGTGTCACACTAGGGAGCTGAAACCAAAGAGCAGAAATTTAGTCAATATGGTATCTCTAACCATTAAGTCTTCAGAAATTTTGATTCACATTAAAAACTATTACTGGAATCAAACCACTGTGTTCAAGAGCCAAGTCACTATTTAAAATTAAGATAGGTCTCCATCCAAGCGTTGTGGGTTAACCTCAGTAGGCAGCTAAGCCCCATACAACTGCTCGCTCACTTCCCTCCCAGTGAGATGGGGGGAGAGAATTGAAAGGATAAAACTGTCAAAATTTGTGGGTTAAATAAAGACAGGCTAATAAGTGAAGTACAGCTGTGTGTGCAAACAAAGCAAAATAAAAAAGAAAAATCCTTAGTTTTGTTTGCCTGACTTTTCATTGTCAGGCAAGTGTTTAGCAATCCCCAGGAAAGCAGGCCTTCATGACATGCAACAGTGATTTGGAAAGTCAAACAGCGTAATAGCGAATGTCCCCCCCTTCCTCCAGCTTTTATTGCTGAGCATGACATCATATGGTATAGGATATCCCTTTGGGCAGTTGGGGTCAGTTGTCCCAGTATGTCCCTTCCCAACTTTTTGTGCATCCCCAGCTACTCGCTGGTGGGGCAGCATGAGAACCAGAAAAGGTACTGATGCTGTGCAAGCACTGTTCAGCAACTAAAACACAGGTTTTGGTCACAAATCCAAAACATACCACTATAGGAGCTGCCATGAAAAAAATTAACTCTATCCTAGCCAAAACACAAAGATAGAAAGACAATGACTGCACTTCTCCATAAGCACACCCTCCTGAACAATTAGTAAAAGCAAAAGTGACAGCTACAGGGGGATACTGTACAGTGATATATGCAGAAGCAAAAGGAATATGTAACAGAAGGGAAGAGGTAAGGAAGAGAAATTTAAAAAAAAAAAAAAAAAAAAGATGGGAAAGTATGTAAAGCATGGAACTAGGACCACACACAGAACTTCACAGAGCAGCCAACCTTAGCAAATCAAGAGTGTGTTATTCAAACACATAAAACCTTCAACTCCAGTGCTGAGACTCTGAGACTCATAAATGTTGTTGTAAGAGTGTTACAGTGCATTAACTTTTCAAAGCTTCGGCCACATAGTTAGGAATAGTAAGTAGGACATCACAAAACATATCAGCAACAAATATTAAGTAAAACAGCGTGCTGCTGGTGATGTTATTAATCATAGAAAACATCACCTAGTGAAATTAAATCACTTCAAACCAAGTGGGTGATAAGCTACTAGACGTTTCCATGTCCGTATGAAACTACTATTGAAAACACAACAGCAAAATGACAAAACAGACTAAGTATCTCAAGGCCTCTGAGGTCTTTAATATTAATCTTCCTAAGAGTAAACAAAAGACTGAAAAAAACCTCATGTGATTGCCGGTTTCTGTCACTATTTCTCCTTTGGCAACCTCTGCCCGTTCCTTATTTCGGCAAACCGGATGAACCGTGCCACCTGGTGGATTTCGACAAGAAACACATTTTATAATTACTATGTTTGGGGGAAGGCATCAACAAAGAAGGAAGGCCGGGAAGCAATGTGCAATTTGCAGTTCTTGTTTGGGGTTAGTTTCCGATACAATCCAAATGAAACAAAAAACCTCTTGTGATTGCATACCAGTTTTCAGGAAACGGCCACAAATTGCAGCTTAGGAGGTTCAGGTCAGGTATCAAGAAAAAAAGATGCAGAATTTCCATCCTTGCAGGTTTCAAGATCCAGCAAGGCAAAGCAATGGCTGGTTTGATCTAGTGTTGGCAACAGTCTTGCTTCAGGTGAGATGCTGGACAAGATGACCTCTAGAGGTCCCTTCCAACCATCTTTTCTATGAAAGGAACATGCCGGGCAAGGCTCCTCTCAAAGGCCTGGATACTTATCATGACCTTATAACTTAGCTACCTTAAAGACACCCTTCAAGAAGGGGACCAACGTACAGGTAGGCATAATTCTTTTTAATTTTTATGCTTTGTATTCTCTGATCATCACAAGCAATGTGTTAACTCTCAGTCACAGGAATACCCGCACTCTACTTATACCCATTTTTAAGGGTGTTTTAGGGGTTGCTAGCAGTGCATCACTAGAAGGCTCAAGCAATATAATCCCAAAGGATTGATAATAGAAACAATGGTGCTGGGTCACTCTTCTAACACCTGGAACCCAAATGCAAGACACTAAGTCTACCTTCGGAATAGAGCAGTCACACTGCACAGCCCAGAGTGGGGTCTGATAATGAAATTTTCTGTCTACAAGAGAGGTTTTTCCACTGAGGACCACCATTGCAAGTATATTTGGCATGCAGCTAATGCAGCCAACATGTTTCAAGGTTCTTTTGAAATTTTCTAACATGGTCTGACTCCTCCACTGCACTGCCAGAGTTGACCGAGTTACTTTTACCAAGTGCATAACTGCAGGCAGCAGGGGGAAACTCCCGAATCTGGGATAATCATACAAATGACACTAGCCAACATTTAATACAGTTTTGTCTTCGTTTTGTGTTACACATATACTATACATGGAAGGAACCATGCACAGACAGCCACTGAGTATTTCCAGATCAGAATGAAAGTCTTTGACCCAGGGAGAACAGATTTCATAAGCAAGACAAAAGGCAATCAGAAGGGGCAGCATCCAATGCTTGCTTCTTTGGCCATTCTCACAGTGACTGCAGGCTTCACTGCAAAGGAGGGCTTTAGTTACAGATCTTAAGGCAGTTAAGGATGTACACTTGCAGATGTTTAAGGAGCTCTTCCCAAGACACAGGGTACAGCACAAGTAACGTGTACAAATTAGACACATGGAAGAAGCAGCTGGCCTTCAAGCTGATCAGGAACATTCTCATAGTCTACACTGAAAAATCTTCAGTGGAAATATTTTGGTTCTAAGGGCTTTGAATATGAACATTTTTCTTGATGTTAAGGAGAGGGGGAAATTTTGGTGTGACCTATAGGCTAGGAAAGGGATTTGAATATATTTTCCGTAGTAAAGATTGGTGTTATTTGAACTTAAACAACACGTGGGAATTATCAGAGTGGCTGGGAGAAGACTGTGTCAAACTGGAAATGCAGTTCAGAAGACATACGGGAAAGCCCAAATCTATAATACCCATAAGTCACCAATTCAGAGAAAAGCTGAAGTCAGGCTAAAGAAGTTATCATCATTATTTACAAAAATATGAAGTACTTAAAGGTAAAGCCAATATAGCTTTGTTATTCTTTTGCCAAGTCTGAATTCCTTATTTCTTGTCATAGTGTACTTGAAGAGACTCAACTAGAAACTAGGGCCCCAACAACTGACATTGTGTTTCAGAGCAACAAGTTCAAGGACAGGATCAGGATGACTCTTTTAGGTCATTTTAACTTCATATACACAGCAACACAAACACAAGGTTCAGCCAAGCAGTCTGAACCCAAGGTTGTTCTTTGGGCTCCAAATACCAGACATAGTGACCAAATCCTATGCAGATCCAGTCATCTTGACAGCTTTCAAAACCTGGCAGTCATATCTGTTTATGAGCAAAATAGTCTCCAGACAAAGCAATACTTAGATAAGGCTATTATACATAATGGCAGTGGTGGGAACCTGAAATCAATCATATACTGGCTACTAGCACTGATGGGGATCTTTAACTCAAAGGCTCTTTCATGCTAATAATTTTGAATCAGTTTAACTGAGTCACCACTTTACTTCATAAGATAGTTATGAAACCTAGGCAGGCAAAGAGAGCAAAGAGCTGCAAGCTCCTCCCTTCCATCCTACATGCCAAAACTCCTATCACAAGAAGTATTATTGTGCCAACTCTGAAAGTGATTAGGTTTATCCTTCAAAAGCAGCTAGTTCCAGTTCATACCATCTCCTTGCTTACAGAAAGCAACAGAAAAAAATGGTTGCTTTTAACCAGTTAAAGGGCACAAGCTCCAGGTTATTATCACTTGGATCAAGTGTAGCTTCTTTTATACCCGTCCATCTCAGCTTAGCAAAGCCAATTGTTTTCTTTCATCATATGATACAATCGTAACTTCTTCAAAACTGTTCAAATTTAGCCAGGCTGCTACTTGTACCACATCAGCCATAAGTAGACCTCCATCCACCAGCACCACCACAAGGGCCAGATAGTTTCAGTAAACCTGCACTTGAGAAACACTTTGCAGATTGTCTCCACTAATGTGGTTTCATTACTCCAGTTTTCACAGCACTGATCATACTTAAACCTCTAACCCCCACAGACTCCCTTGAAAAATAACACGCCTGACCACTCATCCCCGGGAGCTGCATCTTTGCGCTTGTGCTGGAAGGGCAGACCTGATCCCTTCCATCTTCTCCGTATGGACCCCTCAGGGCTCCTCACGCCTGCCCGGCTCACCTCTCCTTGCTATCTCTTTGGCTGTGGCCTTGCCAATACCACTGTTGGCACCAGTGACCAGAAAGGATCTCCCAGCCACGTCCACCTCCACATCAGCTGGATTGAAGTGCTTGGAAGCAGACTCATAGCCGGTCCTGAATAAATCAGAGACACCTGTGAGAAACTAGAAGAGAGTACTTTCAAAAAACACAGGGGGCAGTTGAGAAGCGTTCTTCCCTCACAGTTCCGCGTGGGCTAAACACCCCCTCCTCCCGTTATCCCCCGTGCTCGAGGGAGAGGCCAGGTATAGCACCAGTGACACTGCAGCGAGTGACATAGCGACAGCTGAAGGACTTTGCTCGCCACAGGCCACACGGGCCAAGCCCTGAGAGGCGGGAGCCGGCCCGGCTGTAGCCCCGGGGCAGGTGCCTGCGCGGGCAGCTCCCACAGGGAAGACGCTGACATCGGTCCGCTCAGGCGGAGCGGGGGAGGCTGCCATTAAAAATACACAGAAACCGAACGCCCAGAAACGGCCCCAGCCTGTCCACAGCGCCCGCCCCGCCGCCTGTAACTTGTGTATTCCCGCAGCCCCTTCACGAACCACACGGCGTTGCGGCACCAGGACATGACGCCGCTGCCGCCACAGCAACGCCGCCCCGCCCCTGCCCTTACATAAGGCGCCCGGCCCGGCCCGGCCCAGCCCTGCCCTGCTCGTCTGCCGTTAGGTAACGGCCCGGGGTGGCCCTGCCCGCGGTGGCCGCCGCCGTTATGGGCTGCCCGCCCGCCTGAGGGGGCGAGGGCTAGGGCGGGTAGTGCATGTCTGTGGTGGGGAGTTGTGCCCCCCTTCCTCCCCCGCAGCAGTTTGCGGGTTGTTTTTTTCTTATTCTTTCCCTCCCCCCCCCCCCCCCCCCCGTCAGGCGGTGAGGGAAGGGGGCCGCTTCCAGCCGCCGGCCTGGGTGCCTCCAGCCAGCCCTGGGGTGCTTCGGCGGGTGCCGCGGCGCCCGGTGGCGGCGGTGGCAGAGGGGAGGAGGAGAGTTTCCCTGTGCACCTGCCGGCCACAGGTGCCAGTGCCAGCCACAGCGACAGTGCTAGCCGAGCCGAGGCTGGAAATGGGGTGTCATTTTGGGAATGGGGAGCGCTCTGCAGGACCTGAGCCTGCATCCCCTGCTCTGGAAAGCTGTCCCAGGGATGCTCCTGCAGAAACAGCAACAGCTGTGTTGTGCCACACCAAGTAGCAGTTTATGTAAGAAAGAAACCTGTGAAATTCCCGGCTCCTGCTGATGGGTTATGGGATGCCTGTACACAAGCGGCCATTGCAGTAGGGGTAGTGAAACTTAAAATGTGTTTTCAGTTCCTCTGGTATGTGCATTGGAGCTATGAAGCCTAAGAGAATCACTTGGAATTGCACATCTGGATGACTGCACATCTGGATGACCCATGTTAGCCATAAGGAAATTGTCATTGTAGTTATGTCTTTAAATACATTAAAGGACTATGCACTCACAAAATTCTGTGTGTGAATTAGAGAAATTCACGTATTTTATGTGGTGTGCAGGGCCACACTCGGAGAAGCTACTTTGGGGAACCCCTCTTAAGTTTTCAAGAGCTTAAGTTACTGGGTTTCAATAGGAGAGATTGCGGAGGAATGGGAATATTCTTTCTTTTTTTGACCCTGTATGATAGCCTGATGCTTCTCTTTCTAAATCTCTTTGCTCTGGCAAAGGCCTTGTATTAAAGTCTTCAATTTTTTCAGCACCTTGTGTATTAGGCTTGCACAAAAGGTACTTCCCACAGTGAATTTAAAACTTTTGAACCCAGCACTATCTGTTTGTACTAGGTATCGTGGGTGAAATAAGAGTTTTCAGAGGGAAAAAAGAGACAGTGATGTTTTCTTCCATTCAGAGACCATCCAGCTAAATGTCATACCATTGCATGAAATCTCAAAATGCTTGTTCATGTTAAAACAGTTGAAAGTATTTATTCAAAACCTCAGTCAGTTTTAACTGACTTTGTTCTTGGAAATGGCTGGGACATTTTGACTGAAGTGTTCCTAAACAATTCATCCTGATTCTGATGCTTGAAATGGAGACTTCTGGCCCAGAAAGGAACAGCTTGGCAAGAGTGTGAGTGGCAGAACATTATTTCCTATAATGGCAGATGAATGGCAGCCTGAACTACAGATGCATACTATGATGCCTCTAAGTATATAATTGTGAGCTATATGGAAATAGTTTTGTGATCATCACCTACAACATGCAATTAGGAACCAAAACTGTACAGCCTAGACTGCTATAATGATGTTAGATAATCACACTTACTGTGAACTGAGCGGATGATAGGCTTGTGCAAGTCCTGCTTACAGGCTGAGATAATGTCCTCTCTTCCTACTTTCAATCCCTTGCCCTCCGTGCCCTTAAGCTTCTCCCTATCCCTCACACCCTGTACAAATCTGTCTGGTTATTCTCAGACCCTGGCTCAGAGAGAATACACAGCAGAGGAAAACCAGAGAATTATGTGGGCATGCCTGCTGTTATGAATATCAAGGCAGAAAACTGAAGTGTTGTCCCATGTTTTTATGCTAGTTAGAGAATGTCTCACCACCTTAGGCTTTGTAACCCTTGGTGCATCTCAGCGTGCTGTCAGGAGAACAGTAATGTTCCACGGTTGCTTATGCCACAGAATTAGCTGCATTCTTTAGAGGAAATATGGTTTCAGTCTGAAAAACATAAGCAAACCCCAAACAAAAAAAACCCCAAAACACCACCCTGTGGAAGTTCCTGTGAATAAATGCAATAAGCCAGGTTGTGCTTTATTCCCTTGTCACTTCTGTGTTTACTCTGTTTATTTCTTAAGTACTGAGACTATGGCTTAGCACAGACAAAACTGGATGATGGCTCTGATGTGTTTTGTTTGTAGTTTCAGTCTATGTTCTCACAGACTGGGGGGTTTGTGAGTCTGCTGACCTCTGAAAGGAAATGGGGTGTATGCACATACGCAGAATTCATTGTAGGCTAAACCATTTGGACTGTAAACAACAAGATGCTGTGTGGTGTAGCTCTGAGGTACTAACCAAAGTGAGTATGCACAGCAGAAGCTGTCCATGAGTCAAACACAAAAATATGTTACATCAGCCAGATGATGGGAACAGCTCATAATATTTGGGGGTTTAAGCAGTAATGGGCAATTACAGCATATTACTCTTAATAACATTAGAGAGGATAAGATTGTTAGGAGAACATTTGAATGTAGGGTTGGGAACCAGTGTCACCCTGGTACACACACAAAATTCTCTGAGGATATTATATAAATGCTGCATCACCACTACTGTGATGTTAGCCATATCCTTCTAGCAAATGCCATTTTCAGCAGATTTCCTAACTGCTGAGACACGATGCCTTTGCCAGAGTGCAACAAACCCTGAGCACACTCTTCTGCTTAGACACACTTGCTTTTTCCATAGTGAGGGCCTAAGCTTGCACCTGGAAAGGATTTGGCACATCACTCTGTCTGAACAACTTTGCATCAGAAGCAAGCCATTGCATGCTGTCCTAACACCTAGATGTTTCTGCTACCTCATTTCACCCCCTGTGATATTTCACTTTTGTATTGTTGTTCCAGAGGCAGGAGACTGCAGAGACCGTATGAATGGATGAATGGTCTCTGGCTAACCCAGCCATTTCATTGATGAGGCACTATGGGTTGTGCGCAGAAGAAAGGTAAGACGTAGTTTTGCCCAGAGTTGGCTGGTGCTAATGAAGGGCCTTCCTTGCAAAAAAAAAAAAAAAAAAAAAAATTATACAGGCAAAATTTATGCCCACATCAAGACTTTTGGCTGCATTTTGCCTTTTGTACTGAATTCTAGATTGATATACCTTGTTAGCTGATTTAGAATCCATTCTGGAACTTGGAAATTTGGAGTTACAGCTTTAGATTTCTTTCATGGGTGCTACTAGCTTAGCATTAGACTCCAGTAGGACATTGCTCTGAATATGAGGAATTTTTTAGACAAGGAATTCTCCTCATGGAATGGCTGCCAGCATCTTAGATCTTTATCACAGCCAGCAACTGATATGTGTATGTGTATATATATATATATGTGTGTGTGTTACCGAAATCTCGGAATGAAGAACTTATCGACACCAATGTGATGTAGATAAGCAGACACTTCTTTATTGACGGCCGGGTGCATGAGTGACTCCTCTCACGATCAACGCACGCCAGGTCTCAAAATCAGACACCATATATAGAACTTATTCATACATATTCATTAAGTATTCATGCATAACCATGATATTTCCTGTAAATCATTAACATATTCTCCTCCTATATCCGATTCTGCACAGTAGAGCTTAGAAAGGTCTAGAAATGGGTCTGGGGTATGATTTGGGTAGGTGGTATATGAGTCGGTGGTCGCGATCTCCCCCTGCCAGAATTATCTTTTGCTAAAGTTCACGGTTTCTTGGCAGGCACCTACAAGCTGTTCCAGTCGACTCTCCCCGGTTCCCATTAATCTCATATTCTGACATTTCAATACACCTTTGCATACAGAAGACTGGTTAAATACAAAGGAACCTTTCAACCCTAGAGTTATTACCTATGTTTTAACAATAGTTCCAGGCCCTTCTTCTAGCCTTGGTACAGGACGTACATAAGATCTCATAGCAGCTTTTACTGTGCAACTATAAGTTTCATTAAAAATATTTCTTATCCTTCTATTTTTCAATTTTATAAAATGATTTTATAAAATCAATTAATCAATCAAATAAAGTCAATCAATCTTGACTTATTAACAAATCGATAACATTTCCCCCCTTTGAAAGTGTTGAAAATCATTATTTCAATACTTTCACATTATTCATATATCTTTTGTTTCAACATATTTTGGTGATGGATCATGTCTTGATAAAATAGTTGGTACTTCTCTCATAATCATACGATTGACTGCAATTCTACTGGTAAACTGTTTCTTCAAACATGCATATACTAGCATGCTCATCAAAAGACAATTAATAACAGAAACCAAGTTTTAATTATAGATTGTATCCAAGAGCTCAAATTCCATCCCAGTTTGCTAAAAATTTTCCCAAGCCAATCTTCTGACATATCCTTTTGAATTGCTTCAGTTTCTTTTTCAATTTTTCCTAATAGGTCTAGATCATGTTCCACATCCTGAGTGACATTTGGAATGTGGATACAACAGTGGTCCAATTTATCCTTGAGATATCCACATACTCCATGTTCTTTAAGTAGGAGCATATCTAGTGCCATTCTATTTGTAAAGTCATTCTGGAGGTCGCCTGTAATTATATATTCAATTCCTTAAACCCCTTTTTGGTAACGTTTGCTAATTTTTCCACTTGACCAGTTAACTGATAGAGCCATGCTCTGTTTCTATATGAAGCTATAGGATTTAAAAGTGATTCAAGTGCCCAACCAGTTTTCACTCCTGTAAATGGTTCATTCCAAATATCATCATTTATCTCAGATCTCTTTATTCGTTTCAATTCTAAATTCTCTAAGGATCCTTTAAATGGTGATTTCTTTCAAATTGGACACAATGTTGGCATGCCTAAAGTAATTTGTTTCACCTTACCATCTAATGGTAAATGTGTGGTCCAGGTTCCATCACTTAATGCCCAAACTAAATGTCCTGGACTTTGAATAGTAGTTTTACTACAACTAAACAAAGTTCCTTTCGTAACTGTAAAAGTGCTGGTTAAATTGAGAGTGTTCTTAAGACCTCGACAAAAACAACCATATTTTAAAACAGTGGCCTACGGAGGAATTCTTTGGATTACTAAGTCTGCATTACTGCAATCATACACTTTTTCACATTTCCACCATGGCACTATTTGATTTTCCTTCTCTCCCGATGAAGCTGACCTATCATCTACCCAGGGTCATACTAAAAAAACCTTTCCATCCTAGGTAAAACACCAAGAAGTTCTTGCCATATACTGAAAATGGGAAAATATGGACATAGACCATATAGAGTCCCATTGTTCTACTAATTGGGTACCTTGGCCAGTTTTATTACACTTCCATTTCATGATACTTCTGCTCACATTGGTTTTAAGTTGTTCATCATAAGAACACCATCCTAACTGGGGATTTGGACCCCCAGGAAGAACTCAAGCTATGGCACTAGGTCGGGATCCTGTTATAAAATCATAATTCAATAGTTTGGTGGTTTGTTTTTTGGTTTTTGTTGTTTGTTTTTTTTTTACAATCTGTTTCTTTACCTGGTGACTTCCACTGTTTTCTAATAACCTTTACTTGTTCATACCATTGAGTTACTGGCCTTTGTTCACAATAGGTGGTTTCATTTTTATGTTCCAGATTAGTCAGATTCATAGTTAAAATTCCCCATGGAATAGATTCACCTTGCCCTCGGTATTGGCAAACAAGCAGTGATCTGCATGACATTTTGTAAATTGGCAAATTCTTTAGTCAATCCTACCATCAAATTTTCCTCAGCCATTTGTTTGGGAATTTCAATCACTTGTTCTGTTTCTACTTGTCTTTTGTTCCTGTCCACCAAGCCAGCCCATGATCCCACCAACATTACCAACCAAAAGAAAATCCAAAAACCAATCATAACCTGATATAAAAAAATTAGACATGTTTCAAAGTCAATTTTTAAGTCTCTGGGTCACGATTAGCAATCTTCCACAGAGTAGATGCTTTCTTCACGGTGCTTTCTTCACTCGAGTATAATGTATCCAAGCATCCGATTCTGCAATTTTGATAGCTGTAAAAGTGGTTAGCAGTATCTGGAAAGGTCCTCTCCAGTGCTCCTGCAAAGGTTCAGAGGTCCAAGTCTTCACATAGACATAGTCTCCTGGTTGGAAATCATGCACTGAATTTTCCAGGGATAAAGGTCTATTCCAAATTACTACACTCCAAATCACAGCCAAAGTTTTCCTTAGAAAAAGCAAATAGTTATACACATCTTGTTTTCCTTTTACATGTATGTTTAGATTTGGTTCTAGAGACTCATATGGTTTTCCATATAATAATTCATAAGCACTGACTGAGGTTCCACTCTTTGGCTGTACCCTGATTCATAATAATGCCAATGAAAGTGCCTGAGGCCACTTTAGACTGGTTTCTTGACAAATTTTACTTATTTGTCGTTTCAAAGTTTGATTCATCCTCTCCACTTTTCCACTAAATTGTGGTCTCCAAGACGCATGCAAATCCCAATTAATACCCAATACTTTGCTAACACTTTGGACTACTTCAGCAACAAAGTGTGGACCTCTGTCAGAGGAAATTCCAATAGGAACTCCAAATCTCGGAATTATTTCTTGTAATAACCACTTTACAACCTCTTTTTGCTTGTATGGTGCGACAGGGAAGGGCCATCCTGTGAAAGTATCAACCCTTACCAGGATGTACCGGTACCCATTTTGTCTAGGTAACTCTGAAAAATCTACTTGCCAATAATCTCCAGGTTCTGTACCAGATTTCAGTCTACCCATTTGAACCTTTTTCTTAATCACTGGATTATTTTTCAAACATACTTCACACTTTGCAGTTACCATTTTAGCTATTCCCAACATCTTAACTGATATTCCTTGCTTTCGTAAAGATGTTACTAAGGCTTCTGCTCCCCAGTGACATTCTTGATGTCTCGTTTGAATTATCTCTCTCATCACAAGAGGTGGAATTACTACCTGTCCATTAGGAGTTATCCACCATCCAGCTAAGTTTTCTTAGCATTTAATAACTGACCCAATTTGTCATCTTCCTCTGAATATCTCGGTTTTTCCCTAGGAAGGGTTACTGTTTTAGAAGGAATTATTGCCATTTGCAATGCTTGTTTCTTTGCTACTTTTTTTTTTTTTTTTTTTCTGTTCTATCAGCTAAATTATTCCCAGCTATTATTTTTGTATTCCCAATCTGGTGTGCCTTACAGTGCATGATTGCTACTTGATCTGGCTTTTGAACTGCTTGCAATAATCGTAAAATTTCTGTTTGATGCTTAATGTTTGATCCTTGAGAGGACAATAACCCCCTCTCTTTCCACAAAGCTCCATGGACATGCACTACCCCAAAGGCATATTTTGAATCAGTCCAGATATTTACTCTCTTGTCTTTGCTTATCTCTAAGGCTCAAATTAAAGCAATGAGTTCTGCCTTTTGGGCTGATGTGGTACTCGCCAATGCTCCTGCTTCTATAACTGTAGTCTCTGTTGTTACCGCATATCCGGCGTATCGGACTCCTTGTTCCATAAAGCTGCTTCCATCAGTATACAGTTCCCAGTCTGGTCTCTCCAATGGCACATCCTTCAGATCTTCACGACCGGAATAAACATACTCGATGGTAGCCAAGCAATCATGTTCCAGCCGTCCTTCTTCCTGTATGGAACTTAAAAACACTGCAGGATTTACCAGGTTAGTTGTCTTTAGAATCACATCATCCTGTTCAGTCAATACCACCTGGTATTTCATCATTCGGCTGGGGGACAGCCAATGTCCCCCCTTCTGTTCTAGGACAGTTAATCACCATGTGTGGAACATAGACTGTTATTGTTCTTCCCAAAGTCAATTTCCAAGCTTCTTGTATGAGCATCACTGTTGCGGCCACTGCTCGAAGGCAGTTTGGCCACCCTTTACTCACTGTGTCCAGTTGTTTAGAGAAATATCTGACTGGTCGTTTCCAGCTTCCTATCCTCTGGGTTAACACGCCCAGTGCAAGGTGTTGTCTTTCATGAACAAACAACTGGAAATCTTTGGTTAGATCCGGCAGTCCCAAGGCAGGTGCAGACATTAGGGCACGTTTCAACTCTACAAAAGCCTTTTGTTGTTGTGGGCCCCATACAAAGGGAGAGTTCTTTTGGGCCTCGTACAGCGGTTTAGCTATTAGCCCATAGTTCATGATCCAAAGGCGACACCACCCAGTCATTCCCAAAAATGCTCTGAGTTCATGAATATTTCTCAGCTCAGGTATACCACAAATAGCTTCTTTGCGATTTTTTCCTAATTGTCGTTGTCCTTTTAAAATCTCAAAGCCGAGATATATCACAGTCTGGCAGGCTATCTGGGCTTTCTTCCTGGATACCTTATACCCATTTAGTCCCGGGAAATTCAAAAGGTCAATAGTCACCTGTATACAAATAAATCTTTCTTCTGTAGCAATCAATATATCATCCACATATTGTAAAAATAAATGTCCAGGTCTTGGTTTGTCCTGTTTCCAGATTCCAAATTCCTTTGCTAAATGATTTCCAAAAATAGTTGGACTGTTTTTAAATCCTTGGGGTAATCTAGTCCATGTCAGCTGCATCTTTTGCCCGGTTTGAGGATTTTCCCATTCAAAAGCAAACAGTTTTCTGCTTTCCTTTTCCAAAGGTATACAAAAGAAAGCATCTTTTAAATCAAGCACTGTAAACCACTGATAATTCTCCCTCAATGCTATTAACAGTGTATAAGGGTTTGCTACTACAGGATAAATATCCTTAACTATTTGATTTACTGCTCTCAAGTCTTGTACCAGTCTATATTCACCTGAAGGTTTTCTGACTGGTAAAATAGGAGTATTATACTCAGATTCACATTCTTCCAAAATTTTATACTCCAAAAATTTATCAATCAATTTCTTCAATTCCTGTCTCACTTCCGGTTTGATTGGATATTGTTTAATTCTCACTGTTCCTGTGCCTTCCTTCAAATCTATTTTAACAGGTTCTGCTAGTTTCAATTTACCAGGAATATTTGTTTCCCATACAGTAGGGATCACTGCCAAATCCACCTCCGGTGGAATTTCTTGCTCCTTTACCTTTTCTTGTATCATCAGGATTTCTCCCGTTTTTGACTCAGGTATTTTCAAGAAAAGTTCTCCTTCGTCAAAAACAATCTGTGCATTTAATTTGGATAACAAATCTCTTCCTAATAAGGGTATTGGACATTCTGGTACATACAAAAATTCATGTGTAATTATCTTATTTCCAAATTTCAAATCCAAGGGTTGCAGGAATGGCCTGTTTTTGTTCCAGTTTTTCCTTTACAGGTATTTAATAAAAAAATGTCGCTCCTGTATCCACTCCCAACCTCACAATTTAAACAACATTTTTTTTCCCACTTTCTTATTATCAGAAGTTATAGCCATTACCAAATTATCTCTAATAGTTAGCTTACATTCATCCTGCCAATCCTTTCTTTGTCTTAAGTAAAAACACAAATCCACATCTGGCATTTTATTCCATTTCCCTTCTCTTTTACAATACAGCATTAACTGCAAAATAGTGTTATAATTCAGTGTCCCATTCGTGGGCCACTTTTCCTGATCATCCAATATATACAGAGGCCACCAATTATTACCATACTCAAATTATTACAATACTCAATCATCTGGCTCTTTTGCAGATCATCCTGTAAATTTCCCCAATGTGCCAATAAACATCCCAACAAAGAATTTTTTTGGATTTTGTCATTTACAGCAAGATTACCCATGCTTTTACTTTTAAACAACCGAGTTAACTTAGTTGCCATGGTGTAATTACTCACAGTACAATACACAATTATTCAACTCTGTCACTCCGATCCGCGGATCCACACTCCACACTCGCTTTCGTTCTCAATTATACGTCTCACCCTTACAGCCACACTCACACTTTCCCACAGTTACTTTAAACAAACATAAAACACAATATTGTACCTCTTAATTTTCTTCTTAATACACAAACTCACAAAACAACAAAGAAAACAAACATATAACACAATATTATACCTCAATTTTCTTCTTAATACACAAACTCGCAAAACAACAAAGAACCCCAAAAACTTCTAACTTCTTGTTAGAGGCACAGCCTTAGAGAACACTATAGCATATAGTTTCTCTTGTCTACACTTTTGTCCAACCCTGCAATAGCTTTCGCTTATGTCTTACGGGCAGACTCCTAGTCCTACCCTGTGCAGCTCTTTCACCGCGTCTGACAGGTAGACTTACTCAGTGGGACTCCATCCCACTCTTTCCCATTCACTTATTATAGTGGGACCCCTGCCCACTTCCTCTAGTGCACTTACTTACTACAATTAAAAAAAGAAGTGTCTTACCCAAAAAAATCCAGGGAACGTCGCGAAGAGCCTTACGGATCGGGGATCGATGGGTATCCCCGAGAAATCCTCGGTGCCGGCTGGAACCGATCAGGTCCCCGACTCCTCCGGTCTCCTTCAGCGAGGTCCCATCTGGGTCGCCAAAACTGTTACCGAAATCTCGGAATGAAGAACTTATCACCACCAATGTGATGTAGATAAGCAGACACTTCTTTATTGACGGCTGGGTGCATGAGTGACTCCTCTCACGATCAACGCATGCCAGGTCTCAAAATCAGACACCATATATAGAACTTATTCATACATATTCATTAAGTATTCATGCATAACCATGATATTTCCTGTAAATCATTAACATATTCTCCTCCTATATCCGATTCTGCGCAGTAGAGCTTAGAAAGGTCTAGAAATGGGTCTGGGGTACGATTTGGGTAGGTGGTATATGAGTCGGTGGTCGCGATCTCCCCCTGCCGGAATTACCTTTTACTAAAGTTCACGGTTTCTTGGCAGGTAACTACAAGCTGTTCCAGTCGACTCTCCCCAGTTCCCATTAATCTCATACTCTGACATTTCAATACACCTCTACATACAGAAGACTGGTTAAGTACAAAGGAACCTTTCAACCCTAGAGTTATTACCTATGTTTTAACAATAGTTCCAGGCCCTTCTTCTAGCCTTGGTACAAGACGTACAGAAGATCTCATAGCAGCTTTTACTGTGCAACTATAAGTTTCATTAAAAATATTTCTTATTCTTCTATTTTTCAATTTTATAAAATGATTTTATAAAATCAATTAATCAATCAAATAAAGTCAATCAATCTTGACTTATTAACAAATCGATAACATGTGTGTAGCCTGCTCCCCCACTGGAAAGGGGGCAATCAAGAGAACCACAATTCTGTTGAGCTCCTGACATTTCCCTCATTTGAGCACAGAATAAATGTCTTCACCCTGGCTAAACACAACCCACTGTTTAAACCTGATGAAACATACCCAAGGTAACTGTTCCCCTTGAGAACCACCACAACACAGCAGGTATATCTACACAATCAAATAACTCATAGCATATTCCCAGGTCCTGATCATTTTATTGTCCATACTAGGCAAACAATTGTTGATGCCCAGGCTCTTTTTAGGTATTAAACAGATATTTCTATCCAAAACAAGCTCAAACACCATCAGGGGGATAGTTTGCTCAAGGGGTAATTAGTTCCCAAGTGCTATAAATGAGACAGCACCAGGTTTAGCACTGCACAGCTTGGCTTGGCACTGGTGATCCTGCATTCAGGTAGATGCATTTACTAGTGTAGAAATAGCCTATGAGTCTGTTATGCAGGCCCTCCATGAATGCACATAACCCTCAAAGCAAACAAAAATTCTGAAATGTTGTGACTGAGCCTCCAGATACTAGGATTTCTCATACAGTAATAAATTGAGAATCTCAGTATTTTCTTAAAACATAAGAGCTAGTAAAAAATGCCTCTCTGGCCCCCAGCTGGACTAAAGTGAAAAACACACCTTAAACTCAATCCATCTTTGTACCTGTCAAAAAGCAAGTAGTTTTAAACAAAGTTTTAATTGCCTCCCCACATAAAAGAAAAATTAAAAATACCAATTTCTGTTAAGGCCTGTGTGATTCAGCATTTTTCATGTTTTCTTTCCAAGGGAAGACAGAGTACTCAAGAGCTGAAAAACAATTGTCTATTACATGGAATGGGTTGGGTTGGAAGGGACCTTAGAAATCATGGTTCCAATCCCCCTGCCATGAGCAGGGACACCTTACACTAGACCAGGTTATAGAAAATGTTTAAGAGCAGCTTCAAGGCCATCTTACCAATCTGTTTTGGGGTTTGGTTATTTCTTTGTTGGTTGGGGTTTTTTTGAGAAAGAAAGACTAAAATCTCTGTCTTACCGACAACTGGCTTCCTATCAGAGATCTGGCAGGCTGTTGTGCATTCTCTGCTTTCTTTGCAGTTACCAATTTTCTAATTAAGTCTCTGTGCCTGCTCCCATTAAATCAATCAGACATCGCCACTGATTGCAATGGGAACAGGAGCAGGCTTTTAGGGCCAGATTTGCAGAAAAGCTGGGCATCTATAATTGGGATCAGGTTGTCAAAGGAAGTAGCAACCATGTGCAAGCCACTGTTGCTGTGGGAGCCACTTCCAACCCTGCATTTGCCATGCTGGCCTCAGCTCTGGGTGCAGAACACTTGAAAGCTCCAGCTTTAGACGCTAGCTCTGCCCCAGTGACTGTAATAGCAATTAAGAGCTGTCAGCAGCCTGGGGGGGAGACAGTTGGCACTCTGCTTCATCCAGGCAAAAGGAGAGTTTGGCAAGTGGTTGAAGAGGAACATCCAGGCCCTGAGGTCTCAGGGACATGTCTGTAGTGCTTATGCTTGCAGCAAGGTGAGAGAAGCAAAAGCTGCTCATCCTGAATGCAGGGATGGGTTAAAGTTCTGGCATGTGTGGTGTCTTTATGAACAGTAGGGTATTTTCTTTGTTGTGTGCTCATATACCCAAGTCATCGTTAAGTTTGCCAGCTGCTGTCATCAGCAGTGTTGTTTCCAATTAAGTGTCAGGCTTTCCCAAGGCCAAACAGCCTTTTGTTCTTGAGAAACAAATGTGGCAGTATGTCATCAGCTCAGCTGAATCACTCCTTTTTACTCAGGGGCCAGTAAAAGACATCTCGTACTTTGCCTTGCAGAAGTATAGGTTTGCTCCATCAGCTGCTGAGGGCCCTGGTCTCTGTGAGCCTGTGGAGCCTCCCAGGGGAAGGCATGTCCTGGCAAGGAGAGGGACCGCCAAGTGTCCTCCCAAAGTGAAAATAATTCACTGGGAGCAGCAGCTAAACCTGCTGCTAACCTAATTAATCTATGTATAGGAGATAATTTATGCATACTTTAGTATACAACTGTTTTAAAAATACTAGCAGCCTTATAGTTGATATTCATCTTTGAAAATTTTTAGTCAATAAAAGGTCAATTTTATGATTTCCATGAGTGAAAAATTATCTTTATATCCTTACAGTAGGCAACATACTTGAATGGACACATTTGTTGCTAGGCTGTGACGGTAATGCAGTACTAATATTTTCTTCAGCTAGCTGTTTCTCTTCTTATTGTTCTTCTACCCTGTTCTTACTACCAGATGTTGGACAGGGATGCCCATGGGCTGGCTGACTCAGGTGAGTTCTGCTATACTCCACTCTTTTCTCTTATTTTTCTTATTCTTCTGCAAATTTTACACCTTATTAGCATTGATTATTCTAGCACAGTTGTTACCAAATTGCAGATAACTTCTAGTAGTATGTATCTACCAAGAAATATCTACAAGTAGGGCAACAGAGACACCTCAGCTTATATGGTTGCTGTATGTCGTCTTCAAATGCCAAAGGAATGGACTGAAGTTTTGTGTCTGCGAGCAGTCCACATGCTGTGGTAACAGAACCCACAGAGATGTGTAAAACTTACCCATATAAAGCTATGGAGCCAAACCCTCCCCTGCAAGTAACCACCAGACTTGTTTATTAAAAGTTTTATTCCACCTGTCTTTGGACAGATTTTTTCAAAAGTCCATTAAAAATAATGAAGCAACTCTTTCTGATAGATTCTGAAAAGAAATAGAAATTATGAACTAGTAATGTGAAATCCATGCAGCAGTAGAATGGCAATACAAAGAGCAAAAATAAGCAACAATAATAAAAAGGTGTTGTCTATAGCAACTTGTGAACAAATGTGCACAGTGGATTTTTTTTTTCCCCACTATTTGCGCTCTGGGTACTCATTTCATATTGGTACTGAAAGGCTAAATAAGTTTTTTGCAAAGGTCTGAGAATCAAATCCTTAAGATATGCAGGTACGTAACTCACATGGACATCAAGAGGACCTTGTTAAAAAAAGCTTTCATGTATGTTGGCCTACAGGCCCACAGTTTGTATCTCTGAGCATCTCTCACATTTGAGCTGCTGTACTGCAGCAGAGGGAAAGGTATCACAGATTCCCCCTTTGCTTGAGTACTAATGATCATGCAGAAGAGCCAGTATGGCTTAGATTCAAATCTGTGGGTGAAATCAATCTCTGATATAACTATTTATCTCAGTGAAATTGCAGCAGGGTTGATTATAATTAGCATGACTGCTAAATGTAAAGTACCTTAATCTTTAAACTCCAGTCACATAGGCTCATGCACTTACACTGGTCAATATCTTGCTCCCTGCATTTTTATTCAGATGAGACATCTGGTAGAAATTTACTGTTACAAACATGTATATGTGATTTCTCAGAACTTCATACAATTTCTTTGAAAACCTGTTCTTGCAATATAACCTTGTTCCTTTTAGCAGTTTTCTTGTACTATGCACCGTCACATGGTACTTGTCAGCCTTTTTTATTTTCCCTCTAATATTATACCCTTTCAAAACATTTTCTTTTCCCTGGTATGGCTACCACCTGTGGAACTTTCATGTATTGCAGCAGTGAACAGTAACCTCAAGAAGCAACAATTTCAAATGGCAGTCCTGATGTAACAATCCTTTCCATATCGTATGTAGAACATACATAGGTCTTCATCATGATGCAAGATCTCTATCAATTAGAATCTGGGGAAGATGAATAATCAGAGATAAGATTCAAAATAACTGATCTGGTTTAGAATGTCGTACAATGTATACAAGTTATCACCAGTTTAATCTTCATAGCCCTGTGCCTGTCAAAGCATTTAGGCTCATTTACACCAGCTGTTCACATTTCAGGATCTGACACATTCAGAACAGCTTTTGACATAACCTAGAATAGCTCCTGCTTCTCTATTTTTTTCTGCAGTCACCTTGTAGTTTTAAAAACTAATATCCTGGGACCTCATAAAGCTCAGAGCAAGTGCTGTGTGAGAGATCTGCTTCTTTTATCCCACAGCACAATGTTCCTGTTTCTGCTCCTGAAGAGATGTGATATGTCTGATGTTCATCTTTCCTCTCTGGGTCAGCAGGTAGGAACTGTCTGTGTTCAGCATTTGGAATGAAGGAACAAAGCATTTGCCTGTCTGGCTGCAGTTTTTAAAATAGCTGTGGGAAGATGCTCCCTAGAGCTTTGGAGTATTATGCCCATTGCTGAAGAAGGTGGAGTAATGGGAGGAGAAATATACTGTAGGCAATAAACTGTAATAAGGTGATTTATTTCATGGTTGTTACCACTGCATTTATGATATACATATGTCTAGATTCTGTGTGTGCATGCAAAAATGCCTTTGTGTCTTTATATTATTAGATTTTTGTAGTACCCACAACTAGAAGTAAGCAGGCTACCTAATCCATTGAAATAATGTATTTTTTTTTGCTTTAAAAGCTAGAAATAGACCTTTGTTTCTCAAGAAGGCAAGAGGATTTAACTGGAACAGTTACAGCTGGTTTCCTGCATTGTAGTCAACATATTTCTGAGTTCATAATAATTAGCTTAAGGGTGTATTTTTTTCCATTTCCAGAACACATTTACATTACTGTGGGGAAAAAAAGAAAGAAAGAAAAAGAAAAAAGAACATTTCAATTTGTAATTTTGGTCTACTGGCAAAATCTTAAATGTTTTCATACCAAGGTGTAGATTGTATTTTCAGCCATTTGACCTTTGGGCTGTAATGACTTAATTCCCCCACAGCTGTTTCTGAGGAAATGTAAATGTGCCTACTTCTCTAGGGACTGAGCATATATGTCTGGGACACCATCAGTTTGTGGCAATTTAAAACATTGCTGCTTGCCAAGTTAAGGTGCTGTGGCCCATGCATATGTTCCTAGCTTATCCCAAAGTGAGATAAAGTGCCTTCAATTAAACTACTCTGGATTTAAGCAGAGTGCTTTATTTAGCCATTGGAGCAACCCAAGAGAAATTACACTGCTGATGGTGGGTCAGGAGAAGAGTGGTAACTTAGTAAGTCACTGTAACTCAGTTGTACTTAATGATATGCCCAAAACCAGGTGTTCCTGCTCCACACCTGCATGATTTTTACCTGCTGAAGGACACAGTAGCAGTGAAAGTGCAGAAGGCACATCAGGTCTCTCTGGATACAGAACTGATGGCTCCAACAGTTTTGGAGGTGTTGATGTTCACACTTAGATGTGCCATAGCTTATTTACACAAGTAAAGGTAAATACTATTGATTTGGAATTTTCCTCTCCTAACAAAGCTTTTTTGTTTACTTTGTATAACTTCAAAATATTTCACAAATGCCTTTTGCTTTGTTAATACTTTCTCCATCATACTGGGTTTATGCCAACAAGGTACTACACACCAGCACTTTGTTTTGACAGAAGTTTCCTGCGATGTCAATGAAGGCACTGGGTTCTTATACCTAAATAATTAAGCTTGCGTGGTAGACTGTAAAGAAGCAGTTAGCCTTAGCCTCCCATGAATGAGACATAGGCCTCAGGCTTACTGTTGTGCGGCTGAAGTTTGATAAATCATTGCACATCTGCTGAGCTGCTGTAACTGTGTTCACAGAGGCACACAAAATGCAAGGCAATGTGACTTTGCTTACATCTCCTCCGGGCTGAACTAGAATCACCTCCTATTTGCTCAGATAGGAGTGCATACATCATCACTTGCTGCAAGGTTACTGAATGTGCAGTGGCATGGGAATCAATTCAGAGTTAATCAGGAGTATGAGCCCTTAATTCTTTGTGATCAAGAATTATTCTAGCAGTGTTTTATAAGAAAGGGAAGTTTGTACTGGAGTCCTGTGTATCTACTTTCTTGTTAAATATCTTTTACATTATCAGCTGAGTATAATTTTCTTTTTTATGCCTGTTCTAAGCTTTTGGGTAAAGTTCATGAGTAACGATAAACAGCTGCTTTGTTGCATTCAAGTAAGTGATGGAGTTATGCCTGCTGATAGGCAGTTTCTTAAATGCTTTGGCATCTTAATGAATGAAAGACGCTTTCCACTGAGTGTTGGGGCTCTTGCTGTATTGAATGATTATACTGAACTTTGAAGCAAGTGGAAAAATACTGAAGAAATAAGACGAGGGCACGATCAGAACAGTGGAATGAAGAGGGAGGAACAAATTGCGGGTGCTTGCACAAGGCCAGGGCCAGCAAGGACGCGATAAGAGGAGCTGGGAAACAACAGGAAGGAGCCTATGTGCTTGAAAAAGTAGAAACAGAAATCTTGCCAATAAACAATTGTTAACCAATCATATTACTATACGCTTGTAAAGTAGCCAATCATATTATCACACGTTTATAGAGTGCCTTATAAAAGTGTGCCTGGTTTGTACAATAAACGGATCAGATCTTGAACTCCATGAGTATTTGAATCTGACTCCCGCTCGCCCAGAATGCCCGCAGCATCTGGTGACCCCGATGTGTGGATCGGTCGAAAAGTCAGGAGGATTCGTTAAGGATCGTGTTACAAGCTGCGGAGCCGGCGAGGATCCTACTGCCAGCGGAGAGAGAGCTGGGCGCCCGAAGAAAGGCGGAACGTGCACGGCTGACCGGTGAGTCAGGAAACAAGCAGGATGGGGATCACTGCATCAGTGGTGGAAAAAGCAATCGTAGACAGTTTGATGAAACTGGCAGAGAAAAATGAAACGCCAGTCTCACGGCAGGCAGTAATTTATCTGCTATGTTGGAGTCGCCGCCGTGGTTTCCTTGCTTCTACGCAAGATGTATATAATAATGAAACATGGAAGAAAGTGGGAGAGGACTTGTGGGAATCTATGCAAGTCGGGACTAAGGGGGTAAAGACTTTGGCTCGCACGTATCGGGCTGTACGGGGTATGGCCGCGCAGTTACACGGCGAGGTGCAAGTCGCTGCAGCTGTTAAAGCTGCAGTGCAGCCTCCCGGCGATCCTACTGCTCAGTCGGAGGAAGAGCCAGAGGGGCAGCCTCCGTGTGAAAATCCCCCCGATTATACATCTAAAGCTTATCCAGTAATGACTACTGCTGAACGAATAGCGTGGGGATTAGATGATGAATTACCACCCTGGTGTCCTGATAAGGAACAAACGGCAAGCGGCAGACAGACATTAATACCGGCAATTGCGAGTACTGGATGTAAAACTGCTGGGGTGGGAACGGCACAGCTCCACCAGCTCCTAAATAACAGACTGCATTTTTTGAAGCATGTTTGTCTTTGCAAAGGTGAAAGTTGAGATCTGACTTCCTGACCAGTGTTAAAATGCACCATGGCCTCTGGCTACTTTAAGATGATTGTGTGACTTTGGACAAACCTGGTAGGAGCAATGCTGAAATCAAGTTGTAAGTTATATTTCATCCTGAGACTGATGTTTCTGGCATTACATAAAGTAATTTTGATATGGAGAAATAGTGTGAAATGGGGACAATGGACATTGATTGTGATTGTATATGTCTGCTCAAGGAATGTGGGTATGGTGACTAGTCATGGGTGCAGTGTCTGGTCACATAGGCACACAGCTTTGAGGAGACAACTACAGTTTTGGGGAGACGCCTGCCCTTCTTCCTCTAACAAAAGGGGCTATTTAAAAAAAAATAAAATAAATAAATAAAAAAAAAATAGAAAAGGATGAGAGATATTCCAATGCTATCTAGAGGGAGGGAGTGCTAAGTTTCCTTGCTGGAGAAGATCGGATGGTCACAAGAACATGAATCACCTACAAACCTGCAAGACCACCACATTCCAGGAAACGGACTGATAAGCTAATTAACATAGGAAGCGGGGTTTAGGTAACGAATATGTATAGGCATTAATTGAATATTCATTTGTTTCATTGTGTAAATGTGGGATGGTTTGTCACTTCGGGTATGCACGCTTGTGGAGGAGCGATCCCCCGTGCATCTGCGTGCAATAAACATGCCTACTTTATAACTTTCAAGTTATAGAGTCAAATTCTGCACGTCAGTTTGGCGAGCCAGGCAGGAGGATTTCTGCTCGGCTGAGGGACCAGCTGCGGAGCGGACGCTCCTAGGCGCGCCCCGGGAGATTTTCTCGGAGGAGCCTCCTCTTCTCAGCTGTTCACCCGGGAGCAGAAGAGAACCCCTGGATCCGCGGATAAAACGGTATGTTTAGTAACGGGGCGGCTGGTGAGACGCACGGAGACGTCCGGCGCGCAGCGCAGTCCCCAGGAGGGAAAAAAAAAAAAAAAAAAAAAAAAAAAGGGGGGGGGGAAGCTAAAAACTTCCTTTAGGTTGTCTTAAGAATTGGGGAATTCCTAGAATGTAACAACTGAAATAGCGCTCTGTGTCTTGTTTGTTCTATGTGTTGTCTTGTTACATGTTCAAAACTTGGAGTTATGAAGTGTATGTTGAAAAATAATAATATTCTGGTAATTCTAGGCAAATAGCGGAAAACGTAACACTCTGCTTAAGACCAGGAAAAAAATTGTTTTTTTGTTTGTTGTTTGTTTTTTGGCAATTGTTCATTGAAATGCATACTTTGTGAACTGCCAGTGTTCCTAAAAGTTGTACATAAGTGCACGGTACCGTATAACATACTGCTTGTGTGACTGCGGGCTGCCCGGAGAGTGTGAATGGTGTGATTGAGATGCGCATTTTGATTTTCAGTGTATAGCTTAATTATTTTGACTGAGTGTGAGTGCAAGAGTGCTTGAGACATGCGTTTGAGTGCAATATGAGCAAGGAGCTCTATCCGTGTTTCCGACCTTGGGTGGCTAAGGCGACCGGAGAAAAAGTAATTAAAATTGTAAAATGGGAAATGGAAGGAGTAAGCCCTGTGAAAAATCGCCCTTGGGTTGTATATTAAAACATTGGAGTGATATCGTAGGACATGGTGGTACCGAAAATAGAAGGAAATGGATTAAATATTGTAATCAGTGGTGGCCTTTGTATAAATTGGGGAGTGATGCGAAATGGCCTCAGGAGGGAGGAACGTTAGATTATAACACTCTCCTGCAATTAATGTTGTTTCTATGTCACTTGTAAGCAACTTATAGCATCCTTACCCCCTGGGGCATCCATCGCTCAAATGATAGAGGTATGCGCAAGGGCTCCTTTGGTTGAGGAAGAGGAAAAGGCAAAAATACATGCCAATGCTCTAGCAGTAGCTCTAAACAACAACAAGGTACAAGGCCGAGGGGACCGGGGTCTTAAGCCAAAATGTTATCAATGTGGACAGGAAGGTCACTTTAAACGTGACTGCAAAAAGAATCTAGGAGGAAAGTCTCTGTTGAATGGAAATTGTTTGCGTTGTCGAAAATTTGGTCATAAAGCGGCCGATTGTCGCTCAAAATTTAGAAAAGATGGTACACCCCTCTTTGTTCCGGGAAACGGGAACAGCCGCGTTCTGAGGGACGCGGCCAAGAAATATCCCCAGAACCCAACAAAATTCATGGCTGCCTCGGCGAGCTGTATTCAGCCACCAGAGGAAGCGCAGGAGTCGATTTGGCCGTGGCAGAACCTGTAAATATCACTGATGAAAAGGTACATGTACTTCCTTCTACAGTTAGTGGCCCTTTGGGTTATGGTTTATCTGCACTCCTTATAGGACGCTCTTCTGCGTCAAAAAAGGGGATTTTTGTTCTTCCTGGTTGTATTGATGCCGATTATACCGGACCTATTGGAATTATGGTAAAAGTTTTTTCTCCACCTGTTCATATTCCAGCAGGAAGCATTATTGCACAGCTCATTCCATTCCAAGCTACTGTCCCTCAAAAAGGAGAAAAGGACAGGGGTCAAGGTGCATTTGGCTCAACGGGTATGCCTAACATTGCCTTTTGTCAACTTATTGGTGCCGAGCGGCCAAAATGTAATGTTAAGATATCTGGTCCACAAGGTGTTAATCTTCCTAATGTTTCAATGATGATTGATACTGGTGCTGATGTTACTGTTCTTCCCTTTTCAGTTTGGCCTACCATGTGGGAATTAGATAGTGCGGGTTCAACCATTTCAGGCATTGGGGGAAGTCGTCTGACACAGGTCAGTAAAAACTTCATTCTTTTCACGGATCAAGAAGGACATCAAGCATGGGTAAAACCTTATGTCCTATACACATCCTTGTCCTTGTTAGGTAGAGATGTACTTTCCCAATGGGGAATGAGAATCTCTACAGATTTTTGATTGGGGCCATTGATAGCAGCTCTCGCCCAACCTTAAAATTAAAATGGAAATCAGAAACTCCAGTATGGGTTGATCAATGGCCCTTACCTCAAGAGAAGCTGCAACACATTCAAGAATTAGTCCAAGAACAATTGGATTTAGGCCACATCAGACCTTTTGTTAGCCCATGGAATACACCCATTCTTACAATTCAAAAGAAATCAGGAAAATGGAGATTATTACATGATTTAAGAGCAATAAATGAAAAAATGGTTGACATGGGTGCCCTTCAGCCTGGGCTGCCTTCTCCCACTATGTTACCACAAAATTGGGACCTATTAATTATTGATTTAAAAGATTGTTTTTTCACTATTCCTCTGCATGAGGATGATTGTGAAAAATTTGCATTTACAGTGCCAGCTATAAACCGTGCCGCTCCAGCAAAAAGGTATGAGTGGGTTGTACTACCTCAGGGTATGAAAAACTCCCCAACAATATGTCAGTGGTTTGTGGATTTAGCTCTACAATCTTGGAGAGAGAATAATCCTAACCTTATTACCTATCATTATATGGATGATCTCTTAATAGCCAGCCCTCACACACTAGCCCCTGAAAAAGAACAGGATGCTTATATAGACACTCAGGTGGCATCCCCAGTATTACAAAATTCTCCTCTAAAACAAGCAACAGAGTCACATGCCTTTTTTCACCAATCTGCCCGGTCTCTCCAAAAACAGTTTGGTCTGTCTCGTCAAGACGCTAGGACTGTCATAGCGGCCTGTCCTGATTGTGCCAGGTTAACACCTCTTCAACAGGAAGGTACAAATCCTAGAGGGTTACAACCTCGACAAATCTGGCAAACTGATGTTACAGAATTCACCCCATTTGAATATGTCCATGTCACAATTGATACCTGCTCGAAAGCTATTTGGGCGACTGCTCATAAATCTACCAATGCTGTTGCCTGTATTCAGCATTGGACGTCAGCCATGGCTGTGCTGGGCCACCCAGATATGGTAAAAACAGATAATGCCCCTGCATATCTTAGTGCCAAAATAAAGACCTTTTTGCTGCAATGGCAGGTGAAGCACGTTACCGGAATTCCGAATAATTCTGGTGGTCAGGCAATTATTGAACGTGCCCATCAATCATTGAAACATTACCTGTCTGTTTTTCGAAAAGAGGGGGAGAGGAGTCCTCATGTAATAGTGGCAAAAGCATGCTATGTACTGAACTGGTTGAATCCCAGAACGGAATGTACTGAACAGCCGATTTTCTATCACTTTTCTAACAATCCCAACGATTTTTCGAATCGTGACATAGCTGTCCAGGTATTTGACCCTGTCTCAAATTGTTGGTCAGGACCTCATAATTTATTAACGTGGGGTCGGGGTTATGCATGTATCTCCACAGGGGCAGTGACCAAGTGGATTCCAGCAAAATGGGTTCGCCCGTGGATTGAAAACCGACCCACTGAAAAGAAAGAGCAGGGTGACTACGACAGGATTGACTCCTAAATGAACAGGAGGGATCAGTGGGCTCAGTGGGCACAGCATCGAGAAAGGTTATTCCGACCGCCACGACCAAATGAAGAAAAGCAGCTTGTAGATAAGTTAACATACATTATTCTGCCCATCTTGCAGCAGTTACCTCAGGAGATACAATGTCAATTACCCTCCGGTGAATTGTCTTTGTTACACTGTGACCGTATCGTGCGTGCGTTGCAGGATCTTTTTGGGCAAGGACCGATAGAAACAGAAAATTCTTGTCCTATATGTGCTGCTACTTGTAATTCAACAGTTACTCTATATTGTGGATATTGTAAAAGGGTTGGAGCATATAGGCGGAAGGTTTTCCTACGTTTTGGTTCCGGTGGTTTTTCCCTTCTTACTGGGACACATGCCCCTACTTTTTCAGGTATAAACGAGGCCTTACAATCTTATGAAGCCTTCGAACAGATATTTTTAGCAGAACATCGAAACGAACTCATCTTCTGGGTTCACATTATCAGAAAAAGTTTTGAATATCATATAATACAACATCATTGTAAATGTGAACGATGGCATTATTTTTAGGAATAGGCCTAATGAATATTGCTTTTGCTTCTGCTTTGCATAGTATATTGTTGTTTGTTATTCTTTTGTTACTTTTAGTGCCTTGTCTTTTACAATGTTTCCAAAGCTGTATGGAACGCAGTATTAATGCTGTATTTAAAAAGAAAGGGGGAGGTGTTGGGGCTCTTGCTGTATTGAATGATTATACTGAACTTTGAAGCAAGTGGAAAAATACTGAAGAAATAAGACGAGGGCACGATCAGAACAGTGGAATGAAGAGGGAGGAACAAATTGCGGGTGCTTGCACAAGGCCAGGGCCAGCAAGGACGCGATAAGAGGAGCTGGGAAACAACAGGAAGGAGCCTATGTGCCTGAAAAAGTAGAAACAGAAATCTTGCCAATAAACAATTGTTAACCAATCATATTACTATACGCTTGTAAAGTAGCCAATCATATTATCACACGTTTATAGAGTGCCTTATAAAAGTGTGCCTGGTTTGTACAATAAACGGATCAGATCTTGAACTCCATGAGTATTTGAATCTGACTCCCGCTCGCCCAGAATGCCCGCAGCAACTGAGGGTAAGATCACATAGATCAGTTTAGAACTGAACACTGAAATCCAGGAGCCCAAGTGTTGAGCCAGTGGAGTATTTGGGGTGGGAAGGAGGAATTCTAACATTCCACTGATGGAAGCAGTACAATTACGTTTCAGAAATGCACGGTACCTTTAGAAAGGCAGTGGAGAACACGGGGAGGAGCAGCTTTTGGGAAAACACAGCCTGTGATTTCTCCCAGACACAATCTGAAGCCCACAAACAAAAGGAAAGATTTCCACTGGTCATATCTCCCTACATAAAATGATGCATGGCCTAAGTCAGCCAGCAGTGTTACTAATTCCCATTCCATGGATTTCTGAGCAGGGACAGCCTGACTGTGACTTCTCCTGAGTGGCTGCTGCCGAGCAGGAGAATGCTACACTGATGCGGCCCTCTTATCGGATTATTTCACCCTTTATCCTACCTTCTTTCTAAGATTAGTTTACTGGAAATAAACAATTTTTAAAGCCAGGACCTGAATTAAAGTCCTTATGAACCAAATGCACCCTTAGTTATCAATACAATAGCCCCTGAGAAAAATGTTTGTGGTTGAAGATAGGTGGTTTCCACAGATGTCACAGTGTGT
Organism: Falco naumanni; assembly: GCF_017639655.2. Lineage (NCBI taxonomy): Eukaryota > Metazoa > Chordata > Aves > Falconiformes > Falconidae > Falco > Falco naumanni. The sequence goes on from NC_054079.1 coordinate 22,749,609, forward strand.
TCAGCCTCAGTCCCAGGAAGGATGGTTGAGCAGAGCCTGTTTAGCTGTGGCATATTGTTGAGGTTCTTTTACAGATCTCACCCTTCCACAGGCATTGTATAATTCTTTTAGGTTTCTCTAAAACAGAGGTTTCAGCTGTGTGGGTTTTGACAGAAAAAATACCCAAAACACACATCCTCTTCCTGTGTCTGGGGCCACTCTCATGCTTTTATAAAGGGGAGCCCCTCCATTTTGACCATATTAACAGAAGCGCATAAAAGTGAAAGCAGAAAGAGCACTTTTACACTGCATTCATCAACACATGAAAAACAGCCTACCAGGACCAGTTACAGGCTTCTTCCATCATGTCACAAAACAATTGCCTCTGTGCATGCTGGTGCTTTTAAAGCTGACACTGCTGTTGACTTAAAAGCTGTTTGCATTACATCTGTGCATCAAGTATAAATTTTCATATGTACAGCACCAAGGTGAACAAATCAAACGTACACTCACACCGCAACCAGAGAACTGCCATAGCAAACACATCCACCTGAAATTCTCACATCCCTGCCCATGCCTTATTATCATGTTTTATATTTTAAATCTATATTTATTATATTTAAAATTTATATGTAAAATACCAACATCATTTTTCTATGAACTTGATCACAATGGTTTGTAAACCATCTTTGTGTTGCTGTGGTGCTGACAAATTACCACTCTACAAAAAGTTGAAGGGTCTCCCCAGACCGAGGAATGCTGAGCCCTGGGTAAAGCACCAATTCGGTACTCTGTAGCTCAGTTCCTTATTCTGCTGATGACTTGCAAAGCGGCCTTGGCTCAGTTTGGATGTATCAGAAAAACACGGATATATTCAGACTATCTGGTTTAGCACCAAAGTTACATATAGATGCTTTCTAGTCTAAGTATCTGGGGGCCGTATTCAGGCTGCCTTTTATACACGCTTGCATTGCAATCATAGCTATTTACAGGCTGGTCCAACAGTGGCCTGAATAGCTCTCCAATGAGCGTCTAAGTTACTGTCAAAGTCCATGCACCGTGCAAGGTGGTCTGAATACAGCCCTTTACCTCTTTGTCTCAGCTCCCTCACCTGTAACACAGGGACAGCAGCACACCTCAGCAAGGCTACGGAGATGTTCGGATCCAGTGAAGACAACATGGCTACTTTTATAGGCAAAGGTATACTATGCTGAAACAACATAAGGGGACCTGGGTTTAGAGGAGTTTGCTATCTGCAAGAGCTTACTTCAGATAGAATATCCAAGAGTTAAAAAAGGGGATGTACAAGTTAGCAAGAGTGCACCCTGGCACCCATAGCAGCAATTTTACATTGACTTTGCTGTATTTCAGCTTAGCAATTTCCAGATGGCACTGTATTTTACAATTTTCTCTTGCAGTTGACTATCATACATATATAGTACAACAAAGATGTACACAAGGATGAATTATTGCCTGTCCTTTGTTGTACATGCTTTCCCAAACATCTGAGATTTTATTTATGTGACATTTAGTCTTCCTTGGAAGAGTATCTTTGCCTGGAAAAACAATATATGCAGCAGCTACAAAAAATGAGGAGAAAGAGAACAGTATGGCTAATAACGAGAACACCAAAGGCAAAAATGTACAGGGTTTTGTCACAGTAATCCTGAGGCTGATGGAAAGGTGGGATGAAATTTGGCAGGTACACAGAAAAACCCCAGTAGTTCCCAAGAATGAACCAGAGAAAGAGGAAAAGGCTGAGAGTTAGATGGATGTAGTACTTGTGAGCATTCTGCGTCCAGGGATATTCGTCATCATCATCAATCACAACAGACTTGGAAAGCAACTGCCTCATCCCGGTTGAGTCATACAGCAGGAGAGTCACCTGGAGGCATTGGAGGAGAAAAAGGCAGTAAGTAATGGGCTGCGGAAAGTCTGAAAACCTGGCCATGGCCAGCCTTTGGGCCGAATTAAAATGGGTGTGGGGGGAAAAAAAAAAAAAAAAATCACATGAGAGAAAGCTGAGGACCCACAAATGAGGCAGATCCTGCTGGAAAATAATGCAGTTTTCCCCTACACCAGTGAGATTTAGGCCAGACATTGGGAAAAAAAAAACTTGCCAATGGTAAGAATGGAAAGGTATGAGAACAAATTGTGCAGGGAGATGACAGCAGCTCCCACACTGAAGACTTAAGAACAGATTAAAGGAACTGCTACATGACTTAAGTAGAGTGGTTCCTGCTGTGTAGCGGGTGGATTTCTCTCTCCTGTTTTCCATAGCTATGTAGGTGAATCAGCTTAAATAAAACTATGAAGTATCTATACTTTGACCTAAACCCCAAATAAATTGCTTCAGCTACTCGGAATGATTCTGTCAAGTTTTCTTCAATTAAATGTAATTTTTTCAGATTGCTCCATTCCTGCCTTCAGTCAGAACAAGCAGAGAAATAGGTGGAATACCATGACACTGTGAGGTTGGGAAGGTCTGGCCTACAGGGAAATGCAGTAGGATTCATCAGCAACACTTAGAAGTTTTCTAGTTTACTTTGGGCAATACAAAATATGCAGGTAGACATCACAGTACTCTCCAAACTATCAAGCTGCAACAAGGTCTTTTACCTTCTCACACCAACATACTCTTCATGCCAGTCCCTCTGCTGCCTGCTCCTAGTCTCCCCCCATCCAGAACCTGCTCTTCTCTCTGTTTCTTCCTCAGCTGCTCTCCTTTCCTTGGCTGCCCAACTCCTTAACAGAACCAGCCACAGCTGCACCTTATCTACATCGGCCAACCCACTGCCCCTGAAGCCACCCCACAGCTGTATATTATCAATGATAATTAACCCAGCTTCATTCCTCTACAGGTAGGTAAGTAGGTTGTATATAGAAGCTTTCAAATTTCTGTCCCTAAATGAGTTTCTTAATTTTGGTAGATTTATAGGTGAGATATATAAAGGGTCCAACAAGGATTTGAGCCAAACATTGTGAAACCTATGTTCTTGCTACACCTGAAACACTTGGCCCAGTCCTCAAGACACTAGCTATTGTTATCACAATTCCCATTTTTAGGTTCCTGTGTAAGCCTTCCTGCAGTGAGCTGTGTCTTTGGGAAAGGGACTCTTGGAAACTAACTGAGCAAGAAACTGCCCTGGCCAACCAGCAATAAAATTCAGATGGAGAGGTAAAAAAATGTGGATTTTTGAGTGGCTATGGGGAGTGACATACTGTCTAAGCAGGGGTTCTTAGCTGTGTTCTCTCTAAGTTATATTGTGCTCATTCTTCTCTTTGAAATGAGGTAGAATAGCACCCCTTGTTTTACACTCTTCCTTCTCCATTTGTCAGTGATTAATGGTGAGAACACCAACTAAGGAAAAGCCATTTGGGTATATGTTTGGCTTAGTTCAGATATTAGTCTGGGTGCCCAATTTTCTACAGGCAAGGCTTAGCAAGAGGATCCAGGACATCTCGGGAAGAGGATTCTCTTGTTCTTCCCTGTAAAACTATTCAATTATATGTAAACAATTACATACTTGTTCAGAAAACCAGCTATTTTTCTAGCCCAGGTGTTGGTACCAGTTTGTGAGAAACAGAGATTAAAGTCCCAGCACCAACATAGGCCAAAAAAAATGGTGTTTCCACTGGATGTCTCATATCCAGCTGAGCACTCAGACTGGTAGGCTTGTTCAAATGAGCAGGGCATCTTCTTTTCAGGTGAACGTTTATTTTAGGCAGGCTCATGACACACAGGAGAGATAAACATATCTGGCCAGTGGGTCTGAGTTTTCCACATAGGGACCTGTGGCTGGACTGAAGCTCTGTGCAGCTTGCTAGGGTGGGCTTAACACATAGGCAGCTGTCTGTACTCAAGCTTCACCAAGCCTAGCAGTGGGAATGGTGAGCACTGGTTTTGAGGAAGTCAGAGGAACCTCCCAGGTGATTTATGCATCTCAGCTACATCTTACCAGTTCATGAAAAGTGCATTTAATTCTTATGGATACTGCCTTGCCAAGCTGTGATTGAAACAAATTCTGGCACTTGCTCACATTGTTAATTACTGCTGAATATACATTTATGGAGGAGCATGACATGAATTCAGCAGGCCTTTCTGGATGTTGTAGAATGGTTCGGTTGCTTTGGTGAATGTCTGTAGGTTACCATTGCCTTTTAAAAGACCAAAGGTGATAAAGAAACAGATGAGGAGCCTACAGATCTATGCAGATGTGGGCCAGAATGACTTGCTATTACATGATGTCCATCACTGGACAGTGTTCATTCAAACTTCATCCTATACACATTCTCTGACTTTTTAACTTTCAGAGGTCAAGCAAAAAAACCCAAAACTTCAAGGTCAGTGAAGTCTGATGAACACAACAGAGGGCAGAGCTGAGACAGGTCGAATTTGACTACACTGTGCGATGACACATGAGTTAAGCCAATCAAATTCTGACTAAATGTATTGCCAAACAGTAAAATAGGCAGTCCTGCTGTCAACTGAAGCCAAATTCAAGCCATTATTTGATGTCCGCATTAATATTAACTGACCCACTTACCATCTTATTTAGGGTGAGAAAAACTGACTTTAAACCAGAAATTGCTAAGAAACAGTCAACATTTTTATGTAGGCTTCAACTCACTAGCATTAAAATTTCCTTTTGATTCTGCTCTAATCTTTTCTAAACTATTGTTAAATGAACCTTTGATTATACAGATAAGTCCACTGGTATGATTGAATGGCTAAGCATTTCTCAGTAGAACTCTTAACATAGCAAATTCCTCATAACAAGATTAAGCACTTTCTTTTTTTCTCCATTTACTTATTTACTGACCAAAGGTCCTCAGGAGGAGGATCCATGTCCCAGTGATGTACTGTGGTTTGTTTACCACTGTGAAAGAGTGTAGGGGATGCAGAGACCTGCAGAGGAATATTCTTTCCCACCTTTCAATCCTAGATCAATTTTTTGGGGCTAGAAACATAATGAAAGGGAAACATAGCTACCTCCTGGCTGCAATATGCAGTGCTGTCAAATGGGAGACTGGCAGATTCCCTTTCAAGGGACAGGCTGCCTGCACTGAAACATTAGGCCACAACCCATCAGGTCTACCCTGCCTGCTCTGCCAATGCTGTGCACCAGGAAGGTAGGCTGGGTACCAGCTTGCTGCTGCCCCCATTAGCTATCCAGAACAGCCACTGCTACCAGTACAGATGTTTCCTCCAGCAGCAGCACTTGCTGTTCTTATCCCTTCATGCCCTACCAGTGCCAGTTCCAAAGTTTTTCCTTCAGCTCTGTCCCTTTCCCTTCCTTTCACAGGAACATCACTGGGACAGCAAAAAAAAAGTTTTGCTTAATCCTGCTGAGAAGCCCTAAAGTAGCTCTGCAGTCTGTTGTGACAAGCCTCTAGCAGACAGTTAACACCATCTGCAAAGGGACTGTCAGAAAAAGACAATCCTTTACCCTAGAGTAAATGCAGAGTTATAGCTTTATAGTGATGAGGGTGTGACACGGATATGGGGGTGTCTCTACCTGTCAAGCAGCCACGCTCTGGGTCAGTGAAGATACAGTGAGCACAGTCCACTAGAAGACAGGTAGCTGTGCTTAGAAAACGCTGTGCCTAGATTCATAAACCTTGCTGTGATACAAGGATATATTTCCTCTGGAAGGAAGCTATGCTGCTGCATAGTCATTGCTTCTGGCCAGGTAGGTCATGGGTGGTGGGAGTAAATTGAACTTGTGAGGGACTATGTAGTTTTATAGTATTCCCAAAGCTAGGAGAATAATTTCACTTTTTGTCCAGCCTGTGTGTCTGAAAACAAAGGAAAAGGTTTGGCAGGATTGGAGGACTGCTTGTGGAAATAAGACCCCATTTACCACAGGCATCCATGTTACGTAGTCATTTCCCTCGGTAGAGATGGTAGCACAGATGCTGTGATGTAGGAGAAAGTCACACCACAATGTGTGGGACAATGCTGAATGCTGAACTCATTAGCATCTCACTTGGCTGATGGGTACTTTAGGTGCTGGAACAAGCACAGTCCAATCTCAATAGCTCTCTTCAGTACTGCATGCACATAGCTGTCTGGAGCCATCATTATGTCTTAACTAGCAAGTCAAAGTCTAGTCACACAAAATATTTTTCACACACAAAAGGCACATTACCTTTAAGCTGCCAATCACGCCACCCACCAACAGATATAATGGAATTAGTGGCTGAACTGGTCAATCTTCCAAAAACTTCATTCCTGAACAGCAAAAATGAATGTTTGTTATCTCAAGTGATCAAATAGTGGAACAAGCTGTACAGTGAAAACTAAAGATGTTGTAAGTGAAGTGTAGTGCTTAGATCCAAGACTTTTATCCAGCATTTGTTGAAATGGGGGCTGAATTAAAGGGGGTTTGGATCTCCCATTACAGGAGTGAGGGCCATGAACAAGCAAAAGGCAGGAGAAGGAAGAGAGGCCACAAAGGTAACAACAGCAGTACTGTTGTTCTGGCATTACTGATGGGAGCCATGTACAGAGGTTATTAGCTTCGGCCACTGCATCTTTGTTTAATGAACAACTGACTGAGCTATACTGAGTTATTCCTGCCAGGGTCTCCCCAAGGAAGCAAGTGAACTTGGAATCACTGGTAACATTACAGCTGTAGGTCATGGTCCCTCCTGATGCCTGAGCCATTACATCCTCCATAGCCATGCCCCTGCACCACAGATGTCCTCCCCTCCCTCTGCCCCTGCCTGGTTCCCACCCCTGGTTCTGTGCCCAGCCTCAGGGCACACAGCCTGGGCTTGGGGTATGTGGGACACATCTGGAGGCCGTATTGGACACCTGTGGGCTCCTCAGACTTTACCTTGCTGCCAAGATTTCTCTAAGCGCTTGGCAGTTTCAAATCAGCTCAGGCTGTCCCTGTTTAATCTGAAGACAGAGAAAAGTTTCTTTCTTTTCAGGTAAGAAGGATCCTCATGGGATTTTCAGAAGTGAATTATGAGTATAAATCTCAACCTACCCACTCCTTTTAGGTAGCATGCCAATACTGCTATAGTGCAACCTACTCAGTAGAGTGTGTGACAAGCTCTCTGATAATAAATACAGTAATAAATGAAGTGTTGTGTACATTACCATCAGTCCCAAATGCTGTTTGTTCTATAGTCTGTCAGGTTCCTGATAAAAAGGGATTTTTTTGTATTTTTTTTTTAAATGAGATGTTACCAGCTTCCAAACAGATTCTGCAGTTACTCCAGGATTTATCTGCATGAGCAAGCTGAGCAGCAAAACTCTGGGTGTAAACTCACAGTACTCCCTTTGATGCCCCATGGGAATGATGCTCTGAAGGGGGATGACTCTCAGCAGTCTGAATGTGAGCAATTTTGAGTCGGTTGGCCCAGTCCCAGGACTGATCATGCCCTGCAGCAGATGCAGATGGTAGTGCGCTAGCTCAGCAAGCAGTGTCAGTGTGATGTACAGCAGTGTGGGCACTGGTGGTGAAACAGACTGGAGTGCAAACAGGTAGTGGATATTTTCATCCACATTTTATTCCTTCACAGTATCTGCAGATCTCCTGCAGTATTGATAGGGACTCAGAGAAAAGAAAGGATGCAGTATGTGTGAGTGCTGCAGTGGCAAAGCAAGTCTTGATGGATCTCTCTGGGAAACAGCTCCAGCAAGGTCAAAGTTTTACAGACCAGGGATGAGTCTGCCCATGGCTTTGGTAGCTGCGGATACTGCATGTCTTTCTGGGCTTTTGACTGACAGTCATTGCATCAGATGGAATATGCAGAAAAGACTTGAATGAACTAACTTTGAAGGAGAAGAACTAAATCTGTTCAGCTTGGCTAGCCGACGGCCAAATGAGAGAAAATAACAGCAACGTTGGAGCACTCAGGAATGGACCTGTGAGTGATCCAAAGAGCTATGAAGGTAGAGGCATGAGATGAACTTGAGCAGAAATAAAAATTGTTCTTTCCATGAGGCTAAGTGCCACCAGAAGGAGATATATTGCTGGAATAGTCTTGGGACAAATGGCAGGAATCCCACCCCAGGGTGATTTTAGTTCCTTGACCAAACTAGATACTCAGCAGCTGGAGAATTCAGTGTAAGGAGCAGACATTCCTGTGGAGGTCTCAAGTCCCAGTGCAAAGCCACCTAGGAGGGAGGGGAAGCACAATAAAACCAACTTGCAGACCAAAACCAAGCTCAGGGCCACCTGCTATTTGCTGCGTGCCATCACTGTTTGCTTAGGCAAGGCTGTGTAACTGTGAAGTTGTACTTTGGCACCCAGATGATAGGCTATGTCAGTGACATATCACCTAAAAATTAAGTTCCAGTTTCCTGCACTGACACCAGCTATGCTGCTTTCATCAGAAATGGTATAGAATAGGGAGGTGCCATTAATCTGGGAACCTTCAAGATGGGGAGGATGTAGATGTAGATACAGATGTAGGTGTAGGTTAGGGTTTGGGGATTAAGCAATATTGTAGAGTGTCTTGTCTTAATTTTATGCCATGCCTCTAGCTACTGAACTACAATTATGCCATGGTCTAGGTTATGGATTTGGCCCCTTGTGATTAATTTCCAGATGTACTTCTAAAACAATATTTAAGCATTACATAAAGAGCCACCAGTTTGCTTTGCAATAGACCCAGGGTAGTGGATTAGCCTTCTTTTTTTTTTTTTTTTTTTTTTTTTTGTCAGTTAATTAAAGGCTGCCCTAATGTTCCGAATGTAAATTGCTGTACCACAAATGAAAAGAACTGAGATGATGCTGCACAGGTAGGTTAACTATTCAGAGTCATTTAAATATCAGGAGACCATAGGTACAAATATGGCCCTGTGCTGAAATGCTCTTTGAAAAATAGACACAGGATGATGAGAAAAAGTGAAATTAAGTGTCACTGCACTTCAGGAGGTTTTGCATTTTAATGAACAGAAAATCAATTTTGGATGCACTAGCTGATCCATAGGTAAAGCTGAGCTGATTTTGAACTTAAATGTAATGAAAACCTAAAGATAATGAGTTTCCTGGAACGGTAATTCTGAGCTGCCTTACTCATGGGTAACTTTGTGGGTACCTGAGAGGGTGCTCCTGGTGTAAGAGAGCATAGATGAGGTAGAACTAATCCCTTTCTTTCAAAAAAAATTCAGAAAGATCACTTATTTTCTCTGTAATCATTAAAGTCCTAGTGGCAATTTAATACCAACAGGGAAAGTGAAATTTTGCTTGTAACTGGTAGGAACAAAAATCAGAGAAAATACCACTTTTGCCTTTTGTTATTGTGACATTCACCAATGGGCCCAGATCCCCCACGTATGTCCTCTCTCTGGGGTGTGAGGGAGCTCACACCAGCTGGGTCCCACTCCCAGGGGCTCATCAGGGTGTAATGAGAGTGTTGCATGCTCCACACCCCTCCGTGTTGATCACTCCCCAGCCCTCCTTTCCTCTGGGGCAACGATGAGCACCAACAGGTGAGTTGGAAAACTCCTCTCCTTCCCTGCCTGTGCCAGGTTCCTGTGGGTGGGCCTGGTTTGAATCCAGGCCATCCCACCTGGGTTTGACCAGGGCTGACTGTCCTCCTGGCTTGGTTTTCTCTGAAAAGTTGCAAGGCAGCAAGTTGTTACGGGGCTTAATCATTAATAAAAGGTTGTTCTGAACTTTGAGAGCCTTTCAAGTGAAGCCAAAAGCAGGAATATAAAAGACCCCAAGGTAACAGCCCTAGACCGGCAAATGCAGCAATTACTGTAATATTTCACCCACAGTAAGTGGTCAAGGGGGGTTCTTCTCATATTTGAGTGGAATTGGAAATTGCTATTGCCTAGAAATGAAAGCAAAAGGCACCTGCAACTTGGAGTGAAAAGGAGATGCAGTCAGCAGGAGTAAGCTGCTATAAACCCCTTGGTTTTTAACCTCCTGCCAACAACAGTGCTTCGCTGGTCTTACAAAACCTTACCCCTGTGAGGGTATTTTTCCTGTGCCTCTCCACACAGCTTGCACAGCCCCCAGCCCAGGTCAGCTTTCTGCTGCATTGCTCCTTGGAGAGAAAGAGCCAGCCTACTCACCCAGCCCAGGAGATGTTGGCTTATTACACCCCCTCTGCATCCTCCACCCTGGGTGAGACAAACCAGTTGCTTTAAAACTTGAGTGACCCCAGGCTGTCGTGCCAAAGACCTCCATTCAGATAACATGCTTCCCACCAACAACACAGGGCCACATAGGACGGCTACCCGTACCTGCGGTGGCATTGTGCCAGGGGCCAGGCAAGCAGAAGGAAGAAGACCCTGCTCCAAATATCTCTAGGTGAAGGGAGAGCTATTCCTGACCATACTCCATGCCAGCACACAGGCTGGCAACAGTTTTGCTTTGCAGGAATTGCTTCTGGGGAAGTTTGTTCCTAGGCTGGCTGTGCTGCTTTTTACCAGGTGGTTTTCCCTGAAGAAACTTCTGCTGGACTACCTGTAAGGTACCGCTTCAAACAGGAGACAAATACATTATATTGCTTAGGTTGTCTCCTGCAGCCTATATTTAGGTGCGTGGTGGTGTCTGTGTTTGTTTGAAATTTTACACTGGTCTGCTATAATCCAAATACTGCAGCAGACAGATGCTGTCAGGATAGAGTTCCTATTGTGTGCTCCATCAGCACCCAAAATTGCCTAGGAAACAAAATACCTCAGAAGGGAGGGAAGAAAAGGATACTTTAGTGGAAGATTCAGGTGGGACTTGGTTTCATCTTAATTCTTGTATATACCTGGCTTAGCAACAGAGCTGCTTAAATATGGAAAGGAGATTACTAACAGAACTTACCATTGCTGGCAATTTTAGATATGTACCAGTGGCAAGCTTTCTCGAGGCTGGCAGTCATTGTGAAGAGCCTTTTGGGGGTGTCTGTGGGGATACAGAAATTAATATGGTTATGAGAAGTGTGTTTAACTTACTATCTTGATCAAGAGCCACTCACACACTTAGCAGGCTTTCACTACCCTCAAAAAACTTTAAACATCCCCAAATCCAGACAGCAGCCGTCAGTGGCACACCCAGAGTTTACAGCAGCTTTGGGCTTGCTTGCTAGTGATGCTGGAGCTTTGGGGTCACAGGAAGGCTGGGGGGCAAGTATCTGTGCTGTCTTCCTGAAAACTATAAAAGGTTTTCTCTTGACTTTGATTGGAGGCAGGGCAGGACAAAGTGTATTTAACTGTTATGAGAAAACTCAGCGAAACGGGTAAGGTTCACTGCACAAACCTCAGAAAAAATTATTTAGTGAGCAAAAATGAATTAAAGAGAAGGGGAGGAGAGAGGATGAAAATAGTTTTAAGGTCGAGGAGGATTCTGAAGAGGAACATAGAATAAAAGCTTCAAACCACAGGGAGTCCAGAACAAGATGCCTTTGGTACAAAAGTAGCTGGATTAGAAAGTAGTCCTCTGTAAAGAAGAATTTTTACAAGGTGGGGTGAGGGATGAGCAAGCAGCTAGGCATCCAAGGCCTGAGCTCAGACAGTGCCAGACAGCTAAGTAGCAACAGGCATCAATGAGAGCATGGAAGGTTCACGGTTCACACACACACACACACAGACACACAGACACAGAGACTCACTCACTCACACACTCCGAGCCTCAGCCTCTGCTCAGGGGCACCACAGCTCTACCACCAGTGGCAGCTCTGTGACAGATGAAGGTGTGCGTGGAGGAGGCCAGGATGGGGGAAGCTGCATTTCTGCACATACCTCAAACCAGCCTCTTTAGATTTCCTAATGGTTAAAGAGCAATATTTCAAGCTTAGCCTCATTCTGTTCTGAGATGACATGAAACCCACTCCGGTGGGATTTCTCATGTTGCAATGCTGAGCCCAACCTGGCCCAGAGCCTACTAGGGACCACAAGGCCACCGACATACGCTGAAGATAAAGACAGACTTGTACCATGCAGCTGATATGTGGCCATAGCCCCCTCCATAGCCTGTCCAAGCCCTACCAGCCGTGATTGAGCAGAGCTGGCTGTCTCCCAGGAGCCTGCTTTCTCCTTCGAGCCCAGAAACCCATCACCAGTAGCAGCACAGGACCCTGCGCTGCCATGGGAATGGGATGGGCTTTGCTCCTTGCGTGTTTGCCTTGCAGTTGCTATTTCCTGGCAGTGACGGCAGTAATAGAAGCAGGTCTGGCTTTACCTGTTGGTGAGCAGCCAAGAAAGGAGCAAGGACTGAGGCTTTTCGTGGACATGCCACCAGGTCAGTAACCCACGCTGAGACACTTGTGTGTAGCAGCCAGCCAGCAACATCTATATCCAGATTTCTAGTGTCCACCATCACATCAGGTGTCTCATTAATTTTAGCTTTCCTTCTCCAACCCTCATCTTCGTACTGTGCCACAAACCTCATCTGATGGCTGTTACTGTTGTAATAAGACTTGCAAATCCCAGTGGACATCTCCATCAATACTGGATGATGGACTGGAATAGAGATTACGTACAAGAGCCTCACCTCTGGGGAGCGTATACTGCTCATCCCAGACACCAAATCTTCTTCAGAACAGCAAATACTCTGGCTTTGGGCTGCAGCTGTTGACAAATATTTTAAGGAAGGAAATTAGCATTGTTGCACGCTCAGGGAGAACAGGAAGGAGGAAGGAAAACAAGCAGTTTCCATAACCAAATGACACATTAATTTTAAACTTTAAAACTTTTGGCACAGATTTGTTCCTAGAAAGTGTGAGAACAGGCATGCATTCTGAGTATGCATCTGGCTGCTGACAAATATGTTCTAAATTATGCAGACATCAGTAATATTAGTTCATGACTGGAATTAATTGTATGGCAGTAATTCTTACAAGAAACCATGTTAACAAAACTAATGCCATGTTAAAAGTTAGTTGAATACCGAATTACCTTGTGCAAAATTGCATGTGGCTGGGAATGCTGTATTTCCATAAGCAGAGGGTAAAACGTACGTTTTGTCTAAGTGCAGTTATTTTTTTACAGTAAAGGAAAAAAGACAAACTGAAGGAGGACTCGGTTTCTGGGGGCATGTCACCACCTAGTGATGGAGCCCAGAAATGACTGTGACTCAGAGCTCTGTGTGTGCAGTTTTAACAGGTGAGATAACGCAAGCAAATTCATGATGGCTGCACACAAAACGTATTCATACAAGGACACAACACACATAACCGCCAGGCAATGGTTTCAGTCCTTCCACAGACATTGGCTTTGACTCCTACAGGACTAACAAATCCCTCAGAGAAGTCATTATGTTTGCTGGATAAATAGGTGTTGCCCTTTTCCCCCAGCCCTTCTGCAGTGATTTTGCAGAAGTTGCTGTGGGTGTTAAAGATTAATATCTTCCTGTGTGACAATGCATGAGGGTGCTAAAGTGCAATTCAGCAGCCAGATAGCAACAAAACTGTTCCCCAGCTGAAATGGGAAATGATCGCTGAAACTGTCAGGAGACTGCAAGTAGTGCAGCATGAAGCCTGGTGGCATGCAAAGGCAGGGCAGGTGTCCTGCCTCACAGTGCCTGCTCCTGGTTTGCTGGTGAGTTGGGAAAGTCACATCCAAAACAGAAAACTCAGCCACAACTAGGAAAAAAGTTAAAGACCAAAGCCAGCTTCTGGATCTCCTCCAATTAGTCCTTCCCTAGGGTCATTTCCCGGGGGAAGAGACCATCTCATGGGTTACAACAGCCAGCAGGGGGGGACAAGTTTCTGACCCCCTTGCAGAAAGCTGGGGCCTCTCCACAGAGCCACTTTTCGGGGTGGCAGGTTGCAACCCAGCCACAGCAGAGCCACAGGACCTCTGCCTCCCCCAGCCTGTGCAGCACTTCCCCCTTTTAGTGCCCTCTCCCACCAGTGGCCGGTGGCCAGGTTTGCCCCAAGAGCGCTGGTGCTGCCTGCCTGGCACTCATGTTGTGTCCCACATTGCTGCCTTCTGTTGCAACTCGGTTCCTTGTCCCTGACAAGCAGCGGTGGCACAGACCCTCCATCCCGGTTCCTTTGTTATTTCAGCCGGGTTTAGCTTTGAACTATTTTTCTGGTCATTATTCTCACCCTAAGTATTTAGGTAAGATGAGTCAAAAGAAGAGGAGTGCTGACCGACTGGTGCATCCTTGACCCACGGCAAAGCCAAGAGGCAGCTTCACACTGGCCCCACCATACATCAGCCCAGCCAAGAGACATCGCCACGCTTGTCCTACAGCGTTCAGCCTTCTCAAACCGCACTCTGCCCTCTTCCAGTTCCAGTTGCCCCACTCTGCATGGATGAACATGGCAGGCAGAGTCGCTGGGGCTTCCTAAGACCCTGGTTCCCACTCAACAGCTCCCAGCTGCTGGGGGGTCCTGCTGCGACATGGTAGGTGCACATGGGCCAGCAAGCCCCTCCAGAGCAAGGTCTCTTCTAAAAGACTACTAGAGGGAATGGTTTCTTTTATTTTTCTAAAATATTCAGAACAAAGGTCTTTTCCAGAGCCAGTTTCTTCCTAACAAACCACCAAGCCCCACACTGGCTTTTATCCCGGCACATTGCCTGCTTCCCAGCAAATCCCTCTTACCTGAGAGTGCTGTGGGTGCCAAATCTGTTCACCTGCACCTGTGGGAGACCGGGCAGAGGAACCACAAAATGCAGCCTTCAGTGAAAGCCGGCTGGAAAAGTCCTTTCCAATGGGACCCCAAAGCCTTGCTCAGTTCCCCAAGACCCTGCTCGTGGGCAATGAGTCGCAGTGGGGGGGCTCAGCTGCTTTTATTCCTGCTGGCTGCCTGCTCACACACCTCTCGGCAGCAGCACCGTGGGAGCTGTGGGATGCAGGAGCGCTTGCTGACAGAGCCCATCCTCATTAGTTTCCCCACTCCCACAGCTGGCTAGAGCCACAGCCCACCCTGTGCCATTTCAGGGTGTCAGCAGGGGGAAGCAAAGAACCCCACACATCTGTGACTGTACTGGAGGGGAAAAAAAGAAATGTCTTTCTCAGTCTTTTATTCTAAAAAAAAATAATTTGTTTATTCAGAAATCAGTAGTGAGTGGTAAGTACTTGGTTCATTCTTCGTGCAGTTCCCCCTCTTCCTATTGGCACAGCTGATAGAGCTCTTCACAAACTGCCACATACATAACTTTAACCATTGGCTAGTTTACTTGTCTTATGTCACCGTGGCAGAGGTCTATTTGTTAGGTGGTTACTTGCTAGGTCACCTTCCCATCAGCTGGTGGTAGTTTCATATCTCAGGTCTAATTATAGGTGTGGCATCATTTTCTGGAAAGCCCCTGTTTCTGTACAAGAGAAAGTGGGTTTGAAGGAGAGCACCTCTGCAAGGGGGAGTAACTGCATTAATAAAGATTAACATGTATTTTGAATCCTTTTGGAAAGGCCCCACAAAGAAAGAAAAGGTTACCTGCTGCATTAGTCATTGGCAGGGAGCTGACAAAGTGCCTCCTCCTGATCAGGAAGAACAATTCTGCCTTCAGCTGTCAGGTTTGCACAGTTCATCACCAATATCATTCCCAGTGTTAAAGGCCTTGCATTAAGAAAAGGACATCCGCACTGGGGTCAGCCAAGGGAAGGAAAATGATGGTGTTTGATGGCTAACTTTGCATGCCACTGGGTCAGCAACTGTAA
The DNA here is from genome assembly GCF_017639655.2 of Falco naumanni. Taxonomy (NCBI): domain Eukaryota; kingdom Metazoa; phylum Chordata; class Aves; order Falconiformes; family Falconidae; genus Falco; species Falco naumanni. The sequence goes on from NC_054079.1 coordinate 22,765,160, forward strand.
AGCAAGGTAATTTCAGAGAGAAAAAGAGGAATTTTGCTAGTGTATCTTCAGGTCCAAGGCTGGAAGCCTGGAAAGTTTTGGTTAGGTGAGTTTGGGAGCAAAACAAAGGGTGAGAGAGACTAAGGCTTTTTTACTCATTGCATTTAAGCAGGGGTTTATTTAAGCACTTAAACAGGGAACCCAGCTCCTCTGTATCGTCAATGAAGAGAGCGAGGAGATGCCTCTGAAAGACTCTGATGCTCTCCACTGGTGCTGGAAGAGACACAGCAGGAAGGGACTGAGACATGCCAGCTGAGAGGCCACACCCGACAACCTGGCCTTATGTGGTCCTGGTTCTTCTTTGCTACAGTGTAAAAAAGCTCCTCCTTCCAGCAGAGAAAGCCACTCTTCCCATGATTGTTCCCAGGCCAGCAAGTATTTCAGTTATCTCTAATGCCACTGCCTTCTTTTGGGGTGCTTTTTCTCGCCCTCTGCAAAGCTCTGAGGCAAGTTTGGGGTTGCCTGTGACTGCTGAGGTTGTACCAGGGTGGTCACACGTTGCAACTTGTGGCCTTCTGGCTTGTGTGCTGATCTTGTGACTGCGGTTGTCACTGGGCTGAGCTGAGCAAAGGAACTCTGATGCTGCCACCAAAAGCACAAGCCAGGGCAGTGTCCTCAAACACCAGCTCCTTCTCAGACTAAAAGGGCCTTTTACATCCCCCCATAACACACTTAGGGTTCTTCCACCAGGCGCCTTTTTGGAAGCAGTTACTCTTCACCATGGGTTTTCCTGGCTACTTCATGGTTAGTATGGAGAGGGAAAGGGCCCTGTAGAGATGCTGTCTATCCTGTTCAATTTGTGTTTATTTTCACCCTCTGTATAGGGTGAGTACTTTTGCCACAGGGCTTTCTCCTAACTTGATGACTCAGAAGTCAAAATCAACATGAAAACCGTCTGTCATCTACTACGTTATTTGTTTCTTTTCAAATTGGAAAAGCCTGACTGTTTTCTTAAATGCTGCACATAATCAGGAATGGTACCTTTTCTTGTATAAATTATCCTTGTGTATTGGAATATAAACAGCCCATGGGAAAGAAATTCAGTGTAGATTTCATTTCTTCTGTTGTTCAAGGCAAAAATAGTGTACTTATCTGCTGAGAAATACTCTGCTTACACAGGGGAAACCGATCATCAATACCGACTTACCAGCATTTTAATGATAGCCTGTAGGGATCCCAGAAATTATAACATTCAATCATCACAAGAAGATCATGGCAAAAAAATGATGTAGACCAAGAGTCCCTGTGGTGAGTGCAGCTGGTGACACTTCAGTGTACCATTAAACTGCTTGATTCTGGTGATTCTAAAGGAAAATTTTAAGCACCCTTAGGAAGATATGGGGACTAGAAGTGCAGCAAGTCACTTCATACCCAGTCCAAAGTCCCCTGGGCTGTGAGACCCAGGAGGTGGCCGCCTCCATCTCCTGGGACAGTCTTGAAGCTGCAGAACTCAGTGCAGGGCAGACACTGTGAAGCGCTTGAGCCTGCTGACACACACAAGATCAGACCAGGCGCTTTCTTCTCACCTGCATCACCAAGAAGATGTTTTTGTAGGGCTGTCACAATAAATTACATTGCTGCACGAAGCCTGCTGCTGTGGATGTTTCAATTCCTCAGCTTCTTCCTACAAGGCTGTCTTGCAGAAGGGAGGTTTATATGCCACGGCAGTTTACTTGGCCAGTGCCCAAGAGGCAAGGCAGAAAATCAGACTGTCTGCTTCACACTTCTCCTTACTCAGGAAAGTTGATCATAATCTAATCTAGGTCTAAGGAACAGACAGACAAAGGAGAAAAGGTGATGGATAACCTATGGGGAGAGCAACTTTATTGAAGTCTAGTAAGGGATAACTGTGTTGCAGCTTTCCCTCGGTTGGGTTACTTATGGGGTCTCTTTTTTCTGTGTTAAATATGCAACATGCAAGCAGAGCAGGACAACATTGGCCTTGTTTCTGTAGGAAAGGAGATGAGGGGACACAAATGTACCAGCTGTGGCTGAGGATGCCTGCAAGTCTCCAGCTCCAGGTGCTGGGGAATATTCCTGGGAAAGTAACAGGAGATGTTCCTTTAGTCTGTAGCCACTGTCCAAGGCAGGGTAACGAGCTAGATGTTCTCACCTCATTTGCTTGTGTCCCTGAATCTTCAATTACTCTATCAAGTTCAATCAAAATCAGCAAATAGATTCACAAGTTATTAGGAGGCACAACCAGTCAGTAAGACCCAAGGCAACAAAACACACACAGTGTGTTTCCATAGGAAGCCAGGCTAAAATGAAACACCGGTGTTTGAAAAATTACTAATGAAATTACTTCCTTAGGGAAGTTTGCTGATTTCCTACAGGGAAAAAAAAATTTTTGTTTTTATTGAATGGCAATCATCAGAGATTGTCTCCCACTGGTAATTCAGGAGATGAACCTATGCGTTGTTCTGTGTAAAGGAAATTTTCCTTGAAATAATAAGTATGTTTATTTCTAAAAAAACAGTCCTCTGTTCCCCTGCCTACCCACCAAAGTAACGAATTGCACAAATTAATGTGAGCAAAATTTACCCATAAGCCCACAATCTTAGCCAGGAAATTCTAGTGCTCTTGAAACTTGCAATAAGAGAAAGTGGAATTACTAAAAGTATAAAAGCCAAAGCCCCTTTTGAGGTCCATGTATTCTTAGTTTATGCCACTACAGAGTGTGCTAGACAAATGTGTAGAGTTTGTAAAATCCTTTGGGAATCCCAAATGAAGTGGGGAAAAAATGATTAGCTCCTCACACAAGGGCATAATAAAACTACTGAACATTTCTATCTTAATTGTGCTTCGTGCTAGAGTATAACAGAAAGTTATCACAGCTGAATAAAATGCTAAACTCTCCTAACAGGCAAATGCCTTCTTTAATGTAATAGCAGGAATAAACATCTCACTTCTGAAATATAGTTGACAAAAAAAAAAAAAAGGCTAATAACTCATAAAGGTTTTACATACAATGAAAAAAAAAGTCAAAGCCTGTAAAGTTGCTATGCATGAAATATGATAATCTAAATCAGCAGTTTAATTTGCATTTCTGCAAATCAGAGCTAATATTCCCATTGCATACAGCCATAATAAAATGTAGTTGTTTCACTGACAATAGAAGAAAACATTGTTCATTTTCATTTGTTTTTATTTCATTTTCTCATTCATGAAATATTCCTTTTGCTACCTGTCAGTGCATTTGTCCTCCTTAGTTGGAGAACAGCAAACCATACTTGACACAGTATCTGTTCAACAGAACTGAAAATACTAAACCTCTGAAAGTGAGGACCCCAGTCTCTACTTGTAGCCTTAACTCATGGGGAAATAAAACCATATGTTTACTGTAGAGTAATTATAGTGAACGACAACGAGAAAAGTTGCTGGGGGATTTCAAAACAGGAATACCACAGACTGCACATGAGTTGGGATGGAGTTCAGTGCAGCGCTGGGATGGATGGAGTTAGAAGCCTCAGTGGAGCTGTCTACACATGAACTTCCATTAGGGTCTGGGAAGAGTGATGGCTTGATCTAGTTCCTAAATGCATCCCACTTAGGGATATCCTGCCTGGGCCCCAGCCACCAGACCAGAAGGGTATGAGTCTCGTGGATGTCCCGTCTCATACCTGCCAGCTCTGGACAGATGTCTTGGGTAATCGAGGGCACCTCCAACAGTTCTACAGGACTATATGTATCTGAACAGTTCTTGCACTGGCTAGGTCTGTGCTGTGACGTTGGGCTGGGTACCTACATCGTGTGTAGATGCCTGTATCACTGACAGCCTCATTTAGTTATCTGCAGCCTGGATCCCAATGCCACCCCTGTGGTCTGTGCAGGCAGGAAAGGCAGGAGTTGGTTAAATTTGTGTTTCTTTTGCTTGCATGGCTGTGTCAGGGACAGGGTGCTGGGCCCCCCCATGCAAGGGAGAAATAACCCTCCCCTCTGTGCCTAGGTACATATGTATATTTAGGTAATGCATTCAAATCTCTGCTTTGGGAGATGAAATCTTGACTTGTGTAGCCCCTCCAAGCCCCATAAGATAGGACTCACCCCACTGTCTCCTGGTCCCCATCACCTGCCCACAAGGTTTGGTCCCAGGCTGCAGATGAGAGGTTTGAAGTGGGAGCCTAGGCTTGTGGAATGCTTGTGGAAAAGGTGCTTCAGCAGCAGCCAGCCCTACAGCTTCTCACAGCCCTGTGTTTCCATGCACAGAGCGTTGCCTCATGGCTGGAGAAGGCATCAACTCAGGACCTAAGCCCTTTGTAAAGAAAACACCTTCTTCAACAATGCCTTTTCCTTCTAGGCCAGTTTCTATTTGAGCAAGAGCCCAAGGGGATTCCCTGGGGACCCAGAGATCTTCCTCTACAAAGAGGAGGTAATAGCAGCTCTCCAGGCAGCTAATGCAGTATTGTCATGGCATAACAAACTCAACATTTGGGGCTCCCTTTGGGTCTGTTAAAGAGCTCTCTGTATCCTGGGCTTCAGGTGCCACAAGATACAATTTTAGATGTAGCTGCAGCAGATGAAAGCTGTGTTAGGAGCCAGCTCATCTCAGAGGTACAGTACCTCCAGCCTCTGGCAGATAGCTGACCAGGCAGACTCACCCGTGCAAACAATCCATTTTGGGTGAAATGCTAGGCCTGTCATTGCTTGTCCTGCTGAGGATCTGTTTCAGGGGTGTGGTGGCATATAGGCCCAATTTTAATTTTTAATGTCCTGAGGGGTTTGTGAGATGTGACATTATTTGTTTGGGCTGCACAAGTATCTCAGGCCTCACCAGATGGCACTACGCTCACAGGCTGACTCTGGACGGCACAGGGGAGGACAAGGTGTCCAAGCAGGAGGTGCAGAGGTGCTCTAGGCACACCAGCAAGTTCCCAGTACCTGGCTGGAAAGCTGCAGCTCCTGGTGCACAACCATAGCATGCTGTAAATAAGGCTCCACTCAAAAGTGGGGGAAGATGTTGAAACTAAGTCGCATTCCCTTGCATGTGGGGTAGACTCCAAGTGTCTCCAGCACAGCTCTTGGGGGGAAGCACCATGTCCTGTGCATTGAGCACACCAGACAGCAACCCCATTCACAAGGTGTCTCCTGTTTTCTTACTCTCTCATTGGGGCAGCACTTCCAGAAGTCCTCTTTGGCTGAAATGAGCGGTAAGGCTCACACAGGTTAGCACGTGAGGAGCAGTGGCTTAGTGCTTTCAGAGCGGGACCTGCCACAGAGCTTTGCTCATGGCCATGTCCCATGGGGTTAACGGGTACAGAGAGGCCTGGACAGAGGTCTCTGCACAGGGGACAGTCCTTGACCCTCTGTTGCATGCACCATCGGGAGATCACCTGTCCTGCACCACAGTGACCAGCTCTCCAGCACATGGCCAGCTGGCTACAACTGTGCTGTAGCTGCCTGGCTGCAAAGGTGTATTCAGCAAGGCCATGGTTGTAACCAGCCACATCCAGATGCCCTCTGAGAGAATTAGGAAATCAGGGGAAGGCTGAGCAGGCTGGGATAGGACTAAGCAAATACCGTGCTGAGGAGTCACAACGATGCCAAAACACCAGTACTCATCTGATGTCAGATGGTTGAGTACTCACCCACCCCTCACTGCCCCAGCCCTTTGCACAGTTCCCCTCTGCAACAAGTTTATTCACAGGCTTCATTCTCACTCCCCCATTATTGCAGCACTCTCCAAACTATCAAGCTGCAACAAGGTCTTTTACCACCTCATACCAACATACTCTTCATGCCAGTCCCTCTGCTGCCTTCTCCTAGTCTCTCCTCATCCAGGGCATACTCACTCTTTCTCTCCCTCCTCTCTGCTTCTTCCTCAGCTGCTCTCCCTTCATTGGCTGCCCAACCACTTAACAGAACCAGCCACAGCTGCACCTTATCTACATCAGGCAACCCCCTGTCACTGAAGCCACCCCACAGCTGTATTTTATCAATGTTAATTAACCCAGCTTCATCCCTCTACACCAAATGGCACAAACTGAGCAACTATCTCAAAAGTTGAAATTCTCAGGAAGAAGAAATCAATCATTTTAAAATTCAGCAGTATCCTTAGTTTGTATGGAGAAATAAAGAGTGTGGAGAAGGAGCAGAAGAGATGGGGACATGAAGCAGAAGTGTTTGATGTGTTGCTGTTAACACTGTGCTGTTCTGCTCTGTATCTGCTTGTGGTTTGTTCTTTGTTTTGGTTTGAGAATAAGTAGAAGACTGAAACAACTAAGGTGTCTTGGTCCCTTCTTATTCACAAGCAGAAAGGGGAAGAACAGCAAAGAACTTATTTGACATACATGTTGGAGACTAAAAGTAACACAAAGCTGGTTTTAAGGGATACCAGGTTTGATACAGGCTTTGAATAAGGTCCAACAGGAGCCCGGCACAGAAAAATTATTTCAGTGTGTTTTTGCTCTGAGGTAGAATAGAACCAGATTATTCAGTATTTTCTACCAGCCTTCAAAAAGAGTGTGCATATTGGGCCTGAAGTGATGACTTGCAGTAAACTGTATGCGCCATGCCATTTCTTTGAACTACAGTTGGGGTCACAGGACCCTCAGATCTCTAAGACCAGGACTAAGCAAACAGTGAGAATTAGCTAAGAATAATTTAGGACTAGAGTTTCTATCACCTGTAGACAAATTAGCTAAGAAAGCATGTCACAATAGGAGTCACAATGTCTCAGGGGTAGGAAAGGTGCACCAAAGATGGAGTGTGACACTTCTGTTGGCTGTACTTAGCTCTATGTAGTAGGGAGATGTGAGCATTAATTGAAAGAAAAAGTCTTTGTCCTTTTTGGGGTCTGCTCAGCTCAAACTCTGCCTGGGTGTAACAGGTACCCATCTGACCCCAGCCTAAAGCATAGAAAAATTATGGTTTGTTGTTTGGGTTTTTTTAAAAAAAACACTTACCATTCTGTGCGTTCACCTTTGAGGTGTTACAGCGGAGCAACTGCTTTGGAAGATATTCAAAGGGACAGTCCCTTCTGGTTGGTCACTGTCTGCAGCCACAGGTCATTTCAGTGATCTTTTCCTTCAGTACACTGACTACCTCAGGTTACCTACAGCCTGACATTTAGTATTTATTTCCAGGAAAGTTTGCCCATGCTTCACCTGACCTTTTGGCCATTAATTTCTTCCACAGGAGTCATTGATTGCCAATGCTGTCCTTCTATGTGTGCCCAGTTCATTAAGCCATGCAAGGTGCCACTTGTTGCCAGCTACAGAAGAGCCCAACACTGAGGTCATGGCAGTCCTGTGCTGAGCAGGGCAAGACAGCTCTCTGCGCTTATCATCTCTTCTTCCACATGTATTTTGCAGTCTGTTTGGAACACATCAAGGGCTTTACACTAGTGGGGAAGAATGCAAAGAGCCTTTTCCCTTTACTTCACTAGGCAGTGGATCAGGCTCCATGTTTTCCATCATCAGTGTAGCAAGTCTACTATTCAAGAACGTCAGACCCAGATGAACTGTAATATATACTGAGCTTTTCCCTAATGCACATAAGGCTTTTCTGGTCAGTCTTGGATGGGGACATAGTAGCTGCAAAGGCACTTCTTATCTGATCTTTGTTTATGAGCTGTGAAATAGAGGTGACAATGCACCTTTTTCCCTCTATTGAATGTCTTATTAGTCTGTTTGGGCTAAATTCTCCAGGGCGGTCACTGTCCTGTTTTGTACAAGCAAGATGCAGCCTGAGCGCCAAGGCTGGTGGGATCCCTGTGGGTTACTGTCATGAATAATATTAAAAACATAGGGTGAGTCTTTCTAATCAACACTGATGACTTAAATTTTTCAGTATTAGGAAAACAGAAATATTGATATTTGCTAAAAGTTGTAACAGATTTTGCTAAAAATTATAGCAACAGTAGAGAAAAAGATTTTTTTTTAAAAAAGGGAAAAGACATTAGAAAAGACAGAGGTGTTGGAAATCTGTTTTTTTAGATGAATCTACAGGGTTCAGCTAGCTTAGCCTACTAAGACAAAGTCTAAGAGCATGTAATAAATCTCTAGAAATATACTAGGGAGAAAGAAAATAATTGCTTATACAAAATAAAAATGTTAATTTAGAACAAATGAGTATAAATGGGCCATGAAATAGAAGCTGATTTATAACCATCAGAGCAGCAAGGATCAGAAACAGCTTCTCGCTGTCTATAGCAAATGTCTTTATCAGGCTGAGAGGACTATCATCAGATGCACAAGCTCTTCATCTCATCTGAAAAAAACTGGTCTGAAACATCAGACCATTGCTCTGAGTCTACATTCATTAAATTAACTAACTCAAGGTCTTGTTTGGGGTTTTTTGTTTGGTTGGTTGGTTGGTTTGTTTTGCTGGCATTGATGCGTTTGGGGAGGTTTGTTAAGGTGACCTCTTGTTATTTCTGGAGATACATGGCTGTACAGTGTACACAGGATTGTGTGCAGTGGACAGAAGGCTGCCATGGAAAGGCCTCTTTGCATCATGGTACTGCTTTTGTAAGGTGGTGATGTGATGGAGCACCTGTGAGAAGGACACTGAACCTGAGAACTCCAGAGGGTTGTTTTTTTTTGCTAAAGCTAAGTCTTACAAAATGGGATTGTAACCAAAACTTGGCTTGATTCACCACTGGAAGGTGCCTGAAGTTCCTTCCATAAAACATATGGCATATATGGCTTATACAGAGCTTTGCTTAAAGTCAGTTAAGATATTTTGAGATACTGTAACTCCTGCCATCTCATTTTCTCTCTGAAAATAATTCCCAAGTCCAAAGATACCTGAGCGCTTGCAGCAACAGCAGGTGGTTCCTCCTGTGCACAGCAACATTTCCAGAAGCACAGAGGCTCCCTTGAATGATTTAGCTCCACATGGGCAGAAATTAAAGCCTTTGGAAAGGTGAGGAAATCTGCCCAGACAGCTACAAACACTGGTCATAAAGTAATTGCTGCTGCTCTTTTATTGGTAGATGAAGGACCACGAGGCAGAGTGGTCACCGCCCACTTTGAAGACACTGCCCATTGATATGCAGTGGAAATAGCAGTGTCAACAGAAAGCAAAGCCTTTCCTCCCAGCATGGAGCCCTCTCTGGGACAGCAGCAAACAAGTGAAGACACACACACACACACATGTGCATGCACATACAAATTTAATTATTGGCATCTAATGGGTGGCATCTAATGATCTAGGTAGGGCATGGGCTGAAGTCCCACCTCTACTGGACTCCTTGGCTGGGATTCGGGTCCAAATTGCAAGCATTGATATGGAGAAATAGTGTGAAATGGGGACGCTTAACACCGACTGTGATTGTATATGTCTGCTCAAGGAATGTGGGTATGGTGACTAGTCATGGGTGCGGTGTCTGGTCACATAGGCACACAGCTCTGAGGAGACAACTACAGTTCTTGAGGAGACGCCTGCCCTTCTTCCTCTAACAAAGGGGCTATTTAAAAGAGAATGAGAGAAGATGAGAGACATTCAAATGCTATCTAGAGGGAGGGAGTGCTAAGTCTCCTTGCTGGAGAAGATGGGATGGTCACAAGAACATGAATCACCTACAAACCTGCAAGACCACCACATTCCAGGAAACGGACTGATAAGCTAATTAACATACGAAGCAGGGTTTAGGTAACGAATATGTATAGGCGTTAATTGAATATTCATTTGTTTCATTGTATAAATGTGGGATGGTTCGTCACTTCGGGTATGCACGCTTGTGGAGGAGCGATCCCCCGTGCATCTGCGCGCAATAAACATACCTACTTTATAACTTTCGAGTTATAGAGTCTAATTCCGCACGTCAGTTTTGGCGAGCCAGGCAGGAGGATTTCTGCTCGGCTGAGGGACCAGCTGCGGAGCGGACGCTCCTAGGCGCGCCCCGGGAGATTTCCTCGGAGGAGCCTCCTCTTCTCAGCTGTTCACCCGGGAGCAGAAGAGAACCCCTGGATCCACGGATAAAACGGTATGTTTAGTAACGGGGCGGCTGGTGAGACGCACGGAGACGTCCGGCGCGCAGCGTAGTCCCCAGGAGGAAAGGTACCTTGGGAGGGGGTTTGCTGACCAAGGGGTGGCCGCTAGCGATCTTGAGGGCAGACCGAGCAAACCCGAGGTTACTGCCATTCCTAAAAGCCCGGAGGCCTTGTGACGGAAAGCGGGGGGCGGGACGGAATAAGGCGGAATCTCACAGGAACAAGAGGGACCTCATAGCAAAAGTAAAAGGGAAACTTTTGCGTAGGAAAAAAAGGGGAAGCTAAAAACTTCCATTGGGTTGTCTTAAGAATTGGGGAATTCCTAGAATATAACAACTGAAATAGCGCTCTGTGTCTTGTTTGTTCTATGTGTTGTCTTGTTACATGTTCAAAACTTGGAGTTATGAAATGTATGTTGAAAAATAATAATATTCTGGTAATTCGTGGCAAATAGCGGAAAACTTAACGCTCTGCTTAAGACCAGGAAAAATTGGGTTTTGTTTGTTGTTTGTTTTTTGGCAATTGTTCATTGAAATGCATATTTTGTGAACTGTCAGTGTTCCTAAAAGTTGTACATAAGTGCATGGTACCGTATAACATACTGCTTGTGTGACTGCGGGCTGCCCAGAGAGTGTGAATGGTGTGATTGAGATGCGCATTTTGATTTTCCGTGTATAGCTTAATTATTTTGACTGAGTGTGAGTGCAAGAGTGCTTGAGACACGCGTTTGAGTGCAAAACAAGTAAGGAGCTCTATCTGTGTTTCCGACCTTGGGTGGCTAAGGCGGCCGGAGAAAAAGTGATTAAAATTGCAAAATGGGAAATGGAAGGAGTAAGCCCTGTGAAAAATCGCCTTTGAGTTGTATATTAAAACATTGGAGTGATATCGTAGGACATGGTGGTACCGAAAATAGAAGGAAATTGATTAAATATTGTAATCAGTGGTGGCCTTTGTATAAATTGGAGAGTGATGCGAAATGGCCTCAGGAGGGAGGAACGTTAGATTATAACACTCTCCTGCAATTAATGTTGTTTCTGAGGAGAGAGGGAAAGTGGGATGAAGTATCATATGCAGACATGTTCTTCGTCCTCCGGGACAAACCTGAGTGGCAAAAGGACTGCGGCTTAGTACCCCCTCGGGATCCTATGGTACTAGCACTAGAAAGAGAGGATAGGAGGGAGCGTAAAGGAAAGTTGAAAAGATGTTGCTCAGCATGTAGTATTGGACAAAGGTGTATCAAATTAAACGGAGAACAAGAGCCCGAATTAAATGATTTATTTAATCCACCTTATAGAGTGGAGAGACAAGGTTCGGCCGGGGCTCCCAGTCCACCCCCAGGCGATCAAGAGGAAGAAATTCCACAAGTTATTTATAAAGAAAGCCAAACACCCGCTGCCACACAAGGAAACACAAAAACTGCCATTACGGCTCCAAATAGTCCGGTGTCTTCACGCACCAGACAGAAGTCTGTTTTACAGGCACCCCTCCGAGAAGCCGTGAATCCGGACGGAGGAACAATGAAAATAAAAGTTCCATTCACGGGCGCTGATCTGAGAGAATGGAAAGAGGCTGCCCGAGAATACCGTAATGATCCGATAAAGACGGCACAGAATTTTAAATTTCTGATAAAACAGCACAATCCTGACTGGAGTGATATACAATTATTATTAGATTGTTTGACTGAAACTGAAAAGCAATTGGTCATAAAAACAGCGGGGGATCTCGCAAAGGAACACTATAATATAAAGGGAGATAATTATAGAGAATGGTTTCCTTTGTTGGACCCGGAATGGGACCCAAACCGCGCCGCTGAAATGGGAAGATTACAGGCATACCAGGAATGGATATTCAGAGGAATGGAGAAAGCAATTCCTAGAACAATAAATTGGGCAGCGTTATATGAGGTTAGACAGGGTCCCTCTGAAACACCTTCAGAATTCTTAGACAGGATAAGAGATGCAATGCGCCGGCACACGTCTCTGGACCCAAATTCGGAGGTGGGCGCACAGCAACTAATATCCCTCTTTTTAGGACAATCACAGGGGGATATTAGGCGCAAGCTGCAAAAATTGAGACCTCCTGAAAATAGAGACTTGGAAAAATTAGTAGAGGAAGCATGGAGAATATTTAGTAATCGAGAAGAAGGTTACAAGCAGGACCAAAAGAAAATATTAGCAGTAGTAAGAGAAAATGAGAATCAAAAATCTAAAGTTAAATCAAGGCGTGGGCTAACACCCCTGGGTAGGAATCAGTGTGCAATATGCAAAAGGACAGGACACTGGAAAAACGAATGCCCTGAACGCCGACATCAAGAAAATACTAAATGGCGCAGTAATCAAGGGAAAACAATAGCTCACATGGAAGAAGAAAATTGACTAGCCGACCCATTAGTAAAAATAAAATTAGGAGAAGAACAGGAGGAGGTGGAATTTTTAATAGACACAGGAGCTACCTATTCGGTTTTGAACCAAGCTTTAATGCCTTTGGGAAATGACTATGTTTCAGTAAAGGGTGCAACTGGCCAAACTGAAAAGGCTTATTTTTGTAAACCTTTAAAATATAAGTTGGGAAAACAAATGGGGATCCATAAATTCCTATTTATGCCAAATTCCCCAAAGGCCCTTCTTGGTAGGGACTTAGAACAATTGGAGGCAACAATCAAATTTAAAAAAGGGGAAGTTACTCTGGAGGTAAATGATCATCAATACATACAGATTATGAGCCTATCTTTGGCCAGTACTCCTATAAAAAGGGAAATTGATACCAGAATTATTGATCAGGTATATCCCGGAGTATGGGCAATTGACATGCCGGGACGTGCCAAGAATGCATCACCTGTTATAGTAAAATTAAAGGAAGGACAGGGTGCGATAAGAATTAAACAATACCCACTGAAAAGGGAAGATAGGGAAGGAATTCGTCCAAATATAGAGCGATTCATAGAATTAAAACTACTAAAAGAATGTGAGTCAGAATTTAACACACCTATCCTCCCAGTTAAAAAACCTGATGGGTCTTATAGGATAGTTCAAGATTTAAGGGCCATTAACAAAATAACAGAGGATCTGTATCCTGTAGTAGCTAACCCCTATACCTTACTAACCACCCTGACACCTGACCTAGCTTGGTTCACAGTTTTAGACTTAAAAGATGCCTTCTTTTGCCTCCCTCTCCATGAAGCCAGCCAAAGAATTTTTGCTTTTGAATGGGAAAATCCCAGAAGCGGTCGAAAGACCCAGCTCACATGGACGGTGTTGCCACAGGGGTTTAAAAATAGCCCCACAATTTTTGGAAACCAATTAGCAAAGGATTTGGAGTTATGGGAACCACCACCAGGAGAAGGGAAAGTGTTACAATATGTAGACGATCTTCTTATTGCAACCAGAACTGAAGAATCTTGTATTATTTGGACTGTGAGCCTGCTGAACTTTCTGGGACTACAAGGATATCGGGTTTCTAAGAAGGCGGCACAGGTGGTGTTACAACAAGTCACATACCTAGGGTACGAGATCAGTGCCGGACAACGGGTCCTAGGGAAGGCCCGAAAAGAAGCCATATGCCAAGCCCCCCGACCACGAACTGTAAAGGAACTGCAGACATTTCTGGGAATGACAGGATGGTGCAGGCTTTGGATATGTAATTATGGCTTGCTTGTTAAACCATTATATTCCCTGATAGCAGCTAATCAGAAGGATCTTCAGTGGGATGCTGAATCAGACAGAGCTTTCCATGAACTGAAGAAAGCCTTGATGTCGGCACCAGCACTAGGACTTCCTGATGTGAGTAAGCCATTTTTCCTATTTTCCCATGAGAAACAGGGAATGGCATTAGGAATACTGGCACAAGATTTGGGACCATACAGACGGGCAGTGGCGTACTTCTCTAAACAGCTGGATGCCACTGCAAAAGGGTGGCCTGGTTGCCTGAGAGCAGTAGCAGCTGTCATCCTAAACATCCAGGAGGCCCGGAAGTTTACCTTGGGCCAGAAAATGACTGTCTTAGTATCCCACACAGTGTCTGCAGTCCTTGAAACAAAAGGGGGGCATTGGCTCTCCCCACAGAGATTCCTAAAATACCAGGCCATAATGGTGGAACAAGATGATGTTGAGATCGTGACTACAAACATCGTCAATCCGGCCTCATTTCTTAATGGGAATGTTGGCGAATCAGTCGATCATGACTGTCTAGAAACAATCGAAGCCACTTATTCTAGTAGGACAGATCTCAAGGATGTTCCTATTAATGGAGCTGAACATTGGTTCACGGATGGGAGCAGCTATATGCTGAATGGAAAGCGACATTCCGGATATGCTGTTACAACCTCTGAAGAAGTGATAGAATCAGGACCGCTACCAGCTGACACTTCGGCACAGAAGGCTGAAATCATAACCCTTACTCGAGCTCTGGAGAGAGCTCAGGGAAAACCTATAAATATTTGGACTGATTCTAAATATGCCTTTGGAGTGGTACATGCTCATGGAGCAATATGGAAAGAAAGGGGACTGTTAAACTCCCAAGGAAAAATCATCAAACATGCGGAAGAAATTTTGAAACTCCTAAATGCGGTCCAGCTTCCTGAAAGGGTGGCAATTATGCACATCAAGGCACACCAGAAAGTGAGCACAGAATTAGAAAGAGGAAATGAACTGGCGGACAGGGAAGCAAAACAGGCAGCCAGAAAAGCAATCAAGGTAGAGGGTGCGCTAATACCCGATGGACAAATATCTCTAGAAGGTAAACCAGACTATACTAAAGAAGATCGCAAACTGATTTCTGACCTAGAGGGATCATATAATGAGGAAGGGTGGGCTGTAATCTCACATGGGAGAATAGTGATTCCTTCCTACATGGTATGGTCAGTAGTTCGGGAAGAACATAGAAAAAGGCACTGGGGGGCAGAAGCTCTATATAAGGATCTCACTAAAAACATAATAGCACGAAATTTGTATACTACTATTAGACAAGTAACCCAACAATGTGATCTTTGTCTCCAGACTAATCCTAAGATTACCAAGGGGCCAAAGTTGGGAAAAATTGGGAAAGGAAATGTTCCAGGGCAACATTGGCAGATTGATTTCTCGGAACTTCCTAAAAAAGGGGGGTATCGATATTTATTGGTACTAACAGATACCTTTTCAGGTTGGCCAGAAGCCTTCCCGTGCAGAACTGCTAAAGCCCGGGAAGTGACCAAAATACTGCTCCAAGAGATAATACCTAGGTTTGGAGTCCCAGCGGTAATGTCCTCGAATAGAGGACCACATTTTGTGTCCAGAATAGTGCAACAGATCAGCCACCATCTAGGAATAGATTGGCAATTACATACCCCATACCGACCACAATCAAGTGGCCAGGTGGAAAAGATGAATCATCTAATCAAACAACAGATTGTCAAGTTAGGTCAAGAAACAAATCTAACTTGGCCCCAGTCTTTGCCATTAGCTCTTACACGAATTCGAACTAGACCAAGAGCAAAAGAGGGGCTTAGCCCATTTGAAATTTTGTATGGACGACCCTATGGGGTACAAAAGGGGACGTCTTCACAGATTGGTGAAGAAACAATGACTTCCTATATGGTGGCACTAAACAAACAATTAATAAGAATTGAGAAGCATGTGATGGGAACACGCAGTAGGGGTCTGGATGGACCTGTTTACGATATACGACCAGGGGACTATGTATACATTAAGTGTTTTGCAGATAAAACCCTGGAACCACAGTGGACTGGACCTTTTCAAGTCCTACTCACCACCTACACCGCAATCAAGGTTGAGGGACAGAATTCTTGGATTCACCATACCCGGATCAAGAAAGCCCCTGCAACTTCGTGGAGAGTAACCCCAGATAAAAAAGAACTGAAACTCAAATTTACTCGGACAAATGGGAACAATGTGGGTGGCAAGTAAGTGAACCTGAGCGGTTGTGGATCCACCATATGGGAAGGGCACCACAACAAACAATATAGAACAAAAGAGTCTGGGACTAAGCCAGTGGCCAGTCTTGCCCAACTTGTTATCGGTAAGCCCCAACTCAAACAAAGATATTTTTGATCAAAACAGATTTTATATGTATATATGAGGAACGTTTAGATTCTTAAAATGATCAATAGTGGGTTTAAACCATTTGTGTTTTTTTGTACCCTCTCTCTTGCCTACAACCAAGAGCCTGATAACTGGCCTTGGAATCATGCCCAGAAAAAACACACTGGAATAATGGGAAAGGTGGACTCAAAGACGAAACTAGCTATGGTGTTTTTTTTTTCTGAAAATGAGGTGTACCAAAGGAATCAATGGGATCGGGAGGATGTACACAAAGTCGACCGATTATGGGGAAAATTAGGAGATAGGATAAAAGTAGGGTGTCAAACGTATAATGAAAAAGATAACACCAAGATTTCAGGAGACACCCTGATTAATGTCAGAAAGGTAGATAAGGAATTTACCCTTCTAAATACAGCCATGTGCTTTAATTCACGGGAATGTTGGCACAATTTTACCTTAACCGAGCCCATCTTTATAATATGCCTAGGAAAGGAATCCCCAAAAACAGCTCTGACTTATAAGATCAAAATAACAATCATGCTAACCACTGTTCCTACCACCACCACAGTTACAACAACCCCATTAACGCTTGATCTTAAGTTAACTAAACCAAATCCAAAAATTTATACAATTGGACCATATGTAATCAGAAATACAGGCCAGCAACAAATGTTGTTTAACCCAGAATAGTCTCTTAAAAGAATAGAGTTACAAATACAAGTCAATGTTTCTGATGTTAAGCCATCCTGTTCCCCCTTCTTACGAACCTCTTATGAGGGATGGACAACTTGGTTAAGAAAAAGGGGAAATATTTATCGAAACCGAATAGTGAGGGATGTAACTGGAATATTGGGAACAGGACTCGGAGTATTAAACTCCATAGACTCAGAGGTGATAATGAATAAACTAGCCGCCACCACGGCCGATCTATCAAAACTACAACAACCACTAAAATCTTCATTATTGGCATTAGGGGCGCACCAATGGTTGATATCGAAGGTACTCCCCAGGTGGGAACAAATAAACATGGAAGATCATCAACTCATCACTAAGGCATTAGGTGGTTTACAGGATGACGTCGCCCTGGCTCTAAGTTGTATCCAAGCCCAAATGTGGATGCAATCAATAGCTGCATCCATAATAAGAGAAGGAGAGGAAGGCATATTTCCTACAGAAATTCGAAAGATGGTTTGGGACAATGCTACGGAAGTAGAAAGAAAACTCCAGTCATGGTGGAATATGGTGAACTTTACCTACGACCCCAACACACACACAATCACAGCTTTTGTATTAACCATACATAATGCAGTAATAATTACCATACACCCCATTGTAGCCCTTGGAATTAACCATAATGGGGTGCTCCTATACCCTTTTGAACATAGAACATGGGCCAGAAAGATAGGCGACAAGTGGCAAAGAGTAGATTTAGAATCTTGTATTATGCGAGAACAGCAGGGCTTCCTCTGTGAAAGCAATACTATAATGGCCCAGGATACTTGTTTAGATACAGATCAGAAAATATGTCATTTCGAGGCCAGACCAAATGCAAACTTGAAAACAGTAATTATATATGCAGGGAAGGGATGTGCATGTTTGAGAACTAAGTGTAACACAATAACCGTAGATGGGGAGGTAAAGGAGACTGCACAATATTCAAATTATTGTATTTGTAATTTCACTACTATAACAGGATGCGATTTTAGTTACTCAGCCCCAGTAGTGTCTCATCAATTCTTAAAATCCAACTTTACCCTATCACAGATGATAATTCCTACCCCCATAGGACTAAATATAAGTAGTATAAAAGAACTATTAAAACATGCAGATTTACAACGTATACTGAAAGAAACCAAAGAAAAGGGACATGAAACTCTTCTTATGATCCATCATGATGTAGAGGGGATCAAGAAAGTTTTAAAAAAGGTAGAACAGGATGGAAACCATAATTGGTGGGATACTCTCTTTGGCTGGTCACCTTCTGCAACAGGAATTCTTAACACTATGGTACACCCCATTGTGATCTTATTGATGAGTTTAGGAATTTCCTTAATACTAACCATTATGTTATATTTGTGGGTTTGGAGAATGTTTAAAAGGGTAACACTTATGTATGATGCTTTATATCATTCGGGAAGACTGCTTAAGTAAAAGAATTTACTTAGTTTGATAGAAAAGGGGGGATTGATATGGAGAAATAGTGTGAAATGGGGACAATGGACATCGACTGTGATTGTATATGTCTGCTCAAGGAATGTGGGTATGGTGACTAGTCATGGGTGCGGTGTCTGGTCACATAGGCACACAGCTCTGAGGAGACAACTACAGTTCTTGAGGAGACGCCTGCCCCTCTTCCTCTAACAAAGGGGCTATTTAAAAGAGAATGAGAGAAGATGAGAGACATTCAAATGCTATCTAGAGGGAGGGAGTGCTAAGTCTCCTTGCTGGAGAAGATGGGATGGTCACAAGAACATGACTCACCTACAAACCTGCAAGACCACCACATTCCAGGAAACGGACTGATAAGCTAATTAACATACGAAGCGGGGTTTAGGTAACAAATATGTATAGGCGCTAATTGAATATTCATTTGTTTCATTGTATAAATGTGGGATGGTTCGTCACTTCGGGTATGCACGCTTGTGGAGGAGCGATCCCCCGTGCATCTGCGCGCAATAAACATACCTACTTTATAACTTTCGAGTTATAGAGTCTAATTCCGCACGTCAGCATCAAGATGTTGTTGAGACATCCCAGCTCTCATCAAGGCCAATGGAGAGCTGCTCAGTACAGCCAGTGGGGTCTGTGGGATTCAAGTCCTTGTGAGGCACCATGTGCCTTTGCCCAGCTGAATTGCTCTCCAGACACTGCTGCTGGCATGTAGACACCAGCACCTGGACACCTACATGCAGTCTGGACCTGAATCGCACTTCCCATCTCATGACTTTGGATGGATGTCATGTTAACATGCAGTAAAATGTCCCCTGTGGGCTCCTGTTTGTGAAGCATATGTGACCCTCAGAGTGGAGGCTTCCTCTCCGTACACATCACCTGCCTGCCAGTAACACTGGGGCCATAATCTGAACTGGGACCTGCACATGCTTCTGTGGGATGACCCAGGAGAGCAGGGAGGTGCCAGGACTGCATGGGGCTTTGGGCAAAGCTGTTGGGTGGCACTTTGTCTCCCAGCACGTCTTTGTTTCCCAAGTGTTGCTGCTATGGCAGCAGCTGCCTGTCAAGACCATACAAGATGATTCAGAGTCAAAAAGGGTCCTGGAAATCCTCCTCCAGACACAGAATCCATCCAAATGTCCAAGTCCCAAGAATGGCTCATGCTTTCCTCCCAAGAAAGGGCATTGAGAGCTTCCTGCTCCTTGTCCATCCTTGAAAGGAATAGCATGGGGGCTTTTTATTGATGTGTCAGAGGGCAAAGTTTTATCCATCTAGTCCTTCCCAGGAAGGTTGTTACTGGTAGCAGCAACATTTAAAGCAATTTTGGGTGAAATCTCTCTCCACATTTTACCAGGAAATTTGTGTTGAAATGGCAAAGAACAAGGAGTTGAAAGCTGAAAGACCTTCCTTGTCCTCTTTGGCAACAGAATTTACTGTGTGATGAGGAAAGAGACTATTGAAGAAAATCCAAAGAGAAAGAAATATAACTTGCTGCTGCAACTCCAGGGATTAATGGCAAGAGCTGGAATGTAAAAAATTTATACCCAAAGTATTTCACCATGTCACTGCCATGTTTATTGTGCTGCTTGCTGCACTTGTATCAGCAAGACCTATTGTTTAGGAAAACAATGTTTTCTTTAAAGCTCAGGAAGTATTTGACTAAATAGTATTCTTTCCACCAGCAGTGTTTTCCATCTATAGTGTCAAACAGGGAGCTATAGCAGGAACATACAGTGCTTGAAAACATTCTGGAGAGAAGAAATAGCCCCTGAAGGAAGGGATGAAGCAAACTGAGAGAAGAAGGAAAAACCTTTCCGCAACCCAAGGTAACCCATTTGCAAAGAGGGAGATATCTCATCTAGGAAGAAGAATAACAAGAGGCTTGCCTGGACAGCAAGACTTTCTTAATGAACAGGATTGTATATATCTGAACTATTCCCATATAAAAAAAAAAATAAAATCTGAACTTCAGACAAGGAACATCACAGCCATCCCACAAGAAAAAAGTATTTTGGTAGAAGCTGCTTCTAGGTGAAATACCATGGTCTGAAAGAGCCTTGAAACAGAAAAAGCTGGAACAGATTTCCAAGGGATGCTTCCTAGCAATCATGATGGTTTTTAACCTTGGTTTCTCCTACAGTCCTCTTGAAGCATCTCATTCTTTCTGCCTGTTCTCAGTTGCTAGCTGGATAGTTGTTTTTATCATCAAACAAGCTGGATCGCTGAGATGAATTTGGGTCAAGGTCTCACAGAGAGACCACTGTGACTGAGTGAAGCACTCTACAACTAAACAGAAACTAAACAGCCTTCTCTAAATTTTAACACAATTTCAACAGAAAAATAAAGCATTCTTTCACATCCTGCAGTATCTGGGGATGAGTTGCACTAAATGCATTTATGGTGTATATAATTAAGACATTGCACACTTTCACAGAGAAGAAGCTCAAATGACCAAAATTTCAAAGACTAGGAACACAAATCCAGGTAAAAATACCTACTATAAAGACAGAACCGATTTTCAAATCCACTAATCCACCACTTCTTCCCAATGAATTTAGTAGGAGCAACCCATTTAAAAGTGTCCAGGTAGACTTAGGATCACAGATTTACTTTTAAAAATCATCTGGTCTTGGTTGTATCTGTGCTCAGCTTTAGTTCCATCACTTGTTTTTCTTCAAATGACACAAGATACAGTAGCACTTACATTGGGTGACAAATTTAGACATACAACTGCAGTGACATAACCTAAGCACGTGTCTAACATTTAGCATGTGTTGTTTGTGTCTTCCAGCCAGTTTTCCTAAACCAGGAGGGGAGCTAGTGAGGGTAATATAACCCATGGGTGGGTGTTCTTCAGCAACAACCAGCATGAAAATGAAGCAAAGCACCAGTTGTGGCTCATACTCTGCCAGGAGCCCAGTGACTCCTTCCAGCTCCACCCAGCATCACTTGACTTTTAGTCAATGGTTTCAAATTTGTGAAATTATGTCACTGTAGGTAACCAATGGATCTGTCACCGGTGGGTGTCAGAGAACCAGCTGTCATAAGGACTAAACTTCTGTTAAGTATTGCATGTTTCTGTTATAGAGTTTCAAAATTAATATGTTTTCCAGTAGCATAACCATAATTACTGGATGCCTTTGGGGCTTTATTTTTCTCATAAGAGATGGTAAGAGACAGAAGAATAACAAGAGTGATACCAAGTAAAGGCATAATTTTTTTCAATTTCATTTTACATCTATCTATGAGACCTCAGTCTAGTAAGAAAACAGATCTAAAAGAGCATCAGACTTGTTAGCCATTAGTTCTGCACTCTTAAAAATGTCTGCAGAAACCCAATGAATATTATTTTGATGACAATTGAAAGAGTGTTTGCAGACTTGTGGAACAAAATTATATCATTTAGTCATTTTCTGTAAGATAATAATGATGTTCTAATTGAAAAAAGTACTCTGATATAATTATCCTACATCTTTATAAGCCTGCCTTAGGAGCACAGTAAAAGAACAGATGGGAATATTTTGACCGTACCATGTGAGAAAAGGCTCTCGAAGTTTTATTTGTATCACTTGATGCATGTTCAGGAGACAGAAACCTCATAGAAGTAAAATGATTTCCTGATTTGGTCTGCTAACCTTTTTGGGGCAGAATCCGAAGGAGGCTTTATCTACATAAATCAGAGACAGACTTTGAGGTGGGACTCACACACACACACATGGGTGCCCTGTGCCCTGGTGTGCACTGGGATATCTCCCCCAGCTTCCACCTGCAGCTCCCAAAGGACGTAGGGCTCCTAGGCGTTATTTTCTGCCGGGCCACCTGCAGATGGGTTATATATTCCTGAGTGTTTACAATGGCACTGGCTGCTTCTGTTTAGGTACCTGGGTCACTTCCTCCATGTCAGAGTCAAATTTGTTTTCCTAAGGAGTTTTCCAGCTGAAGCCTGGAAGGGAAGGAGGGAAGATGAAACAATTCCTTGTTTCTCCCTGCCCTGGGTTGCTGCTCCTCCTGTGTCATGTTTTCAAGAGCAAGTCTTTTGCAAAGAAACCAGTCTGAAATTGCTGTGCAAGGCAGTCTGCCCCCAGGACAGGCTCAGGCTCTGGATTCACAGGGCAGGACAGGACACGATCACCTGTGGTTTCTTTGTGGCTAGCTCTAGGAGATCCCATTCCTGCACACAGGTTTCTGGGACAGTCCTGTCCAACAGTCATCTCTGCACCTGCTACAGCAGCACACTAGCTCTGGCTCTTCAACTCCACTGCAACACCAACACCAGCGTGTAAGCACCTATGTCCTCCTCCACGTGGCCCTCCGGCTGGTTTTGGGAAGATATCCTAAGGTATAGTCTGAAAGCTGCCTTATCCTCACTTTGCTAATGGTAACGCCAGGCAGAGTGAAAGCCCCTCTGGCTGCCCACCACCTGCAGCAGTGCCAGCACTGGGGCAAGCAGGGCTGTGTCAGAGCCCAGGCAGTGCAGTGGGACACTGGATACCTGCACAACCTACCTAGGCTACAGAAGACCTCACTTAAAATACTAGTAATATGTTCCAGGCTAATGATCATGGCAGAATTAGCTAATCAGAAGCAATAACACCTTCATTTCAAAGAAGAGACAGTGTATTTGCGGTTGTTAATGGGCTGGCAGCCATTGCTGGAACTTACAGGGATGGCTGGAACTGAACTGCTGTTGCCCTAATTGCTTCCACCTGCAATCCCAGGGAGCAGAAACTCAGCACATCCAATTTACTGACCTTTCTGCTGTGAATGAAGAGGAAATGCCAAGGCAGGAGCCCCACAGAAAGTGCAGGGAGAGCGAAGCCCATGTCAGGAACCCGTTTGGTGAAGGAGAAATGGTTGCTGCTTCAGCAGCTGCTCTGAAACTCAGGTAATAACAGGCTCCTGGAAATTAGTCTTTGGCACATTTACTCACCTAATTTTTCTAGCCTTCTAGGTACATGGTGTGGTACCATTAACCCCCCAGACGAAACAGCCCAGATGGGAGAGCACACCACTTCTTGTTGGGATCATTCTCACACTGAGCAGGGACAAACTTGTCAGCCCAGGAGCTCCGTGAGGGTGTAGATGGCTGCCTTCCTCCTTTCCCATCTCCAATCTCCCAGGGAAGCCCCAGCTGTGGAAAGAAGGTTCAGGAGTCAGGAAGCAGCATGAGGAGGAAACAGCAGAACTAAAATTCTCCTGTGTTCACCCAAAGTCCCCCTGCAGGTCCTGCTGCAGCTTGCCATCCATGAGAGCTCATCCTGGTTGCTGTGAAGGAGTGATCCACTCTGGCCTGTTCAGCAACTGCGGGGATGGGGAGAGGCAGGAGTTGGCCAGATGCCACTAGAAGGCTCCTTGGCCATATCCGGCAGAGAGGACAGGGCCCTGCCAGAGCCTGGCCCAGCTTTTGGAGGAGGGAGGAAGCCTGGGATGAGGAGGGTCCGTGCCTCCAGCACAGCAAAGGTGTGATGGCAGTGTCACACGCTGGTGGGCGCAGGGGCTTGAGGGGCAGTGTGTTTGCTGGGGTGCATGGGTGTTGGAAGAAGGGTTCGCCGGAGTCAAGAAGATGCTCAATATGAGTTATGCATCTTGCTCAACTTTATTAGTTTCTAACACTACTTATATAGAACCGATACACATGCATATTCATAAAGCAGAAATATAATTGGTTACTAGTCTCTAAACATGCGCGGTTCTCACACCCCTAATTATCATGACTAAAATAAGCATTCTATCCATGTAGCTAATTGTGTTGCTGTGCTTCAGCCTTGTAGTTTGTTACTCCCTATATTCCCATACCGCTCCCTATCCCTATCTGTAGCTTGTTACAGCCACGGCCTGTTGGCACAACAAAGTTACTTGGTCTCAGGATTCAAGAATAGCTCAAGGCTACCTTTCTTGTTAACTTCAGCACAGCAACTTCAGCACAATTCTGATTCCAGGCCTATTCTAATACCAGGCCTGGATTGTGCAGATCTTCAGAGATTCTAAAGCCATGCTTCTGCAGCCATTCTTCTGCACATGGGAGCTCTTGCAGCTTGGGCTGTCTGTCCATCCTGTCACCATGCCCTGGAGCTGTCATGCAGGCATGGGGCACTCCCCGCCTTCTCGTTTCTTGCGCAGAGCAGATGCACATTGCCATTAGCTGCACTGCATCCACAAAGGCCCCTGGGGCCTTTCCTGACTACAGTGAGGGATAGGCAGGCTCATAATATATTAATAATCAAGTGGTTTTATTTATAAGGCAACCTGTTCTCTGCTATAGAGCCAGAGGTACTGTGCAATAAGTAATAATAAATCTAATGGAACAGTGTAAATAAGTAACCAGCTTTAATCCTAGCTGTAGAATTATTAGGTAGGTTAGAACAGAAAATCAGATTTTTGTTTTCTCTTTGTTGTTCAAATTTCACATGATTCTGGGAGCTGTACATTTTTGGGGTGAGCCTGTGAAGATGCCGGAGACACAGCCAAGGGTCAGAGAGATGAGAGTTCCTCGAGCACCGGAGTGAAAAGGGCGGAAGTGTCTGTCCTTCAGATGGGGACCCGCTGATCGGGGCTGTGGGAAGCAGCGCAGTGCCAAAGGCTGGTCCTGGTGCAGCCCCACACCCCTCCCCAAACCAGCAGCAGCCGGAGTCACGGTGCGAAAGGACTTGGAGAAATCCCAGCCTTTGCTCTGCATGGCACAGGTTGAATTCCAGGTGCTGCTGAAGTTCATGCTGGCCAAGTCTTGGGCAGGGCTTTCATGATAAACATCTTCACTTGTGGTATAACATCGTTTCAAGCCAGCTATGACACAGGTGTGGGTGATGTCACCACGGACACCCATCACTTCCCTCTCTGTTGGGCCCCAGGGCAAGAGGCAGAAGGTCGGGCTGGGTGTCTGCCCTGTCTGTCAGTGATGAGCAGCGGACCCAAGCTGCTGTTGCCAGCTATGTCCTGCTCTCCCTACCACACCTCCTGCCCGAACAAGCTCATCAAGAAGCTGCAGGCTGACAGAGCCCTTCAGTAGGAGGTTCAGAGTTTTCAGGAGGCAGTGAAGAGCTTTTAGGAGAAGATCAAGGGCTTTTAGGAAAAAAATTAGAGATCTCAAGATGGCCATCCAAGCCTTCTGGAAGAGGGAAAGCTCATCTGGGCGGAGGAAGGTGCCTTTTGACAGGAAGAAAAGGAGGAAGCCTAAGTCTTCTGGAGGTGTATCATGACTTCTGAAGGACTATAATGCTTTCTGAAAGAAGGATAAGGATTTCTGGAAAGAAGATCAGCTCCTCTGGGGCAAAGACAGGGTCCTTTTGAACAAGGACAGAGTCCTATGGGAAGAAGAAGAAGTTCTGTGGGCAAACAAAACAGCTCTCCTGGAAAAGGGGAGAGCTCTCTGGGAAGATGAGGCCCTCCAGGAAGATGAAAAAAACCTCAAGGAGTATGAAATGTTGATTTGGAAGAAGGCCTTTGGTCCTGAGGGAGAGGATATCTTCAGAGATGCTACTGTCCACAGGGGAAAAGCATAAATTGTTCTGCTAGGCTCAGTCAGAAACATGTGGAAAGCCATGTACACTGATGCTGATACTTCATCTAAGCAGTACTGTGCTTCAGCCAGGTCTCTGAAATAACATCTCCAGTTCTCGGAAAAAAATGAGTTGTGATTTTTTAATGCGATTTTCTTTAAAGCCATTGTACTTATGCTTTCAGGACATTATTTATCCTTTTGAAGTCCTGTAGCCTGAAGAATTGGGCAAACCTCTGGTTTCCTGGTCTGTCACCAAGAGGCATGCAGGTGAGTAAAGCCATGAGAAGGTGAGTGCTTAATGGCTGAGACCATCTTCTGGAACTCAGAACAGCTCGCCTAACTCCGTGCAGTTTATATCAACTAAGTTAGTGCCAAAATAAGGCACTGATAAATTATAAGCTTCAGATCCCCCACATTTTAAGAGTGACAGTTAACACTCCTGAGTCTTACTGAGGCAACTTGTGCTGTTCCACCAGGTTTGGGTTTTGACTTCCCATTTAATTTCCTGCTGCTCTTGGGAGTGTGATGGGAATGTTTACTTGCTTGGGTGAGCCCCCTGTATCCACTGCCTGGCTGAGACCAGTTTTGGAATCAGCCTTGCTGACACGGGCAGAGGGCAGGGAGAGAAGTGGGAGCATTTACAGGAGTCAGCAGCATGTGGGAAAAGATGCAAACTCAAGGGAAAGTTGGCAGCAAGCCTCTCAGCAAGGGGGAAATAAATTTAGCAGTGTGTATATACATGTGCGTGTAAGAGCCCGAGAGGGTGCACAGAGGGACTAGAATTATTATTCACCTGCTGAGCTCCTCTTGCCAGTGGAGGTACAGGAGCCTCTAGCTGAAAAACCTCGGTAACTGCAGTGCAGCACGTGGTCGATATTTAGCAATATTTTGTGTGAGGTGAGTACAGAGGCAGTGCCTTCTGCTGAGTTTGCAGGTTTTCCTTCCTCTTGAGGAACTGAACTTAGATGCTTCACATTTTCAAAGGCTGATGTAAAGGCTGGTCTAGAGGCAAATCTTTGTTTGACCCACTGTACATCCAGGAGCCAGGGGGACAAGAGCAACAGTGAAAAGTACTCATCTGAGTTGAACCAGGCATTGAATTTTTCTCTGGTATGGTAGCATTAGTAACTCATTCTTCTTTGATAGGGGATTGAACATTGAAAAGACTCAAGGACACAATGTAAGAAGCCTTTACAACTGCTGTTGAAGAATCTGATGACTTTCTGCAACTGTCAGGCATATTTAGGCTGTCAGTCAAGCCTATCACTCAAGTTCAATCCTTTGTGATCTGCTGTAGGATAAAGTTGCCTGTCCTGTTTAATTTTGCTCAAGACAAATTATGCACTATGTCTTTCCTGAAAAATCTATGAATATTTATTGCTTAATGAATAACCAGTCCAGAAGAAAAGCCAGCTGATTCAGCCAGGGTAGGAATGTTTTGCAACCTTTGTTATTATTGTTCTATTATTACTATGTAAGCCAGAGATGAAAACGATCTATTAGACCATTCAGTGTCACTTCCTGCAAATTCAGGACTCTTACGCATTAGAGCTTTATCATTAGATGCTATAGAAAGAACCTTTCAGAAAATGACAATACACAAGAAGCACTTGTCACTTAATATATTTTAATGACAAAAAGCCAAGAATTTATCTCAGTTATTCAAATCCGTGTGTCAAATTAATAGCCATTTAAACTAAAATTAGGTATGCTTTCTCTTGCAAATAACTTGAAGCACATGAAATACTCTTAGGAGAGTCACTAGTCACTTCTTTCACAGGAAAGCAGAACAGCGTTTCTCTGGTGAGGGTGCTGTCAGTACAATCCAACAGTGGTGAAATTTAAGGCATTGCACAATGCAGCACAGAGGAGCCAGAAGTTTAGCCAGAGAAAATCAGGTACCGATATGGTTTGAGACTGCTGCTAGCTCCCCTGAAAATACTGCATCCTCCTGGTAGCTTCAGAGTGGCCCTTGCTTGGGTGGCATTGCTGGAGGAAGGCCACCTGCAAAATGCTTACTGGGGCTGGGTATTTGAAGTGGGAAGTTAAGAGGGCATCTGCTCTGCATCCAGCAGCTCTGGGCTGAGGATGAATCCCAGTCACAAAACCAGTTTCTGCTAACTCTCTGGAACGGTAAAGTAACAAGGGGAACAAATAGATCTACTGATCTGGCATAGGTAGGGAGCAGGAAAGTCTGAAGACGTGTCTGAAGAACTGAAGATGTTTGATGCATGGACTCACTTAAAGTAGAGTGGAAGGACCTAAAGAAGCTGCCAAGCCCACCTGTGCCTCAAAAGCAGCCATACCTGTTACGCTCTGTGCAAACACTTCTCTAAGCTGTTTTGCTTAATTCCCAGCAGTAGTGTTGCACAACCATCACTGTGTCTCTAGGGCTTTACTTACACATAATGTTTTTGAGATGTCTGAGGTGAATCTCCCTAATTGCAGTTTTGATTTCTTACCTGTGGTTCTATCCGCAGTGGACATGGGGAACAACCATTCCATTTGCCTTGTGTTTATCTGGCTGAAGCCTGTACTGTCTTCTCTAACCAAGTCTCCCTAGACTAACCCACCCCATCTTCTTCTGGCCTTTTTCACTGACTAAGTGCTTTACCTATCTGGAAGGCTTCTGTCCTCCCTTCTGGCCCTCCCCTCAAAAGACTGAAACGTCAAAATAATTTGCAGTATCCAGATACAATAATCGCTGAAGATGCCGAAAGTCCAGGTTGCAGCGCTTGTTTTGCAGAAAAGATTCAGCCAGGAGTGATGCAGCTGAGCCCTTCAGACACTGAACATCAGTGTCAAGATGCACTGGTGCCGGTGGGTCCTTCTGCAGAATGATGCCACCGCAAAGAGCCCCGTCCTGCGTCCTGGGGTGTCTCAGCCTCGTGTGAACGAAGAGCAAACCAAACCTGGGACTCAGCAGCACAGGGTCAGGCAGAACAGGCACTGATGTAACTTTAGACCATGATCGAACTTCCTGTGGTTGCAGTTCACATAAAGAGGCATTAAAGATAAAAGCAGAACAATTACTGTAATTTCAGAGTAAATACAGGGATAAAACCCAAACACATGGAAACATGGTGAATCTGAACAAGCATTATATGTTGGTAGTGCAATTAATTTAAAGTCAATGAGCAGTGTGCACTCAGGAAAGTTTTGAAGGCTTAGCAAGTCCTGCACAGAGCGATCTGACAACAGGATGCAGAAAATTGGCAGACTGGCTGTGCTGCATGCCCAGAGCTCATTTGCTTTCTGGTGCAGGTGACGCACTTCTTACTCTCCTTCCCTGGACAAAAATATAAAATACTATGGAAAACATTACAGAAAATCTATGTCGAGGCAGAAGGGTCCCACTATCCACATGAAAGGCAGCCCTGGCCTCAGTCAGAAGCTAGTGAAGATGCTAATGAATCTGATATTCATATTTCTAGGTGATACTCAAGAGTCTCTTCTTTCAAAGTTTTTGCTCAAGCGATTCACAGCAGGCTATTTTCTGCTCAAGGCCACAACAAAGGTGGAAATTATGGACTACAGCTTTGTACCTCTAAAAACACAGAACATCCCAGAGCCCAGAGTGTCTTACAGAGGGATTGATGACAGAGCAATAAAGAAATTGAGTCAGTAGTGCCAAATCAGCATAAATACTTAAATGGGAGAACGAAATAGCTCCTGAGCTCACCTGCATGTTTTAAAATGCAGCATTCCTGACACAGCTGTGGAGCTAAGTCATGTGATGTGAGAGGGAGAACATGGAAAATGGTGAAGAGTCATTTAAGTCAACTGACATACCTACCTGTGTCATAAACCATAATGGCAAGTGACAAAAGATAATTGAATTTATTCAGTATATGTATGTGTATAAGTATATGTATGTGTGTGTGTGTATAGCTATAATTTCCAACTCTGTGTGTCAGTCATTCCTCCTAGGAATATAAAAAAGCTGGGAGGTGGGCCTGTGACTCATGGGAAATTGGAGCTATGGTGAGCATCCAGACACAAATATAAATCCTGCTGCTGTTCTGCCAGGAAATCTGGCTGAATTGTTGAAAAGTCAGTGCAGAGGGTGCTGTGGAAATTGAAGGAGGAGATAGAATACTGTGGCTGAAAATATCAGATGGGTAAAAAATAACCACACTTTCATCCTTCAGAAATTAACATCTAATGTGGCTTAAAGAAGAGAGGAACTGTGAAGAAACTGTATTTTCAAAACAAATCTGTAATGCTGAAAATCTTTCTCTCTTTCTGTCTCTGCCCTCTTTTATTTTTTTATTTTTTTAATCTTCTTTTATTTATTGATTGAACTAGGAGCATGATCTGCAGAGAGGGAGGGAATTCCAGATTCTTGGCACCTAGGGATTCTTGGGAAGCTTTTTGTCCTGATCCACCAATTCATTCAGTCTTTGCAGTCCCTCAGAGTACCTGAAATGTTCCAAAGTCCCATATAAATCTGTATTTAGAATTAAAACTGGGATTCCGTTATCGCTGGTTCACAGGCAATATGAGAAGTGGCCAAGGGGACCCCTCAAAGGTGGTGGTGAATTTGAGCACAAGTATATATGCTTGATGATGTGGGCTTTTAGCAAAATAAAAGACAATTCAGATTTGTACCTGTGATCTTCAGACACCATGGTGGCAGCCCTGGATTTTTAAAGATAAACACAGCTTGTATCTTGGGTCTTCAGGTTTGCAGTACATGGCACAGAAGCACCAAACCAGCAACCAGCTTCCCTTGGCTGCAAATTGTCCTCTTTGTGATTTTTGTGTGTGCACTGCTGTGTGTGTTTATACTCACAGACATATACCGAGAGAGAAAAAGTGGCTGGGAACCAGTCAGTGTGTGCAGCACAGGTAAAACACCGTGCCCTTGCCCTAGTCGCCCCCCTGCACTGCTTCTGCTATTAGAAGTGTTGCTTCAATTACTAATAGCAGGAGCTGTGCAGCTACTAACTTACCAAATCTCAGTGTCAACGCTGTGGGAGCAGGTGACCTCAGTGCAGGGCTCTGACAACATACTTTTCATGCCATCACCTTCATTAGCATCCTGTGCCTTGCCATGCTGCCCAAGAACAGTATGCAAAAATTCATTAAGGATTGCATTTCTTTGGTGCGAATGGAAACACGACTGTCCACCCTCCACATTTTTACTGTGAGTTACAGCGTCATGATTCTGTTATCCCGCAGCGCAGCTTTCTGAGCTTTCTGGCACGGGAGCTTTTCAAGCAGAATTACTGTTGTTATTACTCTTCTTCATGTGAATGCCACATTTCCAGAGCTCTGCCTAGCTAGCCTAATAAGACTGAAACAGAAATTGGATTGAAAAGCTGTTATTTGGCTGCTCACCCTGCCAGTCAATTCCCAATTCACGTACAGGTTTTCTTCCACTTTCTTCAAGATCACCCTGCGCATCTGTGGCTTGACTGCCACGCTGCAGGCAGGAGGGAAGTGTGAACCAAAGTGGATTCTCACTGGAATCACAGCGAGTGCCTCTTTTGTGAACATGCATTCTCTCTACTGACTCACACAAAAAAAAGCAGCTCTCCCTGCAGACTCCATCGTGATTCCGAGCTGCAGCCCAAACACACGCAGCCCCACTGAAGAGAAAGCTATACATCCTCTGGTTGCTTCATACCTGTCATATACACACTTCATTTTTCAAGTGACCTACATTGACTTTACATCGTACCGAGACACACGACATTTTCTTCTTTTCAGTGGCACTCAGATTTGCATCTATGCAATCAGCAGCAGTGTTTAATTTAAAAAGCCAGCCCAAGCAGCAGCCTGATAGAAAGCCATTAATACTGTGAAATAATTGAGAGATGAAGAAACGATTGTGTGACCTGACCTTTCCCACTGATCAGCTGGGGAGCGGTGCTTCCCTGAGAGCAGATGCAATCAAGAGCTGATAGAGGTGGAACTGATTAACAGGGCAGATATTATTTGAAGCACCCATCCTTCCCAAGGATGGGGAGAGGGGATTTGTGTAAACTGATCTTCTTTCCTAATGAAGGCATAAATAACAAAGCCTGCAAGGACCCCTCTGCAGGGAGCCATCAGCCCTGCACCAGCCTGCTGAAAAGCAGCAGCAGGGTACTTTGCACTTATGGTACTTATATGGTATATGGTACGTCCCGTTCAGAGGTCTTATAGCATGCCACACCATCAGTGCATTTACCCCGTGGTTCTCTCAAGAGCTGTGCAGAGGATGTTACTGGCATTTTAAAGAAGAGGACACAAATTGGAGCTGAGAGGTTAAGGCTGAAAAAGGATTTTGTGGCAAATCCAGGAAATGCAGCTCCCTCCTTCCAGATCCTCACCCCATCCACGACACCAGTCTGCCAGCAGCACTTAAAACACCCACAGATAATAGCTTTCAAAAAGCATGGTGACAACTGGGCATCTTAATCCATACCACTGTCTCTCACCACTCCTGGTATACATATCTCTGTGACAGATAAAAATCTGGTGCTTTTTACTTTTGACCCATCCTGTTAGCAGACATTTATCAATTGGGAGCTTACGGTATATCACAGGCAAGTATGTTCCACCTCCTTAGTCTCATGTTTAGACCATTAATTATGGTATATCCTTATTTTCCATTTAAAAAGGCCAGTTTCTAGACACTGATTCAAGATCTAGCTTTTTCATGGGACTGAATCTATTTTTCAACATGTGGAGTTTTCTCTTGCCACTCCAAGGGTGACAGCTGACTGCAGCCTGCACTGCAGTCATGGTCCATGGCTTTCCCTTAGGCGTCCTCCGGAGAGCCCTGCTTTCTAGAGCACGGCTCTCTTGATCCCGAGGGAGTAAAGACACTTTTCTCCTGCAGCCCCAGCTCTGGAGAGGACCATGGGTTTCATGTGAATCCTTGGCTAGGTGAATTTGGGGCTGGCAGGGAGCAGCTCCTGGTGCTTTGTCTCAGGTCCCCACACCTTACTGGCCCCACAGAACATACAAGGAATTTACTACCCACCTTACGTGTTGTCTTCCAAGTGACCTTAATTGTAATTTCAAGACCTCAGCCCTTGCACTGAATCTGCCCCCAGCTCTATACTAGCTGGAAATGCCCTACATTTGCCTATGTTAAGTACGGTCAACTCAGGATCACAAGTCTCTACACAACCACCAGCTTCCAATCCCATAATTAATTAAACCTTATCATCCCTGTATGAAGCCCAGCCTTAGATGCAATACGTGTCACCATGCAAGGGAAGTCAGCATCTCTGACAAGTACAGGTACACAGCCCTGGTGCACTCATTGGGGGATGTGTAGGACCCCATCCATGGGTAGCACACACTGCCACTGGCACGGATCTCACATGGGCAGACACCAGTTGAGTCAGACCTGTCCCCAAGAGTCACAGCATGGTCATGGCTCCATATAAATAGATGGGATGGACTGACCCCAGATTTTAATGCCAGAAATGAGCCTTTATGATCACCTGCTATTTTTAGCATCTGACTCAAGAATCTCACAGAACAGCATTTATAGCCTACTCCAAACAGAAGCTACCTTGTAGAGGGGCAAGCACATTTGGCTGCTGGACTGCAGGCAAGGGTGTAACTACAATACCTCTGCATGCATATGCCCATGGGCTGCTCTCTGCATTGCCCCTCTAGAAAACATTTGTGATTCAGTTCCCATCACAAGAACCTTTCTACTAGTGAACATCTGACATCTTCCAGTGGGTTTATCGTACAGATCTTCTGTGTGGTCAGGACACCTACTATGGTACACATACACATTATTGTGTTAGTGTAACAGGCTGGAAATGCAGGGACAGGGCCTGTGCTACCAGCACACGTGGCCTATGTGCATCCTAATGCCATACTAGAAGCCCAGGGCACACCAGCATCCTTGCCCAGTGCCCTGGTCTACATGGAAAGGAAACTGAGGCAGACACTAGAGATACAGATGGGTCTGGGTGTCAGGGGTAGGACTGCAATCACACTATAAACCTTAGGTCCGGACTAAGGTCCAGAGCTTTAAATGTTGATAATCAGGCACCAAATGTGATTAATGTCACTGCATGAAAGCCCTGCACACCTCCAGGGGTGGCCTATCTGACAGCAGAAAGATGGCTCTCAGAGGGCTGACCCTGGGTTTTTTGAGGCATTTCACAGTGCACGGATCACAGCTGCCTTCTCTGCTCCTCGGCTGCAGTCATGGTGGAGGCCCCAGAAACAGCAATAAGAACCTGACAGTGCTATACAAAACTCCTAAATGCAACATGGTGATTTCCAGGCTCATGTTTGACCAGGCGGTAAGATAACCCCTGCCTTCAGACACATACATACCATTTAACCACACACTTAACACCTCTGCAGCTTGTTCACACATTACGTGCTCACGGTCTTACCACCAGCATGACAACTGTAACAAAAGGAATTCTATTTTTAACCCAATTACTGTTGATAGCACACCACAGACATTATGGGAAACCTGTGGGCTATGTTTCCTGAAGGACAGCTCAGTCACCAGACAACAAGCCATGCTCCCAGGGCCAGGTGACGCCACCGTCACGCCTCCAAGACCCACCTTGCTGGTGAGAGCCACCGACTTCACCTTCCTGCACCCCCTGCTGCACTTTGTCTCCTGGCTCTGCCCCATCTCTTCCCCTTGCTGGAGCAGCCCAGCCCAGCTCAGCCCCAACTCTTCCTCCTCATGGGATTTCTTGATGGCTGGCAGCCCACCTAGAGGCAAGCAGGAGG
The DNA here is from genome assembly GCF_017639655.2 of Falco naumanni. Taxonomy (NCBI): domain Eukaryota; kingdom Metazoa; phylum Chordata; class Aves; order Falconiformes; family Falconidae; genus Falco; species Falco naumanni. The sequence goes on from NC_054079.1 coordinate 22,799,560, forward strand.
TTATCATATAACCTATAGCTAGACACTTTGGGAAATAGAGAAAAAAACAAAACCAAAATAAAGCTGGCAGATGTGCTGGCTGGAAAGAGAGGACACGGCCAGGAAAACCCAAACTGGTGGCAGCTACCGCCAGCAAAACTCTCCTCATGATGTGCCTATTTCCCACTGAACAGCAAACAACAGTGATAAATATATGTAATGTTTTGTTGCTAAAATGTGCTTTAGATAAGGATGCTGGACTCCTCACTGTAATGCAGGCATGTAAATTAGCAGTTCACAAACTCAAGCACAGAGACAATAACTGATGTGGCACAAATTGTCACTGCTGCGTATTTTTAGACTCTTGTAGGCGTTTGTAGTCATACCAAAGTGCCTTGATGATTTTTCATGCATTTTTCCAGCAGGAATGAAGATGGCTTCTTGAACTGGAGTATAATGACCAGTGTGCAAAAAAATGACCAAGTGACTGTGTTTTCCCCTGAGGGCAGAACAGATTTGGGGGGGACAAGAGCAATTTTGAGGCTGCACGGCCATTTCTTCTGCTTTCTCTCTGAAGGTCTTTCTGATGCCAGCCAGAAACATTTTTCATTACTCTACCCATTTTACCATGCTCTCAAGTAGAGATGTACTCCTCACAGGTTGCAGAAAGATTTCACTTACAGAATTTTAGGCATGGGCTTTCTCCCTTGCACTCCCTGAATGCGTGCAACACAAATTAAACCCAGATGCTTTAATTTCATTATAAAGGAAAACCTCTGAAAAATTGATTTGAGTGGGTAGCAGGCTCACAGTTCCTACAAGATCAGTGCCAAGTGGTTCAGGAAATAATGTTGTTTCTCCCCAGGACTCTGGCAGGGCTGAACCAAGCCCTGCAGTGAGCTGGGACTGAGGAGCAGTGGGAGAGCTGGAGGACAGCACTCGGCTCCTTACAGTTCCGCCCATTGCAAGGATGCTCACATCCAACAGCTTTCTTGGGGCTGGGGACAGGATTCTAAGATGATGCTCAGACTGTGGTTCATCTCTGATTAAATCAGGGTTTGTTGGGAGAGAGAGGCAGTGAGAGCAAGGAATGACTCCGTTATACGTGAGGCATTTGCCATCATGGAGAAGCTTTTCAGCAGCTTCCACCAAAAATCCTCATCACCAGATTAAACAGTAAGTGCCTCAATGTAATGATTACATGTTGATGGTTTTTTAATATCTATAACTATATTTGCCTGTATGTGCATACGTGTGCAAATGTGTATCTGCAAACAGGCGTCTCTGTATAATAATACCCACAATCAGACTCAGATCTGCCTGAGGCCACATATACTTTAAAAAGTGCTTTTTGCTCAGAGGTTTACTCTAAGGGCTCTACAAGCTGGATGAAATTTCTAGTGCCTCCTCCCGCAGTGCTTGGATACTTTTCATGGCCTGCTTTTGGGCTCCTCTTATAGGAGGATTCATGAGATACAGAGGGGAAAAAACAAAATGTATTAATAGAGTCATCCCATTCTTAAAACCACCATGCATGCCTGGGTGTGCACACAGATTGCAGGACCCAACCTTGCTTTCAAACTGTCCATATTTATTTTTGGCTAGTGCATAGTGAGCCCTGGGCTTCAGGAAGTGCTGTTGGAACACAGTACAGCAACATTTCAGATCTCTGAAATCGCCTGTACAGAGCAACTCGCACCACCAAGATGGAAATGTGGTTGTGCATAAGGTTACAAGCACTGAGTTTTCACTGCATTACAATTCGATGGGTCCGAAAGGCATGGTGGGATCATTCAACTTGAACCTACGCCCCCCAGCCTGGTGGTCCATCTCATCCTTGGCTGTCTTGGGAGAGAGGGCTGCCAGCAGTATGGCTCTGCTCACTTCTGTCAAGGAGGCTTTACTGATATGAGGGAATTGTGCCCTGTGATGCTTGGAAAGGGCTTGGACTATTATCTTGAAAATAATACATTATCCCTGTTGGATCAGTTCCAGTATACGTTGCTGGTTTTCCATTTGAAAGTCATAATAATAACTCACATGCATTTATAATCAGTTTGCTGTGATTTAGTGACAAGGAATGCAAAAGGCAGTCATGTAATTATGCTCCAGGGACAATGGGTCTGTGTGAGCTTAATGTCAAGGTCTTCTGTGCACAAGGTGCTGGCATTATTTTGGATATCTATCCCTTTTTCTGGAATGGATCCCTGCAAATGGAGGTGAGGGCAGTGGGCAGCAAATGCCAGGGGCAGATAGAACAGGGAGAGGGGTTGGGGTGGAAGGTAGGGACAGGAAGGGGTGGGAAGGACCCATCCAGGGCAAGGTGGGGGTCACAGGTGGGCAGAGCAGGAGTGCTCAGATCAGTCAGATCCACACATGCAACTCCTTCCCAACACTACACTGCTAGGGAAGGATATCGGTCCTTCCTCCCTCTCCCCTGCCCTGCCTTGGGGGTCTGGCCAGGAGTGCAACTGTCAGTCTGTAATACATAGAGCAATTCAAACATCAACACAGTGGTCAAAGGGGGCCAAAGAATCAAAAAAAAATGTTGGGAATTAACTGGAAAGAAACAGAGTAGAGCAGAAAATGTATGTATGCCACTGTAGAATTCAGTGGTGTGTCACCTTTTGGACAATGTGTGTGGGTCTGTTATACCCGTGTCCAGAAGCAGTAAGGATGAAGCGGTGGGAACCCATGAAGTGGGAAATGTGGGACAGGTCCTGTGCAGGTCAGCCTGGAAAAGACATGAGTGGAGACAAACTAAAAAGTTCTGTAAAGTCCTGAGGTGCACAGATGAAGCTACTAGTCTCCACTACTACAAAATTCAGAAGGCATTGAAACAAGCTTTCTTTCATGTTGGCATGAATGATATTCCCTGTTTTAAGTGATCAGCATTTCCTGGTTTCCAGAAATTTAGTTTTAATCTTGAGCCCTTTCCAGGTCTTCAGAGGTTTGAAGTATGGGATCATAAACATTATGTACCAGAGGCAACCTTAATTCCCCTTTAACCAAGTTCTGTTTCAGAGTTTTGCACTGAGTGCCAGCCAACCAGCCATTTCCAAGGGCACCTGGAAATGCATCAGAGAGGTCCTGCCTGATTTTTAGCTCACTGTATGGTGAAAAATCCCTCCATGCCAAAGAATAATTTCTATAACCATGAGGGACGTTACATACCACAACGAGCCCCACTGTATGTCCACAAACAGAAAAGCCAGTGCAAAGCAGGTGAAGAAAGGAGCATCCATGCAATGTCACGTCACTGCTGTGCTGTACCACATCCCTGTTCCTAAGGGCTCTGTCTAACCTTGCCACATTGCGGCGAATGAAGAGACGGGACGCAGCTTGATGCAAGCAAATGTCAATTTATTGTACAGAAGCACCAGTTTATATACACTTTCAGAAGCTGCGCGTTTTAAACAGATTGGTTCTTGAAGCTAAGCCTTGCATACTAGGCAATCCCTGATTGGTGGTTAACTGCCATCAATTAACAACAAGGTGTTATCTTTCCTTGGCGCCATCCGTCTCCCACTCCCCTGTGCTCTGCAAACATGCCTCATCATGTTAATTGTTGTGTCTATTCACACTCCTCGTCCTCCCAGGGTTCGTGACCTACAAGCTCGAGCACATTCCCCTCAGCTAACTGATTGCCATGCATGGTCCTAGTTTGCAGACCGCTCCTGCATCTCCCCCTTCCTGTTGCACAAAAAGAACCTTTGAAACCGAACGAGTAAAAACAAGGTATAAGTAATAGAACAAATAAAAAAGCAACTAAGACATATTGTCAGTGTCAAAATAACCCACTGTCTCTGTTCCGTACAATTTTACAATTTCCCCTTTTTGTTTTTGAACAGCTAGTGCCAGGTTTGCCATGTTCTGCAGGGCCCTTGCAAACATGACAGCAACCAAGGTAATAGCAAACAAACAATATTGCCAATTGATTGAATGAATGCCAAAAAGGCTGAAATTTTCTCAGATTTTGATAACATGTTGCTGCAATGGGGCGCCTAAAATCCACGCAGCACATACCATCCAAATCCTCACAGCCATGTCCTTGAACCAACAACAAAAAGCAGTGGCAATTTTGACTCACATTCTTAACTGCCTACCAAACAAGGTGATTAACTCTTTAATGCTTTCCCTGCTGTTACTCTGGATAAGAGAAGAACCGCTGCGACACGTTCCCATCATAGCCTCCTTCTATACTAGCATCTACAGAAAGACAATTATCGACACTCAAAGTGTAAACAATATCATCTTCTTTGGGATTAACATTATACATAGGTGGAAAGGCACACCAAACAAGAACTGCATCAGTCAAAAAGTTCGAAACATAGCATGCCTCCTCTGAACATACCTCTGGGGTCATTCCCTTCATTCCCTCTTTTTTTATGCAAAGAGAAAAACTTTTACCGTAACAAAGAAGCCCCTATTTACATCTCTGAGCCCGGACACAAACCGCAGCTGTATGCTCCACCAGGCTCAGGGCAGGAATCATTCACGCAGTTACAATGCTATATATCTCTACAAGCATGCAGACACCTATTAAACACTAGATAACCATGTTTATCTTTCCTATTCTCCTTCACAATAACTAGTTGTTCTCTCATTATGAATCCTCCCTTCCCGCACTGCTTTGCTTAACCCTTTAACAGCCTCGTATTGCACAGGCTGCCACTCTGGAGGTTGATTTGTCTGACAAAATACTGAACATGCCATAGCGACTCCCCAAACCCATGACTGAAGTGTTTCCCACTTGCATTCCTGCCACCAATCCCTCATACTCCCTTTCACCCTCCCCAAAAATACAATCAATGCATCAGGAGAGACAAGGGGGTGGGGGAAAGGTTTACCTCCTTTTCCAGATCTATAGGACCTGGATCAAAAGGTTTATCAGTGTCAATAAAATCATTGTCCGAGTTGTCCTGTTCCCGTGCTTGGTCCTGTGTTGTGACGGTCGCTGCAATCAGTGACAGAAGCTTTGGGGGTAGAGGAGGTGTGGACGGAATCGCCATCGCTGACTGTGTCTTGAGAAGAGTCGCGCTGTCGGTGGAATTTACAGCTTCCTCTGGTTTAGCACCGTTAGTAGAATTAGTCCACACTTGGCAAAGAGTAGTCAGAATTTGCCACCAAGATGCTAAATGCATTCCCGACACGGAGTTCCCCTCCGCGGCAGCATCATACAATTGGCTGCTGTATGTGCACACTTTCATTCTTTCAAAGTCTCTAAAGTTTCTTGGCTGCTCACCTGTCTCGATGAGTACAGGTGTTATCCTCGGGGTTTAGGTTGTCCGCCTGGTCCAGACAGCAAGTTCAGCCAAGCCGTCTCCTCCGGAACGCAGCCCTCTTCATGAGCTGTCTTTTTTATCGACAGTTCCGTCCTTATTCTTCCAAGGCTTCGGAACACCACCATAGGGGTCACCATTTGAGGAAACTGAGGCACGGACTCCCTGATCTGACTAGAAGACCCTTCATGAGTCCATATACGTCTCTTTCTGGGGACGAAGCCTGATTCCCCATTACGGATTTCCCACAGCTCACCTCTCAGCTCCGGAGGGATTTCTGGCCGGCTCCTGCTTCCTTTCAGCAGATCATTCAAAGTTCTGTGGGATTCGCTGCATGTCGCTCAGATAGGCGATTCGAGAGCCCTTCACGTTAGATCCTTAAACGCATCACGTCGGGGTCACCAATTTGCGGCGAATGAAGAGACGGGACGCAGCTTGATGCAAGCAAATGTCAATTTATTGTACAGAAGCACCAGTTTATATACACTTTCAGAAGCTGCGCGTTTTAAACAGATTGGTTCTTGAAGCTAAGCCTTGCATACTAGGCAATCCCTGATTGGTGGTTAACTGCCATCAATTAACAACAAGGTGTTATCTTTCCTTGGCGCCATCCGTCTCCCACTCCCCTGTGCTCTGCAAACATGCCTCATCATGTTAATTGTTGTGTCTATTCACACTCCTCGTCCTCCCAGGGTTCGTGACCTACAAGCTCGAGCACATTCCCCTCAGCTAACTGATTGCCATGCATGGTCCTAGTTTGCAGACCGCTCCTGCACCACATCACTCCCAGGGCTGGCACAGGGCACATCCGTGCAAGGACAGAGAATGCAAGAAACAAGAAACTCTCAGTAGCAGCCGGCTGGTGGCTGCCCCGGGGCTTCCCAGGCACCCCAGGTATGCAGCAGTCCCAATTTCTCACCACTCCACTGCTAGACAAGCTTTTATTAGAGCCTGCTAGGAGTTTAGGTAAATCCATTAATTATTTTTATTACTGCCTTAGCAAAAGCATTCCCACTCTCAGCTATATCAGGAAAGTTTTATGGGTTCATATGGAAGAGACCAACCCTGGCATCAGTAAATTCTCATTGTTGGATTATTATGTTGTAAACAATCTCTTTGGTGTCAATGTTTCTTGTCTTAGATGCTATCAGTGATTCTGTCCCACTCATCCATCAATTAATGTTCATAAGTAAAATCTACCTAGCCAATTAATCTCACTAAGCAACTCTGCTGTGTTTGTCATCATGGCATCTGAATGCCCAGTACAGCAATTGCAATCAAAAGGTAGAGATCATCCACGGTATGATTTTTCTCTCATTCCCCAGAGCCAGCCAGGAGAAAAGAGCAGTGAGAGACAAAATAACACTCTTGCTGCTTTTAAACATCAACCACAGCCTCTGAGGACCTGGAGAAATGGACTTATTAAACTGTAAATTGCTGGTGCCGTATCTAAAGAATTATGTTGGACTGTTTATATTTTGCTACATTAAATCAGCATTGTCTTTTTCTTTTCTATTTTACCCAGTTTGACAAAAGAGGTGGATCGTGACTGCTTGTGTTAGTTAAATTGTTCAGGACATGCGAAGCATGCCCAATCAGTTGTGCCCACCTATCTTTCTATGTTAAGGAAGAGCTACAGAGGTAAGATGGTTTCCCAACCCCAAAACACTTTTGAGGAGCCAGGCTGGAAGCTGGCTCCATGCCCTAACTAATACTGGTAGCTTCTGCGATTGTTAAAGAACTTATAGATGTTTTGCCTGAGGTTGGGGGAGAAGGCGAGTTCTTGCAAGTACTTACTGTGTAGGAAGGACCAGATGGCAAAATACTACATCAGTAATAAAGCCTCACCAGTAGTCCACTTGCAACATAGCTGTCCCATAACACAATTAGAAATATAGTGGAACTGGGATCTTATTGTGTTTCATAGGTTTGCTCAAATACCTGAGAATAGTTGCTATGGGCACAGCTAAAGAAAGATTCTAGCAAGGTTTAGACATGGCCTTAAAACACTATATTTTCCTCATTATTATTTTCATTCTCAAAAAGAACTTCTAAAGGATTTCAGGAATACTTAGTTTTTTCAATGCATGCACTGTCTGCCTGGGGAGAATGCCCTGAAGGCCTCCAGCAGGCATCCTCCAGGCCTGGCCATACCATCTGGAGATGATGCCATCTCAGAGTTGTGCCAGTGGGAAAGACCAGGGCAGCAGATCATTCAAATAGGGAATAGCTGTGTAAATACTTTCTAAAGCAAAGTGTGTGGTTGCCCATAAAAGCATTTCTTTGCTATGCTGGCAAGTGTTAAAGAAAACCTGCAGCGCCTGTCACGGCAGTGCCACCTCATGCTCCTGCGGCTGGGCTCTGAAACATGGATGCAACTGGGAGATGTAGCTGAGAGTGGGCTAAACTGCACCGTTTAAAGGCAAACCAGCAGATTCAGGCAGCTCTCAAATTCAGCCAATGCCTGGGAGTTCAAAGGAAGGCTAAGGGGTTGCATGCTCCTCCTGGTGGGGGGAAAAGCACAGCTAAGCTCCCGGATCACCAAACTTTCAGAAAGGGGATGTCTCTGCTAGAAGAGGGAAGCCTACGAGTGTACTGGGAAGAGCAGAGATGGCCAAGTCTGTATTACTGAATTGCTGAATTGCTGCTGCAAAGGGTTAATGTGGATGATGGGGCAGAGCGCACCCTCAGCAAGTCTGCTGATGACACTGAACTGGCAAGAGAGGCTGACATGCCAGAGGGTTGTGCTGCCATCCAGAGGGACCAAAACAGGCTGGAGAAATGGGCTGACAGGAACTTCATTAAATTCAACAAGAAGAAAAGCGAAGTCCTGCACCTGGGGAGGAACAATCCCAGGCACACCCAGCTAGCAGGAAAGCAGCTTGGCAGAAAAGGACCCGGGGTGCCTGGTGGACACCAAGTTGACCATTAGACAACAACATGCCTTTGCTGCAAAGAAGGTGAATGGTAAACTGGCCTACATTAGCAGGACTGTTGCCAGCAGGTTGAAGGAGTTGATCCTTCCTCTCTGCTTAGCCCTGGTGAGGCCACTCCTGGAGTGCTGTGTCCAGTGCTGGGCTCTCTAGTACGAGAGAGACAGGGAACTACTGGAGAGAGTCCAACAAAGAGACACAAAGATGATGAAGGGACTGGAGCACCTCTCCTATGAGGAAAGGCTGAGAAAGCTGGGACTGTTCAGCCTGGAGAAGGCTCAGAGGGGTCTCATCAATATACATATAGATACCTGAAAGGAGGGTGTGAAGAGAGCGGAGCCAGGCTCTTCCCAGTGGTACCCAGTGACAGGACCAGAGGCAATGGGCACAAACTGAAACTCAGGGGGTTGCCTCTGAACATCAGGAAACACTTTTTTTCCACTGGGGGTGTGACAGAGCACTGGCACCGGTTGCCCAGAGAGGCTGTGGAGTCTCCATCCTTGGAGATATTCAAAAGCTGTCTGGACACGGTCCTGGGCAACTGGCTCTAGGTGACCCTTCTTGAGCATGAGGTATTGGACCAGAAGACCTTCAGAGGTCCCTTCCAACCTGAACCGTTCTGTAGTTCTGTGAATCTAATTGCTCCACCAGCATGTGCTCTCAACACATTACCCTTTCACATTAAAACTTTCTTAGCAATGAAGTGGCATGGAGAAAAGCTGGTAAATGTTGGTTGACGTTGATTACCTCTTTCCAGTTCTCAACTTCTGGAGGCAGGGACAAGCAGTGCATTCCCATATGGCAACAGGACTGTCTCTGGAAAATGTGTGTTCCCAACACGGTGATACGTGATCCTCGGCATGGGACCAGCGATGGTGGCAACAGCGCATCTGACGTGGACAGAGGCACAGGATGTCCACATGGCCTTTTGTGGCTGAAACACATTCTCCAGCTTTCTGAGGCCATGGGAAATGCTGGTTCCTGGTTCTTCCTGTAGGCAAACCAACCTTTTTGAGTAGGAAAGCCAGCTCCCAGATCCCTGGTAATTGCTTTTGTGGTAAATACAATTGGGGCTGAATAGCACTAATAAGGATAGATTTTCTGCAATTAATTATTTTCAAAAAGAACTGGGATTCAGCCAAATGCTAATGAAGTCAGATGGAAACGGGAGCTGGGCCATGCATGAAGCAATGAAAAAGCTTTACCAGCAGTTTAAAAGCTGTAACATTTTCTTCACAAAACTAGATGGATACATCTTTCTGCAGCCCTTTGCAGTCACTTTTCACACTTGAGCTCTCCATTCCTTCTGCAAATGGCATCACTCAAATCCTGCACTAGTATTTTAAAAGAGAAACTGATCTAAGAGGAAAGACTGCTGTATAGTGGGAAAGCCTGAGCCAGAACTTGAAAGTACTAACAGAGTGAATGAGAAATATCTTGTTTAGTCTGAAATAACTTGCTTAGCGTGGAAAATAGGATGGGGAGAAAGGCAAAATGGAAATAAACCCATGCAAGCAGGGGGACTACCTAATATTTTTTAAGCATCAGATAGAAAAGAGATGTAGGGACTCAGGGGCTTGCAGGGCTGTATGTTGTGCTGTCATGACTGGCCTTAGGTTAAATAAATGAGAGGGGCTGGTGGTTTTGATCCTACACCCACCTGCAAGAGCAGCAATAAGCCAAGGTAATGAGAACTGTTTGACCACACAGAGCTACCGGGGAGTGGACGGCAGGGTGAGTGGTAGACAAAATCCCTGTGCTGACACATTGCTAGTGACTGGGATGACTTGTGGTCTGTATATTTCAAATGAGACCATGTGGATTGTCAGCTCTTTTTTTCCCAAAGGTTTTCAATCCTATTTTGGAGTAACAGTCAAAGTGTATGGCTCATCCAGCACATGGGTATTTACTATCTGGCAGCCAGGTTCTCAAGTTTTTGCTGTATAGAAATATGCTCGCCTCACTTTATGCACCTTCTGTTAGGCATGAATAACAGCTTCCCCGAAACCTTCCCATTCATGTGCAAATAAATAACATGGAGGTCTTGCCAATGTCTCCTCCATATTTCAGGAAAGCTCTGACAGCCTCCTCTTTTTCCAAATCACCCAGCCTCTATTAGAAGCATTTTTTTTATTATATTTTTTTTTAAATCAGTTGTTTGGAATTGCTGGGTTTCAGAGTCCAGGAGAGGGTAAGGCAGACAACTTTGCTGGGGACAAACAGATGAGAGCTGTAAAGACCAGAAAAGGGAAATGTATAATCACCCTGATAAAAAGTGTTCTTACAATCCGTACTAAGTCATTGAGAAATAACTAGTTGCCTTCACGTCCCTTGACAGTGGGCTGCCATTAGCCAGAATTATTATTGTGCTTTAACCTGGCAAGTAGCTAAACACCACACAGCTGCTCACTCAGCCCTCCCCCCCAGGGTGGGACAAGGGAGAGAACTGAGTCACTTGACAGAGAGGGTTTGCAATCAGACTCTAATTTGGAATATGCATTGTCCAAAAACCTACAACGCCCAAGAAAGCTTGTGTTTGTTTCTTACTAGCTGGTGGAGGCATTGCTGTTATTTTATTGATCACATCTGTTGGGTTCTAACGACATCCATCTTGCCATTTTATTCCTGAAAACTGGGTCTTCTGTACAGGTCCCTTGACCTTGCTTTGTTTCATGGCAAAACTGGCTTGCAGAAGGGTTTGGACTATTTTCTTCCCCTTCTCAAACAGGGTGACAACTTACTTCTCCCAAACATTGTACTACTTTTTCTGGATTCTGGGCTCGCTCAAGGGTGAAGTTCCAAACCACTAGAGGTGCCTACTGTCCTAGGCACTTGCCCATACTACCCCACACACCCTGCCACTCATAAGTAGCCAGCCTCAGGGCAGATCTCTGGGTGGTATTCTTAAATAGTTGTTTTAACCTTAAACAAGACCTGGAACACATTCAGGAAGCATAGCAATAGGAACATGCTGATTTGAACATCCGGAGGATATTTAAAATTCTCAAAAGCTATTGTAATTAGCCTGAAGGAGAGGGGGAAGGTGGAGGAAGGTGTCTCCCCCATAGATTGGCTCTCTGAGGAGAAAAGGTAAAAGGTGTAATTACTAATGTTTTCTGATAAACAGCTCCCAAAGCACAGAGATAACGGCAATGCTGAGTACAAATACCAGATTAGTTTCATGATCAGCAATTCTATCATAGCATAAGCCAGTGTTACAAAGTACAACAAACCGATAACCTTAACCCAGCCCCCAGAGGTGATAAACAGCACAACAGGAAACATATACAGCAAGTGAGGTGTTGGACAACGCAACCCTGAGAACAAGCGCAACAGCTCGGAGGGCAAATAAATCAACATTGTGACCAGCAACTATTAAATTAATATAATGAATGTTTATAGCAAATTTGTTTTAACACACTGTGGTCAGATCTGTGGTTATCTCAACCCTTCCTGCCCCTGTGTTGGGCACCCAGAAAGGACAGTCGTGATTTAACTTGGCACATAGCTAAACACCACATCACCACTAGCTCACTGCCCCCACCTCAGTGGGATGGGATGAGGGAGATAACTGGGGAAAAAAAGTAAAATTCATGGACTGAGGTAATAACAGGACAGAAGTTTAATAGGACAGAAATGGAAGGGAAAATAATAATAATGATAATAATGATGATGAAGATGATAATAATAATAATAATAATAGAATTAAAACATACAGAACAAGTGATGCATAATGCAGTTTCCCATCACCCGCTGACCGATGCCCAGCCAGTTCCCGAGCAGCAGCCCCCGGCCAGCTTTGCCCCTGGTTTATATGCTGAGCATGACACCGTATGGTATGGAATATCCCTGTGGTCAGCTGGGGTCAGCTGTCCCGGCTGTGTCCCCTCCCAGCTTCTTGTGCCCCTCAACCTACTTGGTGGTGGGGTGGGGTGAGAAGATGAAAAGTCCTTGCCTTAGTACAAACACTGCTTAGAAACAACTAAAAACACAGTGTGTTATCAACATTATTCTCATCCTAAATCCAAAACACAGCACTGTACCAGCTACTAGGAATAAAATTAACTCTATTCCAGCTGAAACCAAGACAATGATACAAATAGAATTACTCAAACCAGGCAGTTTGAAAGTCCTTCCTATTCCTCTGCTCCACATCTCCAGCTATGTCTCTGTCTGGGATTTCCAGGTCTGAAATATGTTAAAAGATGCCTTGCAAATGTCTACAAGGTTTGATACAGTATGCATGTGTGGGATTTCCTGCACATACTGTATGAAGTTGACCTGCATATGGACAATGGCCATTTGCCAAGGACACGGATGTGTCTGGCAGCTGGCTCAGAATTACTGTGAATATCCAGAGGCTATGGGCAAATGCTCAAAATCTTCCAATGCTGTCACAAGTTTCTAGGCAGAAAAAGAAACCACCGCATGTGGAAAAGACCCAGGCATATGTCAGCCCCAATTACATGTCTGGGGATAATACACCTGAGTTCCACACTTCTGAACAAGGTACACTAGTCCACTTCAACCTTAGCAGGGTGAAGAAAGGGGAGGTGGACCTGAAGCCAGTGAATGATGACCCAGGCCAACAGTGTCAGCATTGCTCCAGTCTGTGCGCCCCATAGCACTGAAAAAATAAAGTTGACACTGGGATCTGCTAAAACTGCACATAATCCACTGGTGATGCTGGAATCCACCTTCAGAGGCAACAAGGAGGCTTTTTCTCTCAGTAAAACAGAAGAAGTGGCATAAGAGCCTGGCAACTTAGGTTTGGTTTCTCCAGACTCTGCCCTTGAGCTGCTATGCATGTGGCAGCATCTGTTGCATTTCCACACATAAATTCCAAAGCATGTTACACACGGGACACCAGCTAAACCTGTAGGGGAAGATGAGAAACAGAGGAGTAAAGTATTACGAATTTAACTGGCCTATGTGCATCCTCTTGCCAGGCCAATGACTTAAGCTTGGAGTGTCCTTATTAAGTAAATGGAAATATAATTTTCTTTCTGAGGCAATAGGACACCCTCAGCAGAGGAGAAATTATGGTCATCAAAGCACCAAACTGTAAACAGGAACCTTGGGATCAATAGAAAACCAAAAAGAAAAGAAAAAGGACTAATGTTCTCTCATATTAACAGAGGATAAAACGTGATAGCAGCTGATGCAGGTGAAGCAGCCCTCTGGGAAATGTGCTACCACTTTCTAGTTATTGCTTTGGTACTGCCCTGTATGCAGGTGATTGTGTCCAGAGCTGGAATTGCTTGGAGTATCATGGCTTGCTCTGTGCCCCAGTGCCTGTCTGAACAACTCACCAGAATAAAGAGAATATATCATTTACTGTGGTCTGCTATTTATGCCTCTTTTTTTTTTTTTCTGGTTCTTGGGTGTTAAAAACACTTTTTTTGCTGAAGCCACTGTATGCATTGCAAAAATACTGTGGCCAGATGTGTATACATATAGCATAGTAAATTAAATGGTGAGAGTGTTAATACTGCTATAGGTGCAGTCATTCTCATTACACCTACTGCCATTTCTAAACATGTGTTTTAATAAAGAAGTAAGCAGAAGAGCGTGCAGAGGGACCGCTGTCATCAGCACAGATGGGTAAACGTGATGCACAGAGAATACACACCTCAAAGCAGAACTTGTAATCTTCTCATTTCATTACTCTTCAGGTCTCTTATAATGGGGTTTTTCAACGTGTCTCTTTTCTGACTTACACAAGAAGTTGAAAATGATGGAAGAGCTAGTGAGAATGGAGAGGGGGGAAGAAGTTGTTGGGGAAACAATCATACATGTCTGAATCAGAGACTAGTAACTTGTCTGTTGGTGAGCTATGTTTACGTTCCTTTGTTTTTATGAACCCAAAAGTGAGTTCTTTTAAATTCAATTTTTATTTTATTTGTTTTTTTTACAAACAAGACAAGCAATCAGGAGAACAAGGCAAGATGGTGGTGAAGAGGCATGGCTGAAACACAAAACGTCCCAGTCCCTGCTGGGGTCAGACACCGCTCAGGTCACATCACCTGTGCCTCAGCTCAGCCTTGTGTAAGATGCGATCAGCTCTTTCCTCGTGGAAGTGGCTTGACATTTTATTGCTGTATAACACCTTTATCTCAGGGCTTACATTTAACAAATGCACAGGGAGTTAAATAACAACAGCAATGACAGCATTACTAAATCAGTGGTGTGCTTTCTCATAGAATTTGACACTTTTCAAAGGAGGAAAATAGTGAGGCTACTTTGGGCTCAGCCTTGTTTTCACCTCCCTTCCCATCTCTCCCTCCCAGCAGTGCTGTAGAGGCCTTGCCCTCCCTGGGCCAAGATCCTGGGATGAAACTTGCAGAGGAAAGCTGCTTTTCTTGTTACTTCTGAAGATCTCTCGAGAGCAAGCCTATTTTTCTACTGACTTATATTGGTCCAACCTGCTTACTATTTAAGCAAGAGGATCTTTTCTTACAGCCCAGTGTGTTCAGAAGGGAAAGCTCTGTCAAATTCTCCTTTTCTCCCTTCTTTTTAAGTACATGGAGTTGTTGCTGTAGCCATTAATAACTGGTTAATGGCTTGTGCAGAGAAAAAACTTAACCTGCTGCCTCTGCAGTGAAACCTGCCTGGAAATCACAGGGTTTGGAGTGCACCCAGCTCCAGCTGTAAGCTGCAGTGGGTGCCGGCCAGACCCCAGCAGCCCTCTGAACAGCTGAGGCTTTCCACCCTCTGGGATCCCCCAGAGAAGTGCTGCAGTGGCCTGAAAATCTGGGTGTCCTCTCCCTACAAAAGCCACCCACACATCTCAGTTCCTCTTAGCTCCACACCTGGGTCACAACAGCCCCACACAGCACTACAGGCAGGGGCAGAGTGGCAGGAAAGCTGCCCGGTGGAAAAGGCCCTGGGGGTGCTGGTTGACAGCTGGCTGGACATGAGCCAGCAGTGTGCCCAGACAGCCAAGAAGTCCAGCAGCATCCTGGCTTGTAACAGGAACAGTGTGGCCAGCAGGACAAGGGCAGTGAGCGTCCCCCTGTACTGGGCACTGGTGAGGCCGCACCTCGAATCCTGTGCTCAGTTTTGGACCCCTCACTGCAAGACAGACACTGAGGTGCTGGAGCGTGTCCAGAGACGGGCCACGGAGCTGGGGAAGGGTCTGGAGCACAAGTCTGATGAGGAGCAGCTGAGGGAACTGGGGCTGTTCAGCCTGGAGAGGAGGAGGCTCAGGGCAGACCTTACTGCTTTCTACAGCTGCCTGAAATGGGGGTGTAGTGAGGTGGGGGTCGGTCTCTTCTCCCAAGTAAAAAATTATAGGATGAGAGGAAACAGTCTCAAGTTGCACCAGGGGAGGTTTATTAGGGAAAATTTCTTCACTGAAAGGGTTGTCAAGTGTTGGAACAGGCTGCCCAGGGAAGTGGTTGAGTCACCATCCCTGGACATATTTAAAAGACGTGTAGATGTGGTGCTTGGGGACATGGTTTAGTGGTGGACTTGGCAGTGCTGGGTTAATGGCTGGACTCAATGATCTCAAAGTCCTTTCCAACCTAAATGATTCTATGATTCTACTATTCTCTCTCTGTTCATCACAGGTCACAGTGAGCATCTCCTACGATACCTGTGTACCTTGCAAACGTTTCTCCTTGTAGTTTCCCTTTCCCACCTTACCCAATAGTCCCATATAAGCCCATATTTTACGGTCCATATGTTATCGATTTGTTAATAAGTCAAGATTGATTGACTTTATTTGATTGATTAATTGATTTTATAAAATCATTTTATAAAATTGAAAAATAGAAGAATAAGAAAAATTTTTAAAGGAAACTTATAGTTGCACAGTAAAAGCTGCTATGAGATCTTTTGTACGTCTTGTACCAAGGCTAGAAGAAGGGCCTGGAACTATTGTGAAAACTTAGGTAATAACTTTAGGGTTGAAAGGTTCCTTTGTACTTAACCAGTCTTCTGTATGTAGAGGTGTATTGAAATGTCAGAGTATGAGATTAATGGGAACTGGGGAGAGTCGACTGGAACAGCTTGTAGTTACCTGCCAAGAAACTGTGAACTTTAGTAAAAGGTAATTCCGGCAGGGGGAGATCGCGACCACCAACTCATATACCACCTACCCAAATCGTACCCCAGACCCATTTCTAGACCTTTCTAAGCTTTACTGCGCAGAATCAGATTTAGGAGGGGAGTATGTAAATGATTTACGGGAAATGTTATGATTATGCATGAATAATTAATGAATATGTATGAATAAGTTCTATATATGGTGTCTGATTTTGGGACCTGGTGTGCGTTGATCGCGAGAGGACTCGCTCACGCACCCGGCCGTCAATAAAGAAGTGTCTGCTTATCTACATCAC
The DNA here is from genome assembly GCF_017639655.2 of Falco naumanni. Lineage (NCBI taxonomy): Eukaryota > Metazoa > Chordata > Aves > Falconiformes > Falconidae > Falco > Falco naumanni. The sequence goes on from NC_054079.1 coordinate 22,816,099, forward strand.
ATTGGTGTCGATAAGTTCTTCATTCCGAGATTTCGGTAACACATAGACCATACAAGTCATACAGTTCTGGCTGCTCAGCTATCACCTGCCATGGCAGTCATGAGTGAAAATCAGGCAGCCTTTTGTCAGCATAGACAGGAGTTGCCTGGTGTCCCTGACCCTGCCAGCGAGGCCAGGAGTGGGCTACAGCAAACCTTCATGGAAAAGGGAGATAAGCTAGGGCAGAGGCACTCTGGCCACCACATCCCTCCATGAGTGCTGCCGGCTGGCAGGGCAGGGCAGGTCCAGCAGGAGCTCACGCCCAGCACCCACTGCTGGCTTTCTCAGCCCACCCGTCCCAGCGGTGGGTACCTGCACCCACGGAGGCAGGCGAGTGCAGGCATCTTCACCCAAAACTTCCCTTTCAACAGCTTCTTGTGAGCTACAGCTATAAACCATCTTGCTACAACATGGCCTTGCCCAGGGTAGCATTGCCCAGGCCACCTTTACAGACAAAATCTGCCTCCCCCATGGGTGTGAAGCAAGCAGCACGCTACCCAAAAGCCTTGCCTCTCTCCCCTTCATCTCCAAGATGATGATATGCTTAACGAGCTCCATGGTCTGCAAAGAGGACAATCAAACAACAGCTTCTGAGTAAGTTACTCATGGCACGAATATATTGGCAGGTGTATGTGGGTTTTTTAATTCTCCTGACATAGCGAGAGGATAAAATTCCCAACACAAATGGCAACTCTGCAGCATGTATCTGACATAATTACAGTAATTACATTGTCTCCGCACTCTTTTATAAATCAGTGACAGTATATATTTAATGAGCTTTTTCCTGTTCAGCAGGTTGTTCCCAGCTGCTCAGATTTGCAACTGCAATGCAGAGATAACTTAAAATAACTTTAACCCTTAGAAGCGATGCCCCTTTCTGGGGGGACGCAGGCGAGTCTTTTGGAGCAGGGCCTAACTCTGCACGCCCTTCCCTTCCCGGCACTGCTGGAAAGCACAGACAGGCCTTGGAGCAAGCCCCCACACAGGTCTCGTTTCCCCTGGTGAGTAAAATTTTGCCAGTTCTGCCTGCATGAGCTGGATGCAGTAGGTGTGAGCATTGTCAGGATTAACCTGCTTGTAACCTGCGTGCAGGACATGAGCAGCTCAGCCCACAGTGCTTTATGTTGTACAGTCTGATGCTGTGCCTTGTAGGAAAGCCAAGGTTTTTCTTGTCTTTTCACAGCAACCAAGTATTTTTGCAGCCCCTGGGCTAGCAGGTGTCCAAAAAATAGTCCATCAACTTTACCCATCTCCGGAGGCAGAGCAGGACACGTGGCAGTGCTGATGCTCTCTGTGCACAGAGCATGCATCTGGCCTGGGCTGCTTGGCACATCCCATGCATCCCGGTACAGGGAGGTAACCTGGTTTGCTCTGGAGACATTCCGCATCTGGGTCATCCAAAATCCAGCACTCTTCTGTGGAGAAACCTGTTACACTTTCACCCCAGGGACCAAGACAAAGTTTATGATGTCTGTCACCGGGAGCACACAATGCAGCAACCCCCCGCCTGGCAGGAAAGCTGGCACAAACCCCTGCACTAAACACCTACACTCTTTCTTCACTGCAAATTCAGAAGTCCTCTGCCCTCCCTGGCCAAGACCCTTAGCTGTGTCCCTTGCTTCAGCCCCATAAACTGGCCCACTAACACATGGGGCATTTAAAAAAGCCAGCTCTGAAAACTGAAAATGAGTGCACACAAGAATTCCTGGTGCCCAGTGACCCCCATGCAGCCAGGCTGCCCCCCAGCCTTTCCTAGCAGCAGGCTTGGCACCACCTCCTGCACATGCCCCCGCAGCAGGACTATGCTGGGTCCCCCCAGGGGTCTGATTAAATCCACAGGCTTGAGCATGGATGAGCAGGCCCCTCGCCAAACGCAATTAAAATCAGTGCAGGGTGGCCATTCTGCCTCATTCCTTGCTGCCAGTCTGCGCCACGTGTGTGTGTTGCACATCTGGCCCCCTGCAACCTCTGATGCCCCTCAGGCAAGGCAGAAAGCTGCAGAGCTACAGGGCAGGAAAGCACCAGGCTTGCTGTGCAGTCCCCTTGTGCCTAGCCAGAGGAGACTGCGTGCTCCTCCTGCCACCCATCGCAGGGTGCCACCTCTAGCCCTCACCCTAACGCTGTGAGGGTAGAAGAGAGGTGAAGAGCTCAGGAGACATGGACATTTCAGCCAGGTGTTCTCAAACCACAGAAATGTCTAAAAAAATACAAGTGGAGAGATAAATGCTAATTTTAAAGCAATTTGCTTTAAGCAAAACTGCCACAATCCATCTTCTACCAAAGCAGCAGCTTGAGTGATCCCATTGATCTTGTGTATCCCCCAAAGCACCTTTGGCAAGCTTCACCTGATGGGTGCCCCAAAGCCCTGTGCTGCCTGGGGACAGCTCCTCTTCCTCTTCAGCAGCCTGGGAGCTCCTCACCTGCCATGGGCTGAAGGCAAGCAGGGTTACAGGGATTTAAATAATAATACAGAGCTACAGCACTTTGTGACAGCTGCACCACTGCTTTTTACAAAAGCCATGCACTGTGTCACACTTAAAAAGAGGTAGCAGTGGAGAAAAAAAACAGTTTGGTGAACTTCTTTCAAACCCAGCCTATTTATTCATTTTACAGATAGTCATCTGGATTTGGGGTAGCTCCCTAAGTGTTTAGGGGTGTCAAATATTCAGATTTATGCCTAATTTTTTTTTGTCGGTCTGTCATGAGACACATGCAGCTGTAGTTCAGAGAAGCACTGCGCATGTCACCTTATCTTCATTGACTCCAGAAGGATTTACACTTGTGCTTTGATGCTCCCCTGAACAGAAACACGTTCCTGGAGCCTTACGGTGCAGGTCTAGATGGCGACTTCCCCGAAGGTAAGAGTTTGTTTAAAACAAAACCCAACCAAAGAAGCAGTCTTGCACCCTCAGCTGCCTGTGGAGTTTAAACTCACATTGTGCAGGTTTGTTCTGAGGGTGCAGGCACCATGCTTTGCCTTCCTGCAGAACTGCTTTTCTTCTTGAATATCAGCTTGTTGAAGGCAAAAGAAAGTTAACAATAATTTCAGCAGACACCAATTATGTGACTTAAACTTCCCCCTTTGCATTTTTTCCCTCACTGCTAACCAGCAGTGAATGTATTGTATCTTTAAATGCTTTACAGATTAAGGGGATTCTCTGGCTGGGGCTGGACCTGCAGTGACATCTCGTGGTCCCCCCTGAAGCAAGGTGCTGGCGGACCAGGCAGCATAGCCCCCCAGCCTGAACCTCGCACCAATGCCCCTGGACCACAGCACTGACCAGCACAAATCTCCCAGGGGATTTACCTCCACCTGGGGCAACTAAATGCCCAAGTGGGGAAACAAACACACACCTCCTCCTGCGACACCACCTTTCCCTTCCCCTGCAGTGCCACATGAAACTTCAGAAATCATGAAGATAAACAAATCATGAAAATCAGATCATTACATGGAGAGTCTGTGGATGGGCCGTGCTTGCCCGCAAAGTCTGGGTGCTTTTAATTTGAGACAAGGAAAGGAATTAACCTGCCTTCTCCCACATTTGTGCCTGTCTGAAACTCACATGTGAACAGGATGCTTTGCGCTTCACCACTTCTTCTTTTGTTGTGACTCTCAAACGATTTCCCACTGAAAACCAACACGCTTGCTGTTGGCATCTTAGTAGAGGAAATTAAATCCAGCATTTCAGTGTTATCTGATTTCCCATCCCTGTACACCATTGTATAATTTCACCACCTACTCACTTGTTTTCTTCACAGGCAAGTGCATTCAGAGAAAATACAATCTTTGGAAGAATATTTAGTCAGAGAAAGGTTGTAATCATCTTGGATAGAAATCAGACAGTTAATTTGCTTGAAAAGGGGGGAAGGGAGGAGGAAATTAAATGGAATAATTTATTTCCTGTGAACCTAGGGCACCAAAAAATTTTATGGCAAAACTATAGCATGAGAAGGAAAACAGTTGAAAAGCTTCACGGGAAACACTGCTCCTTAGCTATTGCACTAAAAATAACATGAAAGCCAAAGTAAAAGATCTGATTCCTTAGACATCTTCTGTGTTCGTTAAAGAAAAAAGTTACAGAAAAAGACTCATGAACTTTTCCCAGGGCAAAATAACTAGACATCCCATTTAAATCATCAGATATATCAACATGTAGAGTCAGATCAGCAATGACTGAGTCATGTTGGGAGAACGTTCAGAATGTAGATGCCTAAGACCAAAACTGGGATTTAAAAAGCTCCTCCACACTGTCTAATCCATCTAAATAGTCGTGGGAAAAAGGAGAAGCATGGTGCACTGGCGAGCAGCCAGGGCACTGAGCTTAGGGATTACCCCAAGAGCCTGTCCTCTTGGGCACTTTCCTCCAGCCCTTTTACTGGACTGGGATCACAGCGCAGAGGAGCCCCAGCCACAGGCCAGCACTTCACTCTGCCAGAGGCTCCACAGGTGGATGGTCCTAGTGAAGATAAGGAAAGCTCATAATTATGTTACACGGAAATGCAGATGCTGTCCTCCACCTCATATGCCCCTCCAGCGAGTCAGCTCAAGTTCAACAGTTTAACAAGAGCACACGATCACAAGTGTCAGCACTACACTTATATTTCTTTTTCTTGACTATCTGTAGTTATTCTAACTTCCTTTAGGCATTTATGCAAGTTTCACAGCAGTTTACGGTCTAAGACATTATGCAAATATAGTTAGGAAAGCTTAACGTATTTTCTAGTTCCTTTTGAGTTATTAAACAAAGTCAAAGCTGATCTTTCTTCCAGTCCTTTGGCACCTCTTGAGAGCAGGATATTGTGATCAGTCCTCTACTCCAGTAATTTTCTAGTTCATTGTATGTTCACAGAAAGAAGAGAAAGCCTGGCAGGAGAGAAGGTCAGGAGATTGTCCAGGACAGTCGTCTGCCCCAAGGCAGGATTCACCTTTAGCTAACACATTTTCATCAGGTACATGCCTGATTGCCACACGCATCTGAAGAGCCCCCCTCAGCAATCTCTTCCAGCACTCCACAATCTTTCCTGTTACATGGTTCCTCCCTAGTGACTAATCTAAAATATTCTTTGACTCAATGAGCCTATTCTTTCTTGTTCTAGCCACCACAAACATAAAAGACACTGAAAACATGAAAGGAATAAATTGTTCTCTTTGTTTGGAGACTTGTATTTCCTTTGAGTGTTCTGTAGGCAAACCTACTCAAACTCCTTTGATTTTCTTGTATTTCTCATTCTCATGTACTTATGTTCTCTAGATTTCTGTTAAATCTCTGCTCTTCTCTGAACTGCCTCTGGTTTTTCCTAACAAGTATGACACACAATACTAGACCTGATACTTCAGCTGATGCCTCTTCAGAGCTGAACAGAAAGAAGTATTTCACGTCATAAGGATGATATGAAAGGTCTTTTCCAACCTAAATTATTCTGTGATATAGTTTTTATACATTTTAATGTTTCTGTTCATTTTTCAGCATCACTATGTTGTTATAATGGCTCACAAAATGAAATGCCAGCCATCTACCTGACCTTTTTCTGCCAAGCTGACCTTTATTCCCCTTTCCTGTTTGCAAAACTTGTCCGTTCTACCCAAATTCTCAAGACGATTTTGAATCCTAATTCCACCTTTCAACATGCTTGCAACCTCACGTACCTCAATATACAATTGTATATTGTGTGCCTCAACACTCCTTTCCCTCTGCTATATATCCTGCCAGAAATAGATCACAAAGCAGTCACAAAATCTCTTGTGCATATGTATCCTGCAATCCAACAATCACTGATTACAGTCTTTTTTTTTTCTGTATCCCTCTGAAAAAAAGAGAAAAACAAAGACACAAAGTTATTTGTTTGCTTGTTTGGTTTTGGGGTTTTTGCTTTTTAACACAGTAGTTTTACTGTAAGCACGGGTAAGAAAACATAAAACAGTGAAACAGTAAACCATCTTCCTCACAGGGACATGTGTAGGCACCTACCACATGTTTGAAAAGTGTGTGTGCTGTGAAAGTAGTCTCTATACATATAAAGAGATTTTATCCGTTTTAAAACTGATTTGTCATCATTTTTAAGACAGTGCCATCAATGATTACTAAGGAGAGCTCAAGTTAATACTAAGAGGAAGAGATAATAGGAAGATCTGCCCAATGCTTTCAGCACAATTCTTTTCCTCTCTGACTTGTTTTTCATTTTTACATTAGGAAGAGCAGGATTTGAACCCATACTGGAAACAGCTCTATATTTGAGTTAGTGAAAGTAAGCGGTTATGTCACATTGTTTAGCATGGTAAGTCCTCTTCTTTTACTTTTTAGATTAGACTATAAAACTTTGGTCTTCTTACTTCACAGTCCTACAGCTGAGCAACACAGCACGCCAGGATTGGGTTCGGTGCACCAAAGTCATTGATTCCTACTGCTGTGATTCTAAAAGGTGTTAAGGGAAGAAATTGACATTCACAGTGATCAAGTTACTGCAAGCTTTTGTAAAGATGTTAAAGTGAAGAACCTTGGTTCTCATTAAACTCAAGCAAAGAGGAAAATTTAAAACAATTCAAAACAAATTGACATCAAATTTTAAGCTATTACAAATATTCTTAGTTCAGGTCCTCTGTCATCAGAAAAGGCTATTTATATGATAGCAAATAGAAGCCCCACATTTTAAGGCTGTTTTTCTACCTTTACCATTTAAACTTTTGGCTCCATTTTAAGCAGCCATCAACCTGGGTTTAACTTATGCAACAAACTCATTCCATTCAGCCGTGCTGGAGTCACACCAGTGCTAGTTCTGTTCTCAGTCACACCATGGCAAGTACCACCTTTGTTCACACTGGCATAAATTCTTCACTCTGCTAGAAGGAAGACACAGATAACTGCCCAACTGTCAGGAGCTTCATGGGGTCCTGCAAGGTATCCACAGGAATATGATATGCTAACTTGAACCAGGAATTGCTCTGCCTCTGTGGGCTTCAATAGGAACAGAAAAGTTCCTGGTGACTTAACAGAGTTTTTCCAAAACAGAAATATCTATAAACATAAGTAACTCTAGAAGATATCTTGCGCAAAAAAAAAAAGAGGGGGAAAACAGCTGATATGGAGCAAAAGATAAAATCTAGGAGAGCAGTGGGAATCACAGAACAAGTTTAGCAATGGAAATGTGCATCAGAAGGATGTGATATCTGAAAGCAAGTGAAAAGCTTTGAAAGAGACCTGTCAGAGAATTATAGTCAGTGAAACACTGAAGCTTTTTTGGTCCAAGGACATGCACATGAATCCTAAATACAAAATGCTCTCACAGTGACATGACTAGTTAGGATTCTGTATAAAAATAAAAATTCTGACCACAGAGCTTCTTGTGCCATGGCTATTTTCACTCGGAGACAGAGAACGGTATTTGGCGGCTCTGAAAATGCTTTTGTTTCATGTGCTTTTAAAAGAGTAAAGTTAGAAAGAGTGAAAAGTATGAAATTTGATGCCCAGCAAACAGTCCAGAAGACAGCAGCATTTTTAGACTCTGAAAATTACAATTTCACATTATGTCACTAATTGCTGTGTGCAAAGGAGCCAGTTAATTATAAAGTCACAGATTCTTTCTGTGACTAGAAATAACTGGTGACCTGAAAAAAACCCCACAGTCCATACAACCCAACATTGAGCTGAGTTGCAATTGCTTTATGAGCTGAAGGAACGTTTTCACTTAGAGCCCTGAAACTCTTGATGAAGTGTCGGACCCTCCCACTGCTAGTGAGGAGGAATGTTTCCTCCAGTACTAAAAATACAGTGCTTCAGATGTACTGTTCTTCATCTCCTCCATTCATGAGCAATGACCACTTGTCCCCTTCCTCCTCAACAAAATCATTACATCTTGGTAGCTTGTCTGAAGTCAAGGAAGAGAGAGACACTTGGCTAATCTGATCCAAAGGAGCTGATTTAGATGAATCCCTCCTCCTATCATCCATTCCAATACGAACACTGATTTGGGAAGGAGTAAGTGGCTTCATGCGGCCTTGAGCTTGTGCTTCATAACTTTCTGTGTTTGGCTTCTTGTAACTAAGAGGAAAAAGAGAAAAGATGTTTGGAACTGATGTGCAGAAGTGTCTTTGGCATTAGAACAACTCTGAAACTTCTGATAACCTAAATGTTACCTGCACTTCAGACACAATGTTAATGACTGAGAGTACTGGTCCCATTGCACTAAGACATTTCAGTAGTAAAAGAGAAGGACTCTCAAAGCGACGTTCCTTAAGAAAAAATATGAGTTTGCTGAATTATGAATTATGAAAGGGTTCATAGCAGACAGTTGCTGGGGAATGGACTTGATGACCCATTCAATGTATTCTAGGTCAAAAAAAACCCAGCAAGGGCAAGTTTGCATGGTCTTCTTCACATACATGTATTTTCGTGTTCTTTGGAATCTGAAGTTCTATTCAGCTGATGTAAAGCTTCAAGAAAGATTACTGGACTACAGGTTATACTGGAATACAGCTTCCATAAGTCTGAAGCCAAGTATGTTTTGGGGGGTTCTCAATATCTAACCATGATTGTGTCTGATACTTAATGTAATCAGCAGAAGATCAAAATGATTGGAGAATAAAGGAATCCCTTCTCAGAAATTTCTCATCCTTTGCGTAACTACACACAGAAAGTTCTTAGGATGAAAATTCTATAGTGGTAGGGCTGATTCTGCAAACAAACATAAGCACATGTGTAGTTTTCATTCTAGATTGTGGTCTCACTGAGCATTTGCAGGATCAGAAACATGATGCAGCAACAGATTTCCTATATTAGTTTATACTATACTGTACTACACTATACTATAAATTACACGACACTACAGAAGACCCCAGGTGCTGTAGGAACACGTGAAGGTTTGGACTAATTTCAGACACTGTAAAGAGTCTTATTTTTGAAAGTTGTTTGCTCACAATGCTGTTAAAAACAGGCCCACTGTAACTGCATCCAAAAAGGGCACCCAAAAATCTAGCCTAAAGAAATTAATAAAATTAACGTCCCTTCCAACCCAAAGCATTCTGCGAGTCTATCAATTTGAAAAATCTTGCTACAGTTCAGAAACTGGTTCACTTCCAAAAAAATAGAGTAAGATACTTTATCTACAGTAAGGTGCAAAAGAATAAATACACTGCTGCTCTCTTTCTCTCTGGCTAAGTTAAATAGACAAAAAATAAAACCATGTACAAATCTAGATTTTGAATGATTTGTTCACTTGATATTCACAGCAAACCCAGTGTTGATCATTACCTCCCTTGGTATTGAATTACATCTCCAACACAGTGGCATCCAGTTACACTTTTAGCTGCTAGTTAAAGAATGCTCAGTACTGTCTTACTCCAGGTCTGTTCATGATAGTGACACGTCTCTTTGGAGCCAAGGATTAGACAGAACAACGCTACATTAAAGGACTGTCAGGTACTTTTAGGTATACAAAGCCCAAAGTAACTTCTCACTTGAGTCCCAGCAGCAGAGCTACCTAAGGGTCCCCAGCTGATTAGTATAAGACAACTTGCCATTTCAGCTGCAGGGAAGACAGCACGACAGACACAGAAGAAGCTGCCATTGCAGCTGATCCCATCCAAGGCTGAAGCACAAGGCCAACAGGCATGAACACACCTAGCAAAAAAACATACGGGCATGAGCTAGAGCTGCCTGTCCCGATACAGACATTTCTGTCCCTGGACATTATAGAACAGACTGGCAGTTCTGCAACATGACCTGCGGAGATCTCCATAAACAGAGCTAGATTGATATATATTTACTTACTTATTTTAAAACGTCCCTTCTGTTGCAAGGGATGACCTTAGCACCAGTTCAGTTACAAGACTGCGGCCACAAGGTAAGACTGTTTGTCCCCTTCAGCTATTCTGCACATATGAAACAAAGCAAAAGCAACAGAAAGACAAGGCAATAGTCCAGGCAAAGGACAGAGAAGTTACTCATAAAGAAAGAATGCTTGAAGTAAGTTTTAAGGAGGAATCTGGAGCATGAGATGTCTGACAGAAACAGAGAATGCAAGAAGTAGAAGAGAAAATGTGTGATTCAGGGTGAATAAAAGAGGGAGCACCCAGAAGTCAGATAGTATCTCTGATTAGAGCTGGCTTTGAATATAAAGAAACTAATCCCCAAGTACCGCTATGAGAAATAAGAGCATGGTTTTAATTTCATTCATGAGAACTTTTTCCTAAGAGTTTAAAATTTGGGAAACAAAGATTTTTTTTCTACAACATGAAAAACAAACAAACAAAAAAAAGAGAACGTATTTATTCTGTCCTCCTCCTGCTAAGTTTTAACTACTCTATGAACCTCTATTTGGTTCCTTGAGCAGGAGATCCTGTAAGACGCACCACAGAACTCAACTGTGCTGCCGTCTTCAACAAGCTGAGCTCTGGCAGTCACATACCTGCTGCTATGGGTATTCCAAGCAGATTATAAATTAAGGCAAGAATCAGATTTATCCGTATTCTTCAAACTGTTCTCTTTGATAAGTGAATACTGGCAACTACATCCAGCAAGTCATTCTGCAAGACAGAAGAGCATTGAAAGTTTTCCACATGCAGTCTTCAGAAAACAAACCAAAAAGAGGAGTGTCAGTGATAAGATAGGACAGGTCAAAACTAGTGCTCACTCAGATAAGAACAACATCTGCTGCTTCAATGGCAACATCGGTGCCCGTTCCAATTGCAATTCCAACATCGGCCCTGGCTAGTGCAGGGAAATCATTGACTCCATCACCAACCATTGCAACCTTCCTCCTCCCATTTTGGAGCTCCTGGACCTTTGCAACCTTGTGGGAAGGAAGAACCTCAGCAAAGACTTTTTTGATCCCAACCTATGTACAAAGAAAAAACATATCCAGTTGGTGATATGCTTCATGCTGAAAGGAAGAGCCATTTGCTATTCTGGGTGAAGGAGAAGCAAAGGAAGACCAACTAAGCCAATTCCACTGGAGACAACACTTGCAATCTTCACAGGAAGCTGAAAAGCAACGTGTCTTTGGCATAAGAAAGGGACTGATTACAGCCCCTTCCATCTTTACTGCAGAGGTGTTGGCAAACCATGTTCTGTCATTAGCATCATGCCCCACATTGCTTCTACAGCTCTACTGCCCTGGCAAAAAAGGTTTGATGATTAAAAGAGCCAGCTTTCAGCTAATCATGCTGCTTGTAGCATGAAAAAAATTTTCAGTGAAACCACAGAATCACAGAATTTTTTTAGGTTGGAAAAGACTTTGAGATCATTGAGTCCAGCCATTAACCCAGCACTGCCAAGTCCACCACTAAACCATGTCCTCAAGCACCACATCTACACGTCTTTTAAATATGTCCAGGGATGGTGACTCAACCACTTCCCTGGGCAGCCTGTTCCAACACTTGACAACCCTTTCAGTGAAGAAATTTTCCCTAATAAACCTCCCCTGGTGCAACTTGAGACTGTTTCCTCTCATCCTATAATTTTTTACTTGGGAGAAGAGACCGACCCCCACCTCACTACACCCCCATTTCAGGCAGCTGTAGAAAGCAGTAAGGTCTGCCCTGAGCCTCCTCCTCTCCAGGCTGAACAGCCCCAGTTCCCTCAGCTGCTCCTCATCAGACTTGTGCTCCAGACCCTTCCCCAGCTCCGTGGCCCGTCTCTGGACACGCTCCAGCACCTCAGTGTCTGTCTTGCAGTGAGGGGCCCAAAACTGAGCACAGGATTCGAGGTGCGGCCTCACCAGTGCCCAGTACAGGGGGACGCTCACTGCCCTTGTCCTGCTGGCCACACTGTTCCTGTTACAAGCCAGGATGCTGCTGGCCTTCTTGGCTGCCTGGGCACACTGCTGGCTCATGTCCAGCCAGCTGTCAACCAGCACCCCCAGGTCCTTTCCCACTAGGCAGCTTCCCAACCACTCTGCCCCAAGCCTGTAGTGCTGTGTGGGGTTGTTGTGATGCAAGTGCTGGACCTGGCATTGAGCCTTGTTGAACCTCATACAACTGGCCCATCAGACCATCCGTCCACCCTGCCCAGATCCCTCTGTGGAGCCTTCCTGCTCTCAAGCAGATAATGCAACACAGGAACCCCATATGATCAGGCAGTTGCAGTAGGGGAAACACAGAAATGCCAAGTATGTCCAAGTCTCAAGGAGACTATGAAGATCAAGCAGATGGCTGCCTAAACACTTCTACCCATCCACATCTCAACTTATAAGGAGTTGTTACCAATGGCTTTAGCACTGGTGGTGTACAGAAGAGAGCTGGCATAATGCTCCTGGTTTGGCTGCCTCAGCAGGCAGAGATCAGCTTTTCACTACACAAGGTAGGAGCTCTCTTTTAACCTTTGAAAAAGTAACATTTTAAAAAGTTTTTAGGACTGGCTTACTATTTTTCCATTGGAAAGAAAGTAAGTGCCAAAAATTCAATGAAAATATAGGTTGGCACAGACTAAGCTTGTTGGAAAACTTCACCCGAGTGCCTGGAACCATAAATAAAAGCTTGTTTCTGAAAGACTTCTCTTAACAAAGTTGAGTAGGAAAGCACTTTACCACAATTGAACACAAAAGTGAAAGTGTGAAACAAAATAGAAGGATTAAAGCGTCACACTGATTTAAAAAACAGACCTCACAACATGCGAGAACATGCATACCACAGTGCTGGCTGAGTTAGCTGTGTGGTGAGATATCTGAGGAAAGCGAGGTAGCACACAGTAGATTAGAAGCAGATTGATGCAAAAGGGAAAGAGAAAAATTAAGGTGGAGAGAATAGAAATGTAGCAAGGTGGAGTGAGATTTTGGCTTTGCCTTTCAAGCAACATTTAGTTTGAGATCAAGGAAATCTCATGTAAACCCAACATCTTTTAGACTGCTATGCTTCTTAACAATTCTTACTGTTATTACTGTTGCCCTTAATGACAAATCCCCACTTACCTTGTTGGGAACAGGACTGGACCTTAAAGCAAATTTCCTTCATCACTAACCAAACATGACTGCCCTTCAGTGAAGGAAAGCAGGAGGCTTCAGTTCAGCAACAGATTAATTACTGCAAGAACCTTTGTACCTCTGAAGAAGGACTGACTGCTTGTCTTCAGTGGGATCTTGAGGCAGCCACTGGCCTCAATCCAAGAAAAGCTAATCTTCATTTAATGCATTCAGTGAAACTCTGATTTCCTGCCCCAAATTCACTGCAGTAAGCAGAGTTTTAGAACATCATTATGTATTTTTTAAAAAATGTAAAGAAGCAGATACCTGAGTAGCAATGGCTTTTGCAGTTTTTCTGTTGTCCCCGATTATCAGCACCACATCTATTCCCATGTTTTTCAGTGTGTGCACAGCAAGGGCTGCCTCCTGCTTGACAGTGTCTGCTATTGCAATCATTCCACACAAAACGCCTACACAAAGAAATGTCCTCTGTTAGAGAGAGCTGTGGGAGGCAGAAAGGCAGTGAGAGAACAGGACTTCCCTCCATCACACCATGTGCCCACATTCTGGGCAAAATTGACACTCATAAACCTGAACAACTGTCTACAGTTTTCTAAGTTATGGTCTCTTTCTTACACACACACACACAAACTTTTCACACTTATCTGCTTCAGATCAAACAACAAACACCTTTGATGTTTAGGGACCAGGAGGAAGGGGAGGAGGGTAGCTTTTGCACATGCCTGACTTCTAGCTTTTATGGTACAGACAAATACAATAGCGGGCTAGAGAAAGTTTGGATAATTGTGTCCAGGTCACATGTTGAAGCCATTCCTCCAGAAGGAAGCATATAAAGTATCTGGAATTATGTCTCCTAATCTTTCAGGGTTGGATCTCTATTACAATTAATTACTTCCATACAAAAGTGTTGCAGCTGCCTTCCAACATAGTGACTCAAAGGTGCATCCACATGTCTTTCATGTGACTTACAAAAATCTCACATTGGTTTATCATTGCATGTTACCTTTTCAAAGGACTTAGGTAGGTTTTGTACCCCTGCATCTCTATCTGCTATCATTAACAGTGATAGGAACACCAGTTGTACATCAAAGCCCTTACTTTCATGTTAAGAGCATTCAGTATTACTGGACTGATGATGGAGCCCAGGCCAAGGCATGCAAATGCCTCTCAAAATTGCTCTCTAGGAGCACCAAGTATATTTATTTAGTAATTGAACCAGAGACCTCACTTCAAGACCACAAATGCACTGGTAATATATCACCATTACAGCAGTTTCTCATGTTGAGGTATTGTCTGGGATCTTTTTCTGTATGTACAGCACAGAACAGAACCCCTTTGGCAAAACTCTTTTAGTCAAATCTATTATACTTGAATGATCTAATGAATCATGTTTATTCATGAAATGTTTTGAAGTCAGTGATGCAATAGGTTGGCCTCTGATCCTTACGTGATGTAAAATCAGGATGGGACATATCACTGCACTAGCACTGCTTTTCTGAGCAACAGACCTAGACAACAGGAAGTCCAGAAATAAATAGTTAAATTAAAAACTGCCCAACAAAATCTTATGAACAGTGTTCTGAGGTGAAGGCTTCTTTTAAGAACACCTTGATACTTTGCAGTTCACAAGCAGTTCTGCACTAAAAGATCAGTAGTTTCTTGACACTAAGTCACTGATCAATTGCTCCAGAGTTTCTTTTTAAGTTCCATGGTTGGATCAACTGACAATTTCTTAAGTCACTCCAAAGAACAGCAGTTACCATCTATAGCCACTAGTATGGCAGTCTGTCCTTTCGTTTCATGGTCTGTCATTGCATCATTCACGTCATTTGCAATATGTGTCGCATCCACTCACGATTTCCAATCAACACCGAGTATGTATGAGAAGCTGATGGACCTTTGTGCACAGACATAAAGAAAAATGAGCAACTCAAAAATAGTGAACACAAGCCAGAAGTGTTTGAGGAGGACAATGTCTGGCTGCATTAGCTATAGAAAGTTATTCTGAAGATGTTTTCCTAAAATTTTTTTGTGTATGTGTGTTCCAGACTGGCAATGCTCACACCAAGACACAAACAGAATTAGTCTTGTTGATGTGCTGCTGTCATGGCCAAACACAAACGCATAGGCACTACCTGAAGACAGCCTCATAAAACTTTTCTCCTTCAAGACTCAATCTGTGCCTGTTTATGCACAGAACTGCATCATGAACTAACATACTTAATAGAAGTATCTGCCTGTATTTGCCTTTGCTAGATGGCATTGTTTTTTTGAATAAATGCAGTATGCACATTTCATAAATGCCATGCTGCTTTGTTCTCACAACTAATGACTTCTTTCACATATAAAGGCTATTTCTGGTAAGAAAAAAGTAGTTTTGTTCTAACGAAGAATGAAACAGTTTGTAAAGCACCTCATTATATATTCAATCCAACTTCACAAGAGCTGAATGAAGCAGATGAGAAAAATATTACATTAACACCATTCACAAATGGCACAGTTGTAATGATTAAAGTTCTTATTTTATTTAATTCTTCTAATAGCTTTCTCAAAAAGGTCAGGAGAGCCACAGCCTTCTGAAGAGAACTGATAAGCTTCTTAAGGATGGCTTTAAATACTTTTTCTTTCTCTCCTACACTACAAAAGAGCAAAGTGGCTTCCACAGACCCTGAAACAAAAACAAATGTATTGGCCTAATCAAAAACATCAGGCACTGAAACTTGGTTTGCAGATGTAACATGCTTTATTGTGCATCTGCTGAATAGGTTTTATTTTTGATTAAGTGCCTTGAGAGATATATGAAAAGAAAACAAGAGGTCCAAGTTAATAGGGAACTAAAGGGTAGGATATAAGAAGTTGCAGTAAGACAACATATGTTAAAGGTAACTGCTCTAAATGGGGAGATAATGCTAATTGGCAAACTTTGCTCTCTGCTGGACCATTCTACACAAAAAGAACATTGCTGTGTATGCCTTATTGTCTATGTATTGTAAGGACTTTCTGAGTACCCATCACTGCAGGAGCGGGCTGGAAACTAGGACCATGCGCGGCAATCAGTTAGCTGAGGGGAATGTGCTCGAGCTTGTCTAGACAACAATTAACATGATGAGGCATGTTTGCAGAGCACAGGGGAGTGGGAGACGGATGGCACCAAGGAAAGGTAACACCTTGCTGTTAATTGCTGGTAGTTAACCACCAATCAGGGATTGCCTAGTATGCAATGCTTAGCTTCAAGAACCAATCTGTTTAAAACGCGCAGCTTCTGAAAGTGTATAAAACCTCGTGCTTCTGTACAATAAATTGACATTTGCTTGCATCAAGCTGCGTCCCGTCTCTTCATTCGCCGCAAATTGGTGACCCCGACGTGATGCGTTTAAGGATCTGACGTGAAGGGCTCTCGAATCGCCTGTCTGAGCGACATGCAGCGAATCCCACAGAACTTTGAATGATCTGCTGAAAGGAAGCAGGAGCCGGCCAGAAATCCCTCCGGAGTTGAGAGGTGAGCTGTGGGAAATCCGTAATGGGGAATCAGGCTTCGTCCCCAGAAAGAGACGTACATGGACTCATGAAGGGTCTTCTAGTCAGATCAGGGAGTCCGTGCCTCAGTCTCCTCAAATGGTGGCCCCTATGGTGGTGTCCCGAAGCCTTGGAAGAATAAGGACGGAAAAAAGACAGCTCGAGGAAGAGGGCTGCGTTCCGGAGGAGACGTCTTGGCTGAACGATCGTCTTGCTGTCTGGACCAGGCGGACAACCTAAACCCCGAGGATAACACCTGTATTCATCGAGACAGGTGAGCAGCCAAGAAACTTTAGAGACTTTGAAAGAATGAAAGTGTGTACATACAGCAGCCAATTGTATTGATATGGAGAAATAGTGTGAAATGGGGACAATGGACATCGATCGTGATTGTATATGTCTTCTCAGGAATGTGGGTATGGTGACTAGTCATGGGTGCGGTGTCTGGTCACATAGGCACACAGCTCTGAGGAGACAACTACAGTTTTTGAGGAGACAGTTTTGAGGAGACGCCTGCCCTTCTTCCTCTAACAAAGGGGCTATTTAAAAAAGAATGAGAAAAGGATGAGAGTCATTCCAATGCTATCTAGAGGGAGGGAGTGCTAAGTCTCCTTGCTGGAGAAGATCAGATGGTCGCAAGGACATGAATCACCTACAAACCTGCAAGACCACCACATTCCAGGCAAGGGACTGATAAGCTAATTAACATACGAAGTGAGAGTAAGTGGGTTTAGGTAAGGAATATGTATAGGCGTTAATTGAATATTCATTTGTTTTATTGTATAAATGTGAGATGGTTCGTCACTTCGGGCATGCACGCTAGTGGAGTAGCGATCCCCCGTGCATCTGCGTGCAATAAACATACCTACTTTATAACTTTCCAGTTACAGAGTCTAATTCCACACGTCAGTATGATGCTGCCGCGGAGGGGAACTCCGTGTCGGGAATGCATTTAGCATCTTGGTGGCAAATTCTGACTACTCTTTGCCAAGTGTGGACTAATTCTACTAACGGTGCTAAACCAGAGGAAGCTGTAAATTCCACCGACAACGCGACTCTTCTCAAGACACAGTCAGCGATGGCGATTCTGTCCACACCTCCTCTGCCCCCTAAGCTTCTGTCACTGATTGCAGCGACCCTCACAACACAGGAGCAAGCACGGGAACAGGACAACTCGGACAATGATTCCATTGACACTGATAAACCTTTTGATCCAGGTCCTATAGATCTGGAAAAGGAGCTAGACCTTTCCCCCACCCCATTGTCTCTCCTGATGCATTGACTGTAGTTTTGGGGAGGGTGAAAGGGAGTCTGAGGGATTGGTGGCAGGAATGCAAGTGGGAAACACTTCAGTGATGGGTTTTGGGAGTCGCTATGGCATGTTCAGTATTTTGTCAGACA
Source organism: Falco naumanni (assembly GCF_017639655.2). Classification (NCBI taxonomy): domain Eukaryota; kingdom Metazoa; phylum Chordata; class Aves; order Falconiformes; family Falconidae; genus Falco; species Falco naumanni. Next base: position 22,833,967 of record NC_054079.1, read on the forward strand.
AATCAACCTCGAGAGTGGCAGCCTGTGCAATACGAGGCTGTTAAAGAGTTAAGCAAAGCAGTGCGGGAAGGGAGGATTCATAATACATTTGATATGTTCCTTCTTGAAGTGATGGCAGAGCCTTATACGCTCACACTGCATGATTGGAAGTCATTGCTTTGTATGGTACTAACTGATACAGTATATGATGTGGTTATTTGATTTTTGTGAGCTATGTGTAGTGGCCTTGATTGAAAACCTTAATCGGGGAATTGCTGTTAACTATGAGCAGATGGCTGGAGAAAATAATTGTGCCGATTCTGTGACTCAGGCAAGGTATCCCAGGGACAACTGTTTGCAAATGAATGAGATGGCTATTAAGGCAGTCAGGATGCGGGAGTCTTGCCACAGTCTTGCAGGGTCCTAGAGAGTCACTAACTTTAATACTAACTTGATTGATTGGCTTCAGAATATTTTGCAACAAGCTGAACATCAGGAAGCTCAAGGGTTGCTTTTAAAACAACTAGCTGTGATAATGCCAATGAAAATTGTAAACGGGCAACTTTCACAATCGCAACCCCAACATGTGTCAAATGATTGTAATGCAGAACTCACAGCAGACTGTAATTCTCAGGCTGAGTTTTGGAATGCAGCATAACAGATTTTTGCTTCTCTAATCTCTTCTGTAAGAGTAGTACACACACTTAACTTGCTTAGTAAATTAGGCTGCTAGCTTGCTAAACAAAGCAATACTAGAAATAGTATTTTTTTTTTCCTGGCTTATTAACAGATGTTGATTCTGTCCGTCATATGTTGCTACAGAACCGAGTTGCTATTGATTTTTATTATTAGCACAGGGACACAAGTGTGAAGACTTTGATAGGATGTGTTACGTGAATCTGAGTGACCACTGTGAATTAATTTACAAAAGTATACAAAACTCAAAAGCCTTAAAACAAAGATCTACAACAGAGCCAGGGGCGGGATGCCTTTGGTCTCTTCTCATGGCTGGGAAACTTTGGGCCATGACTCAAAAGTATTACAGTATTTATTATAATTATCTTTAACTACCTTATTGATGTTTGCCTTATGTCTCCCATACCTTTTTTTTTTTTCCTGTATTCAGTGTTTAGTTGATTGTAACATAAAGCAGGTCATGGTCACCCAGCTACACACACCCTTTGCCTTGTCGCAATTAACAAGCAAAAAAGAGGATAGAGAATGTCTGAAGAGAGAGATAGGAGAGGAAACTGGAGAATATTTGACCTAACAAGAGATGAGAGAACAGCTGGGTATTGTGAAGGAGAATAGGAAAGATGAACATGGTTATCTAGTGTTTAATAGGTGTCTGCACGCTTGTAGAGATATATAGCATTGTAACTGCATGAATGATTCCTGCCCTGAGCCTGGTGGAGCATACAGCTGCGGTTTGTGTCCGGGCTCAGAGATGTAAATAGAGGCTTCTCTGTTACGGTAAAAGTGTTTCTCTTTGCATAAAAAAGTGAGGGAATGAAGGGAATGACCCCAGAGGTATGTTCAGAGAAGGCATGCTATGTTTTGAACTTTTTGACTGAACCAGTTCTTGTTTGGTCTGCCCTTCCACCTATGTATAATGTTAATACAAAAGAAGATGATACTGTTTACACTTTGAATGTCGATAATTGTCTTTCTGTAGATGCTAATGTAGTAGGAGGCTATGATGGGAACGTGTCGCAGCGGTTCTTCTCTTATCCGGATTAACAGCAGGGAAAGCATTAAAGAGTTAAATCACCTTGTTTGGTAGGCAGTTAAGAACGTGAGTCAAAATTGCCACTGCTTTTTGTTGTTGGTTCAAGGACATGGCTGTGAGGATTTTGATGGTATGCGCTGCGTGGATTTTAGGCGCCCCATTGCAGCAACATGTTATCAAAATCTGAGAAAATTTCAGTCTTTTTTGGCATCCATTCACTGAATTGGCAGTATTGTTTGCTATTACCTTGGTTGCTGTCATGTTTGCAAGGGCCCTGCAGAACATGGCAAACCTGGTACTAGTGACGTGCGGAAAGCAGACTCCACAATCTGTAAGATTGTAAAGTAGGTATGTTTATTCAGCGCTGGGCAGCACGGGGGGGGGGGGGGGTAGTCCCGCCAAAACCGTGCGCGCCTGACACGAAAACTTGCTCTGTTTTTATAAGGCATCTCATTACATATTCATAATGTGTTGCAATACGCTTATACATATGCATTACCTATCCCCGCTTAGTATTAAAATTAGTTCTGCGAGCCATTTCCATATTTTTTTCTCGACTGAGTTTGCGCAGTGTCCCCTGGTGGTGGTCGTCAGGGGTCCTGAGGATGAAGGCAGGCGAGTCTTCCTCGTGACCTCCCACATCTGGCGCAGGCTCAGTAACGTCCTGTTTTTTGTCCAAACCGCAGAACCAGCTTTGGCTTGTTCTTGCAAGGTTGTAATCTTTCTTTGGACTTATATGGTCATAAAGCTGGACTTATATGGTCATAAGGCTCTTTACTCCTGTATACCTTATCACAACACCCAAACAAACCATGTAAGATCTGGCAAACAGCTAAGCAGACTATTATTACCCTAAACAGCTAAGCAGACTATCATAATCGTTAAACTTTACCCTATCTCTTAACCCCCCTCTCTCTCACTAGCTGTTCAAAAACAAAAAGGGGAAATTGTAAAATTGTACGGAACAAAGACAGTGGGTTATTTTGACACTGATAATATGTCTTAGTTGCTTTTTTTATTTGTTCTATTACTTATACCTTGTTTTTACTCGTTCGGTTTCAAAGGTTCTTTTGCGCAACAGGAAGGGGGAGATGCAGGAGCGGGCTGGAAACTAGGACCATGCATGGCAATCAGTTAGCTGAGGGGAATGTGCTCGAGCTTGTCTAGACAACAATTAACATGATGAGGCATGTTTGCAGAGCACAGGGGAGTGGGAGACGATGGCGCCAAGGATGGCGCCAAGGAAAGGTAACACCTTGCTGTTGATTGCTGGTAGTTAACCACCAATCAGGGATTGCCTAGTATGCAAGGCTTAGCTTCAAGAACCGATCTGTTTAAAACGCGCAGCTTCTGAAAGTGTATAAAACCTCGTGCTTCTGTACAATAAATTGACATTTGCTTGCATCAAGCTGCGTCCCGTCTCTTCATTTGCCGCACATCACAGTAGCATTTAAATTGTTATTTAGATTTCTGAATTGCAGAGAGATCAAGAGTATCAAGAATAGGGGAAACAGAGAGCTTCCATTTTTGTTAAGGCACATTTTTGTCCACCATGTTCTTTGCCTCCTCCTGCCATATATCCACCTTTCTGTTGTTCCTAGTCTGGTAGGATTGTTTTACAGGGGTCAGGACTCTTGATTCATTAGCTCTCACATTGTGACTGGCGGTCACTTCAGGGGCAGACATACCATGTGATTCCGAGAGCGTGATCAGCACGTTATCTCCCAGAGGTGCACTGCTGTCCCTGCTCCTGTTAGTGTCCAGCTTACTGAGACCCTCCTCAGCCATGCCCAGGACAGCCTCAACACCTCCAACTTTGCAGCTGATGCCACAGCCTGGGACTGCCTGGAAATCGGTGCAGTATCCCAGGCTCTGAGTGCCAAGCTCCTGTGGACATAACCAGAGTCCATCATCAGTCTGTGCTGCCCACATGAGGTATTGTCGCGACGGAGGGAAGACACAGTCACTCAATATGAGTGATCAGCAGACTTCGTTTATTGTGTCTTACAGTCACCTTTTATGCCTTCTTATAATTCGCTCATACATATTACAAAAGTTAAGCTCATTATTGGTTAGTTGCCTAAATACCAAGCCCGCCCCTAGTTTCTCTTCTGTAGTTATCTGTTCCCACCTGCAACATTCTTTTCCCACCAAAATCTTCCTGTTATTGTGTAACTTTTGCTTTACTTCAGATAAGCTGAGAGCGATGTGCATTTTTGTCCAGCCAGCTGGACTATGTCTATGTGAACTTTTTCAGCTACCCAGTTATCCACAGGGTATAAATATTAGATAACTCCTGCTGAAAAGAGGCTTCATTCCTCTTCTTGACAATGACCGACTGACTGAAAAGCAGCATGGAGTATCAGTAGCACAGAACTAAAAATAAGGATGTTCTGGACATGCTGTGGTTTAGACTGCTAGAAAGGGACAGCCATACAGATCACAGCCCTAGCACCAGAAAACCATAAAGGACAGCTATTCATGGCAGTTCAAGAACAAAGCAGTTACATTAGTGGTTCATGGCCTCAGCCAAGACTAGGAACTAAAGAGAAATACTGTACGATAAGCCATACAGCTTCTGAAAAGATGCAAATCCTAACTAACCTCACAGACAACTGGCTGTGGGGGATCAGATCTTTTATATATATATATGTAAAAGTATAGTGAAAAGCTGTATCTAATTCCTGGAGTGATCTGGCTGGATGATAAAGAAACTGGGTCTTTCTGTTGAATTAGAAAGAGAAGCCAGTGAGTACCTTCAAGATGAGAAAAGGGATTACCAGGACCCTGAGTTACAAAAAGAACGGAGAAAATAATAATTTATAAACAAGTTATTCTGGGTTGTCTTTGGAAGTTGGAATTACATGTACCTTTCAGTAACCTTATTACAATACAGGGATGATAAGGCACGTGGTAAGAATATTAGCAGACAGTATAGCATTGCAATTAATATAAGCCAGATCCAGTAATAAGAAGTGCATGGGATGACTACAGCAGTGTACTAAGACAAATCTGAAACCAGAAAATGTAAAATATGACAAAGGCAACTGAGTCATTACCCATACTCTCTTTTTACTTCTACATTTATATGTTAGCTTCTAAATTTTACCACTGAAAGATCTACCACTAATAAATTTGATATATTCTTGCCAATGAATTTTTCCATTAATCAATTAATTACTAGTCTTAGCAGAAATAAATTGTTTATTTAAACCACGCTTCCTGTTTTGGTTACTATTTGTGCTTTCATTCTTCCTGAAACACTTGAGGAACACATGCAACACATAAATGACCTTTGAGCATTTGCAAAATTTGCAACAATTTGAGTGATCTATTAATTCATTTGTGAAACTCACAAATATCACGGTTTAAAGCTTTTTGACTAATCTATTCAGATAAGCAAGTGACTAATAGAAGAGACTAGAGTCAGGTAACATGAAATGTCACCACACACATTTGCTTCACAATGCTATTTGAAGCATAAGTATCCCTCCTGCACATATTCCACAAACCTGAATTTTCCCACCAGTTCAGGAAAAACTTTTTAGTATCTTGCTTGAGAACTCCACAGCATTACCAGAAAAGCAAAGGTTAGAATATGCCTTCTAGTATTGTCCAGACTAAGATGCACAATCATAAAATCTCCCAGCTTTCCAGCCTATTATTTTTCAGGCAGGCCTGTCCCTCAGGGACTTGCTTTTTTTCTGCAACATTGCTACATTTGCACAGATCCCTTCAGGTCTCAGATGAAACAGGAAGGCTAAGTACCTCTTTCCAGTATTTAGTGACTGCCACTCCTAAAGAATGCTCGCTGCTGGCTTCTGCAGTGCCAACCACTGCTAGTACCTTCTTCAGAGAGAGCACAGCCATGTCTCCCAGCAAAAGCACTCTCATGACTTTAGGAACTCCACAGGTGATGGTCCCAGTTTTATCAAACATCACAGTCTTGATCTGCAAGAAATAAACCAGAGCTACTGCCTAAGCCCTGCAAGCATAGGGAGGCACATAAATACAGGCAAGACCTTAGTAACAAGGTGACTATATCCACACCAAGACATAATAAACCTACAAAAGTAGAGATTCCTGTATGTACTTTGAACTGTCTGTAGAGCAGGTGATTTCACCTGCTTTCACCATCCCGTACCTATATCAGGATCTCAAACAACAGAGTCATTGCAGGACTTGTACTGTCCTTTGTGTATGTATTCACATGCAGGACTCATGTAATGGCACTTCAATCACTTTTACGACAAGGGATATGATGCAAGGATGGCTTTTACAAATGCTGTTCTGAACAATTAACAATAGCACTGAAGAAAGAGGACTCAGGAAGTTATTTGGTGATAGAGCAGGTAGGAAGAGTACAAGAAGCTGCAACGGGTTCCAGAAAAAACAACCTAACCAAAACCAGCCTCATGTTATTCACCAGAATCTTCAATCACTTGTTAGCCAGCACAAAGGGTCTTGAGGAATCGGGAATGAACCAGAAAACACACCCCCACATACACTGAAACCCAAACCAAGTCAATTCTAATCCTAAAAAACACAGCACAGAGAAACACAAGAACCAAAAAAAATTAATAAAGTAGGCACTATTTCCATTCCCAGCTCTTCCAACCCATCGACTTTGCAGAATCCAACAGGTCACCTCATTTTCCAAGCCCTGACGCTAGCCTCACTTAAATTCAAAAGGTAGAAAGTTCTGACACTAATTAGTAGTAACTTTTTGGGTTTTGCAGTGCCTTGGAAAAAGTTCTGGTTTATGCTTTAGAATGTACAGTAAGAACAAGAATTACCAGTCTGATTAATTTATTCTTACCACTCTTTTCACTTGAAAGGTTCTGCATATGTCTAATCCAGTCTACCATAGCATGGTTTAAACTCATATTCTTTTCACTGGCTGTGAATATGTCAAACCTGTTCCTTCTTAGATTTCCTCCTTCTCTTTTCATCTCTTTTCTGTCTTTGAAGGGCTTTTTCTGCCTCCCTCCCATCTTTTTTCTATACACTAAACTAACTTCAGATCTTTCTGTTTTTCTCTTACATACTACATTTTAAGCTACGGATCATGAACATTTCACAACATTCCTCTGAAGAAAGAAGGAAAACACTGGATTATTGGGCTTTTTTGCAGAAAAGGTAATGAAAGCACAAAAGTCAGAAACCTCTGAGGTCATGCAGAAAATTAGCAGTCTCACTCAACACTTTGCTGTGACTATGAAGAAAGAAGGTCAGATTTGTCTTCTTTACCTAATGAGCAGCAAACAACAGAAAAAAACCCAAACAACATCCTGCAGTCTTTCTCTCCACCAGCATGACTTTCTGGGAAATTATATATCATGTAGCAACAGCTGGGTAAGCTACCAAAGTACAGAATAAACTATTAACCTTGTGTGCCATTTCCAGGGGGTTTCCACCTTTGATGAGAATACCATTCTGTGCAGCAACTCCTGTGCCCACCATCACAGCTGTGGGGGTAGCCAAGACTAAAGAATAGGGGCATGCAATGCTCAGCACAGTGATTGAGGTTTGAAACGCAAATCTCAGTATTAGTTTAGCTTTTGAAACGTGTTTGTTCTGATTCTGCAAGAAAAGGGAAGGGGGAAAAAAAAGAAAGAAAGAGATGGATGATTGCTGATAGAAGATAACACAGATGTACAATCAACCATAGCCATTTCAAAAAACATTTACCTGGAAACCTCCTGTATAGGAAAGCAATCTATTATTGTTACTGTAATGGTAGAGAAAGGTCAATGTTATGAATTGTTTATGGCAGTATTTTCTGGATTTTTTCCTGCTCAGGCACACATATACTTGACTCTGCTCTCAGGCTGCCAGATGACGATATAACTTGTTGACATTTCCTTCATAGCTTAGCAAGGGAGAACCCTACTCCCAGGCACACAGATCCCCACAGCTGCTGAGCACAGCAAATACACATCCTGAAGATAATAGAAGCTCATCTTCTTTCTAAAGCCAAAATCACTATCTGCCATCAGGAACAAGGATGTCCAGAAATATTTCAGCCATGATAGGAATGGTTCAGCTCCTTGCCACGCAGCTATAGATTATTTTTAGTCCAGAAAGACTGCCAATAATTTGTTTGTAGAAAACCCATTCAGAACTAAGGGGTAAATGCAAAGGTATATTTATACCTGCAGATAGATTTTAATTAGTGTAATTATCTGCTCTGTGTAGAAAACACCACATTGTACAAAAGTATTTGCCAGGTTGCAACATCAAACCCACAGATGGTATGTTAATTACACTGGAAGGTATCCTAACACCAAAATCCAGCTCTTAATGAAATTACTTACAGGAAAATATTTTTTAATAACATCAAAATTTATAAAACCAATTGTGATCCACACTAGCAATGTCACTGTTGAAATGATGATGATAAATAGAACAAAATATCCACTAAACATATCTGCCAGTTGCTGGATGGGTGCCTATAAAAAAGAAAAACAGGTATTTTCATGTTTATGATCAAAACACATAAATATGCAGAGTTCATTAAAATATCTAATAGTCTTAATCTGATTCTTTTTAGAAGTCTGGAAAAAAACACAGTTTCCTGAACAAGTAAATATATCAAAATATAGACTCTTTTCCTTATTTAATCAAAATATGGGACTAAGGTTTTCTTTTCTATTATTTTTACCTTTGACATTTGAGCTTCTTCCACCAATTTCACAATTTGTGCCAGGGTGGTATTGTTACCAACATGGGTTGCGTTAACAAGAACTGAGCCATGTGCATTTATAGAACCAGCAATCACTGTGCTCCCAGGCTTTTTAGTGACTGGCATAGCTTCCCCTAGAAAGAAAAGGTAAGAATAAATGAGCCAATACCCCTAATAACAGTGAACATAGTCCATTAGCACACAGCTCATTTTTTTGGTAGCAAAATCAGTATGCTAACTTGAAATGCTAACCACTATGCACGACCAGAAACCACATATTGTGTATCTCTGTCTAGTGAAGACATATGTAAGTGGTCTCGTACTTCTACAAACATCTTTCTAGGTTTAGTTTCAAAGCAAATGCTGTTTTCTTGGTCCTAACTCTCCAGTATGCCATCCCTCAAAAGGGCCAGGAGCAAACTGGTTGTAAAAGCAGCTTCTAGAAATTTCTCCAATTAACACTTTGCATAGCCTTTGGAGTTTGAACAATTTATTTCCACCACCCTCAGTTTTCAAAGACTAGAGAAGTTGTCTCTGTGGCAAAGCTCCTGTTCTCATGCTGCCTCTCCAAAAACACTAGCTCAACAAAATCTTTATTTTCTCTCTTTTTAGAGTTAGTGATAATGACTGGTTCTCTTAAGCTAAGGGCGTCTCTGTTTCCCAAGCAAAGTAAATACATAACTAAAACAAGTATGCCAATGCCAATGTAAAGTTTTTATATCCTTTACCTTATTTCTGAGAATTGCATGATGCAGGAAATTCTTATTATATTTACAAAATTAATTGAAAATATCAGAAGCTGTGAAAAAGTCTCGTGACCCTTAATGAGCATCAAGTTGTGAGGCTCTCTTTCCCTCTCCTTGCTCACTGGGAGATCGCTGTCAGAAGCCCTGTTTGGTGCCCATGCATATACACCCAACATCTCAGCAATATTTCCCCATTGCCCTTTAGATATTATTTCTGAGAAGGTACCATCTCCACAAATACATTCCAGGGGAAACTCCCACCAGATCTCCAGAATAAACTCTATCCATCCCATCAGTACATTAGTGAAGGTGACCAAACTGAGCAGAAATTCTTCAGCATTTTAGGGTGTGTGCAGCTGCAGGATTTGGATTCAAGCTCAAGAAGGCTAGGCACAGAATCCATTAAGGTGGGAGTTTATTCAGACTGCAGCTTTAGGGTTGGGTCTGCCCTCTTCCCTTGTAAGAAAGAGTTCTAGAAAATGTCACTTCTTTGTGTAAGGGAAGTTACCAGTAATAAGAGACTCATCTGCCATAGAACTGCCTTCAATGACCTTTCCATCTACTGGGAACAACCTTTACGATATCACCCCTTTGAACCAGTTCAACAGCTACCTGCTCCTCACTGCAAAAGACACAAGTAGAACAGACACATTGTTTACACCGGTAGCTTCAAAAGAATAACCAAGCTTTCACATTAACTGTAACAAGCCTAGTCTGTGCATCCAGGCAGGCTGAAGGTGTTATCGATTTGTTAATAAGTTAAGATTGATTGATTTTATTTGATTGATTAATTTATTTTATAAAATCATTTAATAAAATTAAAATATAGAAGGATAAGAAAAAAAATTTTTATAAGAAACTTATAGCTACACAGTAAAAGTTGTTATGAGATCTTCTGTACGTCCTGTACCAAGGCTAGAAGAAGGGACTGGAACTATTGTTAAAACATAGGTAATAACTCTAGGGTTGAAAGGTTCCTTTGTATTTAACCAGTCTTCTATATGCAGAGGTGTATTGAAATGTCAGAATATGAGATTAATGGGAACTGGGGAGAGTCGACTGGAACAGCTTGTAGGTGCCTGCCAAGAAACCGTGAACTTTAGTAAAAGGTAATTCCGGCAGGGGGAGATCGCGACCACCGACTCATATACCACCTACCCAAATCGTACCCCAGACCCATTTCTAGACCTTTCTAAGCTTTACTGCGCAGAATCGGATATAGGAGGAGAGTATGTTAATGATTTATGGGAAATGTTATGATTATGCATGAATAATTAATGAATATGTATGAACAAGTTCTATATATGGAATCTGATTTTGGGACCTGGTGCGCGTTGATCATGAGAGGACTCACTCACGCACCTGGCCATCAATAAAGAAGTGTCTGCTTATCTACATCACATTGGTGTCGATAAGTTTTTCATTCCGAGATTTCGGTAACAAAGGGGTTTTTGTTCATAAATATATACCTGGTGATAGAGTGGTCAGGTCCAAGAGTCACCACAGTGGCTTCTGTGGCTTGTAGAGATATAAGTTTAGCAAGAGCTTCTGAGGTCTTACTCTAAGAAACAGAGAAGAGTGTGTAAGATATATTGAGATAGATAAATGCTGATGTCCACTTAACCCAATGAACTAAATGACCTTCTATAATATAGGCTACATCATAAACGTCTGACTCAAAATTCCTCTGAATAGTTCTATTCTACTTTCATCACAAATACACAATTAGTGTGAAGATGTGTTACCTTTGCTATGTGTTCCAGCCATCTCCCAAGGGCAATGAACACTAACAGCGTCGGAGGAGTGTCAAAGAAAGTGACAGGGCTTTTCTCTGCCTTTTCAATTATCGCTACCACCAGGATCACACACGAATACACATAAGCAATCATCGTGGCCAGTACGATGAGCACATCCATATTGGCTGTCTTGTGCTTCAGAGATTTGTAAGCTTGTACATAAAAATACCATCCACCAAGAAACTGTTGATGTAAGCATGGACAGACGCACATTAAGATTACAGCAGTGAAAGCAGAGAGTACATGATGCTGCCTATAGCAGAATTATAAGCATGTAGTATATAAGGGAAAGCATTGCTGTCCCATGCAAGTTTTATATTGCTATAACTTCAGTTGACTGGTCTACTAGGAGGCTGACTCCATTGTCATCCTCTCACTTGCCCTTCCCCATTCTCAAAACAACTCTGCCAGCTAAATATCATCCTTTTCCTCAGCAATGAAAAGTAAACAAGGCACAGAAGTTGAAAAGATTTGCCTATGCTACCCAATTAGTTTGCAGCTGATCAGGTATTTCTTCATTTTAACACTAACTTCCCCACTTGGAAAACTACCTGATGCAGCTTTGGCAGGAATAAGTCCTGTGAGCAATTACAGAATGGAAAACCTGCAGAAAAACGTCACTTTATTCTGTGTAGGTGGTACAGACAAGAGAGCAAGCCTAATCCACTAAATCTTTCCGGTCTTTTCTCTTTATCACATGATTTTACCGAACAGAAAGCAAACCCCTAGGAAGTACTGTGGACATACCTGAACAAATGTGCACAGGACAAAGAAGAGAAGATTTAAAATAGATAATCCAGGAATGAGATTCTGTTCCAGCACCATAGACCCATGGTGCTCACCATTGGGTATTAGCATATAAATCATTAGGATTAAGACAGGGATACCAAACAGTAGGCTGCACAAGAAAGACTTCCTCCACCTGAAAAGTAGAAGCTGTAAATCCCCAACTGTCATACACCCAGAAGTACCCAGGCCAAACAGTGTGCTCACAGTGTACAGCTTGAGCTATTAGTACTGTACACACAGCTTTGGGATATTTTGGAAAGATACAACATTTGGGGACAGTTTCCGTGTCTCCTACGTGTTTAACTGTATAGACTTCTATCAGTTGAAAACTGAAACTAATGAGAGTAATAAAAGTACTTGAATCAAATGGCAAATTGTAAAATTGAATATACTTTACACAGGATAAGCTAAATTATCTGGGAAGAGTGAGGGGCAAGATGAGTTAAAACAGATGATCTATACATGTTCATTAGTGAGAGAGAAACAGAAATACTTACTGCTGTATTTCCTTTTTATGATCCAGGTTATGTGCATTTGGAACTCTTCTAGCCACAGAAGCATGAAAGCTAATTTCCTTTTTATTGAAAGGGGAGGGAAGATGAGTTAGTTTGGATTAAATTAACAAGATTACTTATACTTAAATTACACTACTTCTATAAGAAATGTCAGAAAAGGACACTTCCATATTTAATAAATGTTAACTTCTTATTTTAGATTCTGCCAACATGAGAGGATATTTCAGACAGTACTCAAAATGTGGACTGCAAAGGATTTCTGCTATGTATACATGGACACAATGTATAGATGCAGTAAGTGTCCCAGGACACTGGCTGCTGCCCTCCTCCTCAAGGAAAATTAATGCCCCTTCATCTCCACTGGAATAAGTATGAGAGATGGGAAATACCACAAGGGAAAGTAAAAACATACAAGCCACTGGGCTAGTCAACCTTGCAAGCATCTCCTTAACACTACAGGTGAGTAGATGCACCTGAAGCTGAAAATCAAAATTACTAGAATCAGTTTAAACCTGTAAAACAACAAACCACAGTGCAAAGCATCCCAGAAACAAATACAAGCAACAAGCCAGTTTTGACAGATGCTTCAGTGAGTTACTGCGCCAGAACAAGGCCCCCACCAAAAGTCAAAAGCCACAAAAACCCCAAAGCACACTTGCAAGCACAATACATTTAAACTGTACCTGCATCATGAGATGCTCCTGTGGCAAAATACACTTTATGGAAATACTCTGCCAGCCTGAACAGTGTACTAGTTAACACATTAATCACTACTGCTGCATCAATTCTGTGGTCTAGGAGCTTTTTTTCTGAGTAAATACTCTAGAACATGAAAGGCAAACAGTCTCTGCTGTCCTCCTGACCACTCACTGCATGCGCCTCATAGAGTAAGTTCTCTTCCCTTCTGGTGGGGCAGAGAAGCAAAAAGTTTTGTTCACACCCAGGCTATGATAATGGCAGATTTTATGATCTGTGTGGTTACTGGTAAGCCAGGATGGTTTTCTTTTAGTGGCTGTATCACAAGCTTTCAGTTTAAAAAGTTCTTCTTTGAATTGATGTGGGAATAAATGCCAGCATATACAGAGATGTGTAATACTTGTGGTATGAGCTGTTGCAAAACTTCTTTTACAACCTCTTTCACTGGCAAGAGAAAGTGGTAATTTATTTTCTGAAGTATCAACACTTCACTGAAATGACTGGAAATCAGAGACACATGATTCTACACAGAACTGCAAGGAATTAATATATGACACTTTTATCAGATATAAATAAAAAAGGTTTCTTTTTTGTAGTTTTTAGGGTATGGTTTTAAAGTAACAACCTGGGAGACTATGCACTACTGTGGAGTAGAACAGCTTCACCACAAGAGCATAAAAACATATGGCAATAACTATGGCATCTGCAAAAGTCAGTGAGAGCTCTCAAATACCAGCTCCTTTATTTCCTTTTTAACTTCACCTTAGAACTGTTCATACATAAAAATTTTCTAAAGCCTACCTCAATAATTTTTATAATATCTACAGGTCCAGTAATTTCAGGATCAAACTGGATGTGAGCTTTGCAAGTAGCAAGTGCAACTGAGGCATAGAATATGCCATTTGTTCTCATGAGTTTGGATTCAATATTGTGAACACAAGAAGCACAAGTCATCCCTGTAATCTAAAGAAAAGACAAATTTAGGTACAGTTAGCAGTCCCCCACATTCACCCAATATTTGTGGATGAATTTTAGACAAGGCTTCCCACTGTCACAAAGGTGCTAATGACTATTCAGGCTCTTCTGGTACTGACCCACGGCCTCAGCATCAAGATTTTATAGAGCTGTCTTAAATGAAACAAAGCTGAGAACATAACTGTCCACTTTAATTAAAAAATTCTGTAACCAGCAGTTATAGTCACAGCTATATATTTGTATAGCAGCACTTGTACATTGTATTAAGTGTAATGGTATAGCTAATACAGTTCTATCAACAGCTATATTAACATTGGCAAACTCAATCTCTGCATGTATGACTTCATCTCACTTAAATTTTCCTGTGGCTTCAGTAAATAGGTTCTCACTTTCTGATCTATTAGTACAGCTGCAGACTGTTGTTATCTGACTTGTAGTGGGTATATCAGAGAACAAAAATAGATTTGTGAAGAATCTGTCCTTCATATAAAAAATTTATTAATTTTACCCAAAGTTCTCAGACCTCTGTACAAAGCCCCAGGCATTATCAACACACATTTGGTGATATGTTCTCAGTTGCTCAGAGTCTGTACTGTTGACTGAAGTCACAGAAAAGTTCTGTTTCATTTCTTCTTGCTAAGTCTATTCTATATGTACAAATATCAGGTTTTATTTCACTGCCTTTGGACAGGTTCTTCTAAGATGAATTGATTTTGTCTTTTCAGCTATTAAGAAAAAATAGTGTCACCAGCCAGAACTGACTTGCTGAAGCCGCAACTACTTAAACAAAAGCATTTGCAAGTAAATTACTCTTCCAGGCTTGACTTTTCCAAAACCAACATGTAATTTCAAAACCACATGACTTACAAGAAGCTCCACACTCCCTTCTCTTTCTGCATGATGTTCTATGACAGTAGCTTCAAAACCCAAATTCTGGATCAGCTGTGCTATTTCAAGAGGCTGTATGAATTCTGGCTTGTATTTTACCTCTGCTTTACCTGCCATCAGTGCTATCAACACTGAAATAATTCCTGCAGTTTCAATAATAAAAAATATTAGATAATGCAGCTCCTTTGAGGGTAAGAAAAATAAAATATCACAAATGATTGTCAATGAGGGCTGGAAAAACTTAGAGATGTTATAAACCTAATAATTTCCCTCTGCCTCCTTCTAGCGTTGTTCCCTAGTCCCAACTGCAAAGGTTTTACCGAGATCCAGCCACACTGCAGTTCCCTTCAGCAATGAAAGGAACTGCAACAGTTACACGTGGAAGGAGGTGAGTTTTGCTACGCTCTAATGAAAATAAATGGATGTTCAGAAGCAATCTTTGCACTCATTGATGCAAGCTCTACCCTGGACTCTGTAAGTTTGGAAAGCCCTAAACAACCCACACCCACTCCCACCCCAGCACCATGTTAGGCCTTTTTATTCTCTTGGTTTTCCCTTTGTTTTGTTTGGGGGTTTTTTGGTTTTTTTTAAATAAATAAACACACATAAATTTAGAATTGAAAAGCAAAACAAAAATCACAGGCAAAAAAATTGTTCTTCAGTGCTAATGGTTTCTTGGATTTTGTAATCAAGGCAGTAAAACCATCACTGGGGCACTGGGAGTGCAGTAATTGATAAGCAAGACCCTCCAAAGGCATGCCTGCACAAATTAAATAAGACTCATCTGTTCATCTTCTATATGGCCAGAGGAAAGGCAGCTCCAGCCTGCAGACTTCTAACCTAATCAGCTTTGCTGTGCCTAAGCTAATATAATTATCCAGGAACTGGAGCCACACATTTGTTTGTAACTGCTTGTGCAAATGTGCCCTGAAGTACAAGTTTCACATCACACGTGTCAGAGCTCTCAACAGCTCTGGAAGAGATGGATTGCTCTATAAAGCAATAAGGCTCTGAAAACTAAATAAGAAACATTTCTCTGTTCTTGCCTTGAGCCTTATTTGAAATTTTTATCACATTACAACTTACTGTTACAATACAAGTATGTCCCCTGGGTTTGTCTACCAGTGCAGTAGGATAGTTAAACAATGATATAGTTACATTAGCACTAAAAAAGAGCATTAAGTCTATTTAACTTCCAGATGTTGTACCATCCCCTCTTCCATTAATCACATAGAATACCTTTTCCATCCCATAGTCTCTTATAGACTCATTATAGGAATCTCAAATTTATTACCATCTTCTTTCTGCAAATTTCTTTCAATGGTAGACACGCATGATGCACAGGTCATGCCTGTGATTTGTAAAAAACACTTTTCCGCTCTCGCTCCACTGGGCTGGTTTGGCACATCGAGGTGAGGAATGTCTGGAAGACCAGCTGACCCACAGCTGTGGCGAGGAGGTTCTGGAGCTTGAGGCTGCACGGCAGCATTGCTGGTGTCAGGCCAGTGCCTATGTTCTCCAGCGGCAGTATCTTGAATAAATGCACAATACACTGAACAAACACTGTTTACAGTGTGATTGGATGAGGCAAAACTACAAACAGGTCACATTTATCAGTCATGCAAAGTCTCTTAGTTATTTGAGAGGTGACATGGTAATCTCGGTGTCTTCATGGAAATAATATAGATTGTTACTATGCATATAACAATATACACTCACCAGTACCACTTGCATGACCATTTAACTCTACAGAACTAGTTTTCCACTTTCAGATGGCAAATGATTCCCTCCGATTTCAATGCCTAGACCTGACAGCTACCTCCACTTGATAAAGATACATTGGTATCTATAGGGCCTTATCCAGCATAGAGAAGGCAGTCCAGTCATACTCATTCTGTCCCTGTTGTCGTCTATGCAGGACTCATAGCACTTCATCTCAGACAAAGAAAAGGACAAGTTTCTCAACAGGTTTCTCTTTATGGCCCAATATTTACACTGCAAGTACTGCAAAATGAATAGCGGAAGGATTTGCAGCACTCAGAAGACCTCCACACATGCAGGCCAGTTGCAATAATTTTTGTTCTTACCAGATACTGTACAGACACACAACAGCTCCAGCTGCATTCACAACCTGCCTCCTTTGGGCAGAGGTTTGTGTAGAGGAGCAAGAGTTGCTTCTGAACACGTTAAACACAGGGGGTGCCCTCCTTTTCCACAGATGAATTGGAAGGTCTTCCACCAACAAATTATAAACAAACAAAAAAATCATAATTAACCACCACATATGGTCTCCTCCTCATTTGTAGTATAAAAGATTCAGAGGGATTGGACCCATGAGAAAAGTGAATAGGATGTGGGCTATTGCCATCAACCTAATTTGTTGCAGGTAAACTACATCAGTATCTCAAAGCAAATGAGTTGAAGCAGATAAATGTTGCCACATTTGAAATTCACTGGAGAGGAGATTGTGCACCATAACAACTTCTTAAACATTGAGCACATGTACAAAATGTACAAACTGTGCTGCAGCTGATATGTAAAAGCACCTGCTCCCACCAAAGAGTACCTGCATCTTGCCATTCACCTTGCTTAAAATAAGGCTTAGTAAAGTAGGGCTAGTAAAAATAAAGAAATAAAGGTCAAAGGATTAGGACACTAAAAAGAGATTTTAGCTAGGTAAGAAGAGGTTTAAAATGAAAGAGATTTCATTAAGTTTGTCAGGGGTTTAGTATTCTAGAACATAAATGAAAACATTTGGTTTGATAGATCTACTTACAGCAGCCTGTAGACATAGGAGGAAACCTACTTCAGTGGGTAAGGGGATCAGCTATTTGAAAGACCTTGTACCAACTTCCAAATCTTTTGGCTTCATAACATAACTCAACTCTTCCACCCACTAGTGCAGTTATTAAGGGCTGAAATAAGGTGCTCCACATCTGAAATCTCTCTCCCTTGCTAAGTGAGATCAGATCAGGACAGTTCCTTAGAAAAGACAGTGCCAATGGGATGTTTCGAGAGTTTCTCTCGAGAACAGTCTCAATAAGGTGTTGCATGGCCCAACCTGGCACACTACCCACAAAACTAAAAACACTGTTACCTGTCAGCACAGAAGCATCAAACCCCATGTCTTCTATGGCAGCTCTTAACTCTTCTCCATTAGTGACAGCTGGATCATAATGTATGGTCCCAGTTCTGCCAGCTAGAGAAACTGCTATATGTTGCACTCCTTGTCTCTGTGATATGATCCTTTCAATAGACTGTACACAAGAAATGCAGGTCATGCCATCAATCCTGATAACAGCTGTGCATGTCGTGTCTTGCAGCGGCTCTCTGAAGAGATCGCATAGGAAAGCGGATGATGGAGATTCTCCTTTATTTGCTTCTGAACCATTAAGGAGGCATACTTTAAAGTTTCCAGGTGGAAGGGATTCAATAGCTTGCTGCAAAGCTGACAGGGTAATCAAATTTGGGCTATACTGTATCACAGCACATTTATGTTCCAAAGATACTTGAATACTTTGTATGCCAGGAAGATCTGATATATTTCCTTCAATGTTTCTGACACAGGACTTGCAGTGCATGCCTTCTATTCGTACAGCCACTGTAGCTGTGCTACTCATCTCAGCAACCGAGGGATCCACCCCATCACACCCAAGACTTCCTGGTGTCTCCTTGGGGTTTGCATTCTGCAAGCGCTCAAGATCGAGGACACCCAGCTTCAAAGGAGCTGATTTACTTTTAACAGTGCAGGCATACCCCAGGTTACTGATATGGCTCTTGAGGTCATCAGGTTGTATGATGTAAGGACAGTAAACAATAACTGCTTCCTGGTTACCAAGTGACACCTTGATTTTTGCCACACCGTGCAATTTCCTAATCTTTCCTTCAATGTTGGTGACACAGGACTGGCATGTCATGCCTTCTACCCGAAGCTTAACTACTGCTTCTCTCAAGCATGACAAATTTACGGTCGCTGTTGTCAACCTCTCTTCTGCTATGTTGGCATCAAAGCCCATATCCTGAATTTCCTGGCAAATCTGTTCAGAACTTATTTCTGACTGCAGATACTTTATTACAGCATTGTTCTGTTCAAGGGAGACTTTAATACTCACAATGCCCTTCACCTTAGAAATTTGTCCTTCTATTGACTGCACACACGATTGGCAAGTCATTCCCACAATGTTGATTGTCACAGTGTGTTCTTGGGAAGATGACGAGGGCACAGGTTCAAAGCTTTCCTCATAGCCCATGTTGTCAAAAGCAAAATTGTGTTCCATTGTAGGCTCCAGCTCACAGCCAGGAGGAGAATCAGTGTTGGACAAAGCCTAGGGAGCAAAAGGAAAAATAAAAATAAAATGTGTGTAACTTTAGCCCTGCTTTTAGAGGGCAATATTCTGCATGTGCTTTCAAGCACACGCTAGAAGTGCTCTCAAGTCAGCCTATACTGCCAAAACGCTTCACAACATTAACTTACACTTTGAATATATTAACAGTGAGCTTTGCTCACAATGATGAATCAGACCTCTGCCACTTCTCTTGAGCAGCAATTTAAAAAATATTCACTAGGGATGTAAAAGCAAACTTGTCTCAATATTCACACACCAATCCAATCATTGAAAACTTGAGCTCTCAGCAGCCACGGGGCACTTTTACCATGCAGCCCACACCCCGCTCTTCAGAGCACACTGGCACAAAGGATCACAGCAGAGTGTGCTGAACGCTTCTTCACAAATGTCAGAAGCTAGCTTAGCTTGGCCAACCTGCTACTGCTCAGAAGGAACTCAAATCAAACCAAAGCAAACCAAACCAAACAAAAAACCTCACAGAAAACAGAATCAAGAATTTCCCAGGAGCCTGAAACAAGCTGGCAGAGGGAGGAGCAGTTGCACAATATCTGAAGAGCTATACACATGCACACAAAGGCCTGGGCTGTCTGCCTATATATAGGTAAAACATTTAAGTTAAAATCTATATCTGATAAAGATTTTAAAAGACACAAAACTATACGCAGATGCTTCCACTCTGGTTTAGTTTCATCTGCCTCCTTGTGAGGCACCTAAGAAAGACCATATATTGAGCTACAAGAACTCACTGGTTTGATCCAGCACTGATTTTCAGGATGTAATGGCCAGTACTGAAGCAGATTGGCCAGAAGTGGACTATCTGACTCTCAGCCAAATCACAGGCTCCACAGTACTGGGACTCTACAGTTTAATGCACTCAAGTCAATTGAAAATGAAATATTAAAAAAAATATATACTGATAATGGCAATGCTTCTCACCAAACAGGTGACTGGAGCACAGACTCCAAAGATTGCCAAAGGAAATTGCTGGTCCCAAGTGATATGGAGGACTGAGAAGGGGAGGGACAAGTCCCAGACTGTCAGAGAACATCAAAATTCATGTCCATGACTTAAGGCAGCTCTAACTAATAAACATCTAGATGCAAGCTACTACAACGAATCTATTCTCTCACCTGTAATGCTGTGGGCTCTCCAGCATTCAGTAAAGCACCTGATGCTGGGCATTACTGCAGGAAGGGGCTGGAGAAGGGGCACTAGATCAGGCTCAGTACCACAAATCTTGTTCCTACCACCGACAAGAAAACTCCCTCCTTGGTACCACAGCATGAATGAGAAGCATTTAGGCTGCTTATTAACACTAGACTGCATCCAGTTCATTTGATGCAGTATTCAAAATTCATTAACTTGATTTTGTTTCACACTTAGACAGCTTGGGAATAATGAGGGCTGGGGTCATGACCAAAACAGCAAAAATTTAACATGAGAAATTTGCTTTCAGCCTTCTCCATATTTTATTTATTAGAACAGGAGAAGGAATGAGCAACTTTAACTCTTCAGCATTCCAGTGCAGCCGCTCACTATCTTGACCACGAGCTCTCCCCCCTGCCCCCTCCCCCTCCTCTTCGCCTCAAGGCTATGCTCCAGAGATGCTGGTGAAGAAGAGTCATGGGAACATTTTAGCCCCACAGGTCTGGCAGCACCGGGGGTACATACCTCTCTCCTTGCACTTCCCTTACCAGAAGTTACTAAAATCCCCAACACACATGGCATAGCTAGCCCCTCCTTCCAAAACAAAACATATACAGTTAATTGGTCCTCCCTGCAAAAGTGGTTCCCTGTTTAACCACACACAAAGATGACCACATGCTTATTTCCTCTTATTTGTGCCTTCCCACAGTTTAAAATAACAATATGGCCTTGTATATGGAAAAGAAGCCCATCTGAAGATGTGTAGTCTCTCACCCACTGCATTTCAAATGCTGCTGAAACTCAGAGTTGCATTTATTGTAATGTCTACCTTGAGAAATGTTATATAAACATTGTCCCTGTCTCCTCTTCCCTATCTCCCATCCCCAGTGCCCCAAGGACACTCTGCTCTCAGGGGCCAGCTCTTCTTATCACAAACACCCAGTAAAGCAAAAATCTGCATGCAAGTTACAGGAGCTCAGCTTGTTCATTTACTTTGGCTCCTACAACAAAGGCATTTGCCTTCTGCATCCTTTGGTGAAACGGTGAGAGATGAGTGAGACAAACATCCTCCACTCTGCTGCTCCCCTCCACCGCGTTTTCTGTCAGCCACTTGTAGATGAAACCCAGGAACCATCACTGGCCTTATGTCCTCCACTGTGTTCCCTCCACCCCCACGCTCACCAACCACCTCAGTTTTCCTCTATATATAATAATACAAAAGCATTAAAGAGTATTTCTGGTCCTCCAGTCTTTTGAAAAACATAAAAAGCAATGACTGATTTTACATGCATTGTAAGCCACAAAAACATAAAAACTTGGCTGCCACTTTATATTTTGGATAAAAAGCTATACCAACATTCAGAAGAATTGGCAAAAATATTTTGCTTGTTACTTGACAAAGCCTTATGTTTATGCTCTGTAGGAGAAAAATGTTAGCACACATTTTAAATGACAAGTTAAAAATAGAGAGGGGACATGGATTAAAAAAAAAAAAAAGGCTTATTTCCCTTTTAAAAAAACACAACCAAAAAAAATTGAAGAAGCTTCTCCCAAAAAAAACCTTTAGTATTGTTTAACAGCTTCCAAAAAATACAGAAGAGGCACAAATACATCTACGTGTGTATTTGCAAGAAGGGGTGTTTCTACACTACATCAGAGGAAAACAGCAGGTTCACATAAGGACACAAAGACAAGGCACACAGAAATGTGCCCGAAGTTTGCCTCAGGCACATGCTAGGTCTCAGAAGAGGGTTTCCTGATACCAGCTAACACCCACACATAAAATGGCACCTATGGGCTGTAAAGTAATTCAGAGACACCATCTGCAAGAGGATCAGAGAAGCAATCACCTTCAAAAGTGCCAAAAAAAGGTACCTGGGATTCCCAGGCATTGCTCCTCCTGCTTGTTTCTGCCAAGAGGGAAATCCCAATCAAATAATGAAAATGCTTTTGATTCTACATCCCTATGGAAGTGTGAAGGAACTGGCTACAGTAACCAGCCATTTTATTTCTCACACCAAATGAGACCTGCTTACTTTTAAAGGCAAGTGTACACCAAGTCTGTTTGCTCTACCAGTCTCGTGCATATTTTTGCAGACTATGTAAAAAATACGTAAATAATGAAAACATGAAATGATGACAATTCTTTCTCTCCCTTGTTCTGCACACAACATTTGCAACTGAAAATGCACAGCCGAGCAAGCCTCTAGTCTGAAAACTAAGAATCCCTACAGAAAGCAGTGTTATAAAGCTCATTTAAACAATAGGGAAAAAAAAAAAAGAAAAGAAAATTAAGAAGCAGCCCATTGACAGAAAAACAGCAGTAGCTGCAGAGAGCTTTAAAGGAAGCACCAGAACTGGATGGAAAACATTTGTATCTACAGGAGACAGCTCTGAACTGGACCCAAGATGAGTAGCAACTGAAATTGTTGACGTGCATGAGTGTGGCATCTGAAGCCTGGTGTCAGGTTGCCCCACTGTCCCCCAGAATGAGCTATTTCTTTTGGGTGCTCCCATTCAGAAGTTCAAAGGTTGATAGTTTAACACAGCTGTTAGGAGATACAGAATAAATGTGAGAAAAACAACTGAACTGAGAAAAAAAACCAAAGAGGAAACCACAGCACTAGGCTACACCCTCATGTATGCACACATGGTGCCTTGACATGGATGCAACCCCATGGCTGTGAACACAACAAGGTTCCTTGGCCTCAGCCTCCAGCTACCTCTGACTGGGTCCCCATGCTGCCTCCACCCCTGTGCTCCATGGTGACCTTGTGGTGTGACTTGTCACCAGGAAAGCCTTCCCTCTCCTCCTCACTTCCCCTTCCCAAGAGGTGCAGCCACCTCCAAAACACCACTGTAACACCTGGCCTCTGCAGCACAAGGCTGAGGCCATGCCGGGTACACCCCACAGCTCCCCAAGCATCACCCACACCGACATCCCTCATGGCTGCTGCTCCTCTCTGGTGCTCCAGCCAGGCTCTCCACCCAGGACTGGCACTGCTCTCCTGCCCTTCTTCATCTGGCCTGCAGGGATGCCAGTTTCCATATCCTGAAATTCAGGCACCAGACTTCTCACCACAATGCCAGACTGGCGTGGAGATGGGGCCCAGCCCATTCCGCACCTTCCCCTCTGCCTCTCCCCATCTGCTCATCCATGAATGCCAGATCTCACTGAACCTCTCGTCCAGTATCTCCAGAGGTTTTGGGCTGCTTTTGTCCCTGTACCTCCACAGGCTGAAACCAGCTGTTGCCCCCTCACCTTCAAGCTCACAACTGCCAAAATATTATCTTATCTGTGTCTTTGCTTTAGCTTTCCTGCTTCATTCTTTCACAACCCATGCTGATTCATGGCTTTGGACTCAGGCAGGCAGTAACACACAACTGAAACGCCACATACTATTAATTAAATGCTTCAGATGCTTTCCCAGTTTGTTATAGGCAGCCAGTGAACAATAAAATGAGGACAGAGCAACCTCAACATCAAAGGTCCCGAGTCTTCAATTTCATTCCTACAACAGCAGCACTTATGAGTGGGCAGAAATTCAACCCTCATCCTCCCTAACAAATTTCAGTGCAACTTGTCTATCCATCTTGTTAGCGCATACTGTTTAAATGTATTAGATCTTAACTGGTCGGAACACAACTTGTTATTTTTCAAACAGTTCCTGAGTGTTAAATGCGGGAAAACCCACACTCTCCACCTGGATATCAACATTCAATGAAAATATTACTTTAAAGCAGCTTTCATGATGCTTTTGTTTTCAAAATACTAAGTTAGTTGCCCTAATGCTTCTGCCAAGGGACTGCTATTCCCCGTCTGGGAACAGGTTTCTCTAACCGTGCAGACGATGGGGAGATTTAGGCAGTTGTAGCCAGTCTTACTAAAATGATGCCTACACTGTAGTTAACAAAACTTAGAGACCTTAACAGGTACTTCTAAATTAAAGGGAGCTATGTAAACCATGCTTGCTTTAGTGGGAAAGGGGAAAGCCTTGTTGTAAATGGCTTGTTTCCAATTTAGAATTAAAACAAAGCAAACCACTTTGTGATGTTCTTCACGGCTCCAGTACAAGCAACACATATATCCCAGTGAACTGAACACAGAGAAGAGATCCTTTGGTAGAACAAAGTCATTTATGTCATTGTTATAGATTTGCTAATAAGTTAAGATTGATTGACTTTATTTGATTGATTATTTGATTTTATAAAATCAATCATGTAATAGAAATATAGAAGGATAAGAAATATATTTTAATGAAACTTATAGTTATAGTAAAAAGCTGCTATAAAAATCCTCTGTACAGCCCCGTACCAAGGCCGGAGGAATTGGTCAGAATCACCTAGTAGGAATGTTTAGAACTTAGA
Organism: Falco naumanni; assembly: GCF_017639655.2. NCBI lineage: Eukaryota > Metazoa > Chordata > Aves > Falconiformes > Falconidae > Falco > Falco naumanni. The sequence continues at coordinate 22,858,625 of NC_054079.1, forward strand.
TAACAGACTTAAGATTTGAGATGATTGTTTATATGTAACCTAGGAGGATGTACTAAAATGTCAAAATGAGAATTTATGTGAACTGGGAAGAGTCGAGTGAAGCAACCCATAGTTGCTGGCCAAGAAACAGTTACCTTAAGTGAAAGGTAATTCCGGCAGGGGGAGATCGCGACCACCAACTCATATACCACCTACCCAAATCGTACCCCAGACCCATTTCCGGACCTTTCTAACCTTTATTGCGCAGAATCGGATATGGGAGGAGAGTATGTTAATGATTTATGGGAAATCTTATGATTATGCATGAATACTTAATGAATGAGTTTTATATAAGGTGTATGATTTTGAACCATGGTGTGTGTCGATCGTGAGGGAACTCACTCACGCACCTGGCCGTCAATAAAGAAGTGTCTGCTTATCTACATCACATTGGTGTCGATAAGTTCTTCATTCCGAGATTTCGGTAACATCATGATTGTTTTCTAGCAAACATTTATAATATAAGAAGTAACTTGAGGCAGAAAAAGCCTTCAAGTATATTTGGTCTGTAGTGGCTGTTATTTCATTCCAGTCGGACACCACTTATTTAAGCCATTCTAAGCATACACAGTTTCAAAGGACACAAAATTTGTTCTGAGAATTTCTTTTCCTTAAACATTCACAATAATCACTGATCCAAACTACATTACTGTAATTTACATACCTTTTAAACAGCAGAAACTCTTTTAAAATAAAAAACCTCATTGTGTTTTTACCAGTGTTGATTTTTCTAAACCTCTTCTCCACAACAGTTGATCTCCAAAAATACCGTAGTTATACACAACACTGGATAAATAAAATAAATAATGTTGCCACAGGCGTGTTATCAAGAACTTCCAATAGCATCCACTTAGTAGTTATAAATAAACTACTTACCTACAATTAGGACCTTTTAATGTTTCTGCAATTTCTATTATTCCAGAGAATAACCTTGTATCAGCTGCTGCCAAACTACCCAAACAATTGTAGTTCAAAAGGACAAACACTAATACGTTTCCTTACTAAGAATCACCACTCTATATTATTAGAGGTGGAGCTGAAAAAATGCTCATTAGTTACTAGAGCATAACTCATCATTAACATCTGCTTTCAAAGATTACTTTCAGAGGATCTCCATAGGACTTTGCATTTGTGTATTGATATGGAGAAATAGTGTGAAATAGGGACAATGGACATCGATTGTGATTGTATAGGTCTGCTCAAGGAATGTGGGTATGGTGACTGGTCATGGGTGTGGTGTCTGGTCACATAGCCACACAGCTTTGAGGAGACGACTACCCTTCTTCCTCTAACAAAGGGGCTATTTATAAAAAGGATGAGAAAAGGATGAGAGACATTCCAATGTTATCTAGAGGGAGTGCTAAGTCTCCTTGCTGGAGAAGATCAGATGGTCACAAGGACATGAATCACCTACAAACCTGCAAGACCACCACATTCCAGGCAAAGGACTGAGAAGCTAATTAACATACGAAGCGAGAGTAAGCGGGTTTAGGTGATGAATATGTATAGGCGTTAATTGAATATTCATTTGTTTTATTGTATAAATGTGAGATGGATCGTCACTTCGGGTATGCACGTTAGGCTGAAGGATCCCCCGTGCATCCAGCGCTGCCAATAAAGGATACTTAGTCACTAAGAAATTTTGAATTCGTTCTTTCAATCAATCTGTCACCCCAGATGGGACACCTCTCTGCCGGGCTGTAGGACCCGCTGGGGATAGGACTCCCTAGGGTACCCCCGGGATTTCCCGGAGGGACTCCTTGACTCAATGGATCACTGCGGCGGCAGGCAAGGACCCCATTGCTGTAAGTGACGGTATTCTTTATTTTGGTTTGTGGGTTTGGTAGACCGGTCATTTGGAACTGCCCGTAAGTCAAAAGTTAAACTTCTGCAGGGTGGTGTATACTTTTGTGGCTAGCACCTTAAGTATACGTTTGGTTTTGTTGGCATTCAATTGCCGTTTGGAGCCTGGCAAGTTCGCCTATAGGGCTCGTTTGGTACGGTCTTGCCTATTACGGTTTTCTGACTTATTGGGTGTTGTTTCAAAGAACGTCTTCAGAATTTCTTAGTGATTAAGTATTCTTTATTGTCGGCACCGGGTGTACGGGGGATCCTTCCACCAATCGTACACACCCAGAGGGGCAGATTATCTTATATTTATATAATGAAACAATGAATATTCCATTAATGCCTATACATATTCATTACATGAACCCGCCTACCCTCGCTTCGTATGCTAATAAGCTTATCAGTCTTTCACGCTTGCGCAGATTCTTCCAAAAATTGTGGGCCGGGGTCTTTAGAATGTCGGCAGTGGTCTATGGGAGGAAGGCCGTAGGTCTTCCTCATGGTGTACTTTTCACCTTAAGTCTCCAAAGTGATGAGTTGGCAGACTTGTAGAAATCTTTCCCAGGGTTTTTACAATACCCCTTGTAATTTTACTCAAGGACATCCAGCTGTCCCATTATCTCCTTGGTAGGGCAGCTTGCTTTGCGGATAAGGAGGACAGCTCCCCTTGCAGAGATTTGCAACTTTCTTGCCAGTGTAAGAAACTATGGACTAGGGTATTGTTTATTTAAATTTATGTTAAGTCCATATGTAAATGTAAAGATTAGACAACAAAAGATAAGATAACCGCCAGGTGTCCAGGATGCCGCTTGTGAAAAGATAAGATCACCGCCAGGTGTGCAGGATGCCACTTGTGAAAAGATAAGATCACCGCCAGGTGTCCAGGATGCCACCAGGTGTCCAGGAACCGACAGAAACAGGGCAATGAGACAAAGGAGGAAGACCAGCAGGAGGCAGAAAACGACCCCCCTAACAACAAAAGCATGACTCCACTACCTCATGAACACGGAAGTAAAGATGTATAAAAAGGGACTGTTTGAACTGCTCAGTACGGCAGTTGGTGGAGCGCAGACTCCCCTGTCGTCCAGCGCTGTTTTGCTCATATTCTACTTGCTATAATTAATAAAATTTTAATTGGATTATGATCCATTGTGGTCTCAATTTATAACAATTTCTGGTGCCGTGACTCGGATAAGGAACAGTGGGCTTTGGTCCTCCGGGGAGGCGCCCCGCGACATTTCGCGGCCCCGCGACCAACAGCTTACTCAACCTTACCGACGAACCTAAATTCTAGAATAATGAGCAAAGGAGAAACCGGTAAAATCCCATAAAAATTCTGTGCACGGGAGTCCGGACGAAGACGCAGGACGCATAAGTATATTGCGAATTTGTTCGCAAGGTTTGCCGTTCGGGCGGGATTGGGTTTCCTGGAATATAACGAGTGAGAGGTTCGATATACTGAACCAAGCGAGTGGGGACTCTTAAGTACTGCGTCTCCCATCTCCCGCGAGGGACTGGGCCAGGAACAAGGGGAGCGTTTGTGGATATTCCAGAAGATGGGGGCGAAGGGCAGCAAGCCTTCGACTCCCATGGGAAGGGTACCTACTGTACCCAAGAATACCCCTCTGGCATATATCTTAGACAATTGGAGATATTTCCCTGGAACCCTAGAGAAAGATAAGCAGAAAATGATAGAATATTGTACTAAGATATGGGGAGGGAAGAAGATTTCTAAAAATGTCTTTTGGCCAGTCTGTGGGTCAGAAGAAGATTGGGAGGAAACCCAGGGACCCCAAGCAGATATTAAATGGCCACTCCAAAGACCTAATTGGGATAATCAGGATCCGGTGCATAGAACTCATATGCAGGACCTGAGAACTATAGTAATTCAGGGGATTAGAGAAGCAGTACCCCGTGGCCAGAATATCAATAAAGCATTTAATGAAATGCAAAAGAAAGATGAGAGCCCCACTGAGTGGCTGGAACGACTGAGGAAAGCCCTTCAGCTGTACTCTGGGGTAAATCCAGACAACCCTTTAGGGCAAGCGCTCCTCAAAACTCAGTTTGTGGCAAAATCATGGGAAAAACTTTAGTGGAACACTTCAGCAGGAGAGGACAGAGAAGGGTAAAAGAAATAATTAAGCAAGAAAAGCAGATGGCCAGCAAGGGCATAAATTACCTCAGACTGATAAGAACACTGCAAATGAGCAAAAGGTGAAAAGTACACCATGAGGAAGACCTACAGCCTTCCTCCCATAGACCACTGCCCACATTCTAAAGACCCCGGCCCACAATTTTTGGAAGAATCTGCGCAAGCGTGAAAGACTGATAAGCTAATTAGCATATGAAGTGAGGGTATAGGCGTTAATGGAATATTCATTGTTTCATTATATAAATATAAGATAATCTGCCCCTCTGGGTGTGTATGATTGGTGGAAGGATCCCCCGTACGCCCGGCGCCGACAATAAAGAATACTTAATCACTAAGAAATTCTGAAAACGTTCTTTGAAACAATCTGGCACCCCAGATGGGACGGCTCTCTGCCTGACCGTAGGACCCGCTGGGAAGTGGACTCCCTTGGGTACCCCCGGGATTTTCCCGGAGGGACTCCCCAACTCATCGGATCACTGCGGAGGCAGACAAGAATCCCATCTCCTGTAAGTGATAGTATTCTTTATTGCTGTATTCTGGTATTACCGGTAATCTGGGGTTACCCGTAAAATGGGAAAATTGATTTCCGCAGGGTAACATCTGGGTATGCTTGGGAACTAGTTTCCCGGGTATACGTCTGGGTATGCTTGGGAACTAGTTTCTCAAGTATACGTCTGGTCTGGAAAACTCAGGTATACTTCTGTGGCTGACACCCTAAGTATACTTCTGGTTCTGTTTGGGTTTTATCGGCATTTAATTGCCATCTAGAATCTGGCAAGTTTGCTTATAAAGCTTATTTGCTGCAGTGTTGCTTATTTTGGTTACCGGATTTATGGAATGTGGAATTTGACTTTGATAATTGTTACTGTGATTTTGGCTATATTTTTGATAATATAGTGAGCTCTTGGTGTTGCTGTAGAAAGATACCTGTGTGTTGCATTTTGTAAGTTGGGAGGAAAGCAGAGTGGTGGGATTTTAAAGAAAAGCCCGTTAGGATGTGTTTTGAGTCATTGGAAGGATATTGGAGGATCCGCTGGTGGAAATGTGAATAGGAAAACATTGATAAAATATTGTAATCAATGGTGGCCGCTTTATAAGCTGGAATGTGGAGAAAAGTGGCCTTTTAATTAATAATTACAAGGTTATTAATAATTGTTATACTCATTTATTCTGGAAATGTGAGAACATTTCTGTATTCAGTATATTACAAATGTTGGTATGTGGTTATTGTCTTGAACATCCGAGGGGTGAATGTGAACCTCTGTATGTTTTAAAGTGTATATGGTGTAAAGAATTATTATATGTATGGTGGCGACAAGAAATTGAATGCCCTGACTGTAAGGTTTGGACGCCTTGGGATAAGAGAGAGAGCTGTAAGTGAATTTAGAGTCTCTGTGGCTGGGATAGCGATTGAGATAATAGTAAGAAAGGTCACTGGAAGGAAATGGGGGGAAGAGAACTTTGGCTAAGTACTGCAATCAGTGGTGGCCCCTGTATAAGTTAGGGGACAGAGAAAATGGCCCGTAAACGGCACACTGAATTATAATGTTTTGTTAAAATTAATGTTATTTTTAAGGCGAGAGGAAAAATGGGATGAAGTAATGTATGCTGGTATGTTTTTCACTCTGAAGAATCACCCAGAGTGGCAAAAGAGTGTGGTATTAACCTAGCTCCACAAGATCCCTTAATATTAGCAATGCAAAAGGATCAGAGGGGAGGTTGTGGTTCCTTCTATGGAGCAACCAGAATGAAACACGTTGTAAGATAAAAAAACTTGTGCTAATGTATGTAAGATCTGAAGCCGGGGGGGGTGGAGAGTAAAAAAAAAAAAAAAAAACAAAAAAAAAAACCCCTGTGAAAGTGTTGTATTGGGGTGAGTTTGTACAAACCCCCGTACCCCCTCGAAGGTGCGGCTGAGTCACGATGGACTCATGGCAGGGTGTTTGCTATTTGCCTGCGAAGGCTGATATGTAATAACACAGACTTAAAGCAACAAGTAGCAGATTTGCATTCAGGGTAAGAAAGAGTTAAAACAGAACTGCTGCTGCAGAGGCAGGCTTGTGTAACCTGCAGAGCAGGAAGAGCATCTCCTGCCCCGAATCCTCCTGATGGTGGGGAGGAGGGGTTGCTGTTGCTGACGATTGAGCAGAAGGACCTGACAATGTCACCCCGATTGCTGCAGCATTTGCAGCACAACAGGACCTGTAACGGCCCCTCTAGGGCAGGCAGCGGGTCTGAGGAGAGTAAAGGTGAATCTCTGATGGGGAAATTTAGATGTTTGAAAGTTAGTTGTGAATAGGTCTGAATAAAGGTTCGAGTTGATTTTTACTAAGGTAATCGTGATGTAGAAAAGTTGGTGAATACAAAACCAACTTATTTGGTGTTAAACTTCAGTGAAAAGAATTTGTTACAGTTGTGGGAGCTGCTGGCCGCCAGGAAAATATCCTGAAACCTTTAAAGTACAAACTAAGAAAACAAATAAGAATGCCAAATTCACCAATATCTTTGTTGGGAAGAGATTTATTAGAACATCTAGACGTTTAAAGAAGGGGAAATGAAACCAAAAGTTAAAAATTATCAATTAACTAAAATGTTGAGCTTATCTTTAATTCAACAGAAAAGTGGAAGAGAGGACCTCCCTGAAGTAAAAGAAATCTTTAACCAGGTATATCTGAAAGTAAATTCCAAGTAAAGGGAAAAATGCTTTCCCTGTTACAGTAAAAATGATAAACAGGAGGCCTGCCTAGTTCAGGTAAAACAATATCCCTTGGTCAGCAAGGCTGTGGGGAATATTGCATAAAAACTAAAATAAAATACACTCTGTAGTAGTTCTACTAATGTAAATCTGTGTTTTACCATGACTGTGACTTGTTATGGGATGTGCAAATGAAACTTTGCATTGACAACAAAGTACAAGGAATAAGGCTGGTCAAGTGCCTCCTACCACAATCAAGGGCAAGACTGGGTTGGTCTCTGTGTTTGCCACCAAGAAGGATCTTGAGCTCTGCTGCTGGCTGCAACCCAGTAGGCGTTGAGCGGTGGGGACATATGCCATGCCAGACCTTGATGTGAGGAATGGCCCCCTCTGTTATAAGAGGGTCTTCCAGGAAGGAAGAACATAAGATGGCCCATTAAGGCACTGATTTGGAAATTGGAAACCGCCTGGCCGACCATGAAGCCATACAAGTAGCAGAGGAGGTAGGAAAGGAGGAATTATCCTTAATACCAGATGGTAAAATCCAAACTGTAAGTACAGATCAGGAGCCAAATTATTCTAAAGAAAACTTAAAGGTCATTCAGACATGAATGATAAAATAGATAAGTGGACTTATTTGAGGGATGGTCGTATAGTGGTACCATCCAATTTAATATGGACCACAGCCGTAATAGAACATAATAAGATGCATTGGGGAGCTGATAATTTATATAAAAGTCTAAATCAGAAATTGATAGGGCAGAACTTGTATACTGTAATAAAACAGGTGACTCAGCAATGTGAAATGTGTTTGAAAATTAGCCAGGGCAACAGTGGCAAATTGATTTTTCCAGACTCCCAAGAATTGGGGGGGTACCAATATTTATTAAATGAATGGACACCCCAATGTATCATACAGTATTATAGACCTGCAACTTGGAATCCTAATGAACTCATTAACGGTGCTCGAGAACCTATCTACAATCTGAATCATATCATTCGTCTACAGGCTGTCTTGGAAATTATTACTAATCAAACAGCTAAAGCTTTTGATGTGAAATGCAATTTATCAACACAGGATGGTTCTCGATTACCTGCTAGCCGAAGAAGGAGGTGTTTGTGGTAAAGTAAATGTTTCCAATTGTTGTTTGAAAATTGATGACAATGGTGAGGTAGTTAAACAAATCACATCAGAGACAGGGAAGTTAGCCCATGTTTCCGTCCGAACTTGGAAAGACGAATATTGACTTGTTTTCCTAGCTTCTCGGGAGCCCCTGGGTAAAACGAATCCTATTTTATTTGTTATGTGGATTAGCCACCTTATTGTTTTTGCCATGTGCTGTTCCATGTTTTATAATATTAATTCGACATGTTATAACTAACATGCAATTTGCTATTATGGTTTCACCCGATGGCGTTAAACAAATGCGAGTAGTATGACAAAATGTACACACAAAATAACATTTTAATAGCCAACAAGAATTTGGAAACAATTGACTCTTAACAATTCAGATAACAATGTAGGCTGAGTAAGAAAAAAAATAAAATAGCAACAAAAACAAGCGCCAGGAATGCAAAGACAAGGATATGGCAACGTCTTTTATACTTTTCCACCTCCGCCATAAGTTCTTGACGTGAGATGACAGAAAAACGCACCCTCTGCCTAAACAGCAACAGGAAGAAAAAGTTTTTGATCTTCTTTCTAATGAACCATATAGGTTAAACGTTTTGAGAACACTCACCTTACAGAATGTTCAGAAGGGGAAATGTCCACTCTAGACCCTTCTTCCCTGGCAGGTGACGTGGTGGTCTGGTGGTGAGAAAACCTTACATTGAAAACAGGGACCTGTCATTTGGCCATAGTGCCATAAATGTTACCATTAATAGACTTACCGGAGTGGTAAGCTCAGGAAATGGGTTTGGGATTTCATCTGGGCGCGCAGTAGCCATTGTTTGTCACGCGAATGGTCCGTGTATACCTTTGAGCATGCGCATGCGCGATTTTAAAGCCCCACAGAATGTGTTGGAAAAATCTGGAAAGACCGCGCATGCGAAATCCCTATAGTCTAGCCATGATAGTGACGCATGTAAAAAAAAAAAAAAAAAGGAAAATGTATAGGTACAGTGCCCGAAAAGTATCAGCCTTTGTGCAACCGAACAGTCACTAACACCAATATAGAGAAACACAAGAATCAAAATGACAAATGGGCTATCCCGACACCAGGAGCTAAATGGGTTTGTTCAGACATCGGAGTAACGCCTTGCCTATCCCTAAACGTGTTTAATCAATCTCAGTTTTGTGTACAGGTGATTATTGTTCCTCGTCTGATCTATCACACCTCTGAGGAGGTGTTACGCCACTTTGAAGGAGACCTGAATAGACAAAAACGAGAGCCAATTACAGTGGTAACCCTAGCTACACTGCTGATAGCGGGCGGAGTTGGAGCAGGTACAGGCATAGCCTCCCTAGTAAAAGGTCAGGAATTACAAAGTTTGCAGATGGCTGTAGATGGGGATTTAGCAAAAATAGAACAATCTATCCAAAATTTAGCCACTTCAGTAAAGTCTCTATCAGAAGTAGTGTTGCAAAATAGAAGAGGATTAGATCTATTGTTCTTAAAGGAAGGAGGGTTATGTGTAGCTCTCAATGAAGAATGTTGTTCTTTTGCTGACCATACGGGAGTAGTCCAGGACACCATGTCTGAACTCCAGAAAAGGTTAGATCAACGTAAGAAAGATCGTGAGGCGGGCAGGTCATGGTATGAAAACTGGTTTAATATCTCACCTTGGCTAACCACTTTGTTGTCTGCTTTAGCAGGACCACTTATTATGTTGATTCTGGGACTTATATTTGGGCCTTGTATATTACGTTATATTTTACACTTTATTAGAGAACGGTTTGACATAGCTAAATTGCTTATTTTAACTACGAAGTCTAGGGCAAAATATAAGAGTGTATCTATTAATGAGGATGAAGGTTGTTGTGAATGCGTTATGCCACGCGAAAACTATGCCTATTGTAATTGTGACGTATTACCTTGTGAGTGTTACGATAAATGTTGGGATTGTGGAAAAAGGTTTGTTCACAGTGCCGAGAATGAAAGCAGTGTCTAATAAACAATAATAGGATAAAAAGAAAAAGGGGGGATTGTAAGAAACTATGGACTAGGGTATTGTTTATTTAAATTTATGTTAAGTCCATATGTAAATGTAAATATTAGACAACAAAAGATAAGATAACCGCCAGGTGTCCAGGATGCCGCTTGTGAAAAGATAAGATAACCGCCAGGTGTGCAGGATGCCACTTGTGAAAAGATAAGATCACCGCCAGGTGTGCAGGATGCCACTTGTGAAAAGATAAGATCACCGCCAGGTGTCCAGGATGCCACCAGGTGTCCAGGAACCGACAGAAACAGGGCAATGAGACAAAGGAGGAAGACCAGCAGGAGGCAGAAAACGACCCCCCTAACAACAAAAGCATGACTCCACTACCTCATGAACATGGAAGTAAAGATGTATAAAAAGGGACTGTTTGAACTGCTCAGTACGGCAGTTGGTGGAGCGCAGACTCCCCTGTCGTCCAGCGCTGTTTTGCTCATATTCTACTTGCTATAATTAATACAATTTTAATTGGATTATGATCCATTGTGGTCTCAATTTATAACACCAGAACAGTCTATATGATCTTTCAGACATTTTAACCCCTTTGTCGCTATACAATTACAAGCTTATTTATGCATTAAAATGAATATTGGTTTATGAATACAAACTTGACCATATTATTTACAGCTTATTCACATCAGTGTGGATATTTGACTCTGATTATCGTTATTGTGATTTTGGCTATATTCTTGGTAATAATAGTGGGGTTTTGATGCTGCTGTAGAAAGGTACCTGCATGTTGCATTTTGTAAGTGTTAAGTGTATTCTGTTAGTGTGAAGTGGAAAATGGGAGGAAAACAAAGTAGTGGGATTTTAAGGAAAAGTCCTTTAGGACGTGTTTTAAGTCATTGGAAGGATATTGGAGGATCTGCTGGTGGGAACGTGAATAAGAAAACATTGATAAAATACTGTAATCAATGGTGGCCACTTTATAAGCTGGAATGTGGAGAAAAATGGCCTTTTAATTAATAATTATAAGGTTATTAATAATTGTTATACTCATTTATGCTGGAAATGTGAGAACATTTTTGTGTTAAGTATATTGTAAATGGTGGTATGTGGTTATTGTCTTGAACATCCAAGGGGTGAATGTGAACCTCTATATGTTTTAAGGTGTATATGGTGTAAAGAATTTTTATATGTATGTTGGGGACAAGAAATTGAATGCCCTAACTGTAAGGTTTGGACTCCTTGGGATAAGAGAGAGAGCTGTAAGTGAAATTAGAGTCGTCTGTGGCTGGGATAGCGATTGAGATAACAAAGTGGTGGAATAGTAAGAAAGAGTCCGTTGGGATGTGTTTTAAGTCACTGGAAGGAAATGGGGGGGCAGCCTGGGGGAAGCGTGAATAAGAGAACTTTGGTTAAGTACTGCAATCAGTGGTGGCCCCTGTATACATTGGGGGAGGGAGAGACATGGCCCTTAAATGGGACATTCAATTATAATGTTTTATTACAGTTAATGTTATTCTTGAGGCGAGAGGAAAATGGGATGAAGTAATGTGTGCTGATATGTTTGTGTGACAGAAGGAAAATGGGATTAAAACCACCTGATCTTTGATTATGGCTCTAGAGAAGGATAGGGAAAAACAAACAAACAAAAAACCCCCAAACAAAAAACCAAACACCTGAGACCTAAACTATAAAGATATTCTTGTTGAAATATTTGTGTTTAAAAAAAAAAAAAAAAGAGAGAGCTCAGGTTGTGGTTCCTTCTGTGGAGCAACCAGAATGAAACACGTTGTAAGATAAAAACTTGTACTAATGTATGTAAGATCTAAAGCGGGGGTGGTGTGGAGAATCAAAGACCCTGTGAAAGTGTTAAAGTATTGGGGTGAGTTTGTACAAACCCCCGTACCCCCTCGAAGGTGCGGCTGAGTCACGCTGGATGCATGGCAGGGTGTTTGCTGTTTGCCTGCGAAGGCTGATATGTAATAACACAGACTTAAAGCAACAAGGAGCAGATTTGCATTCAGGGTAAGAAAGAGTTGAAACAGAAGTGCTGTTGCAGAGGCAGGCTTGTGTAACCTGCAGAGCAGGAAGAGCATCTCCTGCCCCGAACCCTTCTGCTAGTGAGGAGGAGGGGTTGCTGTTGCTGACAACTGAGCAGAAGGACCTGACAATGTCACCCCAATTGCTGCAGCATTTGCAGCACAACAGGACCGGTAACGGCCCCTTTAGGGCAGGCAGCGGGGTCTGAGGAGAGTAAAGGTGAATCTCTGATGGGGAAATTTAGATGTTTGAAAGTTGGTTGTGAATAGGACTGGATAAAGGTTCGAGTTGATTTTTACTACGGTAATCGTGATGTAGAAAAGTTGATAGAAGGAATAGGGGAGGTGTACAGAAGGTAAGAGAAGAAGAGCCGGGTCGTGCTAAACTGGTAGAGGAGATGAAGCAGAGAGAGGACAAATATCAGGCAGAAGTGAATGCGCATATTGTAGGGAAAGTGGACACTGGAAGCGAAATTGCCCTAAGCTAAAGAACCAACAAGGGGTTCTGGTGAGCTAGGGACTAGGAAAAATGAGGTGGAATTTTTAGTGAATACAAAACCAACTTATTTGGTGTTAAACTTCAGTGAAAAGAATTTGTTATAGTTGTGGGAGCTGCTGGCCACCAGGAAAACATCCTGAAACCTTTAAAGTACAAAGTAAGAAAACAAATAAGAATGCCAAATTCACCAAAATCTTTAAGTGGAAAAGAGGACCTCCCTGAAGTAAAAGAAACCTTTAACCTGTTACAGTAAAAATGACAAGGGGAAGGCCTGCCTAGTTCAGGAAAAACAATATCCCTTGGTCAGCAAGGCTGTGGGGGGATATTGGCAGAAAACTTGAAATAAAATGCACTCTGTGGTAGTTCTACTAATGTTAATCTGTGTGTTTTACCATGACAGTGACTTGTTATGGGATGTGCAGATGAAACTCTGCATTGACAACAAAGTACAAGAAATAAGGTTGGTCAGGTGCCTCCTACCACAATCAAGGGCAAGACTGGGTTGGCCTCTGTGTTTGCCACCAAGAAGAATCTTGAGCTCCACTGTTGGCTGCAACCCAGTAGGCCAGACCCTGGTGTGAGGAATGGCCCCCTCTGTTATAAGAGGGTCATCCAGGAAGGAAGAACATAAGATGGCCCATTGAGGCACTGATTTGGGAATTGGAAACCGCCTGGCCGACCATGAGGCCAGACGAGTAGCAGAGGAGGTAGGAAAGGAGGAATTATCCTTAATACCAGATGGTAAAATCCAAACTGTAAGTAGAAGACGCATTGGGGAGCTGATAATTTATATAAAAGTCTAAATCAGAAATTGATAGGGCGGAACTTGTATACTGTAATAAAACAGGTGACTCAGCAATGTGAAATGTGTTTGAAAATTAGCCAGGGCAACAGTGGCAAATTGATTTTTCCAGACTCCCAAGAATTGGGGGGGTACCAATATTTATTAAATGAATGGACACCCCAATGTATCATACAGTATTATAGACCTGCAACTTGGAATCCTAATGAACTCATTAACGGTGCTCGAGAACCTATCTACAATCTGAATCATATCATTCGTCTACAGGCTGTCTTGGAAATTATTACTAATCAAACAGCTAAAGCTTTTGATGTGAAATGCAATTTATCAACACAGGATGGTTCTCGATTACCTGCTAGCCGAAGAAGGAGGTGTTTGTGGTAAAGTAAATGTTTCCAATTGTTGTTTGAAAATTGATGACAATGGTGAGGTAGTTAAACAAATCACATCAGAGACAGGGAAGTTAGCCCATGTTTCCGTCCGAACTTGGAAAGACGAATATTGACTTGTTTTCCTAGCTTCTCGGGAGCCCCTGGGTAAAACGAATCCTATTTTATTTGTTATGTGGATTAGCCACCTTATTGTTTTTGCCATGTGCTGTTCCATGTTTTATAATATTAATTCGACATGTTATAACTAACATGCAATTTGCTATTATGGTTTCACCCGATGGCGTTAAACAAATGCGAGTAGTATGACAAAATGTACACACAAAATAACATTTTAATAGCCAACAAGAATTTGGAAACAATTGACTCTTAACAATTCAGATAACAATGTAGGCTGAGTAAGAAAAAAAATAAAATAGCAACAAAAACAAGCGCCAGGAATGCAAAGACAAGGATATGGCAACGTCTTTTATACTTTTCCACCTCCGCCATAAGTTCTTGACGTGAGATGACAGAAAAACGCACCCTCTGCCTAAACAGCAACAGGAAGAAAAAGTTTTTGATCTTCTTTCTAATGAACCATATAGGTTAAACGTTTTGAGAACACTCACCTTACAGAATGTTCAGAAGGGGAAATGTCCACTCTAGACCCTTCTTCCCTGGCAGGTGACGTGGTGGTCTGGTGGTGAGAAAACCTTACATTGAAAACAGGGACCTGTCATTTGGCCATAGTGCCATAAATGTTACCATTAATAGACTTACCGGAGTGGTAAGCTCAGGAAATGGGTTTGGGATTTCATCTGGGCGCGCAGTAGCCATTGTTTGTCACGCGAATGGTCCGTGTATACCTTTGAGCATGCGCATGCGCGATTTTAAAGCCCCACAGAATGTGTTGGAAAAATCTGGAAAGACCGCGCATGCGAAATCCCTATAGTCTAGCCATGATAGTGACGCATGTAAAAAAAAAAAAAAAAAAGGAAAATGTATAGGTACAGTGCCCGAAAAGTATCAGCCTTTGTGCAACCGAACAGTCACTAACACCAATATAGAGAAACACAAGAATCAAAATGACAAATGGGCTATCCCGACACCAGGAGCTAAATGGGTTTGTTCAGACATCGGAGTAACGCCTTGCCTATCCCTAAACGTGTTTAATCAATCTCAGTTTTGTGTACAGGTGATTATTGTTCCTCGTCTGATCTATCACACCTCTGAGGAGGTGTTACGCCACTTTGAAGGAGACCTGAATAGACAAAAACGAGAGCCAATTACAGTGGTAACCCTAGCTACACTGCTGATAGCGGGCGGAGTTGGAGCAGGTACAGGCATAGCCTCCCTAGTAAAAGGTCAGGAATTACAAAGTTTGCAGATGGCTGTAGATGGGGATTTAGCAAAAATAGAACAATCTATCCAAAATTTAGCCACTTCAGTAAAGTCTCTATCAGAAGTAGTGTTGCAAAATAGAAGAGGATTAGATCTATTGTTCTTAAAGGAAGGAGGGTTATGTGTAGCTCTCAATGAAGAATGTTGTTCTTTTGCTGACCATACGGGAGTAGTCCAGGACACCATGTCTGAACTCCAGAAAAGGTTAGATCAACGTAAGAAAGATCGTGAGGCGGGCAGGTCATGGTATGAAAACTGGTTTAATATCTCACCTTGGCTAACCACTTTGTTGTCTGCTTTAGCAGGACCACTTATTATGTTGATTCTGGGACTTATATTTGGGCCTTGTATATTACGTTATATTTTACACTTTATTAGAGAACGGTTTGACATAGCTAAATTGCTTATTTTAACTACGAAGTCTAGGGCAAAATATAAGAGTGTATCTATTAATGAGGATGAAGGTTGTTGTGAATGCGTTATGCCACGCGAAAACTATGCCTATTGTAATTGTGACGTATTACCTTGTGAGTGTTACGATAAATGTTGGGATTGTGGAAAAAGGTTTGTTCACAGTGCCGAGAATGAAAGCAGTGTCTAATAAACAATAATAGGATAAAAAGAAAAAGGGGGGATTGTAAGAAACTATGGACTAGGGTATTGTTTATTTAAATTTATGTTAAGTCCATATGTAAATGTAAAGATTAGACAACAAAAGATAAGATAACCGCCAGGTGTCCAGGATGCCGCTTGTGAAAAGATAAGATAACCGCCAGGTGTGCAGGATGCCACTTGTGAAAAGATAAGATCACCGCCAGGTGTGCAGGATGCCACTTGTGAAAAGATAAGATCACCGCCAGGTGTCCAGGATGCCACCAGGTGTCCAGGAACCGACAGAAACAGGGCAATGAGACAAAGGAGGAAGACCAGCAGGAGGCAGAAAACGACCCCCCTAACAACAAAAGCATGACTCCACTACCTCATGAACATGGAAGTAAAGATGTATAAAAAGGGACTGTTTGAACTGCTCAGTACGGCAGTTGGTGGAGCGCAGACTCCCCTGTCGTCCAGCGCTGTTTTGCTCATATTCTACTTGCTATAATTAATACAATTTTAATTGGATTATGATCCATTGTGGTCTCAATTTATAACACCAGAACAGTCTATATGATCTTTCAGACATTTTAACCCCTTTGTCGCTATACAATTACAAGCTTATTTATGCATTAAAATGAATATTGGTTTATGAATACAAACTTGACCATATTATTTACAGCTTATTCACATCAGTGTGGATATTTGACTCTGATTATCGTTATTGTGATTTTGGCTATATTCTTGGTAATAATAGTGGGGTTTTGATGCTGCTGTAGAAAGGTACCTGCATGTTGCATTTTGTAAGTGTTAAGTGTATTCTGTTAGTGTGAAGTGGAAAATGGGAGGAAAACAAAGTAGTGGGATTTTAAGGAAAAGTCCTTTAGGACGTGTTTTAAGTCATTGGAAGGATATTGGAGGATCTGCTGGTGGGAACGTGAATAAGAAAACATTGATAAAATACTGTAATCAATGGTGGCCACTTTATAAGCTGGAATGTGGAGAAAAATGGCCTTTTAATTAATAATTATAAGGTTATTAATAATTGTTATACTCATTTATGCTGGAAATGTGAGAACATTTTTGTGTTAAGTATATTGTAAATGGTGGTATGTGGTTATTGTCTTGAACATCCAAGGGGTGAATGTGAACCTCTATATGTTTTAAGGTGTATATGGTGTAAAGAATTTTTATATGTATGTTGGGGACAAGAAATTGAATGCCCTAACTGTAAGGTTTGGACTCCTTGGGATAAGAGAGAGAGCTGTAAGTGAAATTAGAGTCGTCTGTGGCTGGGATAGCGATTGAGATAACAAAGTGGTGGAATAGTAAGAAAGAGTCCGTTGGGATGTGTTTTAAGTCACTGGAAGGAAATGGGGGGGCAGCCTGGGGGAAGCGTGAATAAGAGAACTTTGGTTAAGTACTGCAATCAGTGGTGGCCCCTGTATACATTGGGGGAGGGAGAGACATGGCCCTTAAATGGGACATTCAATTATAATGTTTTATTACAGTTAATGTTATTCTTGAGGCGAGAGGAAAATGGGATGAAGTAATGTGTGCTGATATGTTTGTGTGACAGAAGGAAAATGGGATTAAAACCACCTGATCTTTGATTATGGCTCTAGAGAAGGATAGGGAAAAACAAACAAACAAAAAACCCCCAAACAAAAAACCAAACACCTGAGACCTAAACTATAAAGATATTCTTGTTGAAATATTTGTGTTTAAAAAAAAAAAAAAAAGAGAGAGCTCAGGTTGTGGTTCCTTCTGTGGAGCAACCAGAATGAAACACGTTGTAAGATAAAAACTTGTACTAATGTATGTAAGATCTAAAGCGGGGGTGGTGTGGAGAATCAAAGACCCTGTGAAAGTGTTAAAGTATTGGGGTGAGTTTGTACAAACCCCCGTACCCCCTCGAAGGTGCGGCTGAGTCACGCTGGATGCATGGCAGGGTGTTTGCTGTTTGCCTGCGAAGGCTGATATGTAATAACACAGACTTAAAGCAACAAGGAGCAGATTTGCATTCAGGGTAAGAAAGAGTTGAAACAGAAGTGCTGTTGCAGAGGCAGGCTTGTGTAACCTGCAGAGCAGGAAGAGCATCTCCTGCCCCGAACCCTTCTGCTAGTGAGGAGGAGGGGTTGCTGTTGCTGACAACTGAGCAGAAGGACCTGACAATGTCACCCCAATTGCTGCAGCATTTGCAGCACAACAGGACCGGTAACGGCCCCTTTAGGGCAGGCAGCGGGGTCTGAGGAGAGTAAAGGTGAATCTCTGATGGGGAAATTTAGATGTTTGAAAGTTGGTTGTGAATAGGACTGGATAAAGGTTCGAGTTGATTTTTACTACGGTAATCGTGATGTAGAAAAGTTGATAGAAGGAATAGGGGAGGTGTACAGAAGGTAAGAGAAGAAGAGCCGGGTCGTGCTAAACTGGTAGAGGAGATGAAGCAGAGAGAGGACAAATATCAGGCAGAAGTGAATGCGCATATTGTAGGGAAAGTGGACACTGGAAGCGAAATTGCCCTAAGCTAAAGAACCAACAAGGGGTTCTGGTGAGCTAGGGACTAGGAAAAATGAGGTGGAATTTTTAGTGAATACAAAACCAACTTATTTGGTGTTAAACTTCAGTGAAAAGAATTTGTTATAGTTGTGGGAGCTGCTGGCCACCAGGAAAACATCCTGAAACCTTTAAAGTACAAAGTAAGAAAACAAATAAGAATGCCAAATTCACCAAAATCTTTAAGTGGAAAAGAGGACCTCCCTGAAGTAAAAGAAACCTTTAACCTGTTACAGTAAAAATGACAAGGGGAAGGCCTGCCTAGTTCAGGAAAAACAATATCCCTTGGTCAGCAAGGCTGTGGGGGATATTGGCAGAAAACTTGAAATAAAATGCACTCTGTGGTAGTTCTACTAATGTTAATCTGTGTGTTTTACCATGACAGTGACTTGTTATGGGATGTGCAGATGAAACTCTGCATTGACAACAAAGTACAAGAAATAAGGTTGGTCAGGTGCCTCCTACCACAATCAAGGGCAAGACTGGGTTGGCCTCTGTGTTTGCCACCAAGAAGAATCTTGAGCTCCACTGTTGGCTGCAACCCAGTAGGCCAGACCCTGGTGTGAGGAATGGCCCCCTCTGTTATAAGAGGGTCATCCAGGAAGGAAGAACATAAGATGGCCCATTGAGGCACTGATTTGGGAATTGGAAACCGCCTGGCCGACCATGAGGCCAGACGAGTAGCAGAGGAGGTAGGAAAGGAGGAATTATCCTTAATACCAGATGGTAAAATCCAAACTGTAAGTAGAAGACGCATTGGGGAGCTGATAATTTATATAAAAGTCTAAATCAGAAATTGATAGGGCGGAACTTGTATACTGTAATAAAACAGGTGACTCAGCAATGTGAAATGTGTTTGAAAATTAGCCAGGGCAACAGTGGCAAGTTGATTTTTCCAGACTCACAAGAAAAGGGGGGTACCGATATTTATTAAAAAAATAGACACCCCAACATATCATACAGTATTATGGACCTGCAACTTGGAATCCTAATAAACTCGTTAGCGGTGCTCAAGAACCTATCTACAATCTGACAGACCAAGCAACTCAAATACGAAATGCAATTTATTAACACAGGATGATTCTGGATTACCTGCTATCCAAAGAAGGATGTGTTTGTGGTAAATTAAATGTTTCCAATTGTTGTTTGAAAATTGATGACAATGGTGAGGTAGTTAAACAAATCACATCAGAGACAGGGAAGTTAGCCCATGTTCCCATCCGAACTTGGAAAGACTGGAACATTGACTTGTTTTCCTGGCTTCTCAGGAGCCCCTGGGTAAAACGAATCCTATTTTATTTGTTATGTGGATTAGCCACCTTATTGTTTTTGCCATGTGCTGTTCCATGTTTTATAAGATTAATTCAACACGTTATAACTAACATGCAATTTGCTATTATGGTTTCACCCGATGGCGTTAAACAAATGCGAGTAGTATGACAAAATGTACACACAAAATAACATTTTAATAGCCAACAAGAATTTGGAAACAATTGACTCTTAACAATTCAGATAACAATGTAGGCTGAGTAAGAATAAAAATAGAATAGCAGCAAAAACAACCACCAGGAACGCATAGACGAGGATATGGTAATGCCTTTTATACTTTTCCGCCTCCGCCATAAGTTCTTGATGTGTGACAACAGAAAAACGCACCCTCTGCCTAAACAACAACAGGAAGAAAAAAAATATTTTGATCCCCTTTCTAATGAACCATATAGGTTATATGTTTTGAGAACACTCACCTTACAGAATGTTCAGAGGGGGAAATGTCCACTCTAGACCCTTCTTCCCTGGCAGGTGACATGGCGGTCTGGTGGTGAGAAAACATTACATTGAAAGCAGGGACCTGTTGTTTGACCATAGTGCCATAAATGTTACCATTAACAGACTTAACCGAGCGGTAAGCTCGGGAAATGGGTTTGGGACTTCATCTGGACACGCAGTAGCCATTTTTTTATCATATGAATGATCCGTGTATGCCTTTGAACATGCGCATGCACAATTTTAAAGCCCCACAGAATGTGTTGAAAAAATCTGGAAAGACCGCGCATGCGAAATCCCTATAGTCTAGCCATGATAGTGACGCATGTCAAAAAAAAAAAAAAAAAGGGAATGTGATAAGCAACTATAGTGTTTATAGTTCATTTAAATAATATTGCTTTTATTATTACTTAAGTGAAACGTATAGCTATAAGTGTTGTTTTTAGGTTTTGTTTTTGCAGGTTATTATTATATGTATTACCCAACCCTTTGGATTTATTTGAAAACCGTGTGTTTGACGCAAAGTAACTTCAATGAATCATTTGACAAATGCATGCGCAGCCACAAATTGGACCCAACATTAAAGGGGCATGAAAATTTAAATGCCCACCTCCTGGCTCTTGATTCTTAGTGGGAACAAGGGCCAGAGGGTTAGATCAACCAGTCCACTCCTTTAAACCTGGTAGCAGGACAACCCCTAGAGGAAAAATGGAATGGACCATATCAAGTGTTGCTGACAACTCATACTGCTATCAAGATTAGGGAGCAAGCCACTTGGATCCACTATTCGAGAGTGAAGAAAGCTCCTGAGAAATCATGGGCCGTTGCTCCGACAAGACCCACAGGACTACGATTCTTCAGGTCATAATTATAATCGGGTGGTTACCAAATTTGTACTTAACTTTTTGGAATAAGAATGCACATATATTTCTGGTGCAAGGAATCTTGTAGATTCTGAATAAAACTGATTGTTGGATATGTACACATATGCCCGAGAATGGAGAAAAGGGCATATCATTGACCAGAATCCCATAACCTACTCAATTCCTGGGAAGCAGAGATGTTAATCTATGGAAATTTGTGCTCAGTTCATTTACCATTCCCTCCTGGTACCTCCACTTGTTGAAAGAAAAGGTAGTGCGGCAGGGAACTACTTTTAAGCAGCCCTATTTCACCCCCCAGAAGAGGATCTTTGATTGACTCTACTCCATGGGAAAATCAGTGACCTTGCGAGCTTTCTTCATCCCCAGAACAGAAATAAGTCAGAGCAGGTGACGAGGCACAGTTTTCATCTCTCATGTCTGGACTAGCCAAACAGTCTCCTCCAATGTGATAAACGCAGTCATGATTCATGTCAAAAATAGCATGTACTGTGATAAGTGTAATTGTTGTACCCTGTGTAAATCTGGGACCTGTATTGCAGTTGTGAGCGGGCGCGCGTGGTTCTCCTTTGAGACAATGTGATGGCTTCCCCTTCCCCTGAGGCAATCGCTGCCTGGAAAAGCCCGCCAAAAGGAGATAAGGAAAGCAAACCATGCCAGGGAAGGCCCGCCAGAGAAGGCCCGTCGAAGGAGACAAAGACCTTGAGATTTGAAAAAGTGAGCCCAAGGAGAGCCAATAGGAGGAGAAGGTGTACCCTAACGACCCAATGGGGAAAGAGCAGGACGAACATCCGGTGAGAAGAGACTGGTCAAGTTCCGGGGATAAAAGACGCTGCTTTTAGGACTCAGGTGTGCGTGTGGTGGAACTAATTGAGTTCTCCGCGCACCCAGCGCTGTTTTTGCTTATTGTTTCTCAACCTAAATTGATTGAACCCAAAATAAATTTGTTTTAATTGTTATCGTTTATAACAATTTGGTGACCCTGACGTGATCTCGCTGTGCTTTCCTGGACTGTGACTTCTCGAGGGGCGCCCCACAGATTGTGGCTCGAGAGTAGCAGTCTAGGTCAGTCTCCGGAGATCAACGAACAAAAGAAAAACAATAACCAAAAGGGATTGGAGCTCTAAGGGAAAAACTGCAGTATAAAGGACCCGTAATTCTGGTGCACGAAGATCCGAACGAAGACGACGGAGTTGTGAGTATAAGGGAAGCCGTTCGGTTGGGTGGGTATCGGTTACTTGTGTGTAAGAGTGTGATTGAGACGGAATCTAATTCTGGAAACGGACTCTAGGTTCGGAGCCAGGATTTGAATTCCGAAGCGAGTGTGGAGGTCTTCTAGCTGCGGTTCCAAACTCCCACGAGGGACTTGGCCGGTGAAGGACCGAAGCGGTTCCTATAGGATTCGTGGGTGGGATCACGACTCCTATAGGGTATGTGGGTGGGTGAAGGGTTCAGCCGCCTGCAGAACACTCTTACCGGTAACTAAGGGCGATAGGAAGCCACTGTAAAAGTCCTAGGATTCATGGGTGGGTGATAGGTCCAAAACCCCCTGTAGACATTGGTATCAGTAACCAAGGGTATAATACTCCCGGATATCGTAGGGGGGTGTCAGATTTGAGACAGAACCCCTGCAAGACACTTTTTGGTTGCTAAGGGCTATAGGAATTGCCGCAAAATTCCTAATACAATGGGCCAACAGGAGTCAAGATTTTAAGAGGAAACAAAGGAAGAAAAGGAATACCCACAAATTATTCCCCTGAATAGTGCTTTAGGCATAATGCTCAGGCATTGAGGCCACTGGCCATCTCAAGAGGGAAAAACTAAAACAAAAATGGTCCATTACTGTATGAATGTGGACGAGAGAGGAAATTCAATCCGATTATGTATATTGGCCAATATTTGGATGTTTTGATGATTGGATGTGTGAGACATTAAATTTATATGTGAATAATAAAGAGCCCTTTAGTCAGGAAGAAAATGAATATGATGCACTGTGGAGAGGGTCGGAGACAGGAAGATTGGTTTCATTATTTCCTTTGAGAGAAAAGAGGGAAAGGGAGGCACGGGAGATTGAAACTAAACCAACCACGTCATCATGGGAGCCATTAGACAATTACCCCCATCTTATTTAAGGCAAGACGCGGAAGGCCGTCACGGGAGGATACATCCTCCACTGCCTCCTGACCCCGTTCCTTCGACTTCTCTACTCTCTCCTCCTTCTAGTCACACAAGAAGTAAAACAGTACAGAAAGAGAGAGATGAAATTTATAAAAAAAGAAGGAGCAGTGGCTCTGGCTCCCCTCCGAGAGGTACCGATGGGAGGAGATATAGGAGGAATTGGATTTGTATCGGTACCTTTGAATACAGGAGATGTGAGATCTTTTAAAAAAGAAATGGGTCGTCTATTAGATGATCCTTTGGGAGTCTTTGAACGATTAGACCAGTTCCTAGGTCCTAATACCTATACCTGGGAAGAAATGCAATCTATCTTAGGAATATTATTTACAACTGAAGAAAGGTCTATGATTAGACAGGCAGGGATACAGATGTGGGAAAGAAGGTATCAACAAGGCCCTCCTGGAGAACAGAAATGGCCTAACCAGAACCCAAACTGGAGTAACCAAAATGACCGTGATAGACAAAATATGTCAGATTTGAGAGAGTTGATTACCCAAGGAATCAAGGAGGCAGTCCCAAGGGGGCAGAATATTAATAAAGTTTTTAGTGAACAACAGGAAAATCATGGAGGGATATAAGAAAGAAACTGGAAAAGTTGGACAGTTGGCAAGAACGAGGATTACAAGAACTGTTGAAGGAAGCTCAGAAAGTGTATGTACGGAGGGATGAGGAAAAACAAAAAGAGAAAGCAAGAATGTTTGTAGCGGCAGTCCAGGAAACTCAACAAATGGAGGATTTCCCGGGGAAAATGCTTGAATGTTATCATTATGAGCAGAGGGGACATTTCAAAAAGGACTGGAGGAGACAAATGAAGGACAAACAGATGTTTAATGAAGATGAATAGGGGTATCAGGGCTCTACATTCTGGGGACAAAACCAACATCTGAGCCCTTGATAAATTTCAAGATTGGTCCCCAAGAAGAGAAAGTAATGTTTTGGGGTTTTTTTTGTTGATACTGGAGCTGAACGGTCTACAGTTCGGCACATCCCTTTGGGATGTCAAGCAAGTAGAGATACAGCTTTGGTAGTAGGAGCAACAGGGGAACCTTTCAGGGTTCCTATTATTAAAAATGTAAAGATTGAATTTAAAAGAACTTGATGTAACAACTGGGGAAATTTATATTGACTTCCGTAAAAGGGTAATTGAATTTACAAAAATTTAAAGTACAAGAGAACCGATGTTATCTTTAGTAGCTGATTGAACCTGCTTTTCCCTAATTTTCCAAGACCTCTGTTGGTGTTTGTTATGTTGGGAGTCGCACACCTTGATAAAACTGGAGAGGGCAAGACCGGAGGGAATCGGTGCTGCAGCTGACAAGGTCTGCCGAGGGCTGCAACCCCTGGGGCGGTGACCGCTGAGCATTATGATCCTGACCAGACCTCTCTTGATAAGGGTCCTGATTGGAACCCTGTGGGAAGGTGTGGACACCCTTTGTACTTCCAACTTTATATTAATAAAACAGAGGGATGGATAAAGAAAGAAGATAAAAAAACATCGTTTTTTATCTAGCTTGTTTTATCATGAGATGAAAACGGGAGTCAAATATGGAGTTCCCACAGTTGCTAAAAATGTGTTTGTAAAAATAGTTAAAAATATAACAAAGGGTAACTATTTAATCTTACCAATTGTTGTATGTAATTGAGTTACCGAAGTGAGTGCTATACTCCTGGGAATATTGGGGGGTTGTTACTTGTCCCTGTTTGATTTGAGCATTGGAAACTAAGACATGAATCAATAAGGTAAACAAAAACAAAAGGGGGAATTGTGATAAACGCAGTCATGATTCATGTCAAAAATGGAATATACTGTAATAAGTGTAATTGTTGTACCCTGTGTAAATCTGGGACCTGTATTGCAGTTGTGAGCGGGCGCGCATGGTTCTCCTTTGAGACAATGTGATGGCTTCCCCTTCCCCTGAGGCAATCGCTGCCTGGAAAAGCCCGCCAAAAGGAGATAAGGAAAGCAAACCATGCCAGGGAAGGCCCGCCAGAGAAGGCCCGTCGAAGGAGACAAAGACCTTGAGATTTGAAAAAGCGCGCCAAAGTGTTACCGAAATCTCAGAATGAAAAACTTATCGACACCAATGTGATGTAGATAAGCAGACACTTCTTTATTGACGGCCGGGTGCGTGAGCGAGTCCTCTCACGATCAACGCACACCAAGCTTCAAAATCAGATATCATATATAAAAAATATTCATACATATTCATTAATTATTCATGCATAATCATAATATTTCCCATAAATCATTATCATACTCTCCTCCCATATCCGATTCTGCGCAGTAGAGCTTAGAAAGGTCCAGAAATAGGCCTGGGGTACGATTTGGGTAGGTGGTATATGAGTCGGTGGTCGCGATCTCCCCCTGCCGGAATTACCTTTTACTAAAGTTCACGGTTTCTTGGCAGGCATCTACAAGCTGTTCCAGTCGACTCTCCCCGGTTTCCATTAATCTCATATTCTGACATTTCAATACACTTTCTACATACAGAAGACTGGTCAGATACAAAGAAACCTTTCAAACCCTAAATTATTACCTAAGTTTCAACAATGATTCCAGCCCATTCTTCAGGCCTTGGTACAGGATGTACAGAGGGTCTCATAGCAGCTTTTACTAAACAATTATAAGTTTCCTCAAAATATATTTTTATCCTTCTATATTTCTATTCTATAAAATAACTCTATAAAATCAAATAATCAAACAAATAAAGTCAATCAATCTTAACTTATTAACAAATCGATAACAAAAGGAGAGCCAATAGGAGGAGAAGGTGTACCCTAATGACCCAATGGGGAAAGAGCAGGACGAACATCCGGCGAGAAGAGATTGGTCAAGATCCGGGGATAAAAGATGCTGCTTTTAGGACTCAGGTGTGCGTGTGGTGGAACTAATTGAGTTCTCCATGCACCCAGTGCTGTTTTTGCTTATTGTTTCTCAAGCTAAATTGATTGAACCCAAAATAAATTTGTTTTAATTGTTATCGTTTATAACATCCAATAATTGTAACTCCCTTCTGTCCTGTTCCGCAGGCAGTTTCTGGCTCTTTTCTGTCTTGGTCAGTGCCAAGAAGCCAGACGTGAGCACAAAATGCAAATCCTGACTCGTCCTGGCTTCATGTGAAATAATTTGGATTTTCATCCAAATAGCATTCTCCCTTGCTTCCTGAGGCAGGCAACGAGAAGCACACACAAACACGTGCACAAATGCACTTTGAACAAGTTAGTGCAGGGTATTTATTTTTCAATATGTAAACCCTTTAATGTTTGATAATGAAGACGCCTAACTCACTAACAATTTCACACTGTGAATTGTTGCAACTTCCTGAGCAGTTTCATAGTTGATTTAAACAGATGTTAAAGTACAACTGTGAAAGAGGTGGTCCTTTATGATCTCCTTCATGTCCGACTAGGTGCAGATGGCCACAGAGACATTAGTATCTGCATAAGGGAGAAAGAAAAGCAAGAAGTGTTCAAGTCTGCTATCACAGACATTCAAAAAGTCTCGAGCCTCTCAAGAATTCCAAACTTTCAGCTGAAAATGCTGGGACTTAAAGTGAGTCTACATGTTACTTTGCAGATTCAGTGATATTATCAGTAGGGCTACATCATTTGTTATCTCATTTGTGCCTGTGCTCTGGGTTGCTTGAAAACATTTCCTTCAGTCACCCTAAAAAATGGCAGGCACTTTGATTTTTCCTGCTGATGGCTGTTTAGAAGAACTGTCAGAAGAATCCACAGGAGATTTAAACACAGCATAATCTACAGGATGAAACTCCCAACAGTGGAACTGATTTTTCCTACGTGGTCCTTGCCCAGCTGGGACAACTTGTGTGAAAATAATCTTCTGTTAATCAAAAGCTATAGGTTCAATCTGCTTAAATTGCCTGGTGATACAAATAAACGTGGTTTATAGGAGCTCTTGCAAAAAAATCTGTGTAGATCCAAGCTGCTTAATTCCTCATTGCTTCTGCCCAAAGAAAAGGGTGGCTTCTGCTCACAGATACATGGTGCGAGCACCCATGCCCTAGAACATCTAGCTCAAAAGTAAAGATGATAGTTAAGAAAATTTTTTACTAGAATTGCTTGCATTTAGCAACTTTAATATTATGACATATCAGTACAAACAAGCCCATAGTGTTTTTCTTAAGATACATTAGTGCCACAATTTATTTCCAATACTTGTTTCTTGCTTTGTAAATATTTTGCATACAACTAGTGCAACTTTATTTCTGCCTTCTGTTATTATGCAATGAAGAACAAATGTACTGTAACATTCAACAGCCTATCACAAGACCTGCAAAAAGGAAAAAAATAATTGCTGTGTTTATAAATGATCTAAGATTCCTTATACTAAAAACAGTCCCAAGCATTTTGGTAACTAAGACCACAGCCCTGAATGAGAGACTCAATGCAACACAGGGCATGTTTCCAAAAGAAAGTAACCAACTGTACAAGAAAATACAAAAGACCTCATGACCGTCATATGAGTATCCTTATACAATATTAATCCAGTTTCTTTGTGTTACTACTTGCCAGTGGTTTTATCCTACCAACTTACTCATATGTGGAGTACTCAGCAAGAGTAAGAGTGACAAAAATGTACTTTAAAACTGTCAAATGCCTTGCAGGCTTGCAGAGAACAAACTGAGTGGATTCTGCTATTTGTTCTGAATACTCACTTCAGAAGGCCTGTTTGCATGGATTTAACTTCAGAGTAAGGGCATTTAATAAGGAAAGCAATTAAAACAGGACAAAAATGCTTGCAGAGGCAGCAAAAGATTAAACATGTGGTGCATCTCTGGGAAGCTGAAAACAAAGCTGACTTCATGGCAAGACTAGTTTAATTTTGCTGGCATGTCAGCCACATGGAATTCCTACAGACAAGGGTTTTAATAGCATTCTCATGGCTGGAGTGGGAACACCACAGAGAGCTCAGCACTGCCTTTGCTGACGTTATTGCCAATACCCTAAATGCATGCATACAATATCGTCTGCTACATATGTATTAAGGTGGGGAAGTTGTTAAGTGGTGACAACTCAATTAGTCTGTCAGATTTTCACACATTAAAGGTATCCTTTTATGTCTCTAAGGCTGTCAGCAACACAGTCTTTGTATTGCTCGGCAGAAGCTGAACACCCTGTGATTAAAGAAAAGTTAACAAAAGAACTTTGAAAGTATTAATATGTCTGGGGTTTAATTATCACTACAGGGACTAAGAAAAAATAAAACAACTAAGATGACCAAGGCAGTGGAGCATCTGTCCTGTGAGGAAAGGCTGAGAGCTGGGTCTGTTCAGCCTGGAGAAGGCTCAGGGAAGATCTTGGTAATGTATATAAGTACCTGAAGGGAGGGTGCAAAGAGGACCGAGCCAGGCTCTACCAGTGGTGCCCAGTGACAGGACATGAGGTAATGGGAACAAACTGAAACACAGGAGGTTCTGTTTGAACACCAGGAAACACTTTTTCACTGGGAGAGCAACCAAACACTGGCACAGGTTTCCCAGGGAGGTTGTGGAGTCTCCATCCTTGGAGGTATTCAAAACTCATCTGGACACGGTTCTGGGCAACTGGCTGTAGATGACCCAGCCTGGGCAGGGGTGTTAGACAAGATGACCTCCAAAGTTCCCTACCAACCTCAACCATTCTGTGATTCTGTGAACTATAAATTATTAGAACTGAGAAAATAATTTGATACTCCCACCATCACGTAGATTTCTCCCTAAAACAAGCAAGTGAAACTCAAAAGCCAGGTACATAGGTGTCTCCCTCATTAATTGCTCTTCTTGCTTCCTGGAAATCTTCACCATTACTTAAGTCTCCTCTTAATTAAGCCATGGCTAACCTGTAATCCTTCAGATTCCTAAAGACACTCAATCTAAGATTCATACCTTCAAAGGGAGTGGCCATATGCGCCTTTTCAAGTCAGTGGGGAGGCACGCAAATGTCACCATCTAAAACAGACTGGACTTTTTGTTCCCTAGAAGAACTGTGCCTCTTCTCTGAACCCAGGCAATTATCTTCCAATATTGATGTTACAAGAGAGGTGTTTTGATTTGAGAGATGTGAGTGCAGTGAAGGTCTCTTCTGCATACACCACACATGCTTCTCAGGCAATTGCTCTGTCAGGGAAGAGCAAAAAGATTAAGGGAGAGAAACCAACACCTGTGGCACTCTACTTACAAGTGCTGTTGGTTCGGAAATGAAATGTTAGGTCATGCTTGCTGGACCTCTCAGCAGAACTCTTCCAATTTACCTGCTTACATAAAGGCTGAGGTGCCCTGATAAAACCTATAGTCAGTGGTATTTAGGACAGTGAAGATATTTAAATAAAAATGCCGCAAAATTACCAATGAAACTCTAACTTTGAGGGCCTAACAGATTTCCAGTTCCATTCCCACATGGTGAGTCCTCATAAGTGGAAAACTCAATCCAGACAGGTCAGAATCGAATAACTATTACTTGAATTCTTCTCACTCCCACTACAGCAGAGACTTTGTCTCTGTGCTTCAGGCTATAGCAATGACCACATAAACTAATGATCCAACATTTTCCAACCAGCACTCTTCTGCCAAAGAAGACAGGATGACCTTCATAAACATTCTTAACAGCTTCAAGACCTCAAAATGCACAGGTGGCTATGACATGAAAGAGATCATGTTGATCTCTTAAGAGGCTGAAAGATCACAGGTTCTGAAAAGGCCCAGTTCAAAGAAACAGAGTTCAAAATGCCCTCAAATTTTGGACAAACTCAACTCTGCAAGAGAATGGAGACTGAGTTATTTGTATCAAATCTGCCATATAAAGCGTTTTATTATTTTTAAATGGAGAATGTGGTAGGGGAAAAAAGCACCTAGTGATGTGACAGGAGATCAGAAATGTTTTGGCCTGTTTTGCCTAAGCCCCTCCTCACCTACAGTCTGGTATTTTCACTCAACACCTCCCAGCATCTGGGAGAGCAGGAGTTTCCTACATTGTTCCAGGGGAAGCCATTTTAGAAATACAAGCCTTGCTGTTCACTGACACATCATTAGTGGCATTTTGAAAAACAGCTCTGTTTAGTCATGTCTCTACACTAATCCTCTGGTCTGTGCATATAATCCCCAATCAAGACAAAATGGGAGACAGTATGTATTAGCCAGAGACAGCCTGGACACTCTCCAGTGAAAATTGTTCCCAGTGAGCGTGTTCATGGGGATCCGGACACCCTGCCCTCGGCCTCGCAGCTGACTTGCGAGTTGACAGGTGCTTCTCCATGAAGAGGGATTCACTTACAAACGGGAGATTAAAGCAGGGCGGGAGGACAGGACACAGAACACCACCTTCCTCTGGCCGAAGTAAGGGCCACTATTTACAGAGACACAATCTGCATGTGGTGGACGCAGAAGAAACGCCCTGTCCCGGGGAGGCCTCTGCCCCCTCACACACCCCGCGGTGCCCGCGCTTCGCGCTGCCCCGCCCAGCGGCCGGGCCCTGGCTCCCGCGCGGAGGCGGCGCCCCCTGAGGCGAGGCGGCAGCGGCGGCGGCGGGGGAGGTGGCGGAGGCGGTGCCAGCCTCGCTCCCGCCCCTCCGGGGCGCCGCCAGCCCGCGCAATTCGCGCCCCTCCCATCCCCTCAGGCACGGCCGCGCCCCCCTCGCCGCTCCCTCCCACAAGGCGGGGCGGTGCCTCTGCTAGCCCCTCTCCGTTCCCCTCCCCTCCGTCTATCTCCCACCGGAACCAATGAGAGGGAGGCAATACCAGCTTGGCCCCGCCCCCCCCGCAGCCGGGTACCGCCCTTTCCGGCGAAAAGGTGTCGTGGCGTTATACAAGATGGTGGCAGGAGAGTTGTGTCTGTGTGGGCTGGTCAGTGGGCTACCGGGGGTGCGAGGGTGACAGTGTGGGGACGGGGCGTCCTGGCAGCGGAGGGGGAGGGGAGAAGGAGACCCCGTGCCTCCGTGGCCCCCTGCCAAGCCGCAACCGCGCTCCCCCGTGCCCCCCGAGCCTGCCCGGGCGTCGCGCTCCTGCCCCGCCCCACCCCCTGAGGAGAGGAGGCCTCCGGGCAGGGCGAAATGGGATGGGACCCTGCCCGGCTCCTTCTCGCCCAGCCGCCGGCCTCGGATGGGTTAATGTTGCTTTTCCGCTTCATCCCGGAAGGAATGTTATCTTACGTGTCAGTCGTGACGCGTGGCTCGCCGCGGGCAGCTCCTTTAATGTCGAGTAAAACGTGTTTATCGTAATGGTAGCACAGCATCAAAAACCGGGCTCTGTTGCCTGTTAAGCTGTGCAGGCCAAGAAGAGAGACCCCGTTTGTGGGTTAGGAGAGCTGTGCGGGGAGGTGGTGGTCTGCAAAGGGAATTCCCCTGTTAGTGCTTCAGAGATCTGAGGAAGCAGGTGTCTCTAAACAGAAACTGCTCGGAGCTTTTCTGGACAATTTACATGCATCTTCAAATCTCGGGGGTATGGAAAATGCAGGTTCTGGGACATGCACTGCAGGCTGGCTCAAGTAGCTCTGCACCAAAGCAGTTCATACTAATAGGCTAAACATGAACTGGGACTGAAGAAAACTCTTACAAATCTGTTTAGAAATCACTTTGCTAGTTGCATTTTGCCACATTGGTAAGGATGTGCAACCTTTATAGTGTATGTGGCACATAGTAGGGAAAAAATTTGGCTAAACAGTGTAGAATAGTGATAATTTTTTTTGTAATTGTTGAAATGATACAGGGATGTTTATGATTTCTGAGATGAAAACTCAAGAAATTGTTGAACTCCCTGTAACTACCTGTAAGCCCTTCTCTCTCAATTTTGTACATAGTATTTTTTCAAAGCAGTTTTGTATTTTAAAATTTCTGGCTTGTTTCAGATTGCTGTGCTCATTGTTAATCCCTGCATTATTTCTAAGTGGAATTTTATGTGTCTGCTTGGTGGTACTGCTGTGGGGAATACGGCTGTGGATGCAACAAAGGAAAAAACAGTTGACCTCAGCAGGAGAAGATGGGAAGCGGCCATTGCTGCTTGCCTTTTTTCACCCATATTGCAATGCAGGTGGTGGAGGGGAGAGAGTCTTATGGTGTTCCATTAGAACGCTCCAGAAAAAGTAAGCATATATATTTATTAAATACCATATTTCATTCTCAGCTGCTGATGGTATTGTTATCGATTTGTTAATAAGTCAAGATTGATTGACTTTATTTGATTGATTAATTGATTTTATAAAATCATTTTATAAAATTGAAAAATAGAAGGATAAGAAAAATTTTTATAGGAAACTTATAGTTGCACAGTAAAAGCTGCTATGAGATCTTTTGTATGTCTTGTACCAAGGCTAGAAGAAGGGCCTGGAACTATTGTGAAAACTTAGGTAATAACTCTAGGGTTGAAAGGTTCCTTTGTACTTAACCAGTCTTCTGTATGTAGAGGTGTATTGAAATGTCAGAATATGAGATTAATGGGAACTGGGGAGAGTCGACTGGAACAGCTTGTAGGTGCCTGCCAAGAAACCGTGAACTTTAGTAAAAGGTAATTCCGGCAGGGGGAGATCGCGACCACCAACTCATGTACCACCTACCCAAATCGTACCCCAGACCCATTTCTAGACCTTTCTAAGCTTTACTGCGCAGAATCGGATATAGGAGGAGAGTATGTAAATGATTTACGGGAAATGTTATGATTATGCATGAATAATTAATGAATATGTATGAATAAGTTCTATATATGGTGTCTGATTTTGAGACCTGGCGTGCGTTGATCGTGAGAGGACTCGCTCACGCACCCGGCCGTTAATAAAGAAGTGTCTGCTTATCTACATCACATTGGTGTCGATAAGTTCTTCATTCCGAGATTTCGGTAACAGTATTATCTATGCACATTTTGGCATTTTACATATTTAAATAGGTGTCATTTATCTACCAGTCCTATGGGTTTTTTTGCATTTGAGTTTCACCTGGTTGCACCATTCCACTTCATCCCTTTATCCGGATTTTGATCTTTCTTGCTGTGGCATCTATCACTTCTTTCTCCCCTTGGGAGAACCCCTCCTACTTCATTGGTTTTCCACTACTGGTATGGAGCTTTGTATGGGCATAACTCATCAGTAGGTAAATGATGATTTTGATACTTGCCTCTTGGTGCAGGAGGCAAAACAGGTTAACATCTAAAGTGGGTTTAACATTGGCACACACACTGGCTTGCACAGTTTTCTGCATTTTAGTCATGCTATGCACACACAGACATCTCGTAATGTAGGGCAAGGCATTCTTAAGTCTGTAGAATACTAAGCTCCCTTTTTGTTTTAAAAAAAAATATTCCCCAGGTCCTCAGCCATATGTTCTTCTGCAGATCAGAAAAAACTGTGGAAGTATAAGGAAAAGTATAATTCAGTTAAAATAATTTCAGAGCTAGGCCAGACATTTGTTCTCACATATCTTTTGAGTAATTTTGAATGGATAATATTTTAGTTACATGTTAAAAAATTTGAAGAATCTTAAATTCTTTTCTTTACTCTTGCAGGTACAGAAATGTAACGTGTGTTATTTACACTGGAATCAGGAATCAGGATACCAGATTTAACAATGCAGCCTTCATTACAAACAGTCCTCTTTTCAGCAAATTTAAACTTGTCTATTACTACTTCTTTGCTTTCATGTATGGATTGGTTGGTTCCTGCAGTGATGTGATTATGGTTAATTCTTCTTGGGCGCTAAATCACATCCTTTCCCTCTGGATAGCTGGGGCTTGCACTTGTGTTGTACATCTACTGTGTGATGTTCAGACCTTCCTGGATATTCCACTGGAAAAGAAGAGCACCAGTGAATATTCCATTGTTTCTGTCAGCCAGTTCAGGCCTGAAAAAGATCATCCATTGCAAATCAGAGCCTTTGCTAAATTGCTGGAAGAGAAGAGACTGGGGCAGCAGCCATCATTGAAACTTGTCTTAATTGGAGGCTGTCGTAACCAACAAGATGAAGAGCGTGTAAATAACCTTAAGCACCTTTGTGATGAGCTGGGAGTTAGTAACGATGTGATATTCAGAATAAACATTTCCTTTGAGGAGCTAAAGAGACACCTGGCTGAGGCCACCATCGGCCTGCATACGATGTGGAAGATGTGGAATGAGCTCTTCGGGATCGGTCAGTATTTTTCCTCAGTGTTCAGCCATTTGTCCCAGCTGGGGACACAGGGAGGGCTTCAGTTCATGATTAAGGCTCCTCAGTACAGGTGTCTAAGCAGAGAGGTCTGCATGCCAGGCAGGTGTCCAACTCACATTCCTGTCACAGGCTATCTAGCTGAGGTAAAGCCTACAGGACCAATTCAGGTGACTAACCACTAGGTGCTACTGTAGCGCAAGCCAAAGCATCTTAGACTGTTAATAATGATGGACATCCTCTGGTCACCTAAACAGACAGCTAGTCCCATCTGTGCTGCCCAGGATGTCCTGACTGACCTCCAGCTGTCCCTCTGCAAGGTCATGGGTCGCCCTAAGGTCCCATGTTAAGTTTGCCAGCCTCATTGCACAGATGCCAGCCATACCCAATGGAGCCTCAAAAGGCAGCAGGTACTTCTGTTTAAGCACCTTAGATTGTGCCCTGTTGGCTCTGCTGACCACAGAGGGAGCTTAGACGTAGTTCATACATAGACATTCATGTGTAAAGATTGTGATCGTGTATTACCTGCCTCAGCTGCCATTTGAAATGTCTAGTAAATGTCATGGGGCTCCATCTGCTGTTTCAGAGGTGTGAGTCTCCCACAGATTCTGTCTCTTATTTGTAAGCCCCGTGTAGATGCCACCAGGTACCTACTGTTGGTCATCTCATTGCACTAGGCCACTGTGCTAAGGCAATTAAATCCATTGTAAGGCAATTAGATCAGTCACCATAGCATGGAACAGGACACCAAAGAGGAGCTGGGACCTGGTTTGCAATGTGCTGTCATACAGAATTAAGGTATTGGGCTCAGTTTACTGGGATTATTTGGGTCCTGACCTTGAAATGGAATGTAAGATGACCCATCTGTCATAAATCTACAAGGTAAGTTAGCAGCCAAACAGATGGATATAATGTGACTAAACTGCAGTTTATGTCATCAGACTTTATTACAATACAAGTTAAGTAAGTATCAACCCTAGTAGTTTGTAGGAGCTTGGTATAAAAAATTTACTCTGAAGTGTCTCCCAGAAGCAACTGCGACAAAATGGAAATAATGGGTTTCTCATATTTCTTCCCCCACAAAACAATTTAAGTAAGTTTAAAAAAATGTTACACAATCACACTGTGATTTTGAATTTCAGCATGATTTCACCTTCATCTCCAATTTTATCTGTAAAAAAACATGTTCCAAAAGCATTATTTATAGTTGGCAATTGTTGTGCTGGGGGAACTTTTGAAAAACCAAATCAGAACTGAGATGAATCAGCAATTAAAGTGATTTCTGAGGTCTGTTCTGGAACTGTGGAGGAGCATTGAAGTGATGTATACATTACATGCTATTCCTATCCCTCTGCTTTTGGCTGAGGAAAGCTTACTATCAGATTCCCATTCCATTAAAACTTCTTTCATCAAAAATACAGATGTAGTGATAACAATTTTTACTAGTTTGTCTTGCTGAGTTGTCAAAAGCTATAGATTTGTTAATCTGCAAAATACTGAACTTTGAATATCATCTGATTGAAACATGCATAGTCAGCTTTTCTCTCAGTATCTTTCTAAATGTTAAAAATCTTCAGTGTGAATGAGAAAATGAAGTTACATTCAGCTGTAATTTTTAATATTTTTTTTGCAGCTGACACCAAACCGTAAAATGCGCGTTGCAGTGTTCTGTCACAGAGCAGAACAGAACTATACAGTGTTGTAGAGCTACCTTCCCTTGTATCTTCACATTTGTTTCAATATCTGGCTTTTTTTCCACCATTATATACTGGTGATACAATTTCTCTCAGCTGAATCAAGTATGTTACAAGAACCGCAACTTAACCAGTTATAACTTTATATATAAACTTATTATATAGCTTAACCAGTTATACCTGGTTTCTAATTTAAATTTTATATGTTTAAGAGAAACTTATAATTTCAGTCCTCAGGACTGAAAACCTTAAATTTGTTTTTCTTCTGAGACCATTTACTCTGTATTTTTCAAACTGATCTACAACAGCAGTCTGTAGTAACTTCTGGGTGAATTGTACTGCGGTTTTAACTTTCCATGCCTCACAGAAAGCCAGAGTATGATGTGCACACTCATGTCAGCATGTTTTGTATCTTTTACAGGAGTAGTTGAATGCATGGCAGCTGGCACTGTTATCCTGGCTCACAATTCTGGAGGTCCCAAATTAGATATTGTGATACCCTATGAAGGACATACTACTGGCTTCCTAGCAGAAAACGAGGACAATTATGCCGAAATGATGGCTTATATCCTTTCTTTGTCTCCTGATAAAAGGTTAGAGATCAGACAAAATGCTCGTCGCTCTGTGCATAGGTTTTCTGACCAGCATTTTGAAGAGACGTTCCTGTTATCTGTGGAGCCATTATTTAAATAAATGTATATAAATAAAAAGGTGTATGAATAAAATTAACTTTTTATATTTGACTATGTGTCACCTATAAATGTATCTAATCTATGATCCCTTGGTCCCGTTCAATAAAGAGATTTTTTTCTTTCTGTCAGGGTATCTGCTTTATGTAATAGAGATTCTTCTACTGGGAAAAAAACACTCCTGAAAATTTTCTGTGTTGACTACATGACGGTGTGGTGCACTGTAAAACCCCCTGGATTCACAGAACCATCATATTTCCTTGGTAACAGAACTACATCTGGAAGTTCTTTTATTTATTGAATACTTTCAGTCTCCATCCATTTAATGACTTTTCACCCATAGTCACACTTTTTAAAGGCAACGCTTTTGTTTGATAGCTTTTTTTACCCAGGAGATTTTGTTTCCAGAGTCTGCAGCACATTTTCAAATTGCTGTCCCCCGTTGTGTGGCAAAATTCTATTATGTGGGATTTTAATTGTGGTTCTGGATATTTCGTTACCTACAGTGATTCCTTTAAGTTAATGATATGGTGGTTTTGCTAGCTTGCTTTTTAATAGTGTAATAATTGCACTTGCCCATGATACTTACGTTAGCTATTTCCTCATGCCCTTTCACAGTATGACAGCTTAATGGTATTTTTCCAACTCTACTCTCCTGAAATGTTTTCTGTTCTGTTCTAGGGAATAAAAGGGTTTAGATTCAAGGGCATAAGTAAATGCTGTACAAACATGAACATTAAAGCCCTAAACTACTGCTTATTATAAACCAGAACGCTGAACAAAATGTTCAAAAATTGGACACCTGCTTTTGTATCAAAAGTGGAAAAACATACAGTTCTTTTTTGAGCCATCGAAGTGGTATTTAATACTTTAGCAAACTCAGAGAAGTGAAAAACTTCAACTTACCAGATGTCTGCTGCAAATACAATACAGCAAAGAGGAAACTGTCTCAGAGGCTCCTGGAGCGTGTGGAAGGTGACTTCCTGACACAGTGGGTGAGGGACCCAGCTGGGAAAGGCACCCGCTGGGCCTGTTGTTTGCAAACAGAGAAGGACTTGTGGGTGATGTGGTTGGAGGCCATCTCGGGCACAGTGATCATGAAACAACGAGGACTTTCAGGTTTTGGAGAAGTAAGGAAGGGGATCAGCAGAACTGCTACCTTGGATGCCCAGAGGGCTGACTTTGGCCTGTTTAGGGTCCTGGTTGACAGAGTCCCTTGGGAGGCAGTCCTGAAGGGCAGAGTAGTCCAGGAAGGCTGGGCATTCTTCAAGAAGGAACTCTTAAAGGCACAGGAGCAGGCTGGCCCCATGTGCCCAAAGACAAGCCAGTGAGGAAGAAGACGGGCCTGGCTGAACAGAGAGCTTTGGCTGGAACTGAGGAAAAAAAGGGTTTATGACTTTTGGAAGAAGAAGCAGGGAACTCAGGAGGACTAGGAGATGAAATGAGGTTATGCAAAGAGAAAATTAGAAGGGCCAAAGCCCAACTAGAACTTAAACTGGCTACTGCCATAAAAGACAATAAAAAATGTTTTCATAAATACACTAGCAACAAAAGAAGGGCTAAGGAGAATCTCCATCCTTTATTGGATGTGGGGGAAACCATAGTGACAAAGGATGAGGAAAAGGCTGAGGTCCTTAATGCTGCCTTTGCCTCAGTCTCCAATAGTGAGACACTCTGGGTATCCAGCCCCCTGAGCTGGAAGGTGGGGGTGGAATGAAGCCACCATAACTCAAGGTGAAATGGTACCTGCTATACCACCGAGGCACACATGAGTCTATGGGGCCAGGCAGGATCCACCGGAGAGAACTGAGGGAGCTGGCAGGAGTGCTCACCGAGCCGCTTTGTCACCAACCCTGGCTGACCAGGGAGGTCCCAGCTGGCTGGGGGTGCGTGAATGTGACACCTGTCTGCAAGAAGGGCCGAGGATCTGGATAACTACAGGCCTGTCAGCCTGACCCCGCTGCCAGGAAAGGTTATGGAGCAGGTCATCCTGTAAAACATCACATGGCATGTGCAGGACAACCGGGGGATCAGGCCCAGCCAGCGTGGGGTTATGAAAGGCAGGTCCTGCTTGATGAATCTAGTCTTCTATGACAAAGTGACCTGCTTAGTGGATGAGGGAAAGGCTGTGGATGTTGTCTTCTTGGACTTTAGTAAAGCCTTTGACACCATTTCCCACAGCATTCTCCTGGAGAAACGGTCTGCTCATGGCTCAGGCAGGTGTACTCGGCACTGGGCAAAAAGCTGGAAGGAAGGCTGAGCCCAAAGAGTGGTGGTGAATGGACCAGCTGGTGGCTGGTCACAAGTGGTGTTCCCCAGTGCTCAGTACTGGGGCCAGTTCTGTTTAATATCTTTATCAATGATCTGGACAAGGGGATCGAGTATGTACTCAGTAAGTTTGCAGATGACACCAAGGTGGGGGGGAGTGTTGACCTGCTGGAGGGCAGGCAGACTCTGCAGAGGGATCTGGGCAGGCTGGACTGATGGGCCAAGGCCAATTGTATGAGGTTCCACAAGACTCAGTGCCAGGTCCTGCACTTGGGTCACAACAGCCCCAGGCAGCGCTACAGGCTTGGGGCAGAGCGGTTGGGAAGCTGCCTGGTGGGAAAGGCCCTGGGGGTGCTGGTTGACAGCCGGCTGGACATGAGCCAGCAGTGTGCCCAGACAGCCAAGAAGGCCAGCAGCATCCTGGCTTGTAACAGGAACAGTGTGGCCAGCAGGACAAGGGCAGTGAGCGTCCCCCTGTACTGGGCACTGGTGAGGCCGCACCTCGAATCCTGTGCTCAGTTTTGGACCCCTCACTGCAAGACAGACACTGAGGTGCTGGAGCGTGTCCAGAGACGGGCCACGGAGCTGGTGAAGGGTCTGGAGCACAAGTCTGATGAGGAGCAGCTGAGGGAACTGGGGCTGTTCAGCCTGGGGAAAAGGAGGCTCAGGGCAGACCTTACTGCTCTCTACAGCTGCCTGAAAGGGGTGTGTGGTCTCTTCTCCCAGGTAACAAGGAAATGGCTTCAAGTTGTGCCAGGGGAGATTTAGATTGGATATGAGGAAAAATTTCTTCACTGAAAGGGTTGTCAAGCATTGGAACAGGCTGCCCAGGGAAGTGGTTGAGTCACCATCCCTGGACATATTTAAAAGATGTGTAAATGTGGTGCTTGGGGACATGGTTTAGTGATGGACTTGGCAGTGCTGGGTTAATGGTTGGGCTCAGTGACCTCAAAGTCTTTTCCAAACTAAATGAATCTATGATTCTATAAAAAAGTTACTGATAGAATGCGGTTTTCCCTCTATTTAAGTTTTATCTGGATTATATGAAATTTTTAATATGAAAAAATACAGTTAGAAGAACCTACTGTCCAATGTTTTATTAGGAAACGGGGAACACAATTCTCGTGGTTCTAATAAGTGCTTTTACTTCTACTATAAAAAACTGCTGAGCAGTTGGTGGTACTATGTAGTACTGTGCAAATGAAACTATGGATTATAAAGCTGTATTAGCAGTACATGGAGATTATGAAAGGCTGTAAGAGCTTCTTTTATAACAAGAAGCTGATTGAGCTAGGGAAATATAATATACTGGTTAGGAAACTTTCTTACATGATACAAATACAGTTAAAGAGAGTATGTAATTAGGAATTTGCTCAAGAAAGTCTTGTCAGAGATGTCCCACGTAGTTTAGAATAATAGATGAAAGCGCACTCCAGTCTGGATGAGGATTTTTCAACATCTAGACATATGACAATTAGCCTGATTTTCTTCCTTTTAAACAAAATAGTAACAACCTTCTATTAATTTTAATTGAGCATTTAGCACAGTTGAAAAGCAGTTGAATTACTTGGCATTTAATGTCATCTATCCTTAAATGTTGTTACTGATGTGGCTGAAATTTCAAGCAAGTTAAAGTTTTGAAACAGTTACTTTGCTGGTGTTCTATGTAGCTCTTGCTTCCTGCTTACTTTTTTCATTGTATGTGTCAGCACTAAATGACCCATGGTTATTTTCTAAATCATCATTAGATTTTCCAAGTAGTTTGTGAGGTAAACTCATCCTTTCTTCATCTGTTTGACCTTTATTTATTGAAAGGATGGGAGACTCCATGCTTCTCTCTGCTGGAGAAGCTGCCACTTTTTCCAGAGATTCCTCCAGCTCATGTCTGAGTTCATCTTCAGAATCTTCAAAATTTCTGTACAGTAAAAAAAAAGATAATTATATTAATTAAATACATCCTTGTTACAAGCCTTTCTCCTTTCAAGGTCTTTGAGATTTTTTTAAATACTTTATAAAGAATATACAAGCAACACACACAATATGAACTGTTTCTTCTTCCTCTGTAAGATTGTTTACCTGTATTTATAAGGTAAGAGAACAGGAGTTGCAAAGCCATGTTAATACTTCTGCATAACCTTTTTAATAACCATGTTGGTATGTGACCTACTAATTTACAGAATTAAAAATTAAATTAGCAGACTGTAAAACAAGTAAATTTTCTTCACTTGTGAATTTAAAAGAACAGAAGAAAAGCTTTAGGCAATGCAGCCTGTCATTTCATGAAAACGGTTGTATGGATTTTTTCTTCTAATGTGCTTGACTTACGTGTCTTCATCATCTGATCTTGGTTCAAGTCTGCCTTCATCAACAGCAACAGCAAAGTATGCTTCTGAATCATCTTCCTTGTTTTCTTTTGGAGGCAACATAGTTAATCTTTCTTATGGAAAGGAAGAGAAACATTCCTTTATTTGTGTATTAGCTAACTATAAAAGTCTACATAAAGTAATAGCAAATATGTAAATGCTTGATTATTTTTTTTGGTTGTTGTTCATATTACAACTATGTTAATACCATGCTTCTGTTGATCACACATTTTAGTTAGTGTTTTGTAACTTCTGCATAGTGAAACCTAATGTGTTTGTAGATCATAACCAAAGGACTATAAAAGAAAGAAAGATGATATAATGTTAGTATGTTTAAGTTCCCAATACAGGGATCTGCATTTTCAATGGAAAACTTAGGGGAGTACTGTTTGAGAAAGACTGAAAATTACTGCTTGGATGTACCTATGGTTACCTAAAAATGCTCACTTTCGAAGACTGAAGGGCAACCTTAATCTGAAGGTGGGAGAACAATGCTAAGAGTTGTTCTAATATAAAGACTAAAACCTGCATGTGATCCAACAGAGATCTGTCAGTTTGGGTAATGCTGTACTCCACAACGTCAGCTTTAGTAGCAGGGCAGAATGGGGTATTGAGAGAGTGCCATATTTTAATAAATGTAACTAATAAAAGTAACAGCAATTAGAATACCTGTGTACTTATTCCTGCTTTGGCCTATGAACTGCTGAAATCAGTGAAAAGTGGTCTGAATTTCATTTTGGTTTGGGGTTTGGGTTTGGTTTTTTTTTAATGTGTAAGCAATAAAGCTAGTCTTTGGAGAGAAATTTAGGTGGTACATTTAGCTGGTTTAGGCTTCAGGATGGGGCAGTTTTAAAAGAGCTTGTTATGCTCTAAGGAAACATCTATGTGAGGCAAAATTAGTAGGAGAATGCTGACTGCACAGCTGCAAATGAAAGACATTTCTCACAATCCATTAAAATTGTTGAAACTTGGTATGTGCAAGTTAGCTGGCTCAGAAGGCCTGTCATCCAATTATACATTCAGTAGATTGGCAATTGTGCATAAAACCACAATGTCCAGTTATATTTACAACATCATTCTGTGGAAAATACTGTGGCTTTTTAGCAAACAACTTTGATGCAAAGAAAATGTCAATTTTAAAACAGTCTGTTACTTTAGGAAAGTGCACTGCAGTATGAGTTCAACTCAATTTCAGAATTTCAGTGTCTGCTGCATCAGCATGGACCATGTTGTAAAGTAAGTCACCACTGTAGTTTAAGTCGCCATGCACTACAATTTACAGCTGTTGTACAGAAATACATTTATTTGCATAAATACTTTCTACAGCATACGGTTCTTCAACCTCAACAGTTACAGGGGCTAAATCCAGGTTTGTGGTACCTGCCGACTTGCTGGCAGTAGTAGCTTACCTCTGTCTACCCAAGCAAATGAAAACACGACATATGAAAGTAATAGCCAGTAGGTAGGGCTTGCCCTTTTCCCAGCTATTGAAAACAGCAGCATCCTGAAAGAGGCCTTTCGCTGCCACAGGACAGAGCAGTGGATGCTGGGGCAGGCTGCCCATGTTTTTCTAGTTTGCCTAGTGCTTCAAAATGTTGGTTCTCATCACAGACCCTCTGCCAGTGGTAGAAGAAGTAATACACTAAAGAGAAACTTGCAGAGTTTACAGTAACAAACATCCTACCTATTTCTTCTTCAAGGCAGGTGAAGGAATCATTAGACAGTTCTGCTTTTGCTAAGATATTCAGGAGTGTCCCTGGCGGTGTTTGTTTCCACTGCTTCCTGTTTTCTGGGATGTCTTCAGGCAGATAAGCGTGGTCAGTTGAAGAACAGCAAGGTTCTCGGGTCACTAAAGCATGAGTGTAGCTTGGCACTGTCTTTTTTGCAGATTCAGACTTTCTAGTCTTGACACTGACTTCTTCCTTTTTGGTAATGCTGGCACCTGTATTTTTTTTCCTTTGTGGAATACTCATTATTTTTCAGTAAGTATTTTATCTGATCAATACCGTAGAGAAAAAAATAGTTTGGACTGTCTGTCAGATAAAATTTCTAACACCAGTTTTAATGCTCAAGTAACTGCTTTTTAAGCCTGGAATAGACAGGTGCAACTTTATTGAGCAGTCCTTGCTCTCAAACTTGTTGGCTTCTTCAGGCTGAAAAATCTTCAAAGAATTTCCTGTTTCTTTTGCACCCTAAGCTCTTTTATCTAAGCCAGAACGAACAAGAAGTGGCACATTAATAATATTCTGCTTTGTCATCGCTGTCTATGCAAACTCTTCAGGTTATTTCTGTGTATCTGGGGTGTTGGGAGCATGCTGGAATGCTGGAAGACACTCCAGTGACTGCAGCAACCAGTCACTGGAGACAGCTGGCTGCCTGGGAACATATGCACTGTTACTGTAACAAACCCAGTGATTAGCCTCTTCTGAAATGGAGCATCACCACAGCCACACCTGTGTGAGCACGCACCTGTGCTTGTGACCCTGCAGCGACACTAGTGTGTGGGGTGAGAGACCAAAACCCCCCCACACCCTGGGATGGTGTTGGCAACTGACTTCTCTAGTTCTTGTTCATTAGCTCAAGGCCCAAGAAAGTGGTGATGGTTAGTTGCATAGACTGGTATTTTTAGCCATCGTTACCCAGGCCACAGAGTGATTCACAAAATGCAGCCCTCTTAACGTGCATGAGCAGCACAACATGACTGCAATATTAGAGGGGAAAATGACAACTGCATTCTATGATTTAACACATACAATAACCTCAGTTATTATGAAGTCTTGCAATTAAAAGCCTGCCAGATCATGTGAACATTCTGGTATGGAATCGTTTTGGCAAAGATCTGTAAGTATTCTGGCTGAATTTTACCAGCTCCTTACTTTCACTGAAAACCAAAACTTTCTTACCGAGTTCGTTTTCAGCCATAGGAGGACATACAGATGTGACATCAACATCAGCTAAAAAATTCAGTAATGTCTGAGGTGCTCCAGCTTGCCAATACTTTCTGTTTTCTTTCTTATCATCTATGTCATTGGACTCTAAGGGGAAGAAAAAGAGAAGGCAAAGTTATTATTATATTTTTTAAAGTAGATTTCAGTGTGATTGTAACATTATGTGATATAAAAACAGAGCTCATCAGATAAACTTGCTCTAGCCTGGAGTTACTGAATGTACCTAACTCCTATGTAATTTTCAGGATTAATACTCAGCACTGCATTTCCCCAAGAAATACCTGTTTGGTATCCAGATACTTCTTCCAA
This sequence comes from Falco naumanni, assembly GCF_017639655.2. Lineage (NCBI taxonomy): Eukaryota > Metazoa > Chordata > Aves > Falconiformes > Falconidae > Falco > Falco naumanni. Next base: position 22,902,947 of record NC_054079.1, read on the forward strand.
AGCTCTGTCCATATGAGCTTCATAAATTTCCACCACTTTCTCCTTAAGATTCTTACCATCCACAAAAGTTAAAGTCTTACTGAGTTTATCTAGTACCTGAAAAAACAATAGCTTACTTTGGAAAGAGAAAACAAATATGGTACAATAACTAATCACTTCTTATTTTACTGTGTTTGTGAGCCATTCTCATGTATGCACGGGAAAACTATGTAACAAAAAGCGAAGCAGCAAAATTCAAAAGTCACATTGTGAGTTGTGTATCAGAGGGCTGCATGGAGCTCTGCAGAGGTGTGAAACAACAGAATGACAAAACAGTGCTTGATAAATTAAGAATATATATACCAGAAAGAAATTGTATTTTTGATGTTGCTGTTACAAATATTTTTAAAAATTCTAATATACTAACAAAAATCTTAATAGGTACCTGTTACATGTTGATCAGCCACAAATGTCATTTTAATAAATGAAATCACACATGTTTTCTGTAGTCTCACTTCCACTTTTTCTACATAACAACTGGTTCATCACAATGTTATTCTTGCTTTGTGATACAATACTAGTGAAAATAAACATAAATGTACTAAAACAATTCAAATCAAATTTGGCATTCTCAGACTAACTCAATTTTGAGGTGAGTTCTTCCCCTCAAGCCCAATTAAAAAAATTTAAATATCTGCACTCCTTTCATCTTTTACCATGTGAAGGATTGATCCATATATTATCCAATTTTCCTCTGAGTAATTATCTTCTTCAAGAAGGTCATATATATGCAATATGTCAACAAATCCTCAATAGGAAGCTTCATTATAACAAAGGTAGAGGATGATGGTAATGGAAACAAACCTTAGATACTGGAGCTACTGTCATGTTTCAGATTACTAATGTAGATGCTTTGAATATAACTACAACATACCTCTGCTTCTTGAATACTGTCTTCCTCAGGAACACATACATCTAAATTAATTTCAAACTTTACTCCTCCCTGAAGAAAATTATCACACTTCATTAATTCATTTTATTAAATAAAAACATTTAATTAAATGTACACAGTTTATATAGTACTACAAACTTGAAAGTTATTCTTCTATTGAAAATACATTTTATTTAACAATATTTTTCTTCTATTTAACAAAATCAAAGTTGAACAAATTGGAAAAAAATAGACTTCTCTAAATACAATTTATGGATATTTTCAAATGAAAAAAAAGTGGACTGCATCCACTTTTGATTTTAAGGAAAGGTGTCTTTAATAATCATTTAATTCAAATCCTTGCAATACACAGAGTTGGTTCTTACAGCTGGCTCTCAACCAGTATTAAAACTTGAATACTGTACTGCTTTCGTGCAATATTTCACAACAGACCTTGAGTCCACTTCACAATAATCTCAGAAACTTTCCTGATATCTTATGTGCATTTCCATTCAACTGCCATCCCCTTCTATAATTTAAAAAGCACTATAGAGAATAATTCTATAACAAAATGTTAAAAAATTAGCAGCCTGACTTGACTTCACTTAAACTATGAGTAAACATGAGTTCCCATACACTACTAATGCAGTTTGATATAAAGATGAGTAGGTAGGGATTGATTACTATCTGGGAATATCTAAAGGGAGTCTCCCTCAAATGATCTGAAAACCTCGTTTATTTTCTTAGGGATTCTATCTTCTCATATAAACTTCTAACAAACAGTTGACGAGCACTCTCAATTGACTCACAAATAACTTGATTTCCAGAGCTACTGTGATAACACAATCATTTGAAACATACAGACATAAGAAGAAAGTGGAAAAAATACAGAAATGAGGATGGTTACCTTTGGTTTATGTTTCTTTTCTAAGATTTGCTGGTCTTGACTATACTGGAGTCTGACTTGTTTAAAGTTTTTTTCCATGTCCTGGAAGGAGGAAAAACCCCAACTTTAAAACACACTCTGGAACCAGTTTATGTCTATACCCTGTAAAAAAAGACTGAAGTAGTAAATGTAGTCACTGATTTCCTTGTATATGTATCTGTAAGAATATTCCATTTGTTGCCTTATCTAGACTCTAATACTGAAAGACATTATAATTCTGGCTTATCTGGCAAATAGAAAAATGGGAAACCTAGCATAAACTGCAAACCTCTGATTTTTCAAAAACCTATGTTAGGAGGATACAGTACTGTGTCAAGAAATAAGTAATACATCTTTTATTTTTTATGAGCAAGATGACTCATGCTGATTTCATTCTGGAAAACTTTGGAAGTGATGAAAGTCAAGATTATAATAGAAACCAATGTCTGCAGAAAGTATAGCCATGTTTCATAGTATCTTCTTTTCTGGTAGCACCTGAAAAATACCTAATTACTCCTTTTCATTATTCCTTTATCCTATGTTAGAACCTGTCAGATAAAAGCAAAGTAAAGAGTTGTATGCTGCTCCTTCAGTGATCTGCTGCAAGTAGGGTACATCCTCAGCCTCAGATGAAACGACTACAATTCACAGATTTTATTTTTAAAACATATATACAGTTTCTCCAGTAGATTGAGTGCCCGTGAACTAAGGTGACATCAAGCAGGTGCAAAATCTAGTGTTTCTTTTTCATTATCATGTGTTTCCCATTAAAACACAGGGAATATAATTTCTGTCCTATCATGGCTCTGGCTGCCTACAACCTACATCACATGATGTGTGAATTCATTTTAGTAAAAGCCAGATCCATGATCTGTGAAAACCACTGAATAGAATCCTACTGATATGGTCAGGTTTGGCCCAAGTTCCGGGTGCAATAGGGTAGCAGAATCTGTCACCAGTTTATGTGGCAGTCTGCCTCTTGCTACTGGACAATGCAGGAAGTTCTACATCAAACAAAACAAAACAAAACAAAACAAAATGAGGCAAATCCTGACTGAAGAATCCTAGTAGCTAGACCAGGGCTATTTTCCCTTCAGAATAGACTGGGAATTTTCACACTGAGATCAATTTGCATAAATTGAGGCATTCATTTCACTTGAAGAAAAGTGGACTTCTTTCTGTAGAACTCCATGTGGTCTGGAAAACTCATCCAGTGTTCACAATGTCAATATTGGCAAAGTGGAACAATTCTGAAACTTTCCAATTGCTGGAAACAACTCCAGCAGGTGTGTTGGTAGTGCTTGATGAGAAAGAAGTGAAGGAGTGCTGTAGCTGGAAAGCTTTGGCTCTGTCTCTTCCTCCCGCTTCTCCCAAATTTTTAAGTAAGGACTAAGGACTCCACATAAAACTGAATTCTAACTTCCCACACAGTGCTACTCTGGGCTGTCATGAATCACTGTACCTTCGGTACAGAATTTTCATAAAAGACTTGCACTGTGAGTGGTTGCTTCTTTGCTTAGAAAGCAAGGAAAAGAAACACACAACAAAAATAAATTAAGTAAAAGTACATCCTAATATTTACAGATGAAACAGAATTACCAAAACAAGTCAGGGCTCCACCAAAGAAATTTTCCAGGTTATTCATGAAGGGAACCTAGGGAGACTTTTACATATGGTGCAAGCATCAGATAAGATTTAAGCTTTACCTTTTTTCAGATTTGTCACAGAGAGTGAATCAAAGACCATGTGGGACTTGCATAAAAAATTCTATTTAGACTAGGAGATGATACTGATACCTGAAGTGATTCTTCTCCTGTTCCAGCTGTATCCTTGATTTCAGACTGGTCCTCAGCTTTTCCTTGCCTCACAACATAGGTTTTATCTTGTATTTTTTGATTCTCCTAGGGAACATTTTTATCAAATGTTAATTTCAATTTCTAATTATGTGTACTAACTTATAAAAGAAAGAGGAAGTATGACTGGGTGTATGTTTGAGCTTTGTTACCTGGAGTACTCCTGCTCTAAATCTGAATTCTTTTATATCACTGTGGTATTCTTCCCGAATCTTCTGCAATTGTTTCAGATACTCCTATTAAAGAACAGTAAGGCAGAACACATATATATTAGAAATACAGAAATAACACTAGCTAAACAGAATATTATATAGATATCAAACTGTGTATATATGAGAAAAAGGGATCCTTATCCTTTACTGCCAGCTTTAAAGATTGCCTGATACTTCCTCTTAGAGGACATTTTTGAGTTATAACTCTTTCAGACTAACCTTTTTGAAGTTTTGCAGACAGTTTCATGCTACCTTTTCTGTAGAGTTATATCTAAACCAGCTAATTCCAAGAATGACCTAAGGACTTGCTGAGTAATGATGCTAAGGTTGCAATCCAAATATAGAGGACTGGAAATTAGGAGGACAAAATATTATATAATATTTATTGTATTGCAACCTGCTCCCCAAAATGAAACAAAACCTGGTAATCTTTTCTTGAAGAAGCTTCAACATTCCTATGCTTTGTAGCAAAAACTTCAAATTTGGCCAAAACATAGTTTTTGTGTTAAGGACATCTCTGTACTGCTTATATGAGTTATCCCAATTTGCCCATGTTTCAAATGGACAAATCTATAAAATTTAATTTTTTGGCATATTTAGGACAGACTGTGAAATTTAACAGCAAGAGTCTCTGAAGAATATGTCCATGACGAGTATGTTCTTATGCCAAAGTCTGACCATAATGTAAAAGTTAATATATTCATATTTATTCTGGAACCTTCCGATAACTCTAAGATAGAAGATTAAATGTATTTACATGTGTTCATTTAAGAGCGAAGCATCAGTTTGTTTTCTCTGTCACCCAAAATTAAACCAGAAAAGTATATTGTTTCTGTATAAAATGATCTCCAAAAGTTGTAACATACCAGGGAAGTAGTATGATCACATACTATTATATCACACTCTAAATGTCCTAGTACGACTTATGGACAATGAATATACATACATGAATAGTACATGTATCACTATTTTCTCTGTTTTGTAAATGTGAGGATCTATTGTCTTCCAACATTAGTTTGTTCAGTGATGTAACTCCTCTGATCTCAGTAGGTGAAATTAAGGCCATAGTTTATAAAATGATTATGAACATCAGCTTTTGTGCAAGTCTTAACCAGTTTATGCAAGATGGAACCAGATGCAAACAGCTTATATTTTCCTAGTAGTTAGATGGAAAAGAATCAATTATTATGTAAAGAATACTACCATCAAGGAGTGTAAGAAGACAGCTTTAAGCAGCTCAGGAGGTGTCCTGGTTTCAACTGGGATAGAATTAATTTTCTTCCTAGTAGCAGGTACAGTGCTGTGTTTTGGATTTAGTATAAGAATAATGTTGATAACACACTGATGTTTTAGTCATTGTTAAGTAGTGCTTACTCTAAATCAAGGACTTTTCAAGTTTCCATGCTCTGCCAGCGAGCAAGTGCACAAGGAGCCAGGAGGGAGCAGAGCGAGGACAGATGACGCAAACTAGCCAAAGGGATATTCCATACCATAGAACATCATGCCCAGTATATAAAGTGGGGAGGTTGGCCAGAAGGGGCCGATCACTGCTTGGGGACAGGCAGGGCATCCGTCAGTGGGTGGTGAGCAATTGTATTGTGCATCACTTGTCTTTCTAATAACAAATAATAATAAGCCTAAGGGTTTATTTATCTCTTTTTGTTGTCTCCCTTTTCATTACAATTATTATTATCATGTTATTATTATTATATTTTATTTTGTTTCAATTATTAAACTGTTCTTATCTCAACCTACAGGTTTTACCATCTTTTTTTCCGATTCTTCTCCCCAGCCCACCAGGGCAGAGGTGAGTGACCAGCTGCATGGTACTTAGTTGCCAGCTAGGGTTAAAACACAACAGGAAGATACTTCATTTACCTGTTCTTTCATTTCATTCTTTCTAGACATGTCCTGCTGATGGTTTTTGAGATGCTCTTCCTTTATTTTCTGCTGCTTTATTTGGTCACGACATGAGTCAGCAGAGGATGGTCTCAGCCCCTGTGAATATACAAATAAATCCCAGAGCAAAGCAATTTTCATTTAGAGTCCTTTCCTTCAGTGCTCACTCAATTCACTCCCCTCATTCCACTGAAGAGTGCAGTAAGGCACTTTTTGGAGGAAAAAGTTATAGTAGAATTTTACATTGCTATAGTTTTGCATTGGAAAATGAAATCTCAAGTTGAGCATTGCAGAGCAGATCAATGAACTTGCTAGAACAAAACTTTCTACCTGTCAGTGTTACAGTTTGCTGTTAGAAAGACATCAGTTCATCTTCTGGATTTTCATTCATTTTCTTTTACAGATTTTATTCTATGATTGATTCAGTATTTACTTACCAGCTGTTTTTCCACTTTAATCTTGTACTGCTGGGCTTCAAAACGCCTTTGAAGATATTCTGCAGGCCTGAGAGAAGAAAGGGATGTTTATATACTACCTTTTATTTCACAGACTCTGCTAGAAACTCAGCTCAGACAAGATGTTCTAAAGCTGATGGCCCTTAACTAAAACATTCTAAACACTGTCATCATTGAATGAAAATGAATGATTTAGTCAACCTTAAAGGAAGGATTCAAAAGTAGGCAGTATGAAAAATTCCTTACCTTCCTTTCTCAAGGTTTTCAAAGTTCATCCACACCTAAAATGGCTAATCATGGAATGGACAGGCAATGTCTAAAGCAATAAAAAGCTTGTCTCTCTGCTCTGTGAGAAAGGCTTTGAATTAAACAAACTGCTGGAGAAAGGGTCTTTGTATCTGAAACCAAAATATAAGCTCTGCAGGAAAAAAAGCACCATTTTCATGGCCTGCCTCCCACTCTGTTCCCTCAAGTGGATAACGGCTTTTGGTCTTTACATCATTCTGATCCTGGTCGGAAGGAAAGACAGTGTTTATCCTTGATATAATCAGAAAGTCTACGAAAAGCCTGTGGTTTACTTCTCACTCAATAAAATGCTGAGATTTGGGAGACTTTTTGACAATGAAATGTCAAACATCAGGACAATACACTCAGAAGGAACTTCTGGATAGATAGGAACTATGTTGTTGTGCAACAAACATAACAGAATTATTAAAGACCAAGCAGGGAAGGAATTATACTGAATGAGCCATGTCCAGTGTTACCTAAGCAGGAAGGCTGATAACTCAAAACATACATGACAGTTCACCACTAATAAATAGAGTGAGAAAAGTTTACCAGTTGGGTGGTGGAGGTGGAGGTGCAACTTGTCCTTTCAGTTTATAGTATTCCCCAACTCTTTGGCTGATATGAGAAAGGTCATAAAGTGCATTAGCTTTCCTCTGCAAGTTGTCAAGCTTATCATAGTAATGGTCATAATGGCCATGTACTCTAATGCTTTCTGGCCTTTCTGCCATCTTAAATCTGGAGGTCTGTGGCTGGAAATACAATAAATAATGTCAATTTACCTGTTCTCATTTGTATCAGTACAAGTTTGAATTAACTTCCTGTCCTCTCCCCAGTCTGAGCCGCATGGCTCCAGTACAGTACAGTACAGGCTGCCTACAGTATAGTTATTGTAGGTTTTCCAAATCCGTTCACATATAACCCCGAAACTTCCTAACTTCTCAGGGCTTATGTAATCTTACCATTGTATTTTCCTTTCTCCCTGTTCCATCAACTTCTGTCATTAAGCAGCAGCCCATATTGTTGTGTGAGTCAATCAGTGTGGGGCTTCGTACTCTGTAGTGTCATTACCCTAGAGTCACTAAAGTGTTCTAAAGCCTAAAGCACCACAATTGCTTCCAGGAGAGTTTCATTTTGACATGTGAGAGCAAAGAGGACTTGGGATGTACTTTTGGGCAGTATGCGTTATTGCCTCCTGCTTTCAGGGGAGCACTGAGCTACTTCATTTCACCATCTCTTCGCTTATGTGCCTGTGGGAGCTTGCCTTTCATTTCTCAAAGTCCTTACTGTGATGAAACACACCTGTATTTCTACTTTGTGACAAGAATGTCTTTTCCATTTCTCATAAGAACAATGTAGAGAAGGTGACTGTCTAGCTGCCACTGCGTGATATAAGTGTGGTAAGACATTCACAAACTTTTCCATAGTGGGAGACTACATGGTGTATGAGAAAAATGCTGAATTTTACTTATTTTCTTACATAAATTAAAAAGCATCTAAGTATCCCTTCCACAGATGGTAAATACATTAACTATTCCTCCCTGTTTTCCTTGTTCAAAACACTGAAAATTGGCTCAGCTACCTATGGTAAAGTCCAGATTATAGTAGAATATAAATTCATATCTATACAAGAAAATTTTCCACTGCCAATAATATTCCCAAGGAAGAGGTAACCTCAGAAAGCGCTTATCTTGTCCCTCATTCAAATAAGTTTTACAGTATGGCATTCCCAAGCAATAAGGAGAACAAAACAGGCCACCTAAATAAATGTAGAGAATTGAGAACTGTGACCAGTGAAGCAGATGCCCCAATGACACATGGAAAAGGGCGAGGTACTGAATGCCACCTTTGCCTCAGTCTTTGCTAGCAAGATCAGCCTTAAGGAATCTCAGGCCCCTGTGACCAGGGGGGAAGTCTGGAGCAAGGAAAACATACCCTTGGTGGAAAAGGATCAGGTTAGCGAATACATAAGCAGACTGGACTGATGGGATGCAGCCATAAGTACTCAGGGAGCTGGCAAATGTCATTGCAAAGCCACTCTCTATTATCTTTGATCAAACATAGCAGTGATTGGGAGAAGGACTGGAGGAAAGCAAATGTCACTCATATCTTCAAAAAGGCCAGGAAGAAGGATCCAGGGAACTACAGGCTGGTCAGCCTCACATTAGTGCCTAGCAAGGTGATGGAACAACTAATCCTGGAAACCATTTCCAGGGACATGAAGGACAAGAAAATCGTCAGTAATAGCATGGATGCACCAAGGGGAAGTCATCCTTGATCAATCCAATAACCTCTTACAATGAAATGACTGGCTTGGTAGACAAGGGAAGAGCAGTGAATATTGCCTACCAGGCAATTGCCTTCAGGGAGGCTTTTGACACTGTCTGCCACAAAATCCTCATAGAGAAGCTGATAAAGTATGGGCTGGATGAGCAGACAGTGAAGGGGATGAAAAATGGATGAATGGTTGGACCCAAAGGGTGGTGATCATAGTACAAAGTCTAGTTGGAGGCCAGTAACTAGTGGTGCACCCCAGGGGTCAATCCTGCTCAACATCTTCACTAATGATCTGGATGATAGGGAAAGTGGGGCAGAGCGCACCCTCAGCAAGTCTGCTGATAACACCAAACTGTGAGGAGTAGCTGATACACCAGAGGGTTGTGCTGCCATCCAGAGGGACCTCAACAGGCTGGAGAAATGGGATGACAACTTCAGTGGAGTTCAACAACAGTGTAAAGTCCTACACTGCACCAGTACATGCTGGGGACTACCCAGCTGGAAACCAGCTTGGCAGAAAAGCACCTGGGGGTCCCGGTGGACACCAAGTCGACCATTAGCATGCCCTTGCTGCAAAGAAGGTGAATGGTATTCTGTCCTGCATTAGACAAAGCATTCCCAGAAAGTCAAGGGGATGATCCTTCCGCTCTGCTCAGCAGTGGTGAGGACACTCCTGGAGTGCAGTGTCCAATTCTGAGCTCCCCAGTGCAAGAGAAACATGAACATACTAGAGAAAGTCCAACAAAGGACCACAAAAATGATTAAGGGACTGGAGCACTTCTCATATAGGGAAAGGCTGAAAGAGCTCAGACTGTTTAGCCTAGAGAAGGCTCAGATGGGATCTTATCAAGATACCTGAAGAGTGGGTGCAAAGACAGCGGAGCCAGGCTCTTTCCAGTGGTGCCCAGTGACAGGACCAGAGGCAATGGGTACAAACTGAAACACAGGAGGAAACACTTTTTCACTGTGAGGGTAACCGAGCACTGGCACAGGTTGCCCAGAGAGGTTGTAGAGTCCCTATCTTTAGAGATACTAAGAAGTTGTCTGGACATGATCCTGGGCAACCAGCTCTAGAGGACCCTGCTTGAGCAGGGGTGCGGATGAGATAACATCCTGAGGTCCCTTCCAACCTCAAACATTCTGTGATTCTGTGAATTCTGAAGCAACACGTTCAAAGTATGACCCTGCAACTCTGCAAACCATTTGCTTCATTTGGATGCTGAAAGAATGTGGGAGCTTTCCCAGTGTTAATATCAGAGTATGTCACATAGATGAAAACACTGTGGACAAAATTCTGCCTTTGATTACAGCAGTGCACAATGAAAGGAAACTTAACCTTCCTAACTTCATCCACCTGGATTTGCATTGGATACACATAAATGTAACTATGAGGAAAACTAAGTCCTATATTCTGCACAGGACCAGTATTATCCATTGGTAGTGTAAGTGATTGCTTGATGGGTGCAGCTCTGGGAACTCCACATTCCCTACCGTCAGTTAATCTATCATAACTGCAATGTGCAATTACTGCTGGGAACTCCCAGATCCTAAATGTGCTTTGCTCTGTGTTCACCAGCACCCAAGGCAGTACTACATGCTCTTGAAGATAAATACAAAGGTATGAAGTGATGCCAAGTAAAAGGCTGGACACAGTATACAGCTGATATCCAGCCTAAGGAAAGAAGGAGGTGGAAAATGAGTGAGGGACACAAGTGGTTGTGAAGAACAGGGGCTTTCTGCTGTAGGGTTTGATCCCAGATTGTTGTAGTAAGTATCTGAGACAAGGGCAGTGGGTCCTAGTGGTTTTGCCTGTGAATGGGCTCTCAGAAGGACTGAGGTAAAAGGTTCAGTGTATTTGCTTCTATAGCAAAAATGCAAACACAGAGTTATTTGCCTTTGTGCAAATAGAAATGCAAAGCATGCCTCATTTTTTTTTGTTACAAAGAACCATACTGAAGCTGACTAAATTCAGTGTTTCCCACTTAGACTTTCTGAAACACCTCTTCTGAGGCTTCAGGAGTGCTTAACTGTCTCTACTGACTTGGTGTAGGCATTAAGCTACATTTAATATATCTTAATGAAGCCTTTCAAAGGGTCTTTTCTAAGAGCAAAAATTTGGCTTCTGAAGATGATTAAACATTACAAAAACGCAGATACACAGTACCTGAAAAATAGGCTGTTGCCCTCTTGAAGTAGGTTTCCATTCATTTCTTTGAAATAATTCTTTTTTCATGACAGGCAGCACCATTCCAGATTCTGGAGAAACTAGGTCCTGTACTCTCCTTTTCTGAAGTTTATATGCTTTTTAAGACCAAAACATTAAAAGGCTACATTCTGTGCATTGCAAACCACAGTACAATGCATGTACCTAACACTGACAGGCTGGGCTAACAAACACACCTTACATCCCTTCATCATCATCACCATCATCACCATATTTCACATTTCCTAGGCACTCTGCCTTTCATTCTTAGAATGACATCCTTTTGAAAACTTTATGATTTGTCACACTCGTGTAAAGTGGATTTCACTGATTAGTTTTGCAAAGCACACTGAATAAAAGGGAAACCTCTATATCAGAATGCTGATTTCATGCTAGTACCAATAACAGAAAAAAGAAGGTCTGATTGTTAGGCTCAGATTTCATTGGAGGCTAGGTGTCTACCTGCTTAGGCATTCCCTTTTGTAAATCTAGCCCTCGGTATTCTACAAATTGCTAGACAATGTTGTAGTACCTGTGAAATCTGGAAAGAAGGGCTGAAAAGTGAAAAATTTACCTTATCGGTTTCCCATGCAGGAGAATACAAGTACACACCACTCCAGTCTGGTTAGTCAGTATTTAGCAAATACCTTAGCTGCAATAACCAATAGTAATGTCCTTGCTAGGACTAAGTAGTTTCTAAGTTGAGTTTTAAATATTTCCTGAGTAATGACTGTGAGACTATCATGTCTGGGAGATAAAATATATGAAAATTATGAGTATATGACCATAGATATATTTTAAATGCTTAAGTGATATGGTGTTCAGGTGCCTCTGTCCAAATTGCATGAGTCCTGAAGGCAGGTAATCTCACTGGAAGTAACTTCCAAAATAACATGGGTTCTTAAACTACAAAGTACTTTTCTTGAGGAAAAAAAATATGTTCATAGTGCAGTTAAGTAACTACATATGTTTATTTTCACAAATCTGTTTAAATTAATAATTCCAAAGACAAATTTAAGGCATAATTATGATATACTAAATAATATAGAATTAGGAAAAAGTTATGCTGATAGAAACATGTTCAGCATTTCATACAGAGATACCATTTAGTCTCATTCATGTTTTCTAAGAATGCGCATATGTAATCTGATCTATCAATGAGCACTAAATCCACACAGATTTCATTGTCTCTCACAACTGAATCTAACTTATAATATTTTGTAAAATACATTTTTATTATTTTTTAAAATACCATGGAGCACATTTTGCAAGATTTTTGCACATAGCTTGGAAAAATTAAGTAAGGATGTTTTTCATGTGATGGACCTAAACTGCATCTAGACCAAAGCCTCTCAGTTTTGTAAATTCCATTCTTAAAAGAATTAAGACTAATGTTTCAGCACTTTCCTGTGGCAGCTTTTCTAGCTGAATGTTACTAATGAGCTGGACTTAAAGTTGTCTTTCCCTAAACAGGACAGTGATGCACTGCCTGGGGTGAATGTTTCTGCTGTTGCAGTTCTCTTTTTCTTTTTAATTTTGTGCAAAACTCTTGTATTCAAATGTGCAATAAAGACTGCTGGAGAAAGTTATGCCATCACATATATAACAACTAATAAATGTTAGTGTAGAACTAATGTTAAATAATATTATTAACATTACCTTGTACAGCTTGGCCCCAAACTGTGATGCTGAAGGTCTTTTTCTATGTATCACAGTGTGACCAAGTTCTTCCTGTGTCATGTGTAAGAAAAAAGGTACCTGACAGAACTGTTTATACTACTTTGATATGTATTTTTCTCTCAGCAAGCAGCAGTACAGGCACTTACCTCAGGGGGCAAATACCTGAGAACAAGCTTCTGCAAGAAGGGCTTCCTTAGAATAGAATTGATAAAGCTTCTGCAAGAAGGGCTTCCTTAGAATAGAATTGATAGTTGGTCGATCTCTTGGAGATATTTTAAACAACTGGGAAATTAATATCCTCAGATCATATGAATAGCTGGGAGACACTGGGTGAAAACATCCTCTGCAAATCTTCAGCACCAGCTGGTGCAAACTATGGCCTTCAAACTTAATGAAAACAGTAAAAAGGGGATAGTAAGTACTGCTGGTTGGAAATGACGGACTAGATGCCCCCACTTGAAAAAAGTACTTGCTGACAGAAGCCCTGTGCTATACAAATCCCTTCTTGCTAACCATAGTTTGCTGTGGAAAATTAATATAACCACTCTCTCTGACTGTATTTGCTGGTTACTTGTTTCAGATGCACAGCTTAGGAGGCCTGACAGCTTTTGTACCTGGAAGGCTTTTATTCATACTCTGCTCTCATATAGTAAAACAGAAGCAATTTTTCCAGAATGAAACATGATTTATTTTGCCAAAAGCTGTTCAACAGAGACCTGCATGCATACTGTCTTCACAGTGTTCACCTTCAAAACTTCACTCCACGCAGCTTAGCCTCTGTGTTCTGTGTTCTCTCAGGCACCAAGGTACAATCTTAATTTTTAACAACTAAAGCCACTCAGGTAAATCAGCTTTCTCAGTTCAGCAGATCTCTTAACAGGTCAACATCAATACAGTTTTTTAGGGACTTAGACAGGCAAAAATAATTTTGAAAGCAAGTTCTTTCTAAAATTACTATTTTATTTACACGGCTGTTTTGAAGGTGGTGTTACCAACATTTGCCTTAGCTTCACTTGCATTTCCTGTCTACATCAGCATCTGGTCCCTGCCTTCAAATTAAAAAATGGACAGCAATACAGAATAAAACATATAATATGCATAAGAATTAATATTAATGTTTTCTCACTTTGTGAAATCTGAAATTTTCTTCAGCAATATCCCTTTGCTCACAGCTCAGCCCAATTGCTCTCCCTATCAGAGCTGCTCTGCCATCTCCCACATCCAAGCTCAGCAAAAGGTCAACTTCTGCTGAGCCCAGGAACCTGATCCTTTTCCTGTTGCTGGGATTAGTCTCTGCTGTGTTCCCTTCTCCACATAATACTCACAGGCTGAGGATTATCTGAGGCTCACATCAGGCCGAGGACAACACAGCTTCCTGAAGATGCTATCAATCTGTTATTTTCTTACATGAATGTTCAAACCTTCAGGAAAATGCTTCTGAGGAACGTCAAACTGCTTTCTGGGGAGATGTGGGCTTCAAATTCTTTAGAAAGCATAGATTGGTATTTTCAAATAGAAATGAGTAAAATTATATGCCTAGACCCTAATCTTGAAATTTGGCTTTAATTAATTTCATTGTTCATCTGCTTTTTGAAAAAGTTTAGTACTTACTAAAGAGTAAATATATGTTCAATGTGTGTATATATACACACACACGCATTGCAGAAATACAACGTAATAAATTGTACCTTAATATATACACAACAGACACAATATAAAAAAATTAACACCAGCAGTCATTCTTTAATATCAATAAATGAGCTGAAAATAATTCTATCAGCTGACTATGAATGCTATTATTACTACAGTTTTTCCCAGCTGTCCACTATCTTTTTCAATAATATGATAATGATCTGATTCTGTGGTACTTACAAGATGCTTTAGCGCACATAGCTCATAAAGCACACAGCCAAGAGACCAAATATCTCTGTGAATAAAAAGTCATTTAATTTTCATGGAAAAGACTGCAATATTTTCATACATATAGTCAGTACCTCTTCTCAGCTCTCAAATTTATTAACATTAGTCCATTACAGATCAACATTGGTGCAACTTTTAATTTTCTTTAAGATGCACTGAAAAGAACAACTAGAAATTTCTTTTTTGTTCTGGTACCAATATTTGTATGATACCTAACTAGGTACTATAATTATAACTGGAAAAGGCACATGACATAAAGAATGCCTACTTACTATTCCTAGCAGGATGAAGGGCAAAGCTGTCTCTGGCTAACTTGATTGTTGAGAAGACAATAAGGGAGTAAACTTGTGTGAATAGCACCTTAGAGCTGAGATGCTAGTCTGGACTCCAGAACATTTGGTATTGATCACATTTCCCACATAAAGGGGGTCTAGCCCGCTCAACTTTTCAGTGCTTCTCATCTAGTATTTTGTGTTAAACCTGAGTGAGCCTTTAAAATTCTCAGACCTATTTGTCTTTCCTGCAGGTGGCTACTGCAAAGTTACAGAATTGCCAATCTAGCAGCATTAATTTCAGTGTATTTTTATAAATCACAAATGAGTGTATCAAAAATTAATAAACTTGGAACTGAAAAGACACATACTTGCATTGGTTGTTACATGTCGGAAACAAGAGAAAAATTTAGCATTTGATGGAGAGCCAGAGAAAGCAAAGGGAAAAAAAAATCTATTTTACATTTCATGCCACTACTAACAAGGAGTATTAAAAGAGAATGACATTAAACTTTAAAGTACAATAATTTTATTAAAAAATATATAATTATGTTAAGCCTGTAAATGAATTGCAACAAATTAATGATTGCTATATTCTGGACACTAAGTCAAAATTCAACTGACTTGTACAGTATAACATAGTTGTTGTGTACAATTGATACACCTAGTTAATGTACACAATAACACAAAACTTCACAAATGGTGATGTGAAATTCCTGGTGCCCTGGAGAAATACTGATTTAAACCACGATATCACTAATATAAGTTCTCTCATGCCTGCATGCCCTCATGCACAAGCATATGAAAGAAAGACAGAGACTTACATTTTATTGTTATATGGCTGATTTTCACAGATCTCAGGTGACAGATAATAGGGGGTCCCTACACAGGTATGGGCAAACTCCATAGTGCTAATGAAACACAATGAAAAAAATGGCTTACACGCTGAAAAAGTTTACACGCAATTGAACAAGAGGCTTCTCTACTCCAGGTGAAAAGCCCACAGAGGACATTATTTCTGTTCTCCAAATAGTTGAATAATGGAACACCCCAAGAACTACTTAAGTATTTCCCAGTTCTGTGTAAAAATGACCAACTGTTCTAATAGTGGAGAGTGTCTGCACTTAAACAGAAAGCACAGAATTCCCTTTTCCCTACTTTTCACCAGCACTGTAATCAACATTTTCAAGGAATGTTTACCATTAACACAGAATTCTGAAAGCTGTCAAAGACACTGCAAAATATTAGAAGTCTCCAACATACTCGCTGAAGTAAGAATATGGGAGGTGGTAATCAGTCACACAAGTCAGAAACTGTGGAAGGAGGACGTACTGTTCAGAAACTAAATGAGGAATAAATGAATTCTAGTTCCATCTCTGGAACTTGTAAAGGTGTAGCCAAATAACACCAGTTGGATTAATTTCACTTGCTTTCAGGTATCTACTCTGTGGATGTCATCAAGAGTCACTGGGAAATCAGTGGAGAGAAACAGGTACTCACAGAGTGTGATTCCTCTCACTCTATACTAGATGTCAATAAAGTTGTAAGTTACACTTTTTACAGAGTATGTGAAGTCTGAGTACCAGAGGTGCCACAGACACTGCAAGTAAAAGTATTGGACACTATCTTACATATTGGAGAACTGCAATGAAAATGCCTTTTTATACCCCAGAGGAGGAGGAAAAGACAGTCTAAGAAACTTTTTGGGTTCGCGTGGCAAGGTTTTGGTAGCAGGGGGGCTACAGGAGTGGCTTCTTTGAGAAATTGCTAGAAGCCTCCTCCCCCATGTCCCATAGAGCTGATGGCAGCTGGCTCCAAGACAGATCCACCACTTAGCCAAGGCTAAGCCTGTCAGTGATGGTGGTAGCATCTCTGGGATAGCATATTTAAGAAGAGGGGGTAAAAACTGCACAATAGAAGCTGCAGCCAGAACAGAGGAGTGAGAATATGTGAGAGAAACAGCCCTGCAGACACCCAGGTCAGTGCAGAAGGAGGACAGGAGGTGCTCCAGGTGCCAGAGCAGATTCCCCTGCACCCTGTGGTGAAGAGCACAGTGAGGCAGGCTGTCCCCCTGCAGCCCGTGGAGGTCCATGGTGCAGCAGATATCCAAAACCACCTGTGTACCTAATACACGTACACAGTTAGGTACATCTGAAGAAAATGAGCAAATCGCCTATGTTGGTTAAAGTTATCTGTTCTCTTTACTGATGCTATGTAGACAGAAATGTGGTTAAACTTACACTGACCTAATTTAGGGATAGAAAAAGTTTTAACAAGTGACTTGCAGCACATGGAGTACAAAGCAACTGAGAAGGACTGATGCTAAAGGAGAATCTGCAGAGGAAATTACCTTTCCACAGAAAACCTAAATGGTGGACCTTCTTTGCCACAATATCCTGCCAAGGTCAAAGATAATCAAGCAGCTGAAAAACAGATCAAATTCAAGAACTGTCCCATTGTCAGCATGCCCTCTGGCATGTTTTGGCCACACCAAAAAGCGTTCTTCCTAGACAACATCTAGCCACTATGCAAGACAGGCCAACCTTGCCCCCAAAGTCAGTAAAGATAAGGCCACCCTCTTTGGGAGAACACATTTTGGCTGTATGGATGCATGCCATGCTGTCCCATGCCACTCCCTCTCAGGCCCAGAGAGTCAGTTCTGGCCCTTTTAAAAAAATTAATATAGGCACAGTCTTGGAGGACATACAAAGAAAATATGTACAAACTCTTCTTACACTCTTTCCAAAGTTTGTAGTGCTCTTCACTTTCTTTTCTATGAGGTGCTAGAAATGATTATCAATGGCTGCAAGAACAGGAGCTGTGCCTCCAGAATCTCTTTAAGTGAGTTCCACAGACAACAGGGAAAGCCTGGGGCTTCCCCACCCTACCTCATTCGTATACCTCACAGAAGTCCTGTTACTAAGCTAGATATGACTGTGGTTTCATGCAGAATGGCATGTTCTAGGGTAACAGAAAAAAATGTAGCGTCAGAAACTTTGTATCCCAACCTCCTGAACAAGCACAATCCACAAGCAGTTGCGCACGTTCAGGTTGCATTTTGAACATTCATAAACAGTCCTATTTGGTGTAGGTCACAGACTAATTAAAAAAGGTGCTTACCTGTTCAACTGTCTTGCTATGCCAAAGTCTCCAAGTTTTGCTACCTTTCCATTATTGCTAAGAAAAATGTTCTGCAAATAAAACCAAAACTGGTATGTGAAAAGAAAACACAGCAGAGCTTCTTAAGCATATTTTTTACAAGACAAAATCACCCCCTTTCTGATACTAATTTTACTACCTCTGCTTTTACATCTCTGTGTAAAATCTTCTGGTCATGAATATGCTTCAAGCCCAAGGAGATCTGCACAAACCAACTCAGAATCTGCAGTGAAAGTTAAAGGGAACAGATACCTATAAATTTGTGTGACTAATGTCCAATGGGGCATATTACTGAAATACATAAAATTAAGACAACAACACAATCTAAAATATGTAGAGCATATGCAATGTAAAATGTAGAAATTAATACTTTTTTAATTAATGTCATAGACTTTTCCTTTCCTTTTTTAGTGCTATCACAAAACTAAATGAAAACAGATATTGGCTCTACTTCCCTTATCCCCATCAAGTTTTCACTGACTGTGACAGGACAAGTACTTGAACAGGGACTGAAGAATCATATCAAAGGACACTAAGAATACTAGACCTTTATTTAGAAATGAGTGAGT